>NC_060214.1:55177500-55827500 GCF_021130785.1 Homalodisca vitripennis | reverse complement strand
GTGCATGCTGATTAAAACCTAAGTAATGGAATTACACATTAGTATACACTAAATTAGTATAAATATGCTCCGTTTTAAAGTTTAAGTAATGAAAATAGTCCTTTGGGCTCAGTCGTGATAATGATTTAGATTTTTTCTGAACTTAAATAATATTAATTTATTCTACAGAAATTTATATGTATGCGACATCTCGAACTAGCATTATTCTAATGATTACCTCTAGTCTTATTGCAAAGTTCAATAATTTTAATAATAAGCATAATAATAGTTAAGACCTATTTCTTTATAGATCCAGAAGGATCCCTGTACACTGAGTGGAACAAAAGTAATTGTCTTCTAAGAAGCTATTAGTTATCTAGGTTGCCACATGTTTAATCGTAAATTTTGAGACACTTGTGTGAAAGGGATTGGTCAATGAATGTTGGAGTATGGGGCTCACTCTTAGACTCTCTAAAAGGCTTTTTAAAGCCTAAACACGAGGAAATATGCTTCTTCTTTTCCGCTTTAACTGAAACAGAGCTAGCCACCTTTTCTTCCAAGATATATGACATATAGTTCCCGTTACTCCTGCTCATGGGATCTAGATAGAAGACAATTCCTTCTACCAACCTCACCCATACGGGGTATCATGTCGCCATAAAAGTGACTCCACATTTACTATACTTAAATGCTAAAATGTGGAGAAGAAAACCTTGAAAGAAGATGAAGTAAGAGACAGTGAAGTGATATTAATCGATGCGGATAAAGTTCAAAAACATCAGGCTTAGTACTGTGGGTCAATAACCACAAGTTACTGCCTTATCCCGCTTAGCGGCTAAATGCCTTAATCCAAAATCGGTAGTAAGTGAACCAATCGGCATCCGATTCTGTCAAAACTAAATCAACTTACAATCAAATGATTATTTTTAACTTTGGTACCTTTTTATTAAAAATATTTTAAATTAATTATATTTTAGTATTACCAATTAGGAATAAAATTTGGAAAAAAGCAATAATTTCTGAATCAATATTCCAGGTTTGTTTGCTTACTGTATACTACCTACCTTTACAAACGTACGTTATATGGGGACATAAAATAAATCATACCGTATATTTTATATTCATCCCTCCAGTGATGTAGGAGTTGTAAAAATGATGAATTTTATACATGAATAATTCGTTCAGAACACTGATGTAGATGTATCGATATTTATATCATAGACCTCTCAGAGGGAACAGTTTATAGAGAAAAATCTAGGAGATTAACAACTATGATTGACGCACTCTTTAGAAGCTCAGAAGTCTGCCTCCTATCTCCAGGGTGATAATGTATACTGTAATTTTCAAAAATACTAAAGTCGACACTAGTAATACTATCAAATATTTAAAGCTTAATGCATTATTCCCGTTGTATATGAACGAGGATTAACGTATTAATAAATTTATCATAAACTTATTCTGAGGTTATTATTTATTAATAAATGCTTCATAAAGGAAAAATACAACTTTCAATTTACGTTATTGCAAATAAACATAACTACAGTCAAATTAAAACATGGTTAAAAAACAAGTTATGCAGTTATACGTTTTTTGCAAAAATACAATTAAATAATATATGTTATGCATTTAAATAAATAATTTGAACTGTACTATTTAAAAACTACTTCATTTCGTTATATTGTAAAATATTCTAAGTTTTGTTACAAGCTATTTTCTGTTCTTATGATTAAGTACCATCAATTCAAATTGTGAACATTTTAGACAGATAGAGTAAAATGAAATGTATTTTGAATTGTAGAAAATACATAAACTTAAAGTGATCTTTTTACAACGATGCAAAAAAAAAGATATAGAATAGAATCACACATTATTATTTCACAAATTCTCAGCTTGAAACCTGACAATTTTAGTTAGTTCCAATTTACGAGCATAACAGATTGTTACTTAAGAAATGAATTCATACATATTGTGGAATGAAAACAAGTGTAATGTAAATGAACTAACTATTTAACACTTTATTTTATACTCTTGCTTCTAATAATTTTATGAATCCAATAACAAGTATGGTTAGGAGTTTATAGAATAATTAATATTCAGTTATAAAACATATGACAAATAACGTTATTTTTAGTAAGCTCTGTTACAAAACAAATTAGAGCGATATTTTTATTTTATGTATATGTTTTTGAGTTTTAAATACATACAATTTAAGTTTTTAGAATTGTCCATATTTTACAGAACAAAATTTGTATATTTTTTTTTTAATTGTCATACTCCATGCATAGGTACGTACAATAATATTAGCCCTTCTTTTATCAGATTATGGAAGCGCTCGAATTACTGATATGTAGTTTTTAGTTTATTTATTGCAACTGGAGAGCTCAAATTAAACAACTCTAAACCAAACATCACTCTAAGTTTTATTTCTAGTTCATTTACCAAGCAGAGTTGAAAGTTTGATCCCACAAGCAGATATCATGCATGAAATATGATTCAGGAAAGTTTCTAACTCAAACTAACTTTTCCAGTATATCAATCAGTAAGTAAGAGTTCTCGTACACTGTATATCTTATACAAGTCGTCGGACATGTAATCGATTAATCCTAACTAGATAATTGTAATGGAATCGGCTTAGTATAACAAAAAATAGACACAGACAGGATACTGTTTTATATGCACACATCAGGTCCAGTCACAAATTGAACTGTCAGTATTATGTTTATAGAGATAATTCTTTACCGAAGTAACGAAGATATTTGCTAACGATTACATTAATAATCCCATAAGGACACCAAATAATCTGCAATGTCTGGAGATCTAAGTTTCGTATCCAAGAAGGGACTGCAAAAGTCTATTTAGCATAAGATAACGACAAAAATCTGGTGTCACAATAACTTTACAGAATATATCTCTAGACAGAATATTGAGCCAATGAACGGAATAGATGTGCTATAGATAACCTCTTTCTCCCTCCAAGGAATTTCGAAGGAACTTACTTTCACGGTGATATAGACCTAGAAGAAGGCCTTACTGACTGATGTTTAGTGATTTCGATCGGAATATTTCGATTTTAGATATCATGAGCATGGTTTTGCCGTTCAAAAAGAGATTTATAAAGTTTTATATAATTTTCTGAAATTTGAAAGGTTTTCACTATTTAGATTTTTACAGTTTCCTAGTGAAAGGACTGTAACTTTATAAACGTTTTATTGTTTGAGTACGGTGTAGGTTAAGGAGGCAGACGTGTGTCCGGAGAGGTAAGCGGTTCGTGGAGAGTAGAGCTACCCAGAAAGTTGTAGCAACATACTTTGTGGAATGCAAATTATTATAGTATTTTCTGAGGCAAGCAAGACACTTTAGGGACTCCCTAGACAGACTGTATTCGGCAATTAACCGAAATATAGAACAAAACGTGAAAAGCATTTGAATGAGTGGGGTATATATTGAAATGGATATATAATTATAAATGACACCTGTATTTTTATATGGTTTTCATTTTGGAAAATAAAGGATACAAATGATTATGTTTATTCCAGCACTAGTTGATAAGAAATTAATGTAACTCTATTAAAACATAATTAAAAATTATTAAAATATGGGGTTATAGTTTAGCTGTATATTCTACGTAGGAATTACAAAACAAATAGAGTGTTTTTAAAACTGAATTAAAATTTACATGATTTAAACAAAACAAGGGCTAAAGGTAACTTGTAAGACCACACGGACATGTTTCAACATGATGAGCTTTGCTCATGAGACTCGTTGCACTGCGGTGAACAAGTTAACATTGTCTATGCGTCAGCTGGTGGTTAATTTATTTACTCTGCTGCAACTCTCTTTAGCCATCAAGAACTCTCATTCTTCTTAGCTTGCGTTTATTATAATTTGTTGTGCTTGCATGTTAATATTTTTATTTAAAACTGATATTTACTGGTAAGTAGGTAAATTAAGAACACCGGATACAAATGTACGAACGTAATATATCAGTAAATTAGAGCTGTAAGATTATTATTGTTTTAGTATTTAACATTATTCATTGAAGTGTCGTTAGATATACCGTATTAACCGTCAGAAAAAAAGTTTACATAACTAGTAAAGGACACTTCTGTTTGTCTTTTAACCGAACACTTGGTTGTATACTTATTATAATAATATGAATATATTAACTTATGAAATTGCTACAATATACGCGTTCATATTATATTATTATATTCATTAGTCCTTTTTCAAAATTGTATTGACTAATGTTTCCATAATTCCATTTCAAAGATATTTTCGCCGCTATAAAGTAGCATTTAGTGCATCTGAAACAGAAATCCGGAAAGCGGAATTTGGGGAGGGGCAGAATCCTTCGGTCTTAGGTGTATGTTCTTGATGACAAATCCATTAGTTTGCGGCAGAAGTTATTGGCTGGCCTTTTATTTTTTACGGATCAAAATTAATTTTTCTTTTATATTTTTGGAGAAATTTATCTACCATCAACAAAATGCTAACGGTAAATATAAACGTGAACTATACTTTGAATTTCTCTAGGGAAAATTAGAAGTAAAAATCCCTCTTCAACACTTGCGACCAACGGATTAAAGGTGAGTTTTCAACAACATCCAATGACTGACCAGGACAGGATCGCTCACTCAGCAGTCATCCACCCAAGGATCAGTCACGCTCGATATTGCTTGACTGCGACATTGGAAGGACGATGATGACTTAGTATTGTTGTTACGTAAAATATTGACAATTTTTAAAATTTAAGTGGTCTGTATATTAATATCCATAAAATGTATATATATATATATATATATATATATATATATATATATATATATATATATATATAAAAAATGTTGCTCTAATTTTGTTTTATAACAGAGCTTGGAACAAAGAATGCTATTTGTAATATGTGTTATAACATTTTTATATAGCCACAGCCAATAGCCAATATGTTAGTGTTTTTATACCGTCTATACATTTTCTATCATAAGAATATCTTAAACAGTGTACACAGAATATTGAGTTCTAATTGATATTTTTAGTTTCATATTACAAGCCTTCTCTTAATAACGTTTAATTATCTGAACGAAGCTTGTTATATTGTACTTTTTGCCTGCTTTTTCAATGTTCTCCAATAATCTTGGCACATAATTTATTCTTATTTACGAATATTTCTCTTTATTTTCGGTTTCTGAAATGTTTTCTATCATTTCTTTTGAACTCACTGATCGACTGTCGGTATCCATTTAGTATAAGGGCTAGTTAAACTTATTTATTAGTCAATCTCTATCTAAGCACAAAGTCTTAATCCTCTTAAATAAACCTTCATTTATTGTATGTTTTATTAAACTTACCCGAGTTCTGTTGAACTGTCAGTGCCATGTCCTTGTAAGTTTTATTATTTTAAAATAAATATTTGTTTATAATTTCGCAAAAACTATCTTTCTAAATATGATCAAGACATAAAAGAATGCGCTTTACAATATGTAAAAGTTTGTAAACATGTATTTGTAGTGACATATAATAATAACAATTTATAGGGTTATAAATGTTAAAAATTTTATTGATTTTGTAGAAATAATCTTTCAGACACTATTTGAAAATGACAAATGCATTCTATACCACAACTTACTTGTCACGATTTTGGTGTTACTAAACTGTCCAGAATCACCAGGTTACTGAGTTGGTCCAATCACCAAAGGTCCATTGTATGGTTGACAACCAACTCAGTCAGTCGGAAACGGGGCCGCTCAAACTTACTCTCGGGTATATAATTATTCCTTAGTTATTTTGTATTAAAATTTTCAAAATCAGAGATACCTACGTCACTAAAGATGAGAAACGAGTACACCTGTTCATTTTACGTCCGATCATTAAACCGTTCCGAATTCCATAATATTTTTTTATTATTATTTTATTAAATTTGAGTTTACATTCAGAGTTAAATTGATATTTTTACGTTTATTTTAAAAAACCCCCTTAAAAACAAATTTGGATGTTTTAGTCGCATCAAAAATATATTTTAATATAATATGTTAATAACAGTTATAAAAATGCAATATAAAATATATTTATTTATTTTTACCATGTTTGTACAACAATAGTTTAGTGATATGTAACTGAAACTCTCTAAGCGTGATTAGGGTCTGGTTGTGAAACACTTTATTCTTCTTTCTGCAGTGTATTATAATACATGGACATTAAAGTAGCAATAATATCTTGTAGAAGAAAAAATACCAGAATCGTATAGAGGAAAACTAGAAGGGAAGTTCAAACCTGAGACAGCAAAATCAGGGATACGAACTCGAAGCGCGGTCAAGTGTGGACTCGGATCGCTTAACGAAGCTTGGAGGCCGTGCTTGACTCAATCCTGACTCACTTCATTATAAATATCCCCTGCGTTTCACTTCATTGTTTTTCTATGTATTATATTTAAGATATTTACTATAAATCTGACTGAATACCATCGTAAAATATTAAAACTAATTTTATAATTAGTTTTTAATATATTTTATGAAAAAAAAAGGATCTCGTTTTCAAACATGCAAACTTTATTAGTATTTAAAAAGAGTTTCTTAACATGTGTACGGAAAATTTTAGGTACCTAAATTAATTTTCATTAATAAATCAAAAGCTCTTACACTCTATATGTGCTGTATGTGGATATGAAATACACTTAAATATGCGGTTCTGTCCTCCTCTTAGAGTTATATATTTTCAGATTTAATCTTACGAGAGCACTTTCGTTTGGTTTAATAATTTTTATTCCTACAAATTACTTATTGCTTAGTTACTTTTTAAAATAAACTACGCCACTTAATCTTTTTTTTTTTATAAATTTTTGGTTACATTCTAATTAAGATTATTTATTAAAGAGATTAGTATATCGCAACTTGATTTTATCACGTTGTAGTGTGGATGACAAACATTTAAATTTGGTTCATTTATAACTGATCATTTTCCTACTAACTTTACGTCTGAATTCACCTGATCAATGGCATTTTCCCTTCTGATATGGATCAATAATGTAGCTAAGCCTCCATTTGCATAAAAATAAAAAAGCAGCTTTCCAAACAATGTTGATACTCAGCAGTAAGCAAACTGTATAGAACTGGTCCCAAACAACTGCTATGTAGAACTCCTCTTTTCATGACTAATATGAGAAAACGTTTCACCTTCCAATCTGGAAACCTGTAACCTATCGTTTAAGTAAGACCTCATCTCTTTTATAACACCATTATTGACCTACAAATGTTGTAAGACATACGTAATTACTAGTTTAACAAAATTCATAGAATCAATGTACAGAAAGTTGCTGGAAAGGAAGTCTTGTATTACAATTCCAAACAAACATTCTCCGGATGTAAGTGGATACGCACATCCGCCCAGACGCCGATGGTGAAGAAACAGGAAATGCTTGTTTAAGCAGCGGAAATGCTTATTTCTAAAAATCATACGACGATGTAAGAGACAGCATGCTGATATCAAAAATTAATACTCACTAATTACGATGGAAAGACTTGGCATAGGCGTGGTCAGGAGAGCTGGCGGGGGCAACAACAAAAATCAGGAACAACGAGGGATATGAAGGAAGTCAGAGAGTCGATTAGGGAAGCCACGTTTTGGGGAGTGCCTGTGTGCGGAGACATCTTTTAGGCGAAATAGTGTCAAGTGCAAATAAAAAGTAAGTTAAGAAAATCTTGAATTAAATTTTAGGAACGTAATATTATATATCAGAATTCATTAATCATTTTAATATGTCTCATTTAAAATTCTAAGATACCTGTACCTAAAGTGATAAAAAGAAAAGTTTATCATTTGTAAAAGTCTAATTAAAAGTTTAATATTTAAATTCATATTTTTCTATTCCATATATTGTGTGGAAATGTTTGCAATTTGGTAAATTCACTCTTTTGTTTTAATCATGTAATTTTATTTAAATGTTTCATATTTTAAAAGAAAGTTTTCCCGCCTTTAATTCATGAATACATAATTATTGAAACACTACAAAATGTACTAATACATGTTATAAAAAAAATCAATTAACCATAAATTGTAATAAATAATTAAATATTAAATATAATTTATGATTGGTATTAAAGTTTTGTGTTCAATATGACTGTTGATGTTATGCATTGTTATTTAAAATTTAATTCAATATAATGAGATGCTACTACAAATAAAGTATGCGTTGGTTCGTTTGAGTGTATTTTATTGCCAATAGAACCTACTATATAAATCCTCTCACAACAGCCCTTGCTCTTAAAATATTTTAATATTTTACAACCTTGATATAAACAAAAAACCTTAGAAAGATCATTTGCTATCATCACAGAGTAATACATAATACACGTATATAGAGCATAATTAAATGAATGTACCTAAGCTTGTCCTTTGCATCCAACGTTTCTTTTAATTAAATCAGTTCAGGTACCATTTTATTTATGTGTACATATATTACTTATTTACACCATTTGACTAGATAGCGAGAAGATTAAAATGAAAAGTGTTGCCGTTGATAACAGTTCAAATGTACAGGGTGATGTGTTGTTTATGGCTCGGTGAGCACGCGGTGACGTCACTAGCGCGAATAAGTCTATCAATGTGATTTATTTGTATACCGAACTCCACTTCGTATTTAAATATCACGTTTCTACTATTTTCCTTGTTGTTGAATACTATGGGAATAAATGTAACGAAGTACAAAATGATAATTATATTAACTACTAAATTGTACTTTACACATTTCATAGTAATGGCTGGGCATATTGGTTAAATAAAATCCGCTATCTTACAATACTATTTTTGTATACATGTACAACAGATAATTATTGCTCACTGTAATGAGGTCAGCGTAAATTATATACACAAGTTCAAATACAGTTACAGTTTGTGTCAACATCTAAAAAATTACACAAACAATGCCATAGCAATTACAAATATATTCCTCCTTGAATATTTTGGAAATTCTATCTTAATTATTAATTAAATATTATTATACATTAAACACAGTGTAATATTTGTATTATACTTTACATAATAAATGGCTGTTATTTACAATAATTTATACAAACTTTGATTTTTTTCTTTACAAAATAGCATTTTAAATCACGTACTGAAATTATGTTTGACCTTAGAATGTCCATTTTTGGTTGTTATTATTTTCAACCTCCACGTGAAGCAGCGTCACTCACAATTGTTTAATGTTTTATTCAGTGATAATCTTACTCTCCTCCCACTGAATCTTCAACGCTTATTTTAACCCCATTCCATTTCACTCTAGGTACTTACGTAGACGACGTTTCGAATTGTTACGAATGAGAATCTTCACATTTTCAGACATTTACTTAGTAAATAGACATGGTCCAACGTCTACGATAAATATATTATGAACGAAAAATGTGTAAAGGTGGGTGTTGCCCAAGGCTTCATTCACGGATCTCTTTTGGTCATTTTATATATCAATGTCATCGAAGGTGTGTTTTAAATGTCCAATGCGTTTGTTTACAGACGACATATCAATTATTTTCGACAGTCAATGTCGCGAGGCCTTGGAGGTTAAAACGTATGTGAAACTAATATGATTGTCCGGTGGTTACAGAAAACGGTTAGACTATAAACACTGGTAGGGCAAATGACTAGATTTCACAAGTACAGGGAAGCCCCATGATAGTCTCGGTGTTTAGGTCAATGAAGTGGGGGTCGCTTCTGAACAAGGTTTTTAAGTTCATGGTTCAGTCTGTTGACAGGAATTAGCATTTTTCCTCACATATTAAAAATGTAGCTCGGATGATGTGTTCTGGACTTTTTATATTGCGTAGGCTTGCACAATTTACAAATAATTATGTTCTTATTTCAGCATATTATGCCCTTATTTTTCCACACGTGACTTACGCTGCGGCATTCTGGGGATTAGAAAGAATTATTTCTATTTAGAAAAAAACAAAAAAATTGTGTGTTTTTTTAATTAAAATACTCATTTTATCGTACAAAAGAAGGCATTGCAAATCATTGCTCTAATTCATGAAAGAGAGTTTGCAAACCTGTTTTTAAGAAGTTTAAGATTCACACTTCCCTTTGAATTTATATATATATTATACATAATCTTTTTCCAAAACCGTATTATTTTACAGTATCTTATCCCACTATCTAACTACAGTCCCAAAATTATGAATTATACCGCACTTATTATGTTGTCATAGTATGTATTATCCAACGTTACAGCTGATTAAGAATAGTCGGATATAGAAAAATAATTTTGTTCTGTACTGAACTATGTCATGTAGCACATAATTAGTAAAAAATAAAATGTTATATTTTAATGGTTATTTTGATTTAATCAAAATGCAGATTTATGTTTCATGGCAATAGAGCATATTTGCCTTTGAATGTACATCTTGAGATGCTCTGGCGACAGCTAGACAGACTGTCTAAAATACTAAAATTCTTAAAATCTTTACACCCCGGCAGAGAAAAAAGAAATTTTATCAGCCTCCTGAGTCATATGCTTCAATAATGCTCAGCCATATTCTATGGTCAAATATAAACCATCAAAAAACTTAATTTTTCCTATGTAAAAATAAATTTCCACAAAAACATAAAAAGTTTACAGATTAAATCTTTCTTGAGGTATCTTTTAAAATTTTCACACTGTAATTCTGTTTCATAAAAGTGTTCAAATAATATAAGTTTCGGTAATCTAGGAAGAATATTTAAATGCAAGAGTGCTCTAAAATAAAACCATGCCACGAATATTTAATATTTTTTTCTCGTTATTATTTGTTCTTCTACCCCTTTGAACAAAAATGTCATATACTGAAAGCTCATATGATTGTACTCAGTTTGTGTATGGAATTTATTCTTTCTCCTATTTTCTCACTACCATTATTTTTACCCATAAGACTATTGTAAAATATTTGCTAACGCTCAACCTAATATTATGGAATGACATGCATCATCATCGAACTCAGTTTTAATATAAAAAAAGTATACTCATTGTAGCCTGAAGGCTATAATTCAGTTCATTTTCAAGATATAGTTTCAAGACACACAGACGTGCAGACTGATAAAAATAAAACCTTCTCTACCTCTCGCATTAGATGCTTCCCTAACGCTCAGATAAGATTGTATGTTGTACATAAATATTTAATAGCTTATAGGGTACATATAATGCCTAATTAAATGTTTAAGTACAAGAATCTGCAAAACAACTCCCGAAATGCCTAATTATGAAGCTCAAAGTAATTTTTTACAATTGTTGTGTTGATAAGTAATTGTTCATAAGGGATGTCATTCGTTATATTATATTTAACTTCGTACTATAGCAACGATATTTAAAGTTTGATAGTGGTCAATTTTCATTTTTTATCATAAAACTGTAAACCACATTACCATTTAAACAAGCACGCGAAATGTATTTTCATTGTGAAAGATAAAAACGAATAAATCACTTTTATCTAGAAAGGGTGTTTGTTTAGTTAGGATCAACCGGCAATCGATAATTTATCATCCACAACCTGCAGTCCCACCCTTTATTCCCACAATACTTGCACGTAGTTATGTTAGGAATTGTTTTTTTTTTTAATTTGAATGTTGAATTTTGCTCTAGTCCACGTTCATTTTATGGCAGCGTTTGGTACCTGACGCTGTGTCAGAGCTTCTTCGTCGCCGACTTTCTTTGGATCTCTTCAGACTAACAAGACTCCAGATACTAAGAGTGAAATCTGAGACAGCGTCAAATACCAGACGTTGCAATCAATGGAACGTGAACTAGAGCAAAATTCCACATTCAAACTTTTGACCTGATTGATATAAAAGTAATCATAGTTATACAAATCAATTAATGAAATTGTTGTCCATTATATAATTTGTTTAGTGTTTACCCTTACGAGACTGAATATATAACTAACATTTACGAGTTTATCCTGGTCACACTACATGGTTACATAAGTTGATACAATTACAATTTTTAAGCATTTCAATATTGTTATGGAAAGCTGTATTCAGTAATAAATGTTTATCTGAAATATCGTCTGAACAAGAGACTTGTAGGCAAAAAGCATTAATTTATTTTCTAAATATCAACCATGGAAATATAATCAAATTTTTTAAACTTTTTTGCCTGTGAAAAAGAAGCCATACTGGTCACTGTTAAATGCACTGATTGTGGATTGTTTAAGCTTGAGCATATTATTATTAAAAAATAACTACATATCACTTTTGATTATCACTTGTGATACATATCACTTTTTTATCTTACTTGTATAAGCGGATATTTATTGCTGGAATTTATTTTTAGAAGGCTTAAATCTGTTTTTAAATATTTTAAAACTGTTTAATCTAGAAAATATCCATTACATATTTTTCATAGTTAAATATTTTAAATTATAACGAAAAATTGGTAGAGGTTCTGCTCATAGAAATTATAATACTACAGAGTTATGTGGTACTGTATGTTAGAGAACAGTATACTGGAAATAAATCTCCAAGTAATAACCAAAACTAAAAAAAGTAAATAAATAATCAACTATAAAAAATTTTCATAGATATAGAATTTATTTTCATTCAATTATTTTTTTTCAATTATTTTCATACATTTTCAAATATAATTTGTTATTAAAATTTAAATTCTTAATACTATGACCTTTAACACGTGTTTAGTCCATATTTTCGATATTATTTAATTTATATATATATATATATATATATATATATATATATATATATATATATATATGTTCCGCTGGCTTACCAGTATTTTGAATACAAGTGATGAATACTGACATAACGAATCGTAAGGCGAATTAATAGAGTTAAAGAAAAGATGGAGCAATGCGTTGAATTTTAATGAATCCTGAGTAATTTCATTATTAAATAAAGAGACTATTGTTATATTAAATTAAAACACCAACAGGTATGTAATAAATTATGGAAGTGGCTTTTTTGTTGCAGTCATTTCTTGTAACAAAAGTTTCCAGAGGAAATAATATTTAGAATCTTTCATAAACATTTCAATTAAAAATTGTGTGCTCGTTTCTTGCAATGTACGATATTCCTCAATTAAATGTTTGAAAGAAGGGCTTTTACTGCAAGGTTAAATTAGGGCTAAGTAATTATATATTCACTAACCATAATTACATATGATGCATGTTTAGTGTATCACAAATTTTTAAACCACATCGAGTATTCCCCAGCAAAAGGATTTCCAATATTCATAGGTGTTTCAATATATTTTTATTTTAGACATGCATAAAATTATCCTCATGTATTAATTAAAACATTTAACGCTGACTAATTTCTTTTTATTACATAGATATATAAGTTTTTACACAGAGAAGTGACTTTTTTATACCAAATACAAATTAAAACATACGTATATGATCAATAAAATTTGTAATAATATACTTTATTTAAGGTTATTATATCCTAATAAATCGATCTTGATTATTTAACTTTTTCTATCAACGAATAATGTAAGTGGAAGTGGTGTTTTACCAAATAAAACATAAGTGACTAAACACATTTTAGAATCAAATACAACAGGATAACAGGATTGTTGACATTTACCATCGTTATATGTTACAAGATGTATAACACAACGTTTAGAGGATTACAATCTATCCTCTTATTCAGGTGGGGATAGTATTAATAACAATTTAAAAAGAGAAAGAAAAAGAGGAGAATCCAATAATCGAAACGCTGTTTCATTCCCTTTGTAAAATATAACGATTGCAAATGTTCGAAATTCTCTTATCCTTTCATACCTTCCATCGTCAATAACAAATAAATAAGCAAAGGACACATACAACATCTTCAATAAATTTATTAAGGAATATTAATTACCTGGTTTAGATTACTAATACCTGATAAACAACTGACTGATAAATGCAGATAGTGATCCACGCCTATTGTAAACAAAATATACTTTTGATATTTTAAGAATGACTTTGTGTTTTTTATTCTTTTTAATTTTTCATCCAATATACTTACTGAAGTGCTATTCACTTTGAACTCCATAACAACACTAAACTTCTCTTTCACCAAAAGAATGTCTAAGTGTCTTTTCGTACCATTTACTGATATCTTGAAAGCGTCTTTACTTTTGGTGTTTCCTTGATACAATATGGAGAATATAATTCTATGAACATCATCTTCATTAATTTTACCAAATCTATTTCCAACACCACTTATCAGCTGCTCTAAAGATTTGTAAAACCAATATAAAGCTCTCTTGAAGTGAGCTCCATTGACTAAAGCAGACGGAGATACTTTATCAATGAAGCTCGCACATTTCTTTAGAAGTGTTTTATCAGTTCTATAGATCCCATCATAATATTCTTTTATTTTCAAGGCCAAGACCAACTTTATTTCTTCGTTGGGTACATTTAGTAAGGCGGTTTCACTGTTCAGATTATTGCATTGACTATAAGACAGAAAACCCTGCTCCATGAGGAAATAAAATATCAAATTAATATTGAAATGTTCTTGTATTTTTAAATTAAAAATTGCGTTCCTCAAATTTATCATATCATCCAGGGTAATAACATCATTCACCTTAACCTCTATAATACCACCTTTTACTAACGTTTCTACATGCTTCCTGATGGTCTTAATTTTAAATAGCCACTTAAGGTTCTTTGTAAATTCCGTGGATATATAAAAGCTGTCTAAGATTTTTTCATTTACATACTTTAACACAGAGTATAAGCTATAAATGGTTTTGTTGATAGGATTGATATAGCCGTTAAAATAATCATGGCCTTTTTCAATCTCTCTCTTTGTTAAATTAAATACATCCTTTCTAAACAACTCATCTACCTCTGTCTTTGTAAGTCCAAAGTATTCAACAAAAGGATGGTCTCCTAGGAATTTATACGCCTGAACATTTTCCATAGGGTACACTCCAGCGGCAACTACGTGAGAGAAGCCTAAAATCACAGCTCTTTCCAAATACCTGTAATCACCGGTTAGCAACTTTGATATGATTCCCATGTTAAACCTGACTACACGGTTTAGTTCCTTAGAATCCTTCACATCCATCATCGCACTCACAGAAGGAAAGTCGTAGTTGTCTATAACAACAAATATTCTTCTTCCAAAGTGTTTATACAGAATTATGGACAGTTTATACAAACTATTAGTCACGTCCTGGCCGTATATGTTGTCATAATTTCCATAACTCCATCTCTTCACCAACCGTTTGTCTTTCAACGTCAGTTGGTCACTTCTGCGTAGATACTTGTGTTGCACAAAAGTCTTGTGTATTATTTCACGGAAACAAAATACTGATTCTTCGGAGGTTCTGAACTTTTGAATACACTTGAAATCCACCCGCATTAGTGGGTACCTTCCAAAATAGTTGTTCATCACTTCTTTGTATTTTGAAATTCTCATCATACCGCCTGAAAAAAGTTTATAGTTTGCTGTGTCGTTTACAGGACTATTCCTTTGTTTTGTTACTATTATGCCTTCTTCATTAAATTCTAATTCGACAAACTTTGCCAGCATGTCAGCAATTGTGGACTTTCCACTTCGATGAGGAGCGGTAATCAAAACTTGTTCAGGTCCTTCAAAGACTGTTTTAATAAAACGTGTTTTATCAACAAAGTCATGTCTGTTGATAATCAAAGAAAAGTCTCCTGTTGTGATCATCGTGCTTTTCCTGAATGCCTGTAAAAATAGACCATATAAATGTAATATCTATGATTATTTTCTTATGAATTAAATTTATATCTGTTATACATTTCAGACTATAATTAGCCGTTAAAAAATATTATTTTTTATGGTTTTGTTAGTGATAGTGATAATTACTAAATGTATCTTTTTTACTTTAAACCATCTAGTTATTTTGTTCCCTAATATTAGAAACCAACTATCTCATACTAAAATTGTATAAATAGTCTATACTAACTTTCTTGATAACTTTTTTTAGATTAAATTTATTTTAATTGTATCCTTATAAAATGGTATATTCCCTAAACGTGCACAGAGTAGAGCAATTTTTTGGTATGAAAATAAACAAATTTAACTAATAAATTAAAATGTTGCGGTATGTCATATTTTAAAAACGTGATATTTATAAATAATGTATCACAACATAAAGCCTGTACCGAGGTCAGTTGCAAGACTAAAGTCTTAGATCACAGTTTACGTTTTCAATATATTTAATTATACTCATGGTAAGATGATTACTTTTTTGGGACAGTTGCTTGTTGCCGAACAAAAAATACTCTACAGTTTTTATTTTTAACTCCACCCATTATAAGAATGATCATTAGTTTACGTATAAATATTTCCACTAAAAGTTAAATTTTTGTGGCTAAATATAAAACTTTTAGATGATGAAAACTCACTGTACTTGATCCAAAAAGAACAAAGATCACCCAAAAACAGCGATACATGATTGTTACTACAAGGTATCATTATAAGCGACAGTGACAGACGGCAGCGGAGCGTGACAGTGGGGCGAGAATCCAGTGATATTGCTGGACTTTCACTGCCATATCGTGTAGCGGACATCGCGATATAGATCATAATGACATTTGATAACATATCAGACGTGCTCATTACAATACGTAGTCATGTCTATAAAATAACACCATCTTCACTTCAAATGTGTTTATGTTCATAATTATGTTATGATAATCAAATCAAGGTGAATCAGATAATATTATTGCCTGAACTCTATCAATACCAGTATTTAACTAAGTACAACCACGTGTGTCACTTTATTATCAGTAATTTTTGTACTTAATTAAGTGCAACATTGATAGTAAATGAAAACAAAAATATAGCGTTGTTTTTTTAGTTCTTCTAAAAATAGTATAATTATTAAATTATTTAATAATAATTTCTGATAATTAAAATTGTATTAGTTTTTTTCAAATCGGATGTGTGATCAGTATTTCATAACCGCTAAGAAAAAACTGTATGACATCGTACAAAAATTAAGAATATTTAGCCGTATTTTCTTTTTTTTTTAACAGCCACCATAATGGGAAACAATGGCGTTATAAGCTGACCAACTAAATCACTTGTGATTACAAGTGAAATGTTCAAATAGATTTATTTGAACATTTCTGTCTCCAGCTCTTGTTAATTTAAAATCAAAATAGAAAAGACTTTATATACTTAAATATCGTGCATAAAAAAACTTGGCGAAGTTTTATAAGATTCTGTAACACGTTTTTCTTTTTTTTAGTGTAAACCGTAGCCATAGTGTAACTAAATGGCATATCCAGCTGTCCAATGAATCTAGCAGATATATCTCTAAAATCAGGTTTATGTATCAAGTATATACATTTTATTAATTTATATAATTTGTAGTATTGAAACTTCAAATTGGGATAGTTTCTGGCTCTATGGGCAATGTTCTGTAAAGATATGCAACGAGATCGGTCATATCAATAGTCTGATTTTGTATATATCATGAATCTTAATATTACAAAATATGAATTTTACTTTTCAGAGTATTTGACATTTATATTAATACATTCTTTCAAAAACATGACATGTGGTCAATTGATTATCTTATAAAATTTGAAGAAGTGTAACACGGTGTAACTAATATACTAACATAATAATTTCTTACCTAGCAGATATTGTTTATAACCAACCACATGTATTAATAAGTGAATAATTGAAATATTATCAACTATTTTAATTTACTTTAGATATAATCATCCTATCAAAATCATTGCGGGTTTTTTTTTAGATAGAAAGTTGATCCACAACCCCGCTATGAGGCTTAGAGTACCCTGCAGTATACACTAGAGCATTTCATCGACACAAAACAGACTTCCGATAAGGTTGCTATTCAAACACCTTTATGAAATTAGAGAGACTAATTTTTCATTGAAATAAGCGTACTTGTGATTTAATATTTTCTAATTAGAAATATAGCTGGTACGGACGTTATATATTAAAATTACTTTTATTGAGTTAAAGTGTTGAGTGGTCAAGTTATTGCGTTTTAGATGGGGTGGTCTCTAGAGGCCGTGAGGTAGCGAATGTTACTGACGCTTTTTGGTGTCGAAGACTTCGATAACGAAATGTGTTTTTTCACATATTTCAGATGAGTGTAATTTTGTATCAAAGATTCTGAGATATTCCTACACAAATTCACGAACTCTATTTTACTATAACTGACTGTAAAACAATGCATTGAAATGTAACAACTTATGAATGTAAAAGGTAATTAAAGGTAATTAGTAAATAATAAAATATATTTGTCCCAATATTAAGATTTATTTTTTACTTAATAAATGTGTGAAAATGAAACATAAACAAAGTCGAGTGACGGGAAGTGTATAATTTAACGCTTTCAAAAAATAAATTACTGTAAATATGTTTTGCTCGTTGATAGAAAGGCAGTGATATAAGATGAGGTATGTGCACTACGAGCTCAACACAGTTTGTTTCCACATTGCAAAAGTAAAACAACGCATACTTATTTTGAGTAATAGTTACAGTTTAAGGAAGCAACAAAAGGTTAATAATTAAAACCATTACAACCTCTAGTATAGTACTGTAACTACATTGTATATTGAGTACACAAATAACAGCTACCCGCGGCTTCGCATGACATTTTCTAACTAGAGCCATCATGTTCGTATTTATTTTTAATGTAAGTGTAATTAACGTGAATTCGGTGATAATCTCTGAAAACTGCATTCCATTTTTGGTCCACAAGTCAGAGACAGAATAATTGTTATTAGTATCGGGAGTATTCCTCGCTATATCTTATGAAAACAGCTTCCAGTTATAATTATATATTTTAGATCTGGGTGAAGGACTAAAGAATGTCATCAGTCATTTTGAAGTTTTAATGCTCCATTCTTGAAGCTCCTGTCTTATTGGAAATGGTATATAAATTAAAAATAAACTCTCCAGTAATATAAAGTTTTTTTCATTTTGGTGAGGCCTTTCGTACTCAATGAGTACATCTTCGGACTCACACAACTGAATAAAAGTAATAATAACAATAGTAACATAAACAATTTTGTATTATGTTTTTATTCAGTATATATATATATATATATTATATATATTATATATATATATAATATATAATATATTTATACGTGCTCTATATTATGTATTGTAGAGGTATAGGGTTAGAAACTAGATTATCTGTGAAATAAATAATGGCAAATAATATTTTTATAAATTTCACTCCATTTAACGAATTTAAAGTCATATCAGACACAAATAAACCTAAATAATTAAAGCTTAAAATATACGGATTTCATCTTATTCTAATAGCAATATTTTAAATATAAAAAATAGTTTTTAAGTAATCTTAGTTATTAAATAGTGTATTAGATTATGTATTAAATTTTTATGGGTTTGAAATACACCCGACTATAGGGCTTTGCCCAACGGACTTATACTAAGACTCCCAAGGTTCCAATGCTAATCTTATAAGAGTATGTTTTTTTTTTATTAAAAACAGCTGATAGTCCAGTCGTATTACCTGATTGAAAAAATAAATGTTTTCTTACAGCAAACTAATGGCACAATTTTGTCAAATTACATCATAAATAAATAAAAAAAAACTATTCCGAACCAAAATCGTCTATTAGGGGGTATAGGAGGGGTGGTTTTTTAGGGTGAAAACGGTTTTTTTTGCAATTTTTGAGTAAACAATGCATCCTATTGAAAAAAGTCAAATTTAAAAGTTGTTGGAAATAAAAAAATCTACAACTTTATGTAGTAATCATTTTTGCCCTAACCTCAAAAATTTACCCAAAAAATTCAAAAAACCGTTTTTTTGGTTTTTAATTTTTTTCTTTTACAAAAACGGTTCGATTGAGCTGAAAGTTTGATCAAATATACTTTGTTCTATTCTAAAAATACTGTATTTTTTTCATTAAGAAATATTTAGCCGTTTATAATAAAATTTTCACTTTAAAAAAATATTTTGATAATTTTCAATCACCATTTTGAAACATTTTTTTTTATAAAAAAAGGTTCTCTGACTGGCGCATTATTTTCGTTTTTTTGTCTATTTTGAAGAAATGAAATAAAAAATATGTAGTTTAATTGAAAAAACAGCAGAAAAATTGAAAATAAAACAAAATATTGACATTTTTCATTATACATTGTATTATTTACGTGGAAAAATTTTTATTACTTTATTTATTTTAAATTATAATTTTTTTTTATACCAGTGCTATTTGTAAGCATTAAGCAAAATAATAATGAATCATGCATATTTAAACAATTACGTGGAAATCTTTAAATAAATCAAAAAACAGAATTCGAGTCTTAGTAAATTTTTTTTAATTTGTATTTTTCATCATATATTTTTTATTTCTTTAACAATATTTTTTTACAATTCTTATTGAAATTTGAATCAATAAACCCATTATTTCTTTCCAAAAGATTTTTTTTATATTTATGTTTTTTTTTCAGTGAACTTAAAAATATAAATATCTTTTTTTTTCATATTCTTCTACGTCATCTGATCGTGATTCATACCATATTCTACTTAATTTTTTTCCCTGCTTTTTTTAAATGTAATGATTGTATCTCCTTTCATTGAAGTAAACAACAAGATCGTTATCAAACTATCACTCAATTTTTAAAAATGTATTTAATGTTGGGATATCACCATAAAAATCTTCTTTAATTTCGTTAAGGGAAAATTGGCACTCGGATGAATTTTTTTTAGTTAATACACGCAGTAATTTATGAAATCTTTTAGAATCTACACTCGATGTATGTCTACAAGATGGTTGAGCTTGTCCCATCATAAAAAGATGACATGCACCTATTATTAATAATAAGCTTGAACTTCATTCTGATTCTTTGAGAAAATTCAGTCTAACTAACAGACTTTTATTAAATGATTCTGTAACATCTCTTCCCTTTAAAGTTGATAAAATTTTTTTTAGTCTCAACCTACTGCATGCCGCGAAATGCTCTATTTTGGTTACAAGGTTCTTCACAAAAAACACAATGATGCTCAAAATCAAAATCACATGCTTCTTTCATAATCTTCTTCCCGATAGATTTTTTTTTTCTTGTTTGTTCTTTGGAAGCTGTAACAATTGATCGAGGTCTATTGTATGCCGATTGACAACCATCATGAATGTGTGCTTCAGTCAATTTCTGAAAATGTTTTGTACCGCTGATCATTGCTTTGTTTACTTGACGAAATAAGAGTATCTATCCCTCGACTTTTTATTTTCACCAAATCTCCATCGCGGCTTTTACAAATGTACAAGAAGGTACCTTTTCCACCATTTTACATGAATCTATAAAATGCAGAAAGCACGATAAAATTAGTATACTGAAAATACGTAAAAATTACTAGATAAATAGCATGCGTAAAATTGTATGTACAAAGACAAAGATTTATGATCTGTATTATTTTAAATAATTTTTATTGAATAATTTGTATAAAATTTGTTTCGCAAAATTTTAAAGTTTTACTTACGATTTGTATTTTATATGGACAAAAAATCTTGTAAAATGCTAATCACGAGGCTTATTTCACGACACTACTCCAATATAACTTGACTGACGACAAAGCAGGCTGATTATTGAATGCTTAGAAACATACCCGTATAATAGAAGAATAGGATTGACCCCGCCCTTTTGCTTCAAGGACACTATTATATACCTGTACTATATATACCTGTAATCCAAATTACACATTCAACAATGTTTCTAAACTTTTCAAAATATTCGAAAATTCTTCAACATAAAAAAATTATAATTTAAATAAATAATAACAATTTTTCCACGTAAATAATACAATGTATAATGAAAAATGTCAATATTTTGTTTATTTTCAATTTTTCTGCAGTTTTTTCAATTAAACTACGTATTTTTTATTTCATTTCTTCAAAATAGACAAAAAAAAACGAAAATAATGAGCCGTCAGAGAACCTTTTTTTATTAAAAAAAAATGTTTCAAAATGGTGATTGAAAATTATCAAAATATTTTTTTAAAGTGAAATTTTATTATAACGGCTAAATATTTCTTAATGAAAAAAATACAGTATTTTTAGAATAGAACAAAATGTAATAATTTGATCAAACTTTTTCAGCTCAATCGAACCATTTTTGTAAAAGGAAAAAAATTGAAAAAACCAAAAAAAACTGGTTTTTTTGAATTTTTTCGGGTAAATTTTTGTAGGTTAGGGAGGGAGGGCAAAAATTGTTTACCTACATAACGTTGTAGATTATTTTATTTCCAACAACTTTTAAATTTGACTGTTTTTCAAATAGGATGACGATGTGTTATACTCAAAAATTGCAAAAAAACCGTTTTCACCCCTAAAAAATCCACCCCTCCTATAACCCCCCTAATAGGACGATTTTTGGTACGGATTAGTTTTTTCTTATATTTATTTTATGATGTATTTTACAAAAATATGATTGCCATTAAGTTTGCTGTAAGCGAAAACATTTATTTATTTGACCATTTTTACACTTCCATTTCTCCTGGACTATGATTATTAATCGCGCATTTTTTCTCAGGCAGTCATTCTCAATGCACTAACCATCTTAGTAATAAAGCTTATTGGCTATTAATATTTACTAATACATTATATTATTACCTTATTCATTTTCTGGAGGTGTTTACACTTCACCATAGCAAAAAATGTTTCAATACTTTCTGTATTTTATTGAACATAGCTATTTAATATGTGTATGCAAAACATTTTTATACCGGACTAGCAGTATAGGTATATTTTTAACAGTTTACGTCTTTTAATACATCTTACCTCCATAATTACTTAGTTATGGACTTGAGGAACGGAGAATATTTATTGGTGGCACAGGTTTAATTTTGTTTTTAATTATAACTAAATGTCATAATAGCAACAAATTACAATATTTTGACGCCAAGTTACGGTTGGTTTTTCATATATAAAAAATCTGGTTTTAAGACATTAGAAATAACTTCGTTGTTTCTTCATACGCTTTTTTTCTTAATTTTCATATTAGATATTGATTTTGGACTCTTTTCCTTCCCATCCTACATGATAAATTTGCGCGAGGGAATTTTTTTTTCACCATTTTTTCCTGTTGAACTCACCAATTCTAAACTTTTTAATTTATTTCAATTTTGGGCACGGTTTGATTAAAAACACTATCCATGTCCTGGACAAGTTAGTTAGCCAATTTTGTGATTCTCATTAAAATATAATTAAAACTATTTTTGAATTGTTCCCCTTATGGGTTACAACAACCGTTTGAAATTTTTAGGGTTCAAAGACGGCAGCTTGTTCAGGACATTTTTTAATACCTAATGTAATTATATTACCTGTATTAATACATGTATCAAACGAGATTATTAATTCCAACGAGTATTAATATGACTGTTAGGGTTTACAGTTGTTAATTGACAGTTCAGTTACTGCACACCGCAGAGTCTAACAGGAAATTCTTTTACATTCTGAAAACACTCAGATTATTTCAAATAATGCTTGTTCTAATATCTCTAATGTATTATACTATTATCTGTGTTTTAAGTCATATATTAAGAGGACTAATAAATTTGAATCTAACTTGGTTTAAATTTTATCAATTAAATTAAATGAATTATTTAAAATGTTTAAATTTAAAATGTGTTACGTCAAATAACCTTTCAGGTTTTTATTTAAACGAGGTCTTGAACATGAGGTCTCCTTGAGTGGGGGTGGGGGGGGGGGGGGGTGTATTATGTGTTACTGTTTTCTTTCAAACAATACCGAAATAATGAAACAGCACACATTAAAGTTATGCTAAATTTTAACACTTATGGTACGCTTATAAACATACTTTTATTTTTTTTTTAGTCGATTTCAATAGTCATGAAAATGAAAAAGTTAAAGAGTTAAATAATATACTTTAGTACAAAAAACCCACTTTTAATAAAGTAAATGCTACTCATATCATTTGGTATTTCTAAAGAAGCTTTATCGACTCTTATTATTAATATCCTAGTTTAAACGGAAAAAGATATGACGATAAAAACCAAAATTATTACTTTTCCAGATACTCAGAAGGTTTTACCTGTTTTAATGCCGAGGGACTAGATTGTCATGTTGGTTTGTTTATAATAGACATTGTACAAGATATATTTTTGTATATTATCTATATCTATATATATTATATACTATATATACTATATACTATATATATCCTAATGTGTTATGCAGTGTACTTTAATCAAGTTTCACCAGGAATTAATATATTGACATAGCTTATGCATTGAATTTTGAATAATTTTCGTTATTCGTATTCGTATATTGAAACTGCGTGACAAAACCTCGTATGGAAATTAAAAAAATCGGTTATAATATAATTAACAATCGTAGTTAAATGATATTTTCCATTATAAGTTTTATATTTAAATCAATTAATACAATGAAACTTTTGGCTGTACAAGACACTATGAGTTAAACCTTGAATAGGGCAGGTTGATCACTCTAGAATGTTTTTTAATCTAGCCAAGGCCGAGGAGTTGGGGGAGATTGCATGTCACTAGTAACACAGTATCCCTTAGGGCGACTGTATTGTGTCACGTTTTATTCAGGGTTTAGTAGACTTCTTTGGATTCGTATTAAAATATCAATGATTCCTATGTTCCCTGCGCGTAAAAATCGAATACCGACAGCAGTGATTAGCTACCTTATTTTTAAGTAATGTTTTTATAGTTTGGTTATTTAAGAGTTTTAAAAAATTTCCAAAGTAATAGCGAGACCTTGCCTTGCCATAATAGTAAAATTGTCCCACATCTGTATGTATTAACAATATCTGGTAGTCCTTCTGTGGCTAGATAAGAAATCTAGTAGTTGAAGTTTAAAATAACTTTGATTTTATTTCATTTTACGTCATACATCATTATATTAATACTTTTGGTCTTCTATCCTTTCGATGAGAAATTTTATGCCGTGTGTATACCTGGGAAATGGAATACTACATAGAAACAAACAGCATTTATCGTTGTTTGAGAGTAAAATATTATGATTGTTGCAACCTGGAATTTAAAAGAAAACCTTAAATATCATTTTACTGGGATACTTCATCCCTTTGCATCAACTGGTGTCATATAAATGACGTTAATTGTTAATCTTGACGTTTTCATTCACTATAGCTACCTCAGAGACAGCTATTGTTCACGTTATATTCTAGTAGTGGCTAATATTTAGTTATTGGAATTAATAGATTCTTGACTTTTGAGTAGATTTCTTAGAATAAATCTTCTATTGTATCAGCTATTAAAAACAATAAAAACCTCTAAAAGAAGGGCGGGAGTTCTACGTCTTTGCACTTATTATGGAACTCACCTACTCCTTTAGTAATATTGTTTTGGTTATCAATTTAGAGTCCCGTAGCAACCAAAATACCACTACTTTGTAGATGTTTAGGTTCTATTTTGCAGGCAAATAGGTTTATATTATTAAGTAATACGACAGGTATTAAAAAGGTTTTAAAAACGTGCGTGGCAGTTACATGTAAAGCACGTTCGTCGACATTACCAAAGGCGAGGCAGTGAATATGTTTTAATTAAAAAGGTTTATATCTCGTAAACGTGTTCCAGGTAAAAATTTTCAAGCTCGTTCATGAATTAGATGTGTAATTAAGACCTAACCTAAAGAGCAAAAAAATCAGATATTCGTATGAAATAACACTGCCAGTTTAAATAACTGTTATTATGAATAAAAAACATGTGAGGGAACGAAAATGATAAACACCTTTTAGTAATTATTTAATTTTTGTATTTAGGTTTTAAAATTTTGAAATGTATTAATATTAATTTAATTCTTTTGGCAGGATACAAAATTTACCTCGCCATATTTCGCGTAACACGCCTTGCTTTCATGTCATTTACTAGACATGTGTTGCTCGGTTCCGTGTTAAATGTCATATAAATGTGCTCATTTCTTATATACAAAGCTATTATGTTTAGAGAAAGGTTGCTAAACTTCTAAGTTAAGTGAAAAATACGATTACCAAATATGGAGTGAATGGGGTGACTAAGGACAATTTTCATTTCTTATATCAAATGTTAGATACAGGGGTGCGTTTTAAGTCCCTTCCCCCCTATCTTTTTCTTAAACCGTATAACCACGGATGTTAGGAGGTGTTTAAACTCCATACATATTCGTGTAGACCTAACATATCTTGTTTTTCATGGGTTCATTGACTCTCCACCTCCAATGGGGGGACGGTCCACGAGGAGGTAAGCCGAGATTATTAAATGAAAGTATAGGTTGATATGCACATCAAATTAAAGGTCTCTGTTAAGTAGAATACATTGCCGCAAACCGGACCTCAAATCGTTCATCCTAATAAAAATCACAGGGTGTTAAAAAGTACAAAATTTGTAATGTGCTATTATCTGTGTTTTATCGCGCAACTTTTTAAAAGTTAATTTCAAAACAATTTTTCTGATTGCTGTTTATTATTTAAAAGGAAACTTTATTTTGTTGTGTTTAATGTCTTTTATGGGATAATCATGGAAGTCCTGAGATCTAGGAATTAACTAAAGGATTCTAATCTTATAGAAGTCGGTCTTGTGATGTGTCGTTTAACTATTGCCTTTTAACGAGGAAACGGGTGCTGCAATCTGAATTAAAAAAGAATAGAAGTAATTTGTTTAATAATAATTTTGTACAGAATCTGTGGTCTGCATTTTTAAATGTTAATCTTTGGACGATAGTCCCTGTGTCGTTGTAAAAGTGAAAAGTTGTTTGTTATCTGGGTATTCCCAGAGACTTGTTATGTTTGGTCTTCAGTTACTTGGGCTATTAAGTATTTCTGACCTTGTTAGTTGCAGTGTGGCTACTGATCATTGTTAGTTTTAGTGCTGTTAAAGTTAGAAACATGTCTCGCACTCTTCAAAAAAAGGTGGAACATAGGTGTTTATTTTTGGCGCTTCTGGGACATAATTACCACGATAACATATGAGACGATTTTAATGAAAAACCATCCAGAAAGACCTGTTAGCAGAAACCTATTTAAGGAAGGTAATAACAAAATATAGAGAGCCGGGGTAGGCGTTACTGTTGCAAGAACGCTTCAGGCCGGTCCTCTTTTGTCAGAATAAGTTGATTTTGAGCGTTCTTTGTACAGTTGTGGAAAATCCTCAAACCTCTTCGAGACAAATACGCAGACAATATCGGGGTTATCACAACGCAAAATAAAGCAATAACTACACAGAAGAAGCTCAAATTTCATCCCTACAAAATTATGCTACATCACGCATTCAATGAAGATGACCCGGACATGAAGGGGGGATTTTTGCAGTTCTGTGAAACTATGGATAGACTAATTATAGCAAATCCAACAACCGAAAATAATTATCTGCTTTAGTGATGAGAGTACACTTTAAGTAAATGGTTTAGTGAATAGACACAACTGCCGATACTGGGGATAACTCTAGTCCCCATGTTCACAGAGAACATCATACCCAGTATCCCCAGAAAGTAAACGTTTGGGCAGGTCTCTTTGGTAAATACCACGTGATTGGACCATCTGTTTATGGACGGAAATTTAAATGGAGAGAAGTTATTTACATATGCTCCAAAATTATATGCATCCATTAATTGAAAATTACAATTCGCACTAATGGTGGGGGTGTTTAATCCGAGAAGAAGTAAGGTTCCAGCAGGACGGTGCTCCTCCACACTACGAAGTTAATGTTCGTGGTTACCGGCCGGCTCGGTCCCCTGACGTGAACCCACTGGATTTTTTTTTTTGTGGGGACACTTGAGAGTCTGTGATTTATTGTACACCAGTCACATGTGTGGAAGATCTTCGAAACAGAAATACTGAGGCCTGCAGGCTGCAGGAAGGTAACAACCAGAAATCCTAACCCGTGTTAAGGAGTGAATTTGTAATCAGGACTATACTTACTGTCAGGAGAGTATACAGGCAATTAGTTTGAGCATCTACTACCAATAAAAGGGCATTTAAACAAACCTTACTAGTATCGGATATATGATCGTACAATTATTAAGAAACCGGAAATCGGGCCTGGTTGAAAATAAAAAATATAATGGGTCTAAAAACCTTTGTTAAGATCTAACAATCTAATTACTTTAAATTAAAATACCTTACAAAGGCGACAACAAACACATGGATCCGGACTTTCTATTATTTAAATCCTTTAGTTTAACTTCTCACCTAGATCTCGGCGATTCTTCACAGTGATCCACTTAAAATTCATTTAAACACAACAAAATTTAAAAGTTTCTTTTTAAAGAATAAACAGCAATAGAAGATAAAATTGTTTTTTTTTGAAATTAACTTTTTAAAAAAGTTTTGGCGCGATTTTTTTATAATTATTATATTTTTATTATTTTATAAGAATCCACGAATAGATAATTAAGCATCCATTTACTATTTTGTTACATTTCTTTCACACCCCCATGTAATTTTCATTAGGGATGAACCTTTTGAGGGGGGTCCGGTTTGCGGAACAATTGGGTGTATTCTACTTAACAGGAATGGACCTTTATAATTTGATGTGCTCTTGATATCAAAAAACTCTATGGCTTACTATTTAAGAATCTCGGGCTTTTTAACTCCTCGTGGGACCCGTCTTTCCCCCATTGGAGGTTGTTGGGGGGAGGAGAGGTTGGAGAAGGAGAGAGAGTCCAATGAAACCCATAAAAAAACAAGGATTATTTAGGTCTCTAACGAATTTATGTAACGGAATCAGGTTGTTAAAAACCCTCCTAAACTTATACGGTTTATTTTTATTTTTTTTAAATAATAAAATAAAAAAGATAGGGGGGGAGGGAAGGAAAGGGGAACTTAAAAAAAATCTCACCCTGGGGTATTATACATTTTATTTTTATTGTTAGTACCGAAGTAATAAATTTGGGTTTTTAACAAAGGTTGTAAAATTTGGAAAAAAAATGGCTCTCGTGTAAATTGTATGTAGAATTATTTCAAATAAGTGATTTCCAAAGTTTAACACTAGAAACACTTTTAAAAGGTTGATAAAATAAAATTCGAAATACTTTCAGTTTATTTTAAACCGTCCAAAATGGACCAAAATCGAAAATTTTTTAAGACATAATTTCAAATATTTCTTAAAAATGAAAGCAAAATTGGACCTCTTCTCTTCGGGCAAAATGTTTTTTTCAAAGCCGAGCCCAATATATTTTTTTGATGATTCAGCAAGGCAACAAAATTAATTTCATTTATGGGCTCATTCAAATCCCCTATAGGGTTGGTAAGGATTGAATTTTTCGTTTCATAGAAATGCGCATTATTATATATAAAAAATATTCTTTAAGTAAATTATTTAAAGAAATTTAGTGTGTTTCAAAGTCCATTAATATAGGAATTTAGTTGTTTAATCATTTACCCCTTGATTGGCACCATTATACTTTTCTATTTCCTAATGATACAAATGATCGGCCAAACCAATCTGCTCTTTAGGCAATGATGGAAATACCCTTGTGAAATCTATAAATTCGTACGGTCATATTTCTAATGATAGATCAGCAGATTTAATATATCCCAAAATAATAAGCCATTGTATATTTTTTTTCATTGGTTGACGATTGTGAGAGAAAAGGAGGATAATAGTCTGTCTTAGTTATCTTGTCTAGTTTGTTCTACACTCGAGGCTACTTTTATTTCGAGTTGGGGTCACTGGCTGACTTTGATTAGTTGTTATTGGCTATGGAAATTACCTTCTTATCAAGCCCGTTTCGCGTTCTCGGTTGATTACGTGGAATAGAAGTTTAAAATTAAAAAATACAAGAACTCCCTTTATAGCGAAAGTTTGTGAGGAGAAGAAAGAAACTGCGGCTTATCCACTAAACTTCACTGCCACAGCTGGCGTGGGGTTAAGTAAGATGGCTCCTTTCATTGTCCTCCATTAGAGTAAGTGCGCGTTTTAATGTGTGGGTTGGGTGGGTAGGGTGGGTGATGGACGAGGGGACGCTTTTACAGATTTAAGACACACAACCCCCCAACCCCTTTATGATTGAGGGAGAGCTTATTATGTTGTCAGATAGTACTTTTAGTATAGATGATTTACGGCGCTGATGCTGGGGCTACCAAGATACTACCCCGGCTGTTGGAATAGGAGGATTTCGGTGGACATTACTTAACCAAAGTATATTTTTAAAGAATTATATACCAATGAAACCATTAACAAAGGCACTTAATAAGGGCATAGACAATTATGGCTGGCATCCAGTTTTTTAAAACTCCCTCATTTTTCTTATCACGGTAGTACTGGAAAAATCTTCTCTCGATCCTGGAATGTGCTTAACCATAGATTTTGGTTGATGAGAATTCACGGTTAAAGACTTAGTACGGGTTTTTAATAATCGTTTAAAATTCATGGTTTCCTTTAATGAGGGAAAAATATAATCTTTAGCCCACTGATCGTTTCCGTGAATCCCAAAATGAAAGGAGGGTTATTAATTAAGTTTAAAAGTTTAAAAAAAAAATATAAACGATAAAATTTTCTCTCTCTTATTATATTCTTTTCCAAGCTTGAATATAACGGAATAAAAAAAAAATAAAAAAAAAAAAAAACCGAGTAGAGTTAGCAGATAACGGGGCCCACATAATAAAGTCGCGGGGGGGTGTGTGCGGTGTTTAGTTTTTACTGTCTGGTTTTTTTAACATTTATTTGTCATTGTTTTTTTTTTTTAAAATAAGTTTTTTATGTTTTCAAATTGTGTTAGTTAATGGAAAAAAATAACACACAAGAAAAGGACTTTTTTTTCATATTCGTAACTCTTTTGATTACCTTTTCACTTTTTGACCTTCGCCCAAAAAAAAAAAACCTTTATATCGTGGGGGACTGAAAAATATTTTTTTTCAACAAAGAGGTCTGGTTGGGAGGGCTTCTCTTCTCTTTTATGATGGAATTCTAGAAAAAAAAAAAAAACAGTTTAAAGGGGAAAAATACAAGTTACAATGACTACCTTTTTTGCTTCTGGGCTATTATAAGTGAATAAATTAAAAAGATGGGACGATTTTTTAAATGATATATCTTTCTTTATTGTTTAATAAACCAGTATTTTATTTTAATTATTACGTGCTCTATATTTTATTTACTTGGGCTTAAATCGCGACAAGCCTCGTTTTTAAACTCGAGATTTATCTTTTTAAAACAATGCAATATTATTATCCCCCTTAATAAAAAATCCAGAAGTAATATGTGCCTTCCTTTCCTTTTTTCTTTCTTTCTTGAAGACAACTTTTTGTAACGGGGGTTTTTTTTTAATTTCACCAGACGATGTTTTCCATGCACAGGAGGTGGGTAGGGTTAGGGTAACTTATAGGGGTAGTGCTCAGTGAGTCTCACACCAGTGGCCGTCATCCTTAAATTGGTTATGCCATTGCCCTTAACAGTGAGATCGTCGCGACTAAACGTATCCTGACAGGGGTGGGTGATGCTTAGACTTGTCTAAAATTTGTCTTTGATCACCCTTGGAAATGGTCCTAAATATTTTGTAATATCACCCCTTGGAAATTGGGGCCCATTTGATAGGTAATGATATGTTTTATAAATATTAAAAGCAATTATAAAAATTTCAGGGTAGTTTAGAAATATTGAAAGTGGATGGGAAATAGCGATAAAGATTATATATAAAAAAAATTATAAGAAAAAAAGTTTTTTTAAGAAACGAAACAATAAAAGAATTTGCCACCATAGAGAATAATATTTCCTTTTCGCTTATGAATATATAGATATTTTATAAAGGTTTTTAAAGGACCATAAAGGACATTAGTTTTTCCTTAATCCCCCTTTATCATCTCAACTACCTTGCCGTTAATGTAATATAGGATTTTTTTAAAAAAAATATTTATATAAACAGTTTTTTTAAAAATTTACAAAATTTATTAACATAATATATAAAAAAAATTTGGAATTGTCAGCACTAAACATTTTGTAAAATAACATAGTTTATGTTGATTTTGAGTTTTATAATTTTTGTTCTCTTTTTTTTTTTTCTTTATTAAAATCAGGTTTTTTTTTTTTTTTTTTTTTTTAAAACAGCAATCATGAATTATATGTGAATATATTTACGAATTATACAGACTAAAAAAAATATTTAAAAATGTGAATTACCACTTGTCATACACACTTTATTTTTTTAAAAATCATATCATATGAGTTGCCATGTGCATTTATTTTACTTAATTCTATTATTTAATATCAGCCAATTTCTCCTTAACAAGACGGTATATTCTTTGTTAAAATTCATCCTGATTATTTTTTAAATATTATCGGGTGGTACAATTCTCAATTATAAATTTTATATAACTTAAATAATTTATAAGTGTATACTTTATTAATATAAAACAAATAATAGTATTTTTTACTCTAATCAGGGAAATTTATGGACCATGGCGGGGAAAATTATTCGAAAGACCGGCCATCTCTCTTAAATTAGGAAGAGTATTTTATATAGATTGAGAGGGGTGTTTTTAAAAATATCTAGGATCAGTTATTGTACGCTAGGTATTGTACGATGAATCCATAAACTAATGAAATGAATTGTGTTAAAAAAAAAAAAGTAACGCTATACCGACGGTGACGTTTCGAAAATAAAATATATATATTTTAAACAGTTTAATGGTACGGGAGTTGATTTAATTTAAGTTTTCAAAGCCAAAGCTAGGTTTTAAGTTTTTTTTAAATGGGTTTTCCACAGTTCATTAATTTGACGGGGTGGTCCGCTGAGTCGATACACCACGAGGAGCTTGTTTTATATTAAACACAAAGAGAAGTTTTTTGCTTTTTAACATTGACATAAATATCCCCCTGAGATTCGGTGATTTGTGTTAATTAATTATATTTAGAACGACATCCCCATATTATAATTATACACAAAATCATTCAATTTTTTTTACAATTATTCCATTAACACATATTTAACATACTTTTTTAATTTTTTTATTTATTTATTTTGGATTTATTTATTCAATTTTACATGGACAGCTTATACAGAGACCATGATTTAATAGCATACAACACAAAAGTTATCAAAACCTTCAAATTTATTCCACCCAAAAAAAAAAACAGCCAATTCGTTCCGTAACTAAAATTATTGTTACTCCTTTGAATATGAAACTTTACATAAAAAACCATTTTAAACCTAAAACTTGCTGGCAGTTAACACATAATTAATATTTTTATTTCTTTAACACCAACATAAATTTAAATATTGTGAACCTCTATACAATTTAATATATATAAAAAAAATCAAACAACTTTACTTCATTTGTACACATTACAACTTCTACAATGGAAACAATATAATTAAAATCAAAAAAATAAAAGGTTGTTTTTTTTTTTCGTTTTGCTTTGCATATCCCCTTTAAAATTATTTTTCCCAAAATTTTATCCATTAAAAATTATCCCTAAAAGTATGAATCGGTGTTTTTTCTTTTTTTTTTTTTTTTTATTTTTTTTTTTTTTATTTTTTTTTTATTTTTATTTTTTTTTTTTTTTTTGTTTTTTTTTTTTTTTTTGTTTTTTTGAAATATAAAGAAAACCGGTTTTTAGGAGTCTGTGATCGTACAAAGGAAAAAAAAAAAAATTTATTAATTGAGAAAAAAATGCTTTCTACATCCTTAGGTAAAGCAAATAAATTATAATTTTCTCTAAATATATGATGTGGGGTGGGGTACATGGCCTAAACCTATGTGACTCTTAGCCAAAAACAAATACGAACTATCAACCTGAATTATTTAAAAAAAGTAAACTTACTAGCAAAAAAAAACCTTTATTGGAGGGCTAGGTTCCCTTTCTTGATGAGTGGACAATGTTTTTAAATCCTCAAAAATTTCCTCCTTTTTTCTTCCCTTAAATTTAGAAGTGTGTTGGCATGGTCGATTATAAGGACCATAAAATAATTTATTGAGTTGTTTGTAAAATAGAAAAATTTATTTAAGAAAAAATTTGTAGTTTTTTGTTATTATCTCTAAAATTTGCTACCACCTCTAACACAATTTTATTGGTAATTCCAGATTTAATTTTAATTATAAAAAAAAAAAAAAAAAAATAAAAAAAAAAAAAAAAAAAAAAAAAAAAAAAAAAAAAAAAAAAAAAAAAAAAACAAAAATAAAAAAATAAAAAAAAACAAAAATTAAAAAAAAAAAAAAATAAAAATAAAAAAAAAAAAAAAAACAAAAAAAAAAAAAAAAAAAAAAAAAAAAAAAAAAAAAAAAAAAATAAAAAAAAAAAAAACAAAAAAAAAAAAAAAAAAAAAAAAAAAAAAAAAAAAAAATAAAAAAAAATTAAAAAAATAAAAACAAAAAAAAAATAAAAAAAAAAAAAAAAATAAAAAAAAAAAAAAAAAAAAAAAAAAAAAAAAACAAAATAAAAATATAATAATCAATAAAAAATAATAAAACAAAAAATAATAATATAAATAAAAAAAAAAAACAGAAACAATACTCTAAATTTTACCTTCTTTATTCTTTTAGTGTTTTTATACAAAAGTCCCGTAATTTATTGTCCTCCCTTCTTGCTCAGTGTTTTGTGAAAAATATCTTGAATTTCTCTATGGATTTTAAAAGGCCCAGAAGGTTTTTTTATAATGCAAATCGGACACCAGCATGTGGACATGATCATTTAAAACAGAAGATGGAAAGAAACCTAAAAAATTACACCCTAAAATCTTTTAATTTTAGAAAACATTTTTTTTTTAAAGCTTTTATTATTTATGAAGTAAATGTTAAAAATCGAGGAATCCTCCTCCGTGGCGTTTAGTATGACATGGCAAAAATAATACTTGTTTACCATTCAATTCCAACCTTATTAGTCGAAAAATCACCCCAAAATCCTACAAACTGGGTTCCAAAAGAAATTTTGTTAATAAAGGGTCGTAATAATCAAGAAATCATGGGGTTTTTTATAGGGCCTGTTAATTAATTTTAAGGGATCATCAGGCGAGAGGTGTTAATAGGGACAATTAATTTATCAGTCAGGGAAAGAAAACAGCAACGGGCGGGAGGGAAGAATACGTTAAAATGAATATTAAAAAAAACAAGAAGGAGGAGGGTCCTAAATTTGAGAAGGGGAGGTTCCGCTGGAGGAAAACACCGAGGGAGGGGTGCCGGGGAGGGGTGGGGGAGGCTTGTTATAAAACACAAGTAAAGATTGTTTTTGTTTTTTTAAAACATTGGGACATATAAAAAAACTGGGGGGGAGTTCGGTTTTTTTGTGACCCCAAAAAATTATGGACGCCATAAATTTATATCAAAAGAAATCAACTGTGGGGGTGAAAAAAAAATCCTTAAGTAGAGGGGAGGATAGTTTTGCGCAAGCCAATAATTAAAAATCATGAATTTTTTACCCTGTCATAATGGCTTTTTTGAAAAAAAAAATCGGAGTATAGATTAAACATCTCTAGTTTTCTTTCTACCGCCACTATCAAGTTCAGCCTGATATATTTCAAAGAAAAAAGGGCTCTCATTATTAAAAGGGGGTTTTGTTGCTTGAATGGAGCGTGTTGGGGTTGTTTTAAGAAACAATGTTGTTCTGTTTCTGTAGGAAATGAGAAATCCTGTAGACTATGGATTGCACTTAAACATCACGCGCTTCCCGCTCTTATACAAAAGAAAACGCTCACATAAAATCTTTTGCAAAATTGAATTTATCATCGAAATTAGTGACGGATAATGCACTCAATTTTTATTTTTTTTCTCCAGATTTGGGAAAAAAAATAGAGAGAAAATGTTTAACTTTGGCCCCTCCTTCCATTTGTCCGGGGGGGAAAAACACACATGCACGAAAAGTGTTGAAAGATTAAAAAATTTTAAAAAACACAGTGGTTTTGTTTCTAATATCTCCCCACAAAACCATTTTTACAAAATATACGTGCTGGAATTCCATCTGTGGCCCCCGAAGACGCTTTTTTTGATTTTCAGTTCTCTCTATATGGTACTCAATTACATCACTTAGAAATTAAAACTGGATATAAAAAAATTTTTTCTAAGGAATTATTGACTGCTAAATGGAACTGGGATCTCCAGATTGTTAACAGGGAGAGGTGTTGGTGCGGTCATAATACAGATTGGAATTAAGTAACTTGCCAAAAAATGCATCAGGTATATTAATTCTTTCCAGTATTTAAATGGGTATCATCAAAAACAAGACATAATTTATTAAATTTCACTTCGCCCCACCTCAAAAATGGGTTATTATTGTTCCGTATTTTGGTTTGTGGAGTTATAAAAGACCAGGAAAGAAATTTATTAGAGAATTTAATTTTTTATGTTTATTCTCTACTCCGAAGAAATGTAATCTATAATGTGCTACTTGTTATTTTATCCTTAACCAGTCTTTCTTAAAGACTTAAATAATTCATTACGGATGACAAGTAGTACTTCCCTTTTTTTTTTAGCACCATTTTGTTTTTTTTAATTTTTTAAATCCATAATTATTTCACGGAGTACCACCCATACTGGATATTTTATTTGAAACTCCTCACCTTTCTTTCGTGGGAACACACTCTGACTGATTACAAGAGAAAACAAAATTACACTTTACTACGAAATAATCCTAAGGCATCATTCATTAAAAACAGGAGGAGTAATGACTGTACATAAGTCCCCCCAATCATCTATTATATATAAAAAAAATGAAACTGTTTCGTGTGTAAACAGCATCACGTCAACAAACGGCTGGACGGAGTTGCCTAAATTTTTTTTTATTTGGTCTTGTAGTCTTGATCTGTAGAAGGTTATATGGATACTTTTTGTCCCTTTCCCGTATTCAGGATTCCGCCCCACTGGTTACAGAAATACCCGTAAGGCAATGCATTGCAGCCAAACCTATGTTATTAAGTGGAAAGAGTCTTTTCAAATTTTTTAAACAGCTTTTGTTCTTTGTAAAAACATATATAATGCGGTCAAAAAATATATTTATATAGCAAATTTCTTTACACCTTTTAGTTTTTTTTAAACGCATAGCGTAGAGTAAGATTAAGAGAACCGACAAATTTTGTTTTTAACTGTTTCTGCAATCATAATATATAAAAATGAATGTTTTGTGTGTTTGTCCTTTATAGACTCAGAAACTATTGGACCGATCACTATGAAAATTATTGTATTTTTTCTATGTAGAAGGTTTATACGCAATGCCCATTTGATGTAAACTAACCACCAGGCTGTACTGCAAAGATATAAAAGTTATCAAAAGCGCCTGCACATTATAAACTGCAATTACAAACACCAGTAGTTTACGTATATTAAAATATCCAATAACACTATTTGAAGGGCAAAGAAATATACGGGCAAAGCTTAAGAGACGCCGTGCGAAGCCGCGGGAAACAGCTAGTAGTCTCTAAGTTTACAGTACAGCTCGAAAAATTTTGCATTTTTAAAGGAAGAATTACTGTTTGGATGGAAAATATCAGGACAAGGTTTGTGTTCTATGGGTTTATCTATGCAAAATATAATTAATGCTGGGTGGAAAATCGTTCAACTAGCAATAACGGGGCTAAAGCTCCGTTCAACCATGGTGATATTATTGTAATTACTTAACACCAAATCTTATCAGTTTAAATCATTACAGTTTAAAATGTTATTGTCATGAAGAAAGGTTATGTTCACACATTATAGTGTTAATAATGTTAGCTGAAGAGTTTAGCAGCAGAAAAATCAATAGGGCAGTGCCATTAATTATTCGGAATGTTAAAATCTCCAAGGATTATAAAGAATTATTGATAATGTACATCTATTAAATCAAAGGAGATTACCATAATTTGTGTAGGCACTGAGAACTTGGCCAGGAGGAATGTTGAAAACAACACTTACAATAACTTGTATTGAGACGGCCAGTGAACAGTTTGACCGAGAGAGAATCTATGTTAGACGGCGATCAGCTGTGGACCTGTTATCAGCTGCACAGGCTGATATGCGTTTGTTTACCGCCAAACAGCACTCCCCCCCTCTCCTCCGACCTGTGGTCACTTGATCTCTTGTCTGAAAGGAACACTTCGTATCTACAATCGAACAACTCACTGTTATCTATGCACGGGTTCAAAGCCAGGTTTCTGTCAAAAGCGATTATATACGTAATTTTCGCCCAACACTTGGACTCGTATAAATCTAATGTTTTGGTTCACAGTCCCCGCACTTTTTGATAATAAATACTTAGTTTTAAACTATACAATAAAATAAAATATTTAAATAACAAATTAATAGGCCATAGAGTGCCTTTCGAACTAAACTTGTAAACAAAACCAGCGAACAATTTCCATTGGTCAGTAACAAAGGAATATTTTTACTGATGTAAGGTAATTAGAAAAAACAACCAATAAAAATCATCTCAACTTTGCAGAACGGAAAACTTAAGTGGAGGGTTGAAGTTTCTTATTTTCCTTATCAAATCAAGTATTTAATTATGTTATTGCCACATGACTATCACTCTACTTGAACTGTCATCCGATTTCATAGCCTTCACACTCCCTGCCCTATCTACCCCATACATACTTGTAGTTAAAGTCAAATTTTAATTTACGAGCTTTTGCAAAGAGAAACTCTTCTTACCGGATCCAAGGAGTCGTTGATGCACACAGATGAGTCGCTCCTGTAACCAGCCATAGGTCCTGTAGAAAAGTCTCTTTTCACTTTTCGCTTCTGTAGTTAGGTTGTCAGCTGTCGTCCCGGCGAAGAAAAATTGGACCAATAATCCCCGATGTTGGGCGGTTATTGCCCCCTCCAATCCGATGACAGGCGTCTATGGAATCCTCGCTCAATGTAGTCCCCAGACGTCAGTTCCGATCTCTACTACTTTTTCTTCTTTAGGAATTCCAAAAAATCTCCAGGGTGTTCCTTCTTGAGTACTGTTCCAGTTCAGCTTGGCGATCCGTCATGTCCCTGAATTTATCTTTTGTAGTCGGTTATTTTTCCTCCTCGGATATTTAGATTAATAAGTGAAACAAGTAAAAAGTTTTACATCATACATATTATGGCGTAACAATATACGTTCATTTTCACATTATCCCACCTTTGATTTGAGTATGGCGTAAGTCATTTTCCATTAACAATCATATCAAAATAAATGAAGACTTCTAAATATATTAGTTACCGTTATTACACAGAAGTTTAGGCGAGACAATTTTAAAAACAGAGTAAATATTACAAAGTTTTACTAGACTGCTTATTGGCGTGAAAAAGTAATCAAAATAAAAGATTAATCAAAGTATAATATATAAAGGATAAGAGAAAAGAAAACGAAAGTCCCTGCCAATATTTAAAGAACTAATGCATTATATTAACTTCAACAAATGCTTTTACAATTTAATCATGATAAAAATTCATTACGATTGTACTGGGGTTTGTTTAGACATTTTTGGTTGACGCTGCGATTTTGTTATAGTTATCATGGTAACCATAAGGGAAATACAAATAGGATATTTTTTTAATGGAATAAAATATAAATCCTTTTACTTTCACCTTTTGACTAAAAATAATAGAGTTCTTCCTTGTAGCGAGAAGAAGAACACATGACCCACAGTTTAATGTTGCTAGGCTTTCACATAAAAATCACATCGGACGGAGTAGGATCCACAGATAGAGGGACAGAATCCTTGAAATCTAGTCACCTTGAATGTAATCCTCGTAGGTTTTATCACCCAAGAAGGTTATAGAACTAAGATACGCTAACTATATAAAGCATACGTTGTTAATGACGTATCACTTCTTAGAGTTAATTTATAGTTTTGTATGCATTATCAATACAGTTCACAACACATTGGTTTGAAGGTTCTAATAAGAGACGTAAGTTACCAGGTGATGTTGCTTAAAATGACGCTTAGCTAGTTTAAATTAAGGTGGGGCACACGATCTTTATGTATGTAAATCATTTCTTTAGCTAAATTCATAAATAGGCTTAAATATACAATCCCTTAGTGAAGAAAAGTATAGAAAACTTCCGTAAATTGTATCTTTTAATTCAAATCTAAAAATGACATAAAAAACTGATATGTATTTTAACGATGTTTTACGAAAAAAGTTGTTTGTAAAAATTTAAAAAAAAATATCACTCCGTGAAGTGACACCATATTTTTGTTTTTGGTCCAATAGCAAAATGATTAAAATTCCATAATTTAAATGACCGTGATTTCATGTAGAGTGGTTAAAAAAAACTATTTTTTACATTTTCTTTGTCATCAAAGAATATTATTTATAAAGAGCTACGGATTTAAACACGGAAAAAAATGTATTCCAACCCATATTTGACAGCATCACAATAAAAATTACTTATTATCTGGAAAGACATTGAGCTCATAGCATTGCCAAATAATCCTACAGCCATTATTAACTTGAAGTCTATTGTGACCCAATTTTATTTAAAATTACTCATAAAATTTTTCACGTAAAAGAAGCATTTCAAAAATTATTATGAAAACAAACTGTAAAAGTGATTGTAACGTATGTACACAAAATTTCACCTAAGTTATCACAAGAATCGGACAGCAAAGGTTTTATGAAGGCATTTTCGGGTTTTGCAAAGCATGTTTTTGCGATTGATATTAAACAAGACAATATCCTTTAAGAAGGTGGTAGATTAGATATTAAAACCTAAAAATAGATATTTATTATATGACTGGGTAACAGTTTGGTTGACATGATATTTAAACATATTTTCCTTATGGTTAATAGCTTACTAAAACAATAATTTAATAATTTCAACTCACACAATCACTCTAATTGTCTGTTCTTATCTGAGAAGGTGAATATTCTCAATTAGAATCGTTAGTCAGACAATGAATTCTTGACGGAGTAATGATTATTAGATGAAGTATCAAAAATCCGCACTCCATTCAATCCAACTGCACCATGCCTCAGTTACTTACTCAAATTTACTTAACCTCCCATTATAGGAGTATCATCGTTTATACTTTCATTTGATGACAATATATCTCTAAGAAATTCCATCTGTCAGTAATTTTTATATTAACGTCTAACAGAAAACTCATGATATGCGCATCCTTTGAGTGATTAATAAACCTTTCTCCAGTATGTCTTAGGAAATGCATTCTTCTAGTTTATCACAGCGTATTGCTGCAGGAAATTATCCATGTTCCCGAAAATAAATGAGGCTGACGAGTATCCAAGGGTCATATTTTTAAACTGAGTTTTTATTTTATTTAATGACTGAGCTTTAGCAAAGGCCTGACACTCAAGAGTTTGAAAAAATTTCTTTTTTGTTTGTGACACGATATATCGAGAATGAACTAAACTTGCACAAAACTTTACTTCTCTATTGCTAATATCGAGTTTTTTGACGGTATATGTCACTTCCGGTATTCTGGCTGAAAGTTAATGAACACATTTTTACGCTTTTACATTTGATCCTATAATATATAAAAATTCGACATGCAAATATCAACACAACTAGCCGAAAGGCACATCGAGATATATTTAACTGTGGATGTTAATAGTTGTTATGAAATTTCATTCCACGTGGACAAAAATTTCTTCTAAGATGGTACATTATTGGTCACATTGATGAAAATCCTAACACATTACGTAGGTGTTGTACCTCAAGCTTGTAGTTTAATTATTTTCACACTCTTTAAATAATGTTGTTCAGTTTTTAAACCACTGGGTTGCTTTACCGTACGATCGCCTATCAGTATGTGATATAAAGTACGAGTATAATATAACAGTACAGTGGGTTCTTTTTGTTCTAGAAACCTTTACTGCATTGACATCGCTGTCCTATTTATAAACGGTAAACAATAAAAAACTAAACAAACGCTCACTGGAACACTACCTCTATTGTTGTTATTGTTGTTTCCAAATTAATCATACAATACAGTCATATTCTGGACACGATTTGTCCCTAATTAGGTTTAATGGTAAGCCTTTCTAAATCGATCATGAAGATGTAGGCGAAGGTGGGCAGTCGGTCCTAGGTGGAGGTGTCTAGAAAGTCTACGTTAGTGTCCGTTTAACTTAATCATGTCATTAAATGATATAAATGTTATAATATCCTCTAGGGTATTGTTAATGGAATATTGTATTTGATAGTATTTATTATAATTGATTATTCCCATTGTTTTTACTTATAAATTAACTAGATCAAAATCTTTAAAGAAATATATAACTACAGTTGATAATATATAAAATTATAACTGGCGTTAGTTAAATCTAAAAATAACATTGTATGATAAAGGTAAATATTCATCGATTAAGATTATACACATACATTATCGATAAAGAGTATTTCCATAATACTAACTTTCCTGTTACTTAAACTGATAGTGACTGTGACAATAACGCCTATTATATTGGCCTATATGGCCTAAAGTTTCAAAATCTTGGTGAAGGGATTTCGTAATTGGCATTTGGACTAAAGAAACATTTTGGCAGCGAAAATTATTCTCAAGATACCTTGCAGATAGTTTAGCTAAATGCTTAACTATGTAACGTTGCCACCTTAAGACCAACCCTAAAACTAAATGGACATCACAGTGACTTGCACGGTTATCAAACCCCACGTTGATATTATAGTAAAAAAAAGATGCTTCAAGCACAATTTAGGGTGCTTAAACGTTCGTTTAATTCGTACTTCGAAATATTCGTGTGCGGGCAGGTCGGGTTTGAGAGTACAGTAAGCACAACTTTTCTAACCACTCAAGTGATAACATTTTCTAGCCGCTTCATTTAATAGTATTTTAAATCGTTTCATAATCTGAAAATGCTTAAATGTAATCGAAATTTAAAATATATTTATAAAATTAAACGGAAATTTTTTATCTAGGTTAAAATAGTACCATACAATTAAAGATCTCTGTTGTTCAGATTATAATGCAAAAATATCCGACCTGAAAATGTTTCAATGTTTAAAAAATTACGCTGGTTTAAAATTGTAAAACAATTTAAACGTGTAGGTTCTGTTTTTAAAGTAGTTTTAATATTCTTGTCTTGGCTCAAGTAGTGAAAGTTACACTTTAGTAGATAGTTGCTGGACTTATTAAATATCTGGATAGTTTATAAGGTAGTTATTGACTCTTCAAATCCAATGCGCAAGGCTCTACAAAGTAGTTTGACAAACGATGTGTAACTAAGCAATAGCCCAAGGTGATCATTTATTTTGAAATACCATTTCTTAGCATTGATGAAATAATATGGGAAGGAAAAACCGGTAATCAGTTATCACAATAGTTATGTTATCGTTTTTAGGATTAGGCATTTTTTACATATTGATATTCCCATAATTATATCTTTTTAACGTAATGTTAATTGATTTTTGTTATTATATGTATTAAAGAAAAACATTTTCCAGCCATGTGTATAAATATTTTGAAACATATTTCATCCATGTTATAAATATTTTAAAAACATATTTCATCCATGTTATAAATATTTTAAAAATATTTCATCCATGTTGGGGGGGGGGGGGGTGGGGGGGGGGGGGGGTGGGGGGGGGGGGGGGTGGGGGGGGGGGGGGGTGGGGGGGGGGGGGGGTGGGGGGGGGGGGGGGTGGGGGAGTAAAATAATAAAGTTTAAAGATAACTTTCTGTAAGCGTAATTACTCTGGGAACCAAAAGGCTAATTGTACCCCACCAACTTAGGATATAAAAGTTGACACACTTAATATTTAAATTCATGAAAAGCTTCTTTTTTTTTTTTTTTAGCCCCGCCTTCCAAAAGAGAAGCTAAAGCTCTGACAGTTGAGTTGGAAGCCTTTGTAACACTTTCATTATTTTCGGAGCCACACCACTCTTGCTACATTTTATATCTCTCTCTCTCTTACTCAGATAAGACCGTATCCACACGATTATCGTGGCCCTGTTTTTGCAAATCAAGGCTTTTTACGTATCGTCATTTTTTACAGATACATTAATTAGTATTATATTTGGCGAATACAAACATACTGGTAACCGTAGGATAATATATTTTAATTTTTTTTTACGAAGAAAGGAAAAAGAAAGAAAGAAAGAAAGAAAGAAATCATTTCATTTAACCAAAATCCTTTCCCTATGTTTTATAATATTATTTTGCCACATGAAGGATTATTATTTATAGTTTTCTTATAAAAATAATTTGCAGCACTAAATTTGATTTTTCCATGTTGTATTTTTTTTGACCTTATAAATGAAATGTTAAAAAAAGTAATAGGGTTTTTTGCAAATTGCTAAATCTGCTACCAGGCCGTTTTACAGAAAGTGTAAAAAAAAAGTATTAGTTTGTTAAATTTTCTAAACCAAAACCAAATAATGGAGTATTTCGTCTAGTTTGAGGTACGGGCTTATTTATAGTTTTGGATTTTTTTTTTTTTTAAAAAGTTCAATATGTTGTGTAAATATAAATTAATAAAAAAATCAATCTGTTTAATAAAGGTCAGTCAGCATCCAGTTTACTTTCATATTTGAAAAAAAAAATTAGACTACTCATTTAACATACAGCATTAGTTATCAATTTTCTTTTTTTCGGACTATGAATAAACAGGGTGGGGTTGGCCGATCATCCATGAAATCAAAATTAAGTGATTTCTTTCTGGCAGGTTTATATTTTGGTTTTTCGTTGTGTGGTTGTTTTGTGTGTGTGGGGTGTTTTTGTGTGTTTTTCCAACATGTGGACGGTTATCTTTTTCTTTTTTCTTTTATTTATTTTTTTTTTTTTTTCTTTTTTTTTTTTTTAATTTTTTTTAAACTTTTTTTTTTTTTTTTCTTTTTTTTTTTTTTTTTTTTAAAGATAAGGCAAAAATATATACTTTGCTTTCCAAAATCTTATGCAGAGGGCTCTCTTTGTGATATTTGTGCCGACCGGTTGTCGAATTGGCAGTTCGATTCTAGGTTGGAAAAACTCTCGGAGTAGGTAGTGAGGAATCTACAATCTCAGGTTTTATAATAACTCACGCAAGCATATTACAACGAGAGGCTCATTCAGAATTTTAGTAGTGACTCGGTTTTCAGACTTTATAGAATCGCATGATTCCATTGTCTAGCGAAGAATCAGGAATCATTCATTTCCGTCGTTAGTAGTATTATCGTTCTTTGTACTTACTTTTGGCATGGGAGGGAAAGGAAATTCTTCATAAAACCGCCATTCATAAATGGTGCTCTTTATCTCACGGTGGATCAGTCTTCTCTCTTCTGAGATGGTTCTTCTCATATTTCATTTCGGTTGCAAACATGTTCAGGCTTAAGTGCTGAAATTTACCACACAAATAATAAATTCATAGTATTTAATCAAGGAAATCTCTCAAGTCTGGCCATGAGTTTTTCAAACGAAGTATGTTCGACCACAATCCAAACGTCTCACTTTCTCCATAATAAGTCCTTAAGCAGAAATAGTGGGCTTCTTAGTAATTCGCCTCTGCATATTTTTTATATATTTCCCTCCATAAAATTGCTGTCGTACAAAATTATGAAAAGAATGTAAAATGTTAATCATTCTCCATTATCGTAAATTTATATATAAAAATAAATATAAATTAAATTAAATATAATTTCATTTATATTGCAGGTATTTAACTGAAATTATGCATACATTTATTATATTTTAGGACATTGAAAAACTTATAATTCTTCCAAACAAAGAGAAGTATTTTCGGGGACCTAACTCCAGGCACGTCATAGATGATGTGTTGTGAACATCTTTACAAATACTGACTTTCGGTATAGGTTTTAGGGAATTATGTTTGGACACGTAATTAATACTTGTCCTTTACGTATTGATATCCATGGCATTAAACCAGCATACTATTAAATAGTTTGACGGAGAGTGAAGTGTTTGCTGATTATTACTTTTAAAGCATATAACAGCCAACTCCCGTGAACAAAAATAATATAAATATTATGCGTTAGTTGTTTGAGTTGAGCCTACGGCACATTTGATTTTATCATTGGTACAAAAATAGAATTTACGCAAAGTTCATAAAAGCTCATGAATATATTAAACTTCTATTTTTTTCCGATAAACAAACAATAAAATTAACGCTTTAAAAGATATGAGATTTTGAATATAATTTTGTTTTAATTGCAGTTTCATACAAGAGGGGGAATAAAATATTATAATATTTAATATTCTACTCAACTTTAGAAGAAAACAATAAATAGCCTAGTTAAAAATAGTTACTCTATTTAAATATTTTTTTTAAAAACTGATAACTATTGTATCTCAAATCTGAATAACTTGTGTTTAAAACATGGTTTATAAACTTCCCTGTGATAAGGTCTTTTAAACTTCATCTAAGGGTTTATGATTTTGATAGTAAGCAAAATTAATTAAACAATATGGCAAATTAAGGGCATATGTAAAGTGTTATTCATTAACTTACATAAACCCTTCTAAATTAGCGTGTTGTTTAATAATATGAATATTGTTATTGTTAAAAAACAACACGATTGACTAAAATAACAATAGATCAGTACAGAGACTGAATCGGATACTTGTATTCTAGGTACAGATTTTACCTTTTGAAAATTAATCACTAATTATGTATATTTCTTTAACATAATTTATTTAATATTCAAGAAAATTCATTTGCATAAAATTCTCGTCTTGTAAGATATTATTATTTGTATAATTGCACATAATAAACATTAATCGAACTTGTAAAGGAAGGTGTTGGACCTAAGTGTGTTTTTAGTTTTGAACTGTTGGTCAGGAGGGCAAGGTTAAATAAAAAACAGTTATACCGGAGTGCTATGAAAGAGATAAACAATGGACCATTTTGAGTTCTTTTGTTTATCCGTATGGTATTAATCAGTCGTTTGAACCTGGAAGATTTTCACTTACAGGTACGTTCTGTTAGCCAGTACTACATTATTTTGAAATACTAGAATGATCTAAAGACTTGAAATTTTTCACGGATAGAATTATTTTTGTATATGCCCAACACTGATTCTTAAATGGTGTTATCTGTTGACTTTAGCCAGTTGTGTCATTTTAACCACATCAGTTACACTGATGTTTTGGCTCTTGTGAAAATTGTAAACATTTCTATTCCTTTCAGACCGGCAGTATCATATTACGAATGAAAATGAGCTTAATTACTTCAATTTCTTTTTCTACTTCAGCCGAAGGCCTTGATAAAGAAGAACCACATAATTATGGTGGTTACTATTTCCTTGTATTTGAATATTGAAAACAAAAAAAGTCTTGGAAACTTCTGTAATATGACCAATACATTTCTATGTTATTGGATGAATAATATGTTATCTTAAGAATGTCTTAGGAAACGCCTTTCTTCATACTCTTAAAATATTACGCTTTATTACATCTGGTGTCACAGTGAAGAATATACGAACGGGCAACCAACCTCACATTGACCTATATATGTCTAAAATGAAAAACCCCGTGTAGTGGAAGGAAAAAGTGTAAAAAAAGTAGAAGAATATGAAACATAGAGAGGAATATTAATGCCCTTAAAGTTTAGCAATTTACGACATTACATCATACTTTAGTGCTGATGGGGAAGCTTGACCTCATGCATTAATGGCGGTTATTAAACTTTGATTAAGAGCTAAGAAAACTCCTCTTTTATCATCCCGACTTATATTGCTTTGCAGCTCACAATCAATCCGTACACGTCTGCTTAACGTACAAATATTTTTCATGGAAGTGCTTGAGTAACGATATCTATTGAAGAAATTACTATATAATATCAGTCTAGTTATTATTCTTAGTATTATGACATAAGTTGGACAGGTGTTAATTGAAAAAATTATTAGAAAATCGTTCGGAATACAACTATGCAAGAGGCGTGCCACATGGGTAGTGTACAATCGGTTAGAAAACTCTGTGTGGTTGTGATCGAATTTAAGCCTTATCATCGCTTTGATTAAGTAGAACCTAACCTTCTTCATAACTATGCACCGTCTTGCTATTTCGCAAAACACCTGCATCGACACAAGAAAAACTCATTTATAATAAGATTTTCGTGGTAATATTACATGTATGTACCACATTATCAGTAATTTTTTTTGTGTACTCTACAGAGGTAATTTTCAAACAAAATGTGCCCATATAATGGGAATGATCTTTGTTTAGAGTACAAAAAATAACAACATTTAAGTGTTATGTATTAATTTTCTTTGTTTTAAGCATTGTGAGAAATATCATGTTTGGATAAATAAAAATTAATAATTATTACCGTGTGTTGCTTTTTGGCATTAATTTAGATAAAATGTTTATGTTTTTTCTATCAGGGGTAATATATTTTTTGTGACTTAATGTATTAATACGACCGACTAGTCGAAAGCGTCACATAAAACCAGTACAATGATAAAAAATTGTCAAAATAGTTAAAAAAATTCGCTTAAATGTTAAAAACCTTAAATTGCACAGAAGCCTGATTTATCTTGTGGATACTTTATATATATTTTTAAAGAATTATGTGTATAATCCATAAACTGTTATTACATCCACTGCGTTCTATTAACTAATCTTTCATATTGTTCAGTACACTGTCCAGTAATTCCAATAAAAAGTTTATTCAATGTGCCTACCACACAACATTTTATATTGAAGGAACTACGGATTTAAACGAAAAAAAATTATCTTAACTCTAGTCGCATTTTGAGTTCTTAGCACTAAGAATTGTTACTCACGTGAGGATTAGTTTATGCATGTTCGGACGAAGGATATGCAAAATGGTTTCAGAGATAGTATGTAGCAATATAATTCGTTATTTGTCTATATTTTATATATTTATATATATAGTAGATTTATATATATATATATTATAATGTATTTAACACTATATTTCTGATGCTTTCCACAAGCATAAAAAATATAGTTTTAAATTCACTAAATGTGGCCTACTTATGTTACGTGTTCGAGACGTTAATACACAAGATTTTTAAAGTGCTAGATTCAGTTAATTATTGTTAATAACCGATAATTCAGTCGCATTTATAGCAAGCAGATGCTTAAATTATAAAAACGCACTGCCAAAGTTAAAACAGTTACGAAGGTTCTTCAAGTAAAATATAAACAACTCTAAACTGAAAGGCACAGTATTGAAAGTTTTAACCTTAGAGTGGGGGGGGGGAGAGAATGTGTCAATTAGGTTACAATGTAAGACCAAGTCTAGCCGGTCTATACACTTATTTGATTATTCTTAGTGTAACAAAAATTTTACCATTTATTGTCTGATATTATAAAATGCATTTCTATAGAAGTAATCGGGCCATCTTGTTTTATCTAGGTTTAATAATGCTATTTATTCGACTTTGTTATTGTTATCCTTAACACATAAGAATATCCCTTTAAAAGAAAGCGAGACAAATTAATATGTCACTATGGGAAATAAATTTGGAAAACTACGTAGGTGGATAATTTTTAACCAGATGATAAGAAACAAGGCCTTTTAATTAGTTGTGGATAAATTATTAATTTTTTTAGGAATATTATGATGGGCCTTGTTATCAAGCATTCTATTAATGTGTGGTTTTAATCAGAGTACTAATAGCCACTTCTGGCATGTTGGATGACATAAATTCTGTGTTGTTTGGTTCAGTAGTTCGTAAAAAAATTTTCTTATGTGTCTACTGTGTACATAGTTTCTCAATATAATAATGATCGTGAATATTATAATGTAAACACCACCATAGAAAGAAAAATACTACAGCCACCATATTTTATTAAACAACTCTTCCATAAAATTTATTTCTTTTTTCGTTTAGGGTTACATAGAAATCTAATTTAATCATATCGATGTTACTAGAACCACACACTTTACGTAAATCCATTTTTACCACTTGACATGGATCGAGTATTTAACTATGTAGAATTAGTTTTGATACAGATTTTAAAACCCAACAAGTTCACATAAATTTTATATACGCCACTTAAATAATTTTTTAAATCATTTCCTAGGTAACATGGAAACCCAGTTGAAAATTAAAGCCTCAGGTTTTGGCAGTACTTTATTATTTCAGCAGGATAAAGGCAATTAATCATCTGTCCTTTGCACCCTTTTAGCATTACTACTATCATAATATATATGTATAATGATAATGCTCAAAATGTATGCTTTAAGTAGTTTTATATTGCTGGTTGCACTACAATAAATAGTAAGTAAGTTATTAATGTGTTTGTTGCAGCAAGACTACACTGCCTCAATTGATAAAGAGAACCATACTAATAATTCCTTCGGTGCTTCACAAAGAAATATGTTTAACTATGTATTGAACTGATAAAGTAGTTAAAGAACTCGTTTTATCAAACTGATAAAATATATTTAGCGTGGTTGTTTTGGACGGAAAGTTAAACTGTTAACTTAAATAAAACTCTGAACTAGTATCAAACTATTTTTATATATGTCTCGTATTGACTAAACAGAAAGTATGAGGACAAGTAGTAGCTGTTTTGTTGAATTCCTTGTATTTTTTAGTTTTTGGTTGCAAATATCTAGTAAGTAATAGAGTTTTGATTCATGATGATCCCTTTCTTGAATTACTAAAGTATTTCTAAAAGTAGTATAAATAATTAATATTGGACGTAAATCTTTATAATCGTTATACTCATAAAGGCGGTGCTAAGGGCAATGACTTAAATGTTACCTCGGTGTGCTTTATGATGATGGTGTGCAAAGGAGAACGTGCATTAAAAATTGTAAAGTAAAATATTAAGTTTAAGGTCTATGTCCTGATCGATCTCGCGCTCAATAAAGCATTACTTGGTAGCACATTATTAATGCCATCCCCTAACGATGTTAAACTTGAAATACGTATCACCAAATAATTGGTAAACATTAGGTTTAAATGATCCACATAAATACGATCTAAACTACCTCTTGCATAATGTTCCTAAGTGATGTAAAGTTTAATTGGGACCAAATATCTGGGTTGTAAATAATATTGAGGCTTTAGAACGTTTCCAACAAATAATCTGTTTAAGAATACACACCTTTACAGTATTCTAAACATATGTGAAATCTAGTTTGAAAGTACAAAGCTAACTAAACTATGGGGTAAAAAATTAGTTTTATGCGACGTCTTCACCAAAAGATGATGAAAATAATGCGCAATCGAATGTATTATATAAAATATGCGTAACCTTTAATTGGTGTACACTGATTTCCTCTAGGGAAGTAGCGAGAACTTACTAAAAGTAACGTACTTTATATTATAGTTAGGTCACACGTAAGTTGTCGGCTGATCATGCGTCCTACAACGTTCCGTATTTGGACGATTATTCTTTGCACAAATATATATATGAATCGGGTAATGTTATTTATTATCCTCTGCTTAAAATCTTTATGTTATCAATAAACATTCTTACATTACTAGGAATGAACTGAATTTTTTGAGTTTTTAAGTAATTATTTATTTAAGAAACCACCCATAACCAACTAATAACCTTATAAAATTTCCGCAACACTGATTACCATTTTTTATATCTCGTTCGAAATGATTGTATTACGTTTTGTATCGTATATCCTCAGAAAGCAAACCAAAACCAATGGATAGTTACTTATAGTTTCTTACTTATTCTCTCCTAGTGTGACAACGTTTACCTTGGATACGTTATTTATCCATTAAAGCCTTCTTTGGAAACTACTTTATTTTTGAATTAAATTTATCATAAAGGAATTTTGAAGATAGTGCTTATAAGGGATTGTTTTACAAATGAAAACCCCCTTCTATATATTATATGGTAGCAGATTCAGCCGTGGCAAGTGAGAGATGGCGGGTTCGGAATCCCCGGCGTAGCAAGTACTTTATTGTGATTCATTGTTTATATGAAAAAAATTCGGGCAAATTGCCATATTGTAAAAATTAATCATTGAGAGAGATACTAATAAAATGTGTCGGTTTTGACCAGGGCAAATTTGGGCTTCCGAACATAGTTAGTTTAGGTTCCGTTTTAAAACGCATATGTGACAGTTAGGGCCAAATACAAAATAATTGACATATCATAAAAGAGATAGGGCTCTGTGGGTGTAACGGTATGCACAATTCTACAGGCCCGGCAAGATTAGAGATCCGAGATTCGAGTCCCGGTGGTAGCAAGTACTTTTTGTGATTCAAGTGTTTATTAAATATATATATATTATATAATATATATATATATATATATCAAAAATATTTATATACTATAATTTTTTATAATATATAAATATATAGCTCCAAATTTCCGTTATAAGGCACATCGTACCATTGATCTATGTTTCTTCTCGTAGGATTAAATCTACCGCATTCGGGATTAATTTTCTCTAAACCCCATTTCCAATTGTCTGGTTTTAATTACTTCTCTCAGTCTTTTAACTCCGCAGAGAGTTCCCAAGAAAACAGGTTGAGAATTGAAATTGTAATCCACATTTTTATAACTGAAACTTAATACTTCCGAGAAATTATTAGATTTACTTTGATAGACCCTAATGAGCAGTTATGTTTAATTTTGAATATTAAATACACATTTTTAGTGGTATGTTTCCTTTGGGAATTCTTGTGATAAGAAGCATTTCAAACAACTGTATAAGAAATTCTAAAATATATTCCTTTAGAAAACATTAAAAAAATTATTGTTAATTTGTATAATATATTTATATTTTAATAAAAACAAGAACGACGAAAAAGAAGTTTTGGCTTGTAAAATCATATTCACATATTCACTTCAAAAGTGAAAAACTGGCACTGTATAACAGCATTATATTAAAATAATCGAATTTAAAAACTGAAAACTGAATGTTATATTCTTACGAAGGCCAGATTTAACTAAATGTAAGTTTGTGTATTATTATGTGTCCCTTATTTAACATTATGAATTACACCTTTATTTATGAATCTGTGTTTGTGTAAGAATCTAAACTCTTTATATTTTGTTATTATGTACCGTTTAATACTCGTATACCTTATTGCAAAAGTAAACAAAGACGGAATATCCTCATGTGACGTAGATTGCCAACCATGTATTATTTTGTGTTTTGTGATTTTTTTAAAATATAGCAAATTTCCAGATACTCTTCAACAGGCAAATTTCCAAAATAATTAAGCCTACTTTTCGCGAAACTTATGCAGACGATAAATTGTAGAAAAATGTGTAGCAGACATCATAAGCTTAGAGGGGATTGCTTACATTAAATTTAGAACGTCTTACAGGGGGGGTCAAGTAAAAAAAATATATTAACGCAGTGAATTACTTTGTAAGTTTTTTATTGCTTGAAACATGTTGATAGATGAAAACTAACTTTTAAGATATTTCCCGTTAAAAAAAGAAAATTTTATAATATATAATTTGGCCAGAGAATTATATGCGTATATGATTATCGATCGTGCGATTTCATTGCTACAAAATTTTACGAGCCTTGGTTGTGATTTTCGAATTATAATTTACTACACGACAATAATTTGTTAAACATCCCTATTAGGCAACAAAAGTTGAGTGGGAAGCATAGGTCATGTTTTTAAAATTTAATTAAATGCCAATATTATTTATTAAAAGGTTTTGGAGTCAAACTAATAATTGAACTATTATATAAAAAGCTCAAGCATCCGTTAACAAACAGACAAGATGCGATGTTTAGATGTGGGCCATTATAATGTAAACTGGAATTTAATGCTTAAGGTCTAACCGTTACCCAGACACCAAATGTGAAAATGAATATAATCAGTTATAAATTTATAAGGTTCATTTCATGGCTTGGGTTCTTTTTTTTTTTGTTTTGTTTATCGGTTGTACCCAAACCAACCAGTTACTCCACAATTTTAATATTTATTACATCCAGCATTACACGTATCACTTCAACACTTTCATAATCAAGCTCAGATATAGTGAACAGTATTTCAATAGTTGAGGTCTAACAGTCAAAAGACAGACCAAATGGGAAAATAATCTGATCAATAGAATAATATAATACATGGTGAAGGAGTTCATGCTTGGGTTCGCAATCAGTTCTTCCACATCTTGTACATTGACATCAGTATCACACTTATTGACTTCAACACTACCATTAGCAAGCTTTCAGATAATCGTTAACAGACCAAGAACAAGATACGATGATGCTTTGTCCCCATTATAGTATATGTCACGCCGTTTTCTGATAATTTTATGTACACGAAAAATAGTAAATTCATAATATCGTCTATAGATCAATTCCTTTCATTGTTTAAAGATAATGAGATATTGTTATAATTCTGTATATAGTAAACTTTGATTAAATATTTTGAAAAGCTAATGATTATCGTATTTAGCGAAGTATGCATCGCTCATGGACGAGTTCGCTATCAAATTCCCATATTTCCATTAGTTATATATGCTGCTTTTATTATATATATATATATATCATTATTTAATATACTATATATATATATATATATATATATATTTAATTTTAAAACTCTAGAAGACGTTTATATTATTAAACTTTCTGACCAAGGAGGCATTGGGGGCAGAAGGAATAACTGGATTTTGGGGTCGTTTGGATGGACCCCCCAGCTATTTTTTTAATTATTAACCTAGGAAGGGTGTATTATCACTTGCTCGTGCATACACCTCTGATTCCTTTGTCTTCAAAATAAATAGAATAGAGCACTGGATAGACTGTAGTAATGTTTAAGAAACTGCGGTAATTAAATAAGCAAATATCAGCTGTACATTTAAAAAATGGGCAGTAAAAATATTTTATTATCAAAATGTCTTATTATTTGAAAATTAGATTTACAGGCAACTTAACAAATTAAAATTTACATTTGTGGCTACTGTCCCGTGATTTTATATTTCAAGCTGTAGAGTTGATTACAGTTTCTTTCCTAGACGAACGTCAGCTGCCTTTTAATTTTCTGTTCGCATCCATTTTTACTGCCGCCAACCATCTCATCATTCAAATACAAAATTTTTGCTCAGTAATTAAATAACCTAGTTAGTTGTAAATTACAAAGCATGTAACACCACCTCAACCGATCTCTTTAAATGTTGGAAAAATCTAATTTTATTTTATTTGAACATCATTTGATTAATAGTATATCAATAGTATTTACATCTTATACTTGAGAAGAGGTATTAGAATTAAAAATCGACATAATAGAATATAGAAAAAAATAAAGTATTTGGCAGATGAATGTTAACAAAACTAAGAAGAAACAAAACATACACCTCGTTACGAAAGATGTTTTACACTTTTATGCAAAACGAATCTCTATATTTCAATGTCATAAAGCACTCAGGCCCATTTTTTAATCGTTTACTTATTTTAAACTGCGATGAAGAATGAACATGTTTACAATTATAAATTCCGCATTTCAACCTAAGCTTTAAATCCGAGGACGACAATTTTTTTATTCCTTCTTTCATATTGAAATGAAAACTGTTTATATTAAAAATTGTATTTTCCAAGTCAAATTCTAGACGAAATATACAAATCCATAACAGATTAATAAAGCAATGTAAGCCTTTACAATTAAACCATGTAAATTAAGTTTCCAAATAATTGTTATTTACTCAAACTATAAAAAATTGTATGGTTCCGTGGTAAAGAAACCAAGTATCGTGGGAAATTAAGGTGCACTCAGGAAGCCAGGATTAATTCCCATTATCCACCCGTATCTATTTGTATACTATACATGCAAAATACACTAATAACGAAAAATAATTACATTTAATTATGTAATCTGGTTCCAAGGCAAGAAAATTATAAATCATCTGATAACTTTACAAGGTGTTTATTGAATACTACTCAGATTTCCTATTACTGGTACACAGCCATTTGATACCGGTAAACAGAACAGTATAGTATAATGGTTTTAGTTTTACGATACTACTCTCCCACCTTGAACTATGTCGTTTTCTCTTTTCGCAACTTGAAAAATAACCTTCAAACGCTAAACTATAATGTGTGTCCACCTACCGAGTGTCTAGTTTTGTTAAAAAAAGCATCGAATTTACAACAATCCTCTTGTCACTAAACAAACCATACAACAGATTAAGAGTAAATGCGTTTATAATGATAAGCTTAAAGAACAGACATTCGGAGTTGGCGAGAACTGAGCCGCAGCGGAAAACTGACAACAGCTGTTCTTGTCAGAACTCACAAAAACCGGGTTCCTGTCGATGTGTTTATCTTCTGAAACTGTTGAATATTAAATTTTGCTATATTGTGTGCGTTACGTAACCGTCAAACTAATCATATGTACTAAACTTACTTTTCTGTGTAATTCCGAAACTGTTTACTTTTGCCACCTGCAGCCATATTTAGTAGTTTTAATAATATATAAATGTTAGGATTTAGTCTAAATGTAATTTAGCTTAGGAATTGTTGGTGGTGGCACAGCTGCGTCCCATCTTCCACAGTTTCCTATATCACGCTTTGATATGCACGTGACTTAACGAGTTCATAAGTCTGCGGAAAAAGAAGTCTTATTGGTAACGAAGTGAAATTAAGAAATATCCGGTATAAAAAGTTCTATGATTTTAGGTAGTTTTTCTGTGATCTGCGTGTTTAGTATTTAAACGACAAAAGAAAAAAAGATTCGTGCACAGCCTTCGAATTTTTCACCATTAAAATTGAAAAAATTGGTGGGGGGGGGGGGGGGTGGGGGGGGGGGGGGGTGGGGGGGGGGGGGGGTGGGGGGGGGGGGGGGTGGGGGGGGGGGGGGGTGGGGGGGGGGGGGGGTGTGTATGATGAAAACCCACTGAACTTTATTTAAAAAGAACAAAAGTCGGTCCCAACCAATGATATACGATTCCTACTGTAGAGTTTCATTATTAAAGAAAATGAAAGATATAGACCAGACGTAATGGTGGGGCGCAGACGTAGCAATATTCCTAGAGCATCACGGTCATATTGTAACCGGCATTCCGTAATAAATCATTATGACATCTGATAATATTTTTTGATGTATACTTTATCATACGCGAATCAAAACTTCGATTCATAAAATAATACCAGCTGCGATTCAATTGTTAATTGTTTGAGGTTTACTATCGGTGACTAAACTAAATGCAAGAAGTGCGTGACCCGATGACTAGCCATTCTTGTACGTTTCAATATGCAAGGTTTTACAATAAAAGTGATGTTTTGGATAACTCTTTATCATATTACGATAAAGGAAAGTCTCAATAGTTATTCCAACTCTCTTTAAAGATGGTGCTCTCTAGATTTTTTTTCAACTGAAACATTATTAATTTACAGTCTGAAATTGACATCTTATTCAATATAAACGATTTTAAATAAAAAAACATTGCTCGTTACATAACGTGTAGGAAACTTATACGGATCCAAGAACACTTTTTAATATTTTTATAGCATCGAACATAATAGTGTTGTGAGTTTTTTTAAATTGTAATGTCTGCTATAGTGAAAATAAATGGGGCACCATGCTGACCAACCAGCTTAGCAGGAATATTTATGAAATTAATTGTTGTACCAAGCTTCAACTTGCTAAAAATTTAGGTGCAAACTTTGAACAGGGGTCTATTTATTACACGATTGGTTGAAACAAGTACTCCTTTTATAAATGTTATAAAATTCTATAGTCTGACTAACGTAATGTTGAAGATATTATGTACAAACGGAAGCTGATTTTTCAAAAATTTTATAGTTTCAATTAGATGAATGATTACGTACATTTATACGGATCTTGTGAAGAAATCGTCAAACATTTTTAAGAAGGAACTAATGTTATGATCTACACTTAGCTACTACACATTGCATAATGGGTCAGTGAAGAAGAATACTTATTTGATAGGTTAATAATAAACTACGATGATAGCAAGTGGTTTACATTGTTACTAGATGTTGATAAACCTATTTCATATAAATAAAAACATATCGTTAAATAATATCGTTGTAAAATATAATTACCGACCAAAATATACTACTAAAAAGGGAATTTTGTACAAATGCACATTCAAAAACAGATCTCAAGAGTGTTAGAACATTAAAGCATAATATAAATATAAATTAAGTGATAGTATATTAATATTATGCATTTAAAGTAAAAAGTAAAGTAAAGTAAAGTTGCCTTATTTTACCAGGCGAAGTTACGGCTAAGAAGCATAGAGACTTTCTGCTATAAGTAGGTATAGAGTAAAAATAAAAAAGTATATTGGTCGGGTAGAGCTACATATATTACTAAGCACAAGGGGCATTTGCAAAAATATCCCTGCATAAAAACTTTATTCAGTAAATTAAAACGTAAATACGTGACTGTATAGACGACTGTCCCACAGATAAAGTGACTTATGAGGGTACACCGACAAAACACGTGCACAGTAAATTAATCTTTTACCACAGATAATGACTACAATAATGTAGTAATAGATGTTATTGCGGTGGTAGTAAATGTAATCTACCAATGTAAAAAACATTTTTATTTAATTAATCAATAACATACAATGTACCATCTAATGTTTTTTCACTTATCCGTGGACGTATAATTCTAATGTTTAAGGTTTAATTAACGTTTTAGGCTCTTTTTATCATGTTTTACTCAACAAGCTATTTCGTAATTTTCACATTCCTTAATATTTGAATAATTGAGTGGTTCAGTATGTGGTTACTTCTTTGCGTTTTAATATTTTGATTAATGTTTGAAATTATAATTTGCATTTATCACATACCATTATTTAATATAAGTGTTTCAAAAATCTTCTTTACACGGATATTATCTTATTTATAAATGAATATTTTACAACTTTCGATATCACTCAATGGTCCCAATTGGCTGTAGTGTAAATTAAATTTCTTCAATGACTGCCATACAAGGAAACAATCGACGTAACTCATTTTAATACTAAGTAAAATGTGCAATACTCATTGTTTGTCTACTAAGTTTAGAGTTAAAGCGGCTTTCATGTCACGAGAGTTTTATTTATACTCTCATTTTGATACTCAATTCAGATAAGTCATTCATTAGTTTTCATAGGTAACTTTCCCCAATGCAATTTTATTTCAATATGTAAAATATCAAAGTTTTTAATTTTGTCCTAGTTTATTATCTTTAATAATTCAAAGGCTTTTTACATCATTTCTTACGTTTGTTCAGAGTTCGGATTGGAGGCTGAGGTCATTATGTAGTGATTGTGAGGTATTTAACATAATTCACAATTTATGCTGAATTTGCTGATGAAATAGGGTAGTGGCAGACTATCGTAATTTTCGTATTAAGCATTCTGACATTTACTACTTGATTGAATATAAGAAATAAGAACAACATATTGAATTTTATAATGTTGCAACTGTGCCGCAAATATAAATAGTATACCTTTTTTATTGGTTCAAAATTAACATTTCACTTGAGAAATACATTGAGTTACAACATACAAATGTTTACGTGACTAAACAAGGATATATCAAGCTGGGAAAACATATTTAAAATCAATACACTAAAAGTATTTTTAATTAGCTTAACAAATAACATGGGTACAAATAAATTAAATTCAGTAACTAAAATTTTGTGGTCGAACCATTAAGTCTATACACTGAACTACATTTAGAGTGATTATAAATATAGGAAGTACATTTGAATATGCAAGTGTAAATTACTTTTGTTAATTGCTGTGAGAGCAATAATATGAGAGGTATTGCAAACACAGAAAGCTAAACACAGTTTCAATAGTAATTATTTATAATTACAGGTTGCTAAAACAAACAAATTAAAATAATTTACAAAGTAATACAAATTTTATTATAGTATTATGACTAATGTGTGTACTATATTAAATAATGTTAATGTAGATGTAGACACGTGATCGCAATAGCTAATATAAACTAACGATTGATTGAAGACTACCTAAAAGAGTTCAGATACATGGATTACAAGAAAGGGAGCGATATAAAGTAATTTAATTCAGGGAGTTGTGGTAGAGTCTGATCCTTCTACACCACAGTCTTGGTCTTAAAAAAACTTCGTAGTAAAAATTGGTAAAATTAGTTTATAGAGTTTTTAAATTGTAATTTCAAACATGATGTTTAAAAAACTTTTTATTTTCAAAGCGTTAGAGAAACCTAATCTTGACGTTCAGGACAATTTAAATTGTTTTGTCTGTGTTTTTCCCTCTATGTCCGCATAATATCCTATATAATTGTCCTATAACTTTCGCACCAAGATTCATTGCAAGATGGTAATTGACCAATGATTGTATATATATATATATATATATATATATATATATATATATATATATATATATATATATATATATATATATATATATATATATATATATATATATACACACACATATATCATATATCATTTCATTCTGGAGATACTGTGGACACATTAGATTCACATTATATCGTTCATATATATATATATATATATATATATATATATATACACATTCACGATCTAATGTGAATTTAACATACAATTTTTAATAAACCATGAACTCATGACACGGCTGTCATCTTTTATACAAGAGGAAGGAAATGTAATGATTACTATCGCAGTGGTAGTTAGGAGAAACTTCGATGGATTGACAAGTCAGAAAAACATGTTCATCCTCCATATAATGTTTTAAAAATAATTCTTTTTAAAACTTAAAATAAAACATTCGATGACACCAAGAGGTTAGTTGCAAACTATAGTTGGGACCCTAGAATCCTAATATCAAAGACCGTCAACAAATAATTTTTATATATCAATAGTTCTTAATGTCAAGAAAGATGTAATAGTTCGTGTTTAGGTTATCCAAATCAGACTATTGACGATCATGACTTTAGATAGCGGGAGTCAAGACAGTGTCGGCGTCAGACTCCAGACAATGCAATAGGGGTTGGTGAACTGAAGATAAACCGGATATTCACAACATCCCTATTGTGTGGGTGCAGTATCGGTTGTGATGGAAAGTTGCCTTGTATTATCTATTGTGTCACACACTCATCATACAATATACACCAACATTATAACAACTGTACTTTCTTTGGGCACTGAAAATTAATTTGCTGTGTGTAAACGCGAAACCTGGCTTTTTTATATAAAACAAAGAATATTTTTAATAAATAAATTGATAGCCAACCAATATAGGGTGGAGATTTAAAAGGGAGAGTATATGAGGTATTTTACCAAGCTTGACAGAACTGAAACCGACTGTTTAATGCAAAAATTATAAATATTTCTTAGGCATGAAGTATAATTATAATTATATTAATTATTATTATTATTATAATTATTGTCTATCTCTAAAACTTGACAAATATGAACTGTTTAGGAGATTTTAAGGAGAAATTTTATTAATATGCAGTATGAGTAAATTTTTCTTTATTTTGATGGACATCCAAGTATCCTAAGTAGGTTCATTTTGATGGTTCCTTTGTAGAAGATAAGGTTTAAAGCACACAGAAGCTACTTTCCTGTACTTAAATTGTTTAAAATTTCACGTTGATGAGGATTTGTAGAATTTTTGGTTTAACACCTCCTTCATGATACATATCTGTAAATTGTTTTTTTCTAATTATAAACTTTATAAAGAATTCAAATGTTACTAGGATGATAAAACTTACGCATTTTTTGAGGAGTTTGTGAAAGTGTTTTATTTTATACACAAAAGAACTAAAACATGTTTGGCTTTTTTTAATAATTACAGATCTATTTTAATCATCAAGTCTAAAGACAGCAGCTAACGAATGTTTTGAAAGGAAATGGTCGTATTTCAAATAAAACACCACAGAATTAACGGTTACGTAAAATCCCTCTCATGTTAGGTAAAAGAATGATTCTTTTAGTTATTTTGATATTTCCTAGTCAATAATACTCGAATTATAATCACTGGGTTTAGTTAAAATGTATCGCTTACTCATTTAATTTCATAATCTTTACTTCAATAACTTCAGTTTACTTAACGTGGTGACTAATTCGAGCAGCAGATTCGTTGAGACGGAGAAAGTCAATATCGCGTCTATCCCTGACGTTCTCCGAGTGGCTTTTTAAAAACTTTTTAGAGGATATTAACCTCTAGTCCAATCACAATTTTTGTCTTTCTATAGTTTTCTTAGTACCAATGTTCATCCTATATGAACTATTTGTTCTACTTTTCGTTTTTTATGCATAATAAGAATAGTCGGCATTACAATTTTTCACAATTGTTCATGGTAAATCTAAGTACTTCTGAGATAACTTTAGAATTAAAAAATCTTAAATAAATCTTTTAGTGATTTATGTTCTTAACGCCGAAAATCATATACACTCCAGATACAAATTTTCTTCAACACATTGCCCAAAGTACTGACTGGTAGCTGTAGCTATCAGCGATGCTATGTTTATCAGTTTTCATTGGTTCTGTTCAGTAAGAACATGAGCTCAAAACTCTATTGTTGAGGTTAGTCCTAAAGAAAAAATTGCGCTTGCTTCAAGATTGGTGACGGTTAAGGTAAATGATATGGGCCAAATCATATCGAGATGCTATGAGGAGGGATAGCAGATAATCTGCATTTCAGTCATGTTACATTGGAAGAAAGGGAGGCAGCAATATCTCAGCCTCTCCAGTCATATCGAACAGGGGTAGCACTCCAGGATAAAAACAGCTTGTAACAGTTAGGGAGCTTCACACATTTCGACAATCAACCTCTGCACTATACTAGACCTTCATAGTCAGCCTTCGACCTTAATATTTGGATATTTTCAGTTAGGAGTGCTCGGCTTCTAGCAATCCATAGGGGTCACCAGACATCAGTAACGCATCGGTTTTTGTCGTACTTATCATATTATGTTGAATTTAAAGTAAATAAACAAGATAAATCTATGTGTTAGTTGTCTCTTACGAAAAGAGTGAATAAACAGCTTTGTATGTTTTGTCTTGTAAAATACATATTTTTTTAAAATTAGCAAATAGCAAAATGCATATATATAAAAAAATAGTTGACATATAGCACAATCCAGATTCGGTGGCATTGCAATATTTTCAACACTATCACTATTCAGAATGTGTAATCATCTACCTAGCCGAACATGAAACAGCTGACATTCCCAGTCTGCGGACAGGTTCCACATTACATTTATGATGTGTCTGTTATTAACTAGACAGTCATGACCTAGTTTAAAGGAAAACCTATAATACTGCTGATATACTTCAAATTCAAAACATATTTTAAATTATAAATAAATAAATAAATATATATATATATATATATATATATATATATATATATATATATATATATAATATTGTAGGAAATAAAATGTCATTGCAAATTATTTTGTTCACATTCCATACTGTAGAATAAACTGTAAAAAAAATATATGAATCCATGGGGGTTTTGCCCGATTTAGGAGATGTTTAAGCTAAAATCAGAAATTCAACAAGACTCTTTGTCTTTTAAAGTATATTGTAGATTTAAAACGGGCCTCGAAACAAAATTTAATTCGACCTTTATGATGAATGATTTTAAACACAATTAAATTTGTTACTAATCTGGATTTTTCATCGGCCTTACTATGAGAATATTTTTAAGGATCGAATCTTTTATTACCACATACTTTAATATTTGTGGTAAACATTTTATTTTAAGTACATAATTTCTCTCTACTTGAATATACGCTTAGCTTTAAAGTATTTCGTGTCAAACCATTACAAAGTTTCTTTTTAAATAGGTCTTGAGAAATTTTTATTTACCAGGACATAAAGTTATTAACTGCTTCATGTACATACATTTAAAATAACATTATTTTTCAATTTCAAATTTTTAAACTACTGCAGTACAATGAATGTATTTGTATTCCAAATACTATCTCCTTGAAAGCGATATTAATTTATTTAGCTAACTAATTATCCGTAGGTGTTTAGTGCATTTGATTTTACCAATATGAGCATACGTTTTATTTTACAAAAACAGTACTCTACGATTCAAGGATAGAATTTTTAACCTTTTCCTTAGTTATCACAAACCCTTATTCATAAGGCTAAACCTGCTCACAATACTACTTCCAGTTCAAACATAAACGAGGTACAGCAAGATCGATATATCACTTCAATCCAGAAGTTGCATATCACTGACTGCATATGTCGAGATATAAGGGTGAAAGAGTCGATACGTACGTCTAGTCTACTGCGGATGACGACTGTTGAGGTTAGTGGGACTCCCTAAGTGGTAAGTGCATATTTCCAGCCAGGACATAAGGGAGTGCCACCCATAGCCGTTTTGACTTGAGACACGGTCTTACCTTCTTCAAAGGTTACATTACTGAAATATACGGCATGATATCCCTCCTTTGGATCTTATCCAGAGGTGATGCCAACCCCACCACAACATAATGAATATCTTGCCCATCAAGAAGCAAGTGTAAAGATCATTTTAGGATTACGTGCAACTGAGATATTTATCACCTTTCTGTTGCAAGTGAACTGAGAAAAAAAAACTCTTGAAATTTTTAAATGTCATTATACTTTCAAATTATTATCGTTAATAGGGTAACTAAGTAAGACGATATAATAAATAATAATATTTAAATTATATATTTCTACCTTCAAACGAGCCAAACATAAAATTTAAGTTTTTTATAGTAAATGTGATAAGGACGTACGGACATTTTAAGAAGGACTTTCCGTTTTAAGTCGACGTTAAGCCTGAGAGGCTTTAAAAGGTTTGCAAGAATTGTCACACTTTGAAATGTTCCTGTCGTACTTTACACAGCTATATTACTTGTGTTAGAAAGAGTTTTGTTTCTTTCAGCTGACGTTTTACTATATTTTTATTATTATCATATTTTAAACATTCTTACATAATATATCATGTTAAGTTTAAGAACACTATGTATGACGGCTAGTTTCAACGAATAGGAAGCTAAGAATACAACGTCAAAACTGTCAGATTTGAAATAATTTAATATCCAGCTAGAAAATATTGCCCCGCATAAAGTAATATAAAGGCATTTACCAACAATATACGTACATTATAATTAAACAATAATATTTTTGATCATTTCCGCTTAAAATAATTTTAAGGGAGAGCCTAACTTTATTGTTTTCCTTTCGAAAATCTATAAAATTAATTATCCCATTGTCGTAACAAATATAGATAGATGTTATGATAGCAGACAATTGTAAGTGTAAAGAGCTGTACTTGGTGATATAATTTTAAAGACAGATTTTCTGGAAAAATTTTCATTTATCTAATATAGTTATAGCAGGAAGTATACGAAATCAGACAGTCTAATCTTATCTGTTAAATATAAGCAGTCAACTAATTGTTAATCACTTGTAATCTTAGAAATAAAAATGTTTAGATGCTTTTGAACTTATTCGGCTTCCTAGTACAAAATATGTAAATATGTATTTTCTCGAACGGGACGTAAACGCAAACTCAACCAGCTTTTGACAAAGTGCTATAATCAGCTGTTTCATGGTTAGATAGGATGTGCACAAAATGTTTAGAAGTAGTTTTTACTATGAAATTCGAACCTAGTGTATACGTTACCATTTAACTTGGGTATCGCCATCAATTTCGTACGTCCAAGTTTATTAAGAGAAGTGGACACAGAAATCGAGCCCCGGCCTTGTTAATGAAACGGATTCCTAATTTGTTTTGGAGATCAAATTTAACTTTACGTCATTTTATGGATTAATAAATCTTAGGTATAAAACACTTAACCATGCATTTTCAGTCATTATAGTCATCAAATCTCACATTCCAGCTAACAACTAATTACGGTCTGTAACTTATGGCTTGGCTAGTTGAAAGTTTAAATTTAGTGATTTATTTAGATACCTACAAATATTTCATAACATCATTCACTTTCCTTCCTGATCCTCACGAAACTGGTTTTCTAACAGCTTTTTTTAACATAAATTTCAATTTCGAATATGAGAAACGAGTGAATATAGAAAGATGTATAGGATGACAGTATGAAATGAAATGAAAAATGTATTTATTAGATGCGAATGTAGGACTATAAAGCCTCTCTCTACCACTTAACCTCGTAAAAAATTAAACTAACATACATATACATGTAAAACTAAAAATAAATCTATTTATTTACCTTATACGTTAAAAGAATCTTAGCGTATGGAGACTTAATACGCTTGTTTTAGGGCAATGACTAATTTAGTGAAAGATAGTGTGGACTTATAACTTATTTTTATGCTGTAAAGAAACAAAGCTCTGGAATTATATAAATCGATTCAATCATTGCATTATTATTTTAATGGCAAAAATGGAATGAGAAATTTTAAAAAACTAAGTTTAAAAAAATTACTAAGGACAAATTTATATTTAAGACTTAACAATAATAAATTTAATTATTAATAATGATAACTAAATTGAAATCAAGTCGAAGGAATGAGATAAAAGTACAATTGTACCTAAGGACAGATTACTTATTCAAGACGAAATAGGATTTCCGTTTACGTGCGAAATGAAGCAGAAAATTGAATGGTCTTGCATTATCTCAGTTAATGTAATTTTTCTTCACCACCTAAATATGTTACACTTTTAATTGTCAAAACCAATTTATAATTGTATATCACACTGTTGCAAAAGTACATATTATTCTAATCGATTACTTGAATCTCATATATAATAACTAATAGATCATTTATGATATTAAATTTTTCAATTTATGCTTATGATGAGTATAATTGTGTAATCAATTTTTAATTTTTAATTTTTTGTTACCGAAGTATTATTAGTTACAGATTTTAAATATTATGTGTTAGGATTTTTGTAAAATATAAAGTTGAAGGAAAAATCCAAACACACTTTCATATCTTCTGGTGAAAAAACATTTTAGTTTCAAAGTAAATTTCAAATGAGAAATTGTTATGTTTTATTTAACATTTTAACTAAACTAGTCTGTAGAAGAGTCTAAGGTAGGTCAACTGTAATTCTTATTGTTAAGGGAGACGATAAGTAAATAACATGTGGCAATAAATAAAAATAGCTTCTTTTGAAAATTAATAAAATATTAAGCCATGAGAATAAAATACTATTAAGTAACAGTATATGACAATTATTTAAATTAAATGGTGAACAAATACATCCATTTATATTATAATGTGTAGAATACTAATTGCTGTCTCTGAACCACACTTGTTTGTTTAATTTTATTGTTTATCTAAACAAGAGTGCAGGAACTGCTTGTTGTTTATTAAAGAATTAAAAATTTAGCTCCATTTAATGATCATATTTATTTTATCACAATACTTTCTACAGCACTCTTGATAATATCATCTGCCAGTAAATGTCAGATTATCAGTACTTGATGTAAGCAGTTTGTGTCTATTGGGTGTGCTGTCATTGCAACTGAGCATAGCACTTATGATATTGTTTAGTTGGAGTTTGAGACCATCATTCAAGCTATTTACTTCTTAGTGGATACTATTTTGAGATTTGAGATTTTAAGATGAATTTTTTCGAGATATTTCGATCCAGAAGAAAAAATAAAGTAACATTTAAGGATTGATAAACGATTTAAATGTTAACCATACAAATACTATGTAATACCGTACTTTTTAATTCTGTTAACCCTTCAAAACTATATTGTATCGGTGAGAATCTAATTATATTTAATCTTTAAACGTTAACGTGTACGAGAAGCAGATATTAATTGCTTAGATACAAAAATTTATTAGGTATTTTTAAAATATTTTAATATTTAATCCATGTGTTACTTCACTTAAGACTATTCTACTTGAAAAACTTTCATTATTTCCTAGAAAGAAACTGTTTATTATCAGTATTTCTAGTAAAGAATTATTTATCAACCACAAGTACCCTTACAGCCTGCTTTGAACTATTTCCATTTTTTCAGGGTACATACAAATGTTCGGATTCACTATGATTTTCTCTAATGATCAGCCTAAAACACTTTCACTGTGTTATCCCTGCTTCCCTTTTTTCCTGGTTTTCACTATTAAGCAAGTTATATTTTCTATCTCGATTATTTTCTCTTATATAAAGCAGAAAAGGTTAAAATTATATATTTCCTTAGTTAAAGGCACTAAGTGTGTCCCAGACTAAGTCCGATAAGGAATAAAACCTTAAGTCGCCAATTCGATGTTTTATTTATACTTTTATTTATTCTCTTTCTAGTCATGATAAACGACCTCCCAAAAAACATTTCTATATGTAAGTCAATTATGTATGCTGACGATACAACATTGTTTTGTAGTAATTCTAATGTAAGTACTCTTTTTAACCAAATTGACAACAGTCTTAAGGAATGTGAAAACTGGTTTGATAATAATGGCCTTTTGTTAAATGGTAATAAAACGCAATCTGTTCTTTTCACTCTTAGCTCTCTAGAACTTGGATCACAAGATATAAGCTTTAGCAATAATGTCAAGCTATTAGGAATCAGCATTGATTCAAAACTCTCATGGGTTCCTCACATTCAGGGTGTGTGTAGCAGGCTTTCTAGAGTAATATATCTTTTGCGTAATTTGAAAAAGTGTATCCCAAAAATATGTTTAAGAATGGCCTATTTTTCCTTTTTTCATTGTATAATCTCTTATGGTATACTGCTCTGGGGTTGTAGTACCAGTACAAAAAACATTCTGTTATTCCAAAAAAAAGCAATCAGAATAATTACTTACTCTAATTATAGAGCTCACTGTAGACCATTGTTTATAAGTGAACAAATACCCACAGTTTTTAATTTGTACATATTTCATTGTATAGTTAGAGTTAAGTTGAGGATTGATTCTTCCTTGTTTAGGAGTGACATTCACAACTACAACACCAGATACAGAGATTTACTTGATGTACCTCATGTTAGGCTTAGCAAGACACAAAACTCTTATTCTTACGTAGGCTTAAATATGTTCAACAAACTTCCTAGATAGCTTGTGATATTGATTTTAAATGGTTTAAAACAAAACTGTACAGCTGGCTACTGAGGAATCCTTTTTACAGTGTAAATAAGTTTTTAGATCTTTCAACCATTGACATTAGCTTTAATTGATGACCTTGCCTTATCTGTGATATAACTGTTTTAACAATTTTGAATGTTTTGTATATAATGGAATTTTTACTTTTATTAATTGATGACCTTGCCTTATTTGACATATTAATCAACTATTTTAAATTCTGTGTATATAAAGGATTTTTTAAATGTATGTTTTTACTTTATATTATCATTGTGCATTACCTTAAATGGAATTTTAAGTCTTAATTAGTTTTGTCCATCAAATATTGACTAACTTCAATTGTTGTACTCCGCTTTATCTATGCTCCCATTTGTTAATTGTTAGTTTTAATTTTATATGAAGAATTTATTTCATTACTTGAACTCTATTTTAACACTAAGTGAAGATGTACCTGTAAAGACATAAGTAGTATTAACTATTATTTGTTTTGTAATGCCTTGTGGCAACTTGACGTCAACTGTATGAGTTACCAACTTGTTTTTTGTTGCAATAAAGACTTTGACTTTGACTTTGAGGTCTCTAAATCAATTTAGTTATCGGACTTATTCTTATCTCTGGCTACTCATTCTTCAAAAAATCCTAAAAACTCTTTTGGTACAGGTTTTTATGTTTTGTAGTCTCATTGTAGTAATATCTCGTTGTCTCAACCGAATCAGAGAAGGCGATGTGAGAGAAATTCATATTCATTCATTAGTCACTCAATTTGTATTGAAACCAACAACCAAATACAAATTGATATAATAGTAGGCCACTGAACACTTATAAATAGTATAATATTCAGGTAATAAAAACGCTTAGTTTGAAAGATATCTGGCCCGAAGCCCTTAGAACGGTCATACAAGTTCCTTTTTCATATTCTCTATTTGAGTATTAATTTTAATTTTAAATGATTGTATTAATCCCTTGTGATCTGTACAAGAAGTTTCAACAGAGATTGTTTTACCTTACAATAATCATACTTTTTAATCGTAATCAGATAGTATATACATATGTTTAGCTGTGGTAATGATTTTTATAAATCACAACGAACCATAGCTCATGTTTTACTCACGTATTAAAATATGTTTATAACTTAAAAATAAATCATATTCAATTTTCTTATTCTTATATATGCCTTCTGTCTGTTACAAATAATGTATAAGTGTTATTCTTTTCCACTAAAAATATAGAAAATATAATAGTACGTTTTACCTGTATAAAATATTCAATCGTATGTCTCTTAATTAAAAATAAAAATCAGTTACAAGCCTCTGATATTGATGCGATATGATTGGTGAGTTAATTAAACGCTAAATTAGATTACTGGGTATACGTGTGATTTCAACTATAATAAAAAAAACTCCAATATTTTAGGATTTTTATAACACAAACAAATTGTTTTTAATTTTTTTTTTAATTTTAGATAGCTTTTTCATCTGATGCTCTGTGTTTTTAAATTAAAATCCTTTATAGTTAAATATATGTAACATTGAAAATTTATTCCTTATTTTTATCAGATCATACAAATGTTTGGAACTAACGATTACAGACATAAAATAATTCTAACGAGAGAAAATAATAAGAACCGTGACTGATTTCTGCAAAACTATATGTCGTAAGTTTATACTCTACTAATCAGAAATTTTATGGCACGGAACAAGATTCTTGTATACTAATCAAAGACTTTTAAGTGCCTGTGGAAAAGTTTCTTCCACTTAACTGTCAATGATGTCTTTTGGTCGTGCACAGTCCATAAAATACATTTCAACCTAAGACAATATCGATCGTCATGATGGAGCTGCAGGACAAATAACTTTTCTATTTAGGTACCCCGAAACTATACATCATATAAACCACAAACATATATCAGGCAAAATATAATTAGTGGTCCAGGAGAAGTCGTGATTAACCATAAGACCAATGTTAAAATGTGAAAATGTTCTTTAACGCTAAGGCAAATGACATGGAATGGCATGCTGTATCAAAAAATACACGGTATTGCTTATATAGATATAAACCTTTTTTATATCTATGTGAATGAAAATGTGAAGATTATACATCTGTATTCATCTTTCTTAATAGACCATACGGACAGACAGAATGAAGTGAAATTGTTCCATCTATCAAGTAGTAGTATACTTTGCTAAATAAAATCTACATTAGTGTTATTAATTACATAAATACTATACATTGAATTTTCAAAACAAAATTATTTTCCGTTGTTTTTTTGTATCTATTAAAATATATCAAGGCTGAATTAGTATTAGTTTAGATACTTTTTGTTAGGATTAAATTGTAAAAATAATAGCAGTCTAGTAGCGAGTGACTAAAATGGCATACCAGCATATTTATGTAGAATATTTTTACTGTATATACTAAAATTTATTACAAGTAGAACCACTTTTAGTAAGAAAATGTGACGTAATGCAATTTTGTTCTGAGTTGGATTTGGAGGTGGCTGCTATCTTTATCGATAATCTGAAATTGATTGTTGTAAATGTTTATCACTCTCCATCAGGTAACCCACATATCTTTCTTGATTCTTTTGAGGAATTACTGCAATTCTTTATAAAATGGTCTAATTACACAACTGTGATTGGGGGTGATTTTAATTGTAATTTTGATGTAACTAAGGGTAGTAATTTTTTTAAGCAATTTCTTAATCTTTTGCGACAGTATAACTTTTATCACCTAAATAGTCAGCCTACCCGAGGAAATAACTGTTTAGACAATATTCTTGTAAATTCCCATAAAAATAATAATTTTAGTTGTAGTATTTTTAATTTTCCGTTTTCAGACCACTGTGGTCTTACACTTAAAATGAATATCAATCCTAATCAATCTAACGTATCGTGTAGTATGCCTCTTTTTAAAATTATCTTGCCAAAACAAAAAATATGCGAGTTAGCAGACAGATTGGGGTGCTATGATTGGAATAATATTATGAGCCCTAATTTTTTTGACGCTCAGAATGTCTGTTCCATAATTTTAAATATATTAACAAATAACATTAACTATCTCTCTAAACCAGTAAAAGTAAATACCAATAATTATAAAAAAAGTAATAACCTTTGGTTCAATAATGAATTAGCTGTCATGAAAAATAGATTAATTTTCTTAGACAGTTTAGTAAAAAATAACATCAGGAATTCCCATGCAATCAAACAGACATACAATGACTTAAAGCACCATTACAGAAAAAGCATTAAAGAAGCCAAAATTAAATATAACACAAGTGTCATAGAAGGGAGTAGTAACAAATGTAGAACAGCATGGAATATTATTAAAAGCAATAATAGTGATAGCAATGTAAGTCTTAAAAATTCATTAATATGCCCCGATACTTTTAATAATTGTTTCCTTAATTCGTTTGAGACCATTAAAAACAGCATAGGCTTTCCTCCTACTAGCTCTGAGCAGTTGCTTGCATCCACTGGTATACCTGTCCCGAATGTACAATTCACATGGAAAACTATAACACCATTCGATGTAATTGAAGCAACTAAGCGTTTAAAAAACTCTGATTGTAATGATGTATACCTAATGTCTAATAATTTGTTAAAGAAAATCATTTATAACCTATCTATACCGTTATCCTGCTGCTTTAACCTTTGTCTCTCAGAAGGAATATTTCCTAATGAATTAAAAATTTCAAGGATTAGTCCAGTGTTTAAAAAAGGATCAAAGGAAAAACCTGAGAGCTACAGGCCAATTTCAGTTATTCCTGTAATATCCAAAGTATTTGAACTTTTAGTTTTTGATCAGTTAAGTAGTTATTTTGAAAAAAAACAATCTTTTAAGTCTTTCTCAGTTTGGTTTTAGAAAAGGTAAGTCCACAGTAGATGCCATAGATAAGCTGGTGCATGAAGTGCTACTAGCGTTTGAAAGTAAGGGTTTTGCTCGGGCTACTCTTTGTGACTTGAGCAAAGCCTTTGACTGTGTGAATCACTCAGAATTATTGTTCAAATTGAAATACTATGGAGTTCTTAATTTGCAGATGGAATTTTTTAGATCATACCTTTTTGAGCGTAAGCAGAAGGTTTTAGTAAATGGCGATTGGTCAAAGGAGGTTTCAGTTAAATATGGTGTCCCTCAGGGATCGGTTTTAGGTCCTTTGCTCTTTTTAATTTCTATTAATGACCTACCAGCTTTTATAAATTGTAAAACAATCCTGTATGCAGACGATACAACATTTGTTAACATCAATTCAAATATCGATACTATTAATGTCTTGGCACAAAGTGCTTTAGATAGGGCATCGGGTTGGTTTAAGGCAAACGGTTTTCTTTTGAATGAAGAAAAAACCCAAAACATAATTTTTACTTTAAGACCTTTTGATATTAATATTAATACCAATTTTGATCAATTTTCTAATCAAGTAAAGTTTTTGGGAGTACAAATTGATAAAAATCTATCTTGGGGACCTCACATTGATTATATTAGCTCAAAATTGTCTAGGGTTATCTTCTTAATGAAAAGGCCTACTAGCCGTATTGAACAAAATTATATTAGATCCGCGTATTTTTCTTACTTTCAGTCAATTCTTAGGTACGGTTTAATATTTTACGGAAACTGCAGCAGGATAAATGAAATATTAATTTTGCAAAAAAAAGTTATCAGAATCATTTGTGGTGCCAATTCTTTAGAACATTGTAGACCATTATTTATTAAGTCAAAAATTCAAACTATTATTAATTTGTTTCTGTATGACTTGGTTTTGTATACCTTTCGCAACCCTAGTACTATAAAGTATGCCAGTCACAATTATAATACGAGGAGTAAGGCAAGTAGGCTTACTACAATTAATTTCTGTAGCCTAGATAAATCAGTTAATAGTCACCAGGTTTTATCATTGAAAATTTATAATAAGTTTTCTCAGTTAGTAAATAAATATTCAAGAAATGTTTTTTTGTAATAGGCTCTAAAGTTGGCTTCTAGCCAATCCTTTTTATTCAATTGAAGAATTTTTTGCTTTACCTTGTATTGGTTTTTAAACCAAAAATACTTTATGTAATTTTTTATTTTGTAATAGTTTATGATAATAGTTTATGGTAAATTAGTTTATATACACTAACATTTTGATTAGTAAACTAAGTTTGACTTGGCTACTGGCTGTACTTTAACTTTGTCGATGAATGTAAAAATTTTGTATGGCAATAAAATATTATTATTATTATTATTACTGAAAAAGCCTGTTTGTAAGATGGTAACGATATGAGCCCTGGAACCGACTCTATCTCAGTTTTTATACTTGGAAAGTTAGGTTCTACATGTTCATATACATATACATGTTTATCAGAGTATTCCTTCTGATATTTATATATTTTATATTTCACATTCTTATTTAATGAACCACAAACAGCGAGCTTTTGTAAGGGTATTATTAAAAGCCGAAAAACTATTTATGTGCCTCAAAACATAATCTTTTTTTACAGCTCGTTTAGTTCATTCAATTATAAAAGTATCTGATTTGAAACCTGGAAAATGTAATTAAATCACAGACCGAATTTTACATCAATGAAAGAATTGTTTATGGTAGGCTTATTGCAAGTCATATTAATAAATGAGTCTTAAACCTTACTTTTGATACTACTTTAGCACATTGCATATATTAAAACTTAGGTGTTTTAAAAATTATACTTGTAACTTAAGTAGAAACTGTACGGTTGTTTTGGAGGTTTACAAACACGCATTATAGATTGTTACTATATGATATTACATCCTATTTTTAATTTGGAATTCAACTATTGAAAAACAGTAATTGCACTTTTGAAATAACATTTAGCTACATTATTACATTGAAAATGTTATAACTTTATAATTGAGTTTTTTGAAAGAGCTTATACTTTATTTTAACCAACATAATAAATTTCCTGTACAGGAAGCATCAATATACGATTGGTGCAATATATTTTTAAGGGAATTCTAGCTATGAACAACTACTGTCAGACTTCGCTACGTCTGAATTCCTCACCAACTTTCGTTACTAATGTTTAACGTTGCATCACCGGTATTTGACTAATAATTAACAGAGTAATATTTTAATAGAAAGATCGCCATTCACGTAAACTTATTATTTTTGTGATCATTTCTACATCTGCGTATTTTTATTAAGTCGATGCATAGGACAATTATTCTGTAGAAATTTTCTTACACTAGATTAACTAAGGGGCTACTAATACACCTCTAAATTGTATGTGTGATATCCTGTTAGGTGCAATACTTGAATATTTTTTAAATATATGTATATTTGGAGTATTTCAAATGTATTTAGAGTTGTAGAAGAACCGTGGTTGACTGAACTTGATAACTTGAGGTCAAGTTATTTATTTATCTTGTGAAAGTTATAAGATTAGCTCTTTCAAAACTCTTCTTCATAAATATTAAATAACGAATAAAACTTTGAATGTTGCAATATATATTTCACCGTGGACCTATGTTACATTGATAATCGTGCTCTAAAAGAAATAAAATGATTGAAATGAAAGAAATGAAATTAAGTGATAAAATGACAAATATCTTACATATTAACAATAAGTCACAAACTGGCTTGATATTTATTAAACGAATACACTAGATAATTTTAATATGTTCATATACAGACTATAATTTTAGATCTCTATGTTTTTAATGGAGGTTATTGTATCGTTATAAAATAGTTATAAAACAATTTACTATAAGTCAGTTATTTAAATACTTTGAATATCAAAATTTGTTTAAAATTTATTTTTGTACACATATGACAAGAAGGTGAGAAAATTCTCGTTTACTTTACGCAGAATGATATTTACCTTTTCCGAGTTTTCGGAGATTCAAAATGGATAATGTTGGAGTATGAGCAGCCTCCTGAAGAGGTCCCATTAGGAAGGATACCTGGTTCTATCTCTGTCATTTCAACCTAGAAGAAGGGAAGGCCATCTATGTTTCTGACTCTTTAGTGAAAGGAGGTACAGGACAACACTCCCTTACGGCAGCAATCTCTAACACTAAAGAGTGGAGCTCCCATCTCCTAGTTTCAATCCAATAGTCGTTTTTCGCAGTAAAACTGACATTTGATCCACACTTCCATCCTAATATCTCGACATCTATGGTTTGTGATGTATCAGCCATCGACACTATAGAGTTTCTATGATACATCTGAAAATTCGGTTCATGCTCTATCCAGCTTAGATTAAACCGGAGGGTATAAACTATCCAAAAGTGTGTGTGTGTGTGTGTGTGTGTGTGTGTGTGTGTGTGTGTGTGTGTGTGTGTGTGTGTGTGTATACGTTCAATTTTGTTATCAGATTTCTATGGAGGTTTTAAATCATCATGGAGGTATTTGAGTTAATCTTTCCAAACATTTATTAATGTATAATCTTATAATTGATGATTCTTATAGTAAAAAAAAAATAGTATATAGCTACAAGGATTGTCTTTCTTAAATTTAATATGCCATGCGATTATATTAAGTTTCTATACACATTTTAATAAAACTTCCTATAGTGCTTTATTTCTTATTATGGTTACCCATAAGGTCAGTATAACTAATTGATAAACCTTAGTAAACTCCCAAAGAGTAAATGAAAATTATCGCATCTGTATTTGTCATATAGAAAAGAAGCTTACCAGATTTCAAGTCATATCTGTTCATTATTGGTATATCTTGACGGCAGGCCGACAGTAATAAAAAAATACATTTTCCATACTTCTCGAGTTGACACGTATTTTTCGAAGAAGATTTAGAAAACGATAGTTAATTTAAATTTTACCCGTAGATAGTAATGTGACCATTGTAATCATTCAGAAAATGTGTCTAAACATACAATAATAGAGGCGATTGTTAAACGTAAATTTAGTTCACAACTATTTATATAAAACAAGAAAAAAACTTATATTATCGAAGGAACTTAGATTTTCCTGAGGAAAAGTAACGATTGTCCCCTCTCTCAGTCCTAAAAGGACCTTTGTGAAAGCCTGACTTATATTTGTGCCCTCAGAATTTGAGATTTTTAAAGAAGCCGATCAGATCTCAGGGTTCCAGTTCTCTGTCCTTGAGGCTGAGGAGATATGCTCCTAGCAATCTTTCCCGAATGTTAGATATGGATGGACAGTTAAGCCATATATACTCCATGGATTCATCCGCTTCTCCGCAATAGTCTATATTCATCAGTCTAGCTAAGGCCCTCATTCGTGAGGTGTTTTCTAAGGGAAAAATATCCTGTCAGTATCTCTATTATCGTTATTATATACACCTGTCTCTGATCTAGGAGAGATGCCCATTCTTTAGCATAAGGAGAGATAAACATTTTTGATCATGTTCATCCTGAAGCCCTAATAGAATTAAAGTGTATTTTCCCAATATTTTACAATATCTTTGCTCTAGGAAAAAATAACGTGGCTCTGGTCCTACCATAAAAGGCTCGTCTACCTTTTTGACGAAGAATCTGCTTTTCCATTATAATTACATTACAATGGCCCGGCACCCGACCTAGTGTTACTCTATTTTTCTTAGCTAGACCGTTAAAGAGTTCTTAGTAGTTCATTTATTATTATGTGATTTATAAATATTTGTTTCATTCCCGAAGGATTTTGAGAATTTATTATAGTGAAACAAAATAACGTAAGCTATGGCTAAGTACTATTTACTAGTTCATTCGGCCTCTCCTCCTTTAAAAATTTAGATTTACTTAATCCAATGCCTATGCAGACTTCATTTACTCAATCCATTTTAAGAATGCTATTGCTTCCTAGTTTTAATACATCACATAGAAAGCTATTGTGAACACATTACTTTGGTAAGATTTTATTGATATACCACTAGGATTTAATGAGAGAATGACAATTTAAATATAAGTATTTTTAAATGTTTTATTCATCATTAATGACACAGAAAATTATCGCATGTACTTTAAGTGACATACAAAGTACCGAATTCATACCACGTACAATTATGTTTGTCAAAGCTTTGTACATGAAATTCCCTTTGTCAGTATAAGGGAAATAAGTTTACTTGACTGTGCTAACAAGACGTTAATGAACATGTTTCCTTCATACCTGCTTGCCAGCAGCTGTAACAAGTTATTTTGTGAAGTCTTCGCTCATGAAAGTAATTTCTTAATAAACTCATGTTCCGTAATGTATCTGTGTAACCCAATAAGAATTTGATCAACTTCAAGATTGTCGTTTTAATGATTTTATAAATTCAAATAATTATTCAAAATTACTAGTGTATATCGATTTTAACACAATAACAGATCTATTTTAGTAATCAAAAATGAGTGTTTCACAGTTTGTAAAAAAAATTACCTGTTTTTCTTGATATAGTAATTTGTAGAAGTAAAACTGATTAATTATGAGCGTAATGAATTGCCTGTCCGGTATAGTTGGAGAATGAGTCAACTATTCAGACGATCATACGAACGCAATAAGTTACTATTTAAAATATTACAACAATTGTTCGAAGGCCGTTTTTAAGTAAAGAAATGAATAAATACTGGTAACTTGATTTAATTACATATACTGTGGTCCAAAACTATCCATTTCATTTAAATATTTAATTGGAATGCAGAAATTTCTACGAAAATATTTTGCAAATAAAATATTTATTCTACTCTTAGTAATATCAAATAATAGTATGATTTTTAAATATCTTATATACACAAATTAAATAATAATATATGAGGTTTTATGAAATACATATTTATTTTAGTAAAAAATATGTAATCACTATTTTAATACATATATACAGTTTATTAGGGGGGGGGAGTTAACTTTAAATAGCAATTACATACGTTTTAAGCTAGTACTACTACAATAATATACTGGAAAGTTAAAATCATATAACTTTTATCATTATACCTGTATTCAGTGTCACTAATTTTTGTTGTTCTCTTAGGACAAGAACCTTATAAATTGCACTCAGTTCTGTAAGAAACTTAGCGCTGCTTCCGGAGTGACAGGATATTTTGGATGGGTAATGTTAGGTGGTAGGGTTGCCTCCTATCGTGATCAATGAGGAATAATTAGATCACTAATCTCAAAGTCATATCCCCACGGAAGAAGGGGAGGCTAGCTCTGAAACACTATTAAATGCACTAAGAGAAATGTTAACTGACTGGAAATAAACTCAAAATTCTCGAGTTTTTTTTATGTTGTGGTTATTTACGTGTTGAGTTTTCTGTTGCAAATTTTTATGTTTATACTAGCTGTTACCCTCGGCCTTTAAACCGTGCGTAGCATACTGTTTTAAATCACTTATGATGCAATATGATGGTCCTCTATAGTATTTTTCAAACGTAAGTAAGTGCACTATGAGATTCATATTATTTACTTGTTCATGGTTAGACTAACTCTTCTATCAAGTTTGGTGTGTAAAATAACAATTCTGGTTGAAATTAAATATATTTTTGATGCTACAACTAGGTTTTTTCGTTGCTCTTATAAAGAAAAAACATACCTCGGTCTCGACATCTACTTTGGTTATAACTGCTTATTTCCAGATCTTGTAAACTATTTCCTGTCTTATATATTTCCAGTACTATAGTTTAGTTTGGCTCACCGTTCCAAATAAGAAAATATATTTACATATTTAGGAATGAGAAGTCTGCTTTGGTCAATAATTGTCTATATACCAGTAATGTATACTACAAAAAATTTTAAAAATTTTATTTATATATTGAGAGTAAGTCAATAGAACTGTACATCAATTATTTTATTGAACCGATTTCGATTCATTTTAAAACGGTTAAAAATGTTAAGAATTTTATTTAAATACTGGGAGTAAGTCAATGGAACTGTACATCAATTATTTTATTGAACCGATTTCGATTCATTTTAAAACGGTTAAAAATGTTAAGAATTTTATTTAAATACTGGGAGTAAGTCAATGGAACTGTACATCAATTATTTTATTGAATCGATTGTGATTCATTTTAAAACGGTTAAAAATGTTAAGAATTTTATTTAAATACTGGGAGTAAGTCAATGGAACTGTACATCAATTATTTTATTGAATCGATTTCGATTCATTTTAAAACGGTTTATATGTTACTTGAATAACTATAATAACAATAGACTGGCACAATTTTTTAAAACTTAAATTAATTAATTTAAACGTAAATTATTTCAGTTCTTCATTAAGATTCTATAACGCTCAGGCAGTAAGATTATGAACTACATTAATTTGAATATAGTTTAATCATTTACAATTTGCCAGTTTTACGCTTTAATATTAAGAATGAATTATAGAATTAAGAATAAAGCATACATTGTCTAAGTGGTTTGTTATTGTAATTGAATATTACATATCCATAAATGTTATGTTATTTATAAAGAAATAATTTCATGCGCTATTTCGAGTCATTAGGTTATTTCGTCTTTGAAATATCTTGCGAACAGAAAGACAGGAGTAAAATGTTTCTAGTTTCTCCTTAGAATATTCTAACGCTAAGCTAGTAAGATGATAAACTAAATTAATTTTAATATTGCAAGAATTTGATTTTTAAATTAGTAAAAGTTGGCTTATCCTTTTACAATATGCCAGTTTTAAGCTTTTAAATTAAGAAAAGCATACAAAATAGTTTTTATTATTTTAATTCAATACTACGCTAAAACAGCACTTTTGTCAAAGATATTCCATACAAAAATTAAATTTTATATCGAGAATTACTTATTACATTGAAATATTCATTTCATACTAATGTGAATATTGATGCATTGGATTATTGATAGCAATCTTTGATAGACAGGTAAGGAAGGGTGAATATTAACGTACATAATTTTGAAATGCATCTTAGTCTCTCCAAAGGTTAATAATAAACTATGCTGTTATGTAATAACGGATTTAACTTTCAAAAGATTTAGTTTTAAGTTCTTAAACATAAAGGTTTCTCTCACGTAATCTACTTAACTTCAAGATTTTTGTTATGCAGCAAAAGATTAAAATAAAATTACTTGAGTTGGGAATACTCTGTTTCTTCCGTAAAATAATACGAATTTCCAAACCTATGTATACGACTTTTTTTAATTGTATAAACGCGTAGTATAATTTCAAACGTCCAATATCTGTAAAACCTTCTGAAATATCATTTACACAACGAAAATAATTCTATCTAATAATTTCCTTCCATACAATATTTTAATTTAAATTTAAATGAATATGTAAATAACATCAATAAAAATAACTTCTCTATTCACATTATGTCGTTTTATCATTTAGTTCTTAGATTTATGACGATATATTAATAAATACCTTTTGAAGCTCCTATTCGTACCATAAACATGTTGCCCAGAGACAATTAATTTCTTAAAATATTCTGCAGATCAGTAAGAAACTAATTTCATAATCTCATTCAAATTTGTTGATGAGGGTGAAGCTGTAACGTGATTAACACGTACTTCATGACCGACATTTTTGTGATTATTTTTTTGATTTCTCTTACTAATCTCTGAATGTTTTGTTTTGTAACTATACACACTTATAAATGATTTATACAGATAAAGAAGTTCCCTGTTTACTCTATCACTTACTCATTTAAATAAATCCAAAATATAGGTTTTAAGTCAAAATCAAACTTTTTTCCATAAATAGCTAAACTAAAAACAGAAGTAACTATTTACGTAATAAAAATAACACAAATTTGCATTTAAATATTAAATGTTAATACAATATAAAATATTGATGTGCATGTAGTACAATTCTAAATAGTTATCATTAAATGATTTAATCCTAAATAACATTTAAAAACCACAACATCACAAGGAAACTAATCCATACATCAAAATGAAGAAAAAAACATTACAAAAATAACAAGTGTACACGGCGTTATGATTATAAATTAGTAGTAAAAAATTTTTGTACAATACAAAACAAAAGGAGAAAAGAGCCCAAATGTGCCTCACTGGCCGTGCGTATACTACATTAAAGAATTTTACGATTAGGTTTTTTTATCTTGATCAGTGTCTAGATTAATTTCATAAATTTTTATTTGAAGAAGTTATCTGAAGATTAATAAATAATGGATTTAGATTAAGAATTATGATGATTAGCAATAATCTATGTAAAATAAACAAACCATATAAAAATCATGGAGTGAACCAAAATTAATAAAAAAAGGATGATTACATAGTGAAAACGGTTTTTTCTATATTTAGTTTGGAGAGGAGAAGAGAGAGAGGACAATATTTTCAGTTAGTTGTCAGTTATTCAATGTCGAGTATTGTCAACAGAGGTATGTGACTCGACATATAGTGTGTGTGTGTGTGTGTGTGTGTGTGTGTGTGTGTGTGTGTGTGTGTGTGTCCCCTTACACACTGTATATTCATTTAAAATATTTTTAAAGCATCTGATTATAAACCACTACACACCATTCTGGCTAGTTAATACCTGCCAGTAGAATCCATGAGCTAAGTAAAACAAATGTATGTGTTACTTATATTTTGTAAACCTACTGGATGTCCAGGAAGGACTTGTTCATTTGACTGAGCCAAAAAATGCAAAAAATACCAAATAAGGAAATCATTTATTTTAAAAGAAGATTATAAAGGAAAACATCTGAAAAATATTGAAAACAACACCACCTGTATGTTTCAAATGATTCAATACTCATTGTTTTCCTCGACAATCAATTACCTATTTTTGTTCTAAAGAATTAACTTTTAAAATGTTCTTTTAAAATCATTATTGAAATAAGATACCTTCAGTGTTTTTATTTAAAATGAAATATTGTTATTATTTATCCAAACCTACAACACTTCTAAAAGAACAATCATCTGATTTGAAAAAGCCGTAGATATTTAAATTTGAGTAACTCGTTTTAAGCCCTTTATCATCCCAATAACCGAAGTAGGTACGCGGATGTTTAAATGAAAGAGTCAGAACGGAATTTTAATAATCGGGGCTGTACATAGAGCTCCGTCCATTAAACAGTACAAAATAAAACCTATAATTAAGTTTTTATATGAGAGTGTTAGGCATTTTCTTAATAAAAATAACAAATTAATTAATTTATTTTAATTATTAATTTATAAATTTATTTTAATAATGGAATTAAAACTGGTTAAACATATTTAGAACAATAAAAACTTCAGAAAATGTGGTTATAAATAAATGAAATTAAAAAAAAGTGTTACATCCTAAAAATCTTTGTTACATTATTAATTTATTATTTGGATATTTAAAAACATGTACTAAATAAATGTATAAATTCTTTATTAACTTTTATATTCATTTTTACAAGGATATTTTTTAACTACAGAATTAACTATAGAATTTGGTTTTTTATTATTCACGTCCAAGACCGAGGGGATCCAACTGACTTTCGGAAAAGAACATTTTAAGCACCCAAAAGGCATATAAAGAAGTATTGCTAAAATAAGAAGCTCTTAGCAAAATATATTAAGTTACAACAGTCCTAGTCATGAAATACTATTTTGTAAGTAATATTAATAATTTCGTTAACGAAATTAACTAAGTATTTATAACTTAACAATAGAAAAAGTAAATTATTATTAGGTTGAAATGGAATAAAGTAAGATTGTTTGCCAAACTGCTAAAAGATACATTTACTGTTCATAACTGTAAGGTGAGCTGAATGGGTTATCAATTGAAATGGTCACGTTCAATGTCCCTATTAAATTAAAGAAGCTGCAACCTCGTCAAAATGTATGTTTCCTAATTTGTTTTTTTTTTATCTATTGTCAGGTTTTTATAAAGTTAAAGTTAAACTAGAGATGGAATTAGAGTTATGAATTTTTCTATTTATACTTAATGTGTTGCATAGGATTCGGTTGAAATATATTCCTAAAATAGTTTTTCTAAAACTGGATTCAAGCGGACCGACATCCTATATAAAGTCTTCAATTGCCCTAAAACTTGGTGATTAAATCAACAAATTATTGACTTTCTTCTTGAACTGTATAAATAATTTACTTTTAAACCTATGATTAGAACACCATATTATTTTATTTTGTTAAGTTGCGTATTATTTTATATAATTTTTACTGATTACTTACATACAATTTTCATAAATCATAAATTTCAGCTGTATTTTAAGTGTATTTATAACAAGAGGTTAGTACGCCTCACCTCCTTGAAGTGTGAAAGGATTCGGTGAGATTGTATACAAAGCTTGTAGCTCAACGGATAATTCCAAGTTCAAACTAAACATCAGCCCACGCCCAGAAGAGAAGTTGTCGCCACTGATTAACCTGCACTGATTTTCCTTGTGAAAGGATGTGTATCAATAATGCATGCCATTAATAGTTCCAAACTGAAAGAATGCTTTGATTAAAGTGTCGCTCTGTTTTGTGTAATGTTTTTAAACTTTTCGTTTCCTTTTGTCAGAGCAGAGCTTCTCCTGTTTTTTACCCAAACATATTAGAAATTACTATTGAATTTGCCATGTAACCGCTTTGCTTATAACAAATTAGACTGTATCATATCCATCTAATAAACATTGCCTTACCTGATAGTCTTAAATGTATTTATTTATGCATCTCAGATGTCACATTATTCCAAATTGCCATATTGTCTTTGACGTCTTATTTATTACCTGTCACTTATTCAAAGCTATGGTTCTCAAAGAATGCAGAAAAAATTTATTTTCACTTTAAACAATCAACAGTAAAAAATGTTATTTCTACAGTACGTTATACTCCAATCTGGCTATCATCCTATCTAATAAGAAGTATATTTTCTGTAGAGGTTCTTAACCATTTAAAATTTAAGTATAAAAATCAAACAATCAATAAAGTAGAGTAAGAGATGGGCCGCAATTTAAACAAATTTTCAGCAAATATTTGACTTAAATAAACCTAACACTTTTCAGTAACTTTTATATTTATGAAAATATTTAATTGTAGATGGTATACAGTTAATGTTAGAGTTTAATGTGTATATTACCCTATAGCACTGTTAATTTTACACGTATTAAAGTTTAGAAGATATGTGATCACTGTAATAGTTAGGATATTGACCGTAGATAAAAAATAGCAGTCTTAAAATGAGCACAAAACACTGCTGTTCTCACTGTCTTATGACCTATGTCTGGTACGTTTTATATGTTTTAGCTACAAATTTATTTCAATAACATTTCAAAGTCAAATGACAAATATTCAGATAGCTTTTATATTTTTAAACCTTTAAAAATAATATGAAGTTTAAAAATGTTTTAAACGATATGGATTGTTCATTTTAGCTTAGTTTGTAATCATGTGTTATTTAACTTAGAGAGATCAAGAAGACTTAGAGAGATCAGATTTCAGATCTCGAAACGTAGTGTTACTGATTTTTTGTTTCACTGAATGATAATAAATGTCCGGGCAAATCCCGTTTCCTTCACAATGCCTCCATCGTCAAAAATAAGCTTCTTTCGTTGTAGGTCTACAAATATTTCAAAGAAAAAATTATCCAAGTCGGTCTAGACCGATGTCTTTAAGGGCTCTTCAATTGGGATCTGGCCGTCAGATAGACATTGTCGTAACGAATAAATAGTGGATAAAATAATTTAATAAGTTTATAAAAATCTATTCAGGTTGGCCGTTCTGTACAAATATTCTAATTTTATGTTAGTTTTGTCTCCCATAATGGAAATAAAGTTAATATTAGTTAAACTGAATTATTTTTCCATTGCGCTTACTCCTTGTTGTCTATAAATTTCACGCAACTTTTTTAAGAACCTGATATTATTAGATTTATTCCTACAAGCTTAAAAATATTAGTATTATTGTTAATAACAAATCTATATTTTAATCCTACAATTAGAAGTATAGTCCTAATTAGCACACAAATCAGAAGAGTACCTTTTTTACTACATTATTTTAATAGTATTCAAAGTTGAAGCTATAGTAAATCGTTTTTAGTACAAATAAAAACATGTTCAATTTAATTCTCTCCAAATAATCATTATTTGGGTAATACATTCAAAAGCTCTATGATAATCGGACTTTAACATACAGACTGTATTGTTTGTTGTAGTTTTTACGTATTATTGTAAATTATTTCAGGATTACAAACAGTAGCCATTAACAGTCTATGATGTCATTGCAATGCTCTTTACCCATAACAAGTTCTTATTATAATTAGTTACGTAAATGGAATGAATTGTAATTTTATTATTACAGGAAATATTCAAACAACAACGAAAAGTTCAATTATTTCCAAAAAAATATACACAAACATTTTTACAGGGAATATACTAAACTAACAAGTGCCATTGATATATTTTACAGCATGGTAATAAAGAAATTGTTTACTAATGTGTGTGGACAAATTTTTAAATTGTTTGTGGTGAAAGTGTAAACGACTTATTACCATAAACTTTTGTCTTTTATGGTTTTGGAGCCGAGAGACAATTTTTACCGTACAATATAAAAAACACTTGAAAGTGATAGAGGAAGTTTTTCCTAAGAATAAATCGATCTTTAACCACTCTAAGTTTGGTTGAGGTCGAAGCAAGAGAGTATCAAGAAGGTTTAAATATCAAAACCTGTTTCTAGTAATATATTTTGTTATGTTGATACATTTAAAACTAACTTTTATACAAGTAAATAAGCTATCGACAATTTAATATGTATAGAATATACAGATTTTACATTTATTTACTGTCTGATGGTTGTCTTTAATCTGATGCAGTTAAGAAAATATGATCTGAGAAAAAACATCCAAAGTCGAGCTCTGCCAACCGAAGCGCGGCATACAATACACACCACACATCCTTAGGACACATGTATCTAAGGAATTAATGAAAACCCAGGTATTGCTTCAAATAATTATGCTTAAACGATGTAAATTTCCTATTACCTCCTGGGTTATCATATTTTGTAAATAGGCCAATTTTATAAGACACGCTTTTATTTATTGAAAAACGTTCTTTCCTTAGTTAAATGAAAATAAGGATAATTTTAATACAAAAGTTTGACAACGTTGTCTGATGGTACACAGTTTTTGTAATATCCTCATGTTCGTGATTATGGCTTAGACGACAACTGTTGATGGAGGGTCCACTTATGTAATGTTTAAACTTGAAAACATAAGGTTATACTGTACAGTAAATTTAGTACTTGATTACATATTTGAAGTGGTTTTATTTAGTCTCTTTTCTTCACCCTTGTTATAAATGACTCAATCAATCCACAACTGTAGAGAGAATAGTAAATAAGCTTCCCCACTAACTCACCATAATGATACCGGGCAAAGGTCGGTTGGACCTAAATTCGTAAAATACATCTCGGAAAGTAAAAAATAATTTAAAAAATTTAACTTGTAACACGTAACGACAATATTATTTATTATATTTATATTTAAAAACAGCGAAATAAAAATCATTTACTCACCATATTAGAAAATTATTTTGTTCTTTCTTTAGTGATCAGTCGGTGGTTCAGAGCGAATAAAGTTTAATCGTGTCTTCCTGGAAAGGGTCGATTAATCCGAGGGCGGATAGTAAGAAAAGGACTGTATCAAAGGCTTCTTAGAAAAACCAATTTTCTTAGTTCTCGAAGCTCAACCACTTACTTTATATTATTATCACTTTCCTGTCAAAAAGTCCCATAACTCTATTACAATATAAGTCGTTCTTCATCTGTTCTAGTTTTAGTTTGCAAAGAACTCTTTTATGTTACAAAATCATAATTTGACATGGTCTATAAAACTTTTATAAACAAATAAATATTTTCTTATCAGCGCTCCTATACGTGTGGTTTGAGTCACTTTTCATTTTTTCTGAATGTTGAATCCTTCAACATGTTGCATACTTGTTACAAATCGTGACGTAAAAATATAGTCAGGTGAATCCATCTAATGAGCAAGTTTACTTGTTTATCTGTAGAATTATCACCGAACTAAATTATAGGTTAAATAATACATCATCTATAACATAAAAGAAGCCTAAATTACTTCAATAAAAAAACGAATAAAATCTACGTATTGAACTCTTCATAGTACTAGTGAAATATAAAATTTCATATATAGAAATATTATAGTTTTCAGAAAGTCATTACCGTGAATGATATTAATTGTCAACTATTTAAATTGTTCAAAAAATGAAATTTAATTGTAATTTTTTTGAAAACACTTAATGTAGCTCAAATCTACGTTTTACAGAGTCGAACCGTTTTAAATATTTGAGCCTCATCTGCAGACGAACATTGTTAAACGGAAACATTCAATTATACAAAATATTCTGCTTAGGTAATTTACAGAAGGAATAGATGTATAGATGTTGACCAAAGCTTAACCACGAACAATATGATATTTAGAAATTGAAAAAATATTTTAGCACTCACTCCTAACCATAAAAGCAGCTACTCACAAACGTCGGATACAGTTAATTTTGTCAAAATATTTTTCAAGCAAGTCATATAAATCTTTCTTAAAAACTAAATTGACAAATTAATAAACAAGCTTATGCTCTTAGTAATGTATCGGATTTCTGACGAATGCAAGTCGGAATATACATGAAACAATAATGTATCTTGGCTGATTGAAGCATAAATGTGCTGACATAGGTAAAGAGCTAAGATTATAAAACAATATAAGTACAAAGAGTCATGTTGAAAATAGTCCCTCTGTACCCTACGTCAAACAATCCATTTCAACATCCGTCGCAATAATAAAACACCATCAGCTGTTGCCGTAAACAATATACATACATTTTAATTCATCATTTTGCAGACAACAAGTTGCCATAGCCACGTTATAGCAGGAACATCTGGTTGTCAGCAGTGGTTGGCAACAGCAGCGGCTCAAATGTCATCGAACTGTGTTCGCGTGGGTTAGTATTGTAACTTTATAAGTGTTGTGTCAGTCTAAAATTTTGTAAATTTACTACAACCTTTTCGCTACCTAATGTCGATGACATGCTACACAGCCATGTTTGAACAAACAAAAAACCCCTTATAATCTTTGATAAGTTTCCACCCAAGTTTCATTTCAGATTGTACACTCCATAGCCTACAGAACTACACAGACAATGTACATTCAATGGAAGACCGGAATCCTTATTACGTACATTTTTGTTTACAGCAATTGTTTCAGATAGCGATTGCCGATAAGAGCAGCACATTGAGCAAATAAAAATCAATTTGATTCATAAAAATATATTATGCATGCAACTTTTGTAATGTCTGATACTGAAATTTCGTTATCACTGAATGCGTAAACTGTGATATGAAGATATAAAAACCGAATTTTTTGGAATCATTATCAACAGTTATTTAACTGAAAATGGATCCAAACTGTGGATATAGAGTGCAGAGAGTGGAGAGGTATAGAGTAAGATTAATCAAGAAGATCGATGTTAAAACCCTTCTCTAACATGTTCTTGATAAAAAAGAATTAAATAGGTCAAGTAAGTATCTAATTTTTTTCTTGACTGTATTTCGTCACGCTTCCTGGATCGTAACAGTCTTTGATAAGGTAGTATCCTAATTGTCATTATTTTTATATCTTACTATTCTCACATTTTAAAATAGCAAATAATTTTACTTAGTGTTTTCAAAAATGTATTTGTTTTGTGATTTTATTGTTGCAATTATTAATACCCATAACATCATTATAAAGATTATTAACAAATATTTAGCTAATTACCAAAGAGTGACCAGCATCATCACCAAACTTGATGTTACCTATATATAAATAAAACAAATGTATGTTTGTCTGTTCTCACGATATCTCTACAACCTATACATCCGATGTCCATTGTAGTTAAAAGTTCCGGTATAGTGTTATTACATTGTTAACGTGCACTATTAACACTTGTCCTAAATAAATCTATACTAGTATCAAAACACAGCAAATTATATATTCTTCTGTTGTTGAAAAGTACAAATAATTTATCAATATGCGGTTTTCTTTACAACAATACTATTCTGCTTCTTGAGATTTGTTGTACATTTTCTTCTGTAAGTGCACTGATACATTTGATAAAGGGAAAACTATTTCGGATTTATTTAGTTTTACAGATAGACTTGAAGTAAAAATTTCACTTCATATTTTAAATTGTAACTTTTAACCTATATATTCTAAAATAATATTATTCAGCTAAAAAAATAAAGTAAAACACATTAAAAAACATACATCACCTTCATTAATAAAATTATTAAAAAAGTTAATATTAGCTCATTATTTGGAAAACATTCAGTTACTGATGCTAGTGAAAGAGATACTAATATATATTTATAAACAATTGAAAGTGCTTGTATACAAAATGTCTTTAGTTAGTAAAATTCTTGTGAAACTTGAAGAGTTTTGCTTAAACTCTCTGAAACTTCATTGTGTTACAATTTTATATAAAATTAGAAATAGTTACTAAATATGTTGTTAAAATTTTTTTATGTTTTAATCTGCACACTATTAAACCTTTATACTATATCAAGTTCTAATGTAGCTTGATTTGCCAAGACTCAAAATATTATTATATGTTTCAGTTTGAAAATTGTAACAATGACCATTTGAAATGTTTAAGATTTAGAAAATTAGCGCACAAAAATATCTATTTGAGTATTTTAACGTTGCGTACTATATCAATATTATGAAGAATAACTTAATTTCGTGTTTACCTTCACATACGAAGTGAAAGAAGGAGAACAAATAAAAGAAAATGTTTCTTCACAGCAGCATTTACGGTGTTATACCAAATATAAAAATTATGATACAGACGTTACGATAAAACAATCGTGTCTGAACTTCTTTAAGCCATTTATACTTAATCTGTACTTAAACTAAGTTAAACAACAAGTTTTGACAAAAGTTTGATGATTTCCGTTAAAAAAAAAACAGTCCTGGCTCAGACACGGAAGGCAAATTTCATTGAGCTCTGTCTATAAGTTTAATTATTCATATTCAATCTTTAAGCCAACATTTTCTTAATAAATCGATATTTATGGCAGCAAATGATGAAAGCAATTTAGTTCTTGCCTTTTTGGTTTTTAATATTAAAACCAGCAGTGAAGTGCTTAACCATCTTGTGAAATTACCTTTTTTCCCTTGATGTATTGGCTTTAACATAATTAGTTTAGGGGTTGTTGTAGGCAGGTTCGTGTTAACAAAACTTCGTCGTTGTCAAGTTTTGTTGTATTAATGCGCAATTCATGAAGCCAAGACTTGAGGTCATCCAGTTGAAGGGAATATTTTTATTTAAAAATTGATGGGAAAGTTTGTGATTTCAGAAAGATAGTACTCAGAAATATGTAAATCTGTTTTCTCAATGGGATGTAAGTTAAAATGTAAAACAGGTGTGTTGTCGTAGGCAACATGTCTTTAACATTAAATTATTATTGTTATCAGTCCTGAAAGATAGTATACCTATTATACTACGGTACAGTGTAGTATTTTAAAAACTAAATATTAAAGTATTTGACTGTTTTAATGAATTATATGGGTAAGAGACCAAATTGCATTTAATTACATTAAAATTTTAGTTGTTGAATGTTTAAAGATTTTAGATTTGTATTGATATCAAACAAGTTTGTTTACTCGTAGTGCAAATTTAGGAACGTTTTTCCAAAAGTTTTTGGACCTTGTAATACCTAGTTCAGTATATTTTAATATTTTATTTATATTTTAATTAAATAATTATATCAAGAATCTACTGGCACAGTTTTTAGAGAAGTGTCTGAGCAAGTGAAATAAACAATGAAATTCTTCTTTAATTGGAATCCATTTATGTGATGCATTTAAAATATATAAATTAAAAAATTCATTATTTCTGAAATGCTCAATACGTAATAAAAGTAATATTTTAAGATAAAACCGTATGAAAAATGTAAGCAATATTTCTTGTATGTTAATTTCAAGGTGTTTTTATGTTAGACACGTAGTAATGTTAAATTGAAACGTATTCATGGAAGATTTAAAACTTGTATACTAACATGAAAGTATCAATAATTTATGTACAGGCTGTATTACATATCAGGAAAGTACGTCCTTGAGATATCTTTCGGACGTACGGACAAAATTAAATTATTCCAGTTCCTGCTTAGGATTCCATAACGCTCGGCTAGTAAAATAATAAACTAAATTGATTTTAATATTTAAAAAAAGATTACTTTTGATACATTGGTAAAAGCTGGCTGAAAAAAGTTTATATTTTTCAGCATGTAAAGTAAGAAAAACATACGCCGTGAAAAATATGACTTATTTTAAGTAAATAATAGACAAACACTTTGTTTGAATATATTTAATAAAACATTGGAAGGTTATATAAACAATGATTTATTACATAAAAATATTCATCCCTACTAATGTGAAATAATTATGAACGGGAATACGGATAGCAATCTTTGATAGAGAGGTAGGGAGGTGTCAATAGTCACGTACGCAATTTGGGAACGCCTCTTGAGCCCCAAGGACTCACAGTAAACTTTGCTTTTATATAATAACGGACTTAACTTTCACTAAGTTTAATTTAAAGTTCTTAAACATAAAGTTTTCTCTTATGAAATCTACTTAACTTCAAGACGGTCGTTATACCCAGAAATGAGTTCAGCGAGGAATACGGTTATTCATTCCGTCAAAAGCTATGAATTTACAAACCAACATATTAAAAGTATTTTATGTTATACAAGCATATTATAATGTCCAATGATCAGTCTTTGTAAAACACCTGAGGTATTTATTTACATTATACGATTCTATTTCTATATTTAATTTTCTAACTCTGTTTTAAATTTAAATAAATATGGTAACTTTAATAGTAGAAAGAACTATATTCATATTAAGTTGTTATATACTTTATTTCTTAGATTTACGCGCATATTTTAATAAATAATATTCCGGTTAGTCTTCCGATTTATCCCATCAAAGTTTTGCATGCATGTAGTTAAGTTTTTGAAAACTTTTTATGTTCCGTTTAAGCATTACATTAACCTAACCTATACTATATAGAAACTGCCAATAATACACGTCTTCCGTTGTGAATGGATTAAGTTGAAGATCTATCGTGATTGCCGGGGAACTTATTATCAATATAGCTCTTTATCACACGTTACTTTATTATCTGTTAATTTGTATGATTATTTATAGGATAAGTCTTGCTATTCGTACACGATACAATAACGTTTTTTTGGGTAATTTTCATTTAATTTATTTATTGTATGCTTCATTTTCTAACTGTGTTCCAGTGTGAGTCATTTATACGGATACTGAAGTTCCTTGCTTAACGTGTTTACTATCTCATTTAGATATCTTCGGGATATATACTTATATGGTAAGAATCCAGAGGTTTTACTGAATAATTGTGACTTTGGTGCATTTCTAATACACCAAGGCTGGTTTATAGAACCTGCCAGTAGAACGGATAATGTAAGTACAGCTGAAGCACATGTCAATAACACACAGGCAACCCTAAGGATATACAAGTGTGGCATATCACTAACTGGAGATATCTTGATATTTGAGTAATATGTTGGAATGATAGGTCTAGTTTACATTGGAGAGTTGTAATATTCACAATAAAGAATTTTTCCTTTTGTAATACTTATTCATTCTCCTGTACCTGACCCAGAAAATGAATCATATGAAAAATACTTTTAGCTTGTTGATAAAATAACACAACTTCAAAATATACAACTAACATGACATAACACAATTTGACTTTTTTAAATCTTTCAACCTTGGACTGTATTCCAAAACTAGCGTATACGTATTTCTCACGTAAAGAATTAATAAAATCTAAACCTCTATATATGTAATGTATATTGGAAAATATGCGCAAGGTGGTTTTCATGAAATAATCATATTATTATTATTTCTATGGCATTAAAACTTCTAAAAGAACAAGCAATCGGTATGAAAAAAGACGTGGATATGTAGATTTGAGTACATTTCTAAAGCCCGTTTTCATTTTAATAACTGAAGTACGCCATTGTTTAACGGAAAGAAACAGAGCGGAAATTTAATAACCGGTGCTGCAGGTACAGTTATGTTACGTTGTACGTACAGAATTAACCTTATAACTAAGGGTTTATATGGTCAGTGCAAGAGGTTTTTATCACTTTAAACACACGTTACGTTTGCATGTACACGTTAATGATTCCATTATTTCATTTTAATAATATAATAAAAATGAGTAATTCAATAGCTGAAACAGCATAATACTTCCAAGAACATTACTATAAATAGTTAAAATTCTATAAAAATGTCTATACTTGTTACATAATTATTACTGTGTTTAAATGAAGAATTAATTAAGTAAAGTTAAAATCAAAAAGCTCATCAGTGTATTTTTTACATTAACCTAAGTTGGAAACTCTAGCCATCTTTGAACGGCTGTCATTTTTGACTCGGTTATCCGTTTGAGGTCGGGTTTGCGGCTCTATACTCTACTATAGACGTTTTATTTGATATGCATATCGACCTATGCTTACATCTAAGATTTTCTTCTGACTCCTAGCGGGCCGACCCCTGAGGAAGTAGCGGATCACTGAATATGTGATAAACATAGATTTTTATGTCAAGTAACTTTGTGTAAGGTTTTGTAGCTGTATTTTAAATATTTGGAAAAATATTTAACCAGGGACTTTTTGGACACAAACTCTAGCCATATTTAAACGGCTGTCATTTTTGACTCAGTTATCCGTTTGAGGTCGGGTTTGCGGCTCTGTACTCTAATAATAAAGACGTTTTATTTGATATGCATATCGACCTATGCTTACATCTAAGATTTTCTTCTGACTCCTAGCGGGCCGACCCCTGAGGAAGTAGCGGATCACTGAATATGTGATAAACATAGATTTTTATGTCAAGTAACTTTGTGTAAGGTTTTGTAGCTGTATTTTAAATATTTGGAAAAATATTTAACCGACCCGGGACTTTTTGGACACAAACTCTAGCCATATTTAAACGGCTGTCATTTTTGACTCAGTTATCCGTTTGAGGTCGGGTTTGCGGCTCTGTACTCTAATAATAAAGACGTTTTATTTGATATGCATATCGACCTATGCTTACATCTAAGATTTTCTTCTGACTCCTAGCGGGCCGCCCCCCTGAGGAAGTAGCGGATCACTGAATATGTGATAAACATAGATTTTTATGTCCAGTAACTTTGTGTAAGGTTTTGTAGCTATATTTTAAATATTTAGAAAAATATTTAACCGACCCGGGACTTTTTGGACACCCTGTATATAGAAGGCAGGCGTTTCCTGAACAGACTTAGAAAGTTTCGGAATTCCGGCACTAGAACTAAATAAGTATTTATCGCAAACCTAGAGAATTCCGGGTATTTCACACAAAACTTCTCCAAATATTTACACTCAGCAATCGAGCTGACAAGCCTCTCCTAGCCAATGTTCAATATGATCCAAATAGCTGTATTTTTGTTACTTTTCAGTAAATTTTAAATTTGTGTTTGATATATCAACAAAGTACGTGTTTGCTGACTGTCATAATAAAATGTAATACAATAAGACAAATGATTGAATAGAAAATATTCATCACTCCAAAACATAACGACTCTATATTTCCATATTTTATTGCCTATTTTGCACATGTCAAAGTTTTAAAGATAAGTAACCATTTCGTAGCTAGGATATTGATCGTATGTTAAAATAGCAGTCTTTATTTTAATCCATTGGTCAAATTTCCCATAAATGCAGGTTGAAAACCAACAATATGTTACTATTCTACATATGATAGTGGTTTATTAAGAACTGAAATGTCTCCAGCATTTTCTATTGCACTATTGTAGTGACACAATTCCTGTGTTCCAATGTTCTTCTAAACAATAAAATATGTAAAAACGTAATCGTACTATTCACTGTATTATACCATTCTAAAGGGTACTGATAACTAACGATACGACCATTAGGCGAGTAGAACCTAGGCTATGAGAAGCTTGACAAATCGTTTTCTGCAGTCAAATATTTGCTAAGTTTTGTTTGCATTGCGGCCAGTCTCTAGGCCTGCGATGAATCGTTATTTGGTTTTTGTGCAAAATCACTGAATGGAGTTTTACTATAATGTTTCATTCTTCCAGCCATTAATAGTTAAATAAAGTGATGATTTCAGATAAAGCTAAAGCATGTTTTAATATTACAAAACAAGGCTTGGAAAAACACGACTCGAAACAAAATTACAGTGGTAAATAGAGGACTTGTACAGTTATAATATAACAAACTTGTTGTTAGTTTGTCTCAACATCCTGTTCCTCCTGATTTTTCTGGCTACAAATATGCTGTGTAAACTTCTGACCATGCGTTTCAATCTCTGAGATCAGGAATATTCTGAATGTCAAACTTAAGATGCTCTGTCTTTTTCTTTAAAGATATAACTGTTTATTTTTAATGCAGAGTAACAAACAACAAGTTTCTATTCGGTTTCTGTAAGAATATGTTTTATAGTAAAAATATAGATAGGACTAATAAAGACACTGTCATTTGAAATTTTCCACAGTCGCAACTAAAGATTAGTAGGAATTCGGTTCCATACACAGACAAATTTGTTCACCGCTACTAAACCTGGGACCCATAAATGAAATAGAGGCCTTCAACTCGTCTTAACTTGGGATCTTTATTTTATATCATAAAAATGGCTTATAAGCCTTTAAACTTGTGACCTTACATCATATAGATGTCTTTAACACTTCTGCAATATAAATTTATGTATGGCTAGTAGTTACCCGTAGCTTCACGGGGCAATTTACCAATTCTAAAGCCATATATTTCTTATTGAAAAATGTACTATGGAATATGATGACGCCCTAAAACTTTTTAAAACATAAGTACGCATATAAGGTACAAATTATTCCAGTATTCTCTATAGTTGTTTGATTCAAAACTTAAAATTTAGAATAGTTCTACTTTGGGCTTGTTGTATTAATAAATATATACTTATGTCTCTAGAAAACATAATTTGGTCAAAAAAATTTCATATTCCGTCTGATTATATTAATGTTCTACTTAAGTTAGGTCAAGTGACATACTTAAGTCTACTGTTTGCTCTTTAAATTTATCTTCTAATTAAGTTTTTTCAAGATCAATAATGATACTATGCTTTTTCGTCTTGATAAGGAACATATATAACTTACGCAATACTGAAAAGTTACTGCGGTTCAAAAGACTCAGATACGACCGATTAAATTCACTTCCACTCTAATATATTTACGGTTTTTGAAGTTGATATTATGCTATTGGACTAATAATGTAAAACATATGTGCGTTTTAGAATCCGACTAATATTTAAAAGTGATTATTTAATATCGGTGATGTTTCTGGTGATATAATTAATATTAGGTTTTACCCCGATCAAGAAATTGTGTCCATACATAAGCTAAAAAAAATATATTTTTTGACTACCGACTACCGTCGCTTGTATTCACCTTCTGATATAAAGGAAAGAGCGAGGCATCCCTATGCTTTTCCCTTATCTACAGTACAAGTTTTAAGAGAGATAACCAGTTTCGATAACTTTAGGTGCAAAAAATGTACAGTTTTGTTCATCAAGTTATGTTTTAGAACACAGTTTAAATACTATTTTTAATGCATTAAATGCTTTATTTGTCACTGGTGCTGTTTTTCAAACTGCGTAATACTAATAATCAATACAACTATTAGCATTATAAAAATTTCAATAATTTAATATTTTCAGAAATTTAAATTTACGCAAATGTTTATGCTGCTTTGGTGAACTTCGGCAGAAAGTGTCAACATCTGTTTAGGTTCAGTTAACTGATTACTTGATTACGTGTTGTTAATACTAATTAATTTCCAGAATAATTAAATATTCTGAAAAACATTTTTTATATTTGTTACATTGTCGAATTTCCTTGGACTTCTACAAATATTTCAAAACTAAAACTAACCCTATAGGTCCAGCCGATCTCGAGTTTCATTGAAAAAACGTTATTTATAAATTGTATTAATGGCAATAGCCTTATTTAATTTCAATAAACATTGAATCACTAAAAGTACTTGCTCCGCCGGGAGTCGAACCCGGATCTCTCACTTGCCGGGTAAATGTGTATATATAATAATATAAAGAATATAATATAATATAATAGTAATATAAAGAAATATATATAAAGATAGACACCATCCACTTTCCTTAACTTACGACCTTACTTCAGACCGATGTCTTCAACGTGCGTGAAATTTGGGTCCAATCGTCAGATAGACATTACCGTAACGAATAAGTAGTGAGTAAATAATTTAATATGTTTATAAACATCTAGTACGGTTTCACGTTGTTTACATTAAATTCAAAAATTAGTAATAAATTCAAACTTCCCTAATAATTCAACAGTAAGAAGTATAGTCCTAATTAGCATACATATTTTGTACAGTTATTATTTCACTATAATCGTAGTGTTTTAATGGTATTCAATTTTTAAAATTATAGTAAATCTGTTTATAGTATCAATGAAAAGATGATCAATATAATTCTTTCTAAATAAGCATTATTAACCGATCCTTGCAAAAGCTCTGTTATGATAAGTCTGTAATGTATTGCTTACTATCATTTTCAGTAATCAGTGTGAATAATATCAGCTTTATAGATAGTAGGCAATAATAGGCAATAATGCTACTTATTTTGGTACGGTGCTATTAATGGAAATGCTCTTAACTCATGACAGATCCTTATTATAATCGGTTATGTTCGTGGAATTATACATTAATTCATTATTACAGGCATTACAGGGAATATTCTAACAACAACGAAACGTTCAATTATTTCCTAAATTTTCTACATATATTTAAAAAGTTTGTGTATACTACAATGTTTAAAGTGTCTTAAAGTACAAACGAAATATCAGTCAAAACTGTCAGGCATGTTTCAGTGTGTAAGTATAAAAAGTGGTATAACAATTTATTTCTAACATAAAAATCTATCTTCAACCACCCTGTATTTGGTGGAAGAAGAAGCGGGAGTGAATCAAGAGGGTTTCAGTATCAAAAGAATTTTCTCATATTATTTTTTTTATGCTAACACATTTAAAACTGACTTTTAGACAAGTAAATAAGTTACATAAACGTCAGAGAACTAAACAAAGAGACTGAATATCGTCAATTTAAGGGTGTGAAGATGGATACCTAATACTTATATAATGTTTATGTACGCCTGATTGTTAGCTTTAACTAGGTTAAGCTAAGAAAAATATGATAAAAAAACCTCCTAAGTCGAGCTCTCTCATCCCTAGCGCGGCATACAGTCCATTTTTCTTAGAACAAACATCTCTATGGAGTTAAAGAAAACCCAATTATTGTGCTCATACTAAGCAAATTTCCTCTTGGCACCTGGACTATTATGATTTGTAAATAGATCTATTTAAAAGAAACCATAATATTAATATCTATATTTAATATGAAAGATTTCTATTATTTTCTGAATGTGTAACTGTTTTTATTATTCTTATTTTCATGTATTTGTACTTTCAACAGAATTATACCAGTAGTACAATTAAATAAGTTAAAAAATAATATTAAATATTACAGTCTGAAAACTAAAGTTTTTACTTACATAACCAATAGGTAAATAGTATATAATAGAAAAAATGACTAAGTAAGAAATGCAAGTTATTTAACAAAATATAATCAGTCAAAATGAGCACTACTAATAAATTTTGAATGAAGAAACAAAAATCAACAAAGGGATTAAAAAAATTTAAAAACAAAATATGCAAAAATAAAAATATTTTAAGTAGCTACATGCAAGAAAATATAAATAATCTGAAACATGCGGAAACATAAAATGAATTCTGGAATTTTAGTTTACCTCCAGTTCACTTTTCTTTTAGAAGCTCAAAACAAAATATTTACATCATTTCGACATTAGAGACACTTACGAATAGGTGAAGGGGTAGTCTCATTGTCAGATGAGGTACACAGTCGAGTGCCCGACGATGTGATGGACACGATCTCTAAGTACGGTGAGCAACCATGATTTTGACACATAACCTAACTATGGTAGGAAAGGTTGATTCAATTGAATTTTTGAGTTTAGCTCCAGATCACCTTCCTTTTATTGCTGCGTCTGGTATCTGCCGCTGTCACAGACTTGACTCATGGAATCTGAAGTCATGTTCGTCTGAAGAGATCCAAAGAAGGTCGACGAAGGAGACTCATTATCTCATCGAGTACAAAATTGACTTATAAATAAATCACATGACCATGGCCAAGACGATACGGTCCGTCGTTGCTGCGGTACAAATCAAGTATAATCGTGTTCTCGTGGGAAGGGTAGGTTAATTCGCGGGCGGGTAAGTCGGAAGTCCGAGCAACCTGTAACACAGGTTACTCAGAAAACCAATTTACCACGCTATAAAAGCCTATACCGTTACTTTATCTTAGTATTACATTTATGTCAAATAATCAACTTAACCGGCTTTATCACAATAGACGTCATACTTTCCTAGTTCTCAAGAACACTGTTAGTTTCTATTTTAACTTGTTATGAGCTTTCTTATAAACGTACTGAAATGACGTATGAGACTCTTGTTATATCCTTATTGCAAATCGTGATGTGAAAGTTTAGTTCACATGATCCATATTATGAGTAATTAGTTGATTGTTTGTCAGTAGGCTCATCGCTGAACTATATGATATTCTATAAAATATAATAATCCTATCGGAAAATAAAAGATTACCTCAAAAAATATGAATAAAATATAAATTCTGGTTTTACTGTAATGTTCCGTATTGAAAATATTTTACGTAACTGGCATTTAATTTTTATCTAGTTCATAGGGTGCCTAAACATTTCTAACACATTTATACTCTTTAAATGTTTTTATCTCACGATGGAGAGCCCCCCTGTCACCAAAAAGTGTTACGCATCATGGATTTAAAACAGTCCTTTAATTTTAAATGTTTCAAAGAAGCTTATGAAATGTTACAATCTGTGTATTGCAATAAAGTGATAACTCCGAAAACCCTATATAAATGTTATGGCCGATTTCAAAGCGGAAATGAGTTGACGTCCATTAACCTTACACATAGACCAAAAAATGTTCAAAAAGAAGTAACAACAGTTCGTTCAAACAGGCGAATGAGTTTTTATAGTTATCGGAAGATATTAAAATCTCGTATGGGTCCATTCAAAGCATTTTTTTCCTTATAAGTTTACGGTATGCTATAAACTTCACCAGCATGTAAGCAAACAGAGATTTGGTATGCAGGAGTTACCACTGAGTTGATCTGATGCTGAATGTTTCATGAACTTTACCGATAACGTTCGAAACTGATAACAACTGTTACGCAGCTCTATGTGGTTAACGGAAAACCTAAACTTGGTTAGTTGCAAATACTTACCTGTCATGAAACTTACCTGATGAAACTCATCATTACAACCTGATACAGAATGCTTCACATACTTCATCGATAGATTTTGAACTTTGATAACAACTTTAAAACTTTCAAAGCCACTCTGTGGATTACTTGTGGGTTACTTCCTACGTTCCAATTCTTAGTTTTATTCTGCGGCAGAATGTTTCAGTATGTTTATTTCTTAAAAATAATGTACTTAAGTGAATACAAATGAAGTGAAATATTAAATATAGCTGTTGCTTTAGAATGATTACCACAATCTTAAATTATTTAGTATTATTAGAACTAAACAATTACAGAATTTTAATTTCTGTTAATTTTACCTGCAATTTTCACTTTAATTTTAACGTGCTAAACGTATATCAAATATAATTTCGTATCCTGGAAATTTGAAAATTCGGAATGAAAGATTCGTTTAACCGTCATGTGCTAATGACCTTAATGCTTGCAATGAGTAAAGTTTTAATACACAGTGTATAACCTTTATTTCATATACTTTTGAATATATGAAATAAATTGCAGATAAAGAAGATTAATGACACGATATTACTGGAATGACTTAATGCAACCTAAACAGTCATCTCTGGCTTCAGGCTAAAGACGTGTATAAATACAATTACATTATAAAGTTAGTACATTACATATAGACTAACCTTTTAATTTTCGTTCAAACGTAAGTATCGCAAATATTTAATTGAGTAATGTCTTTTGCTCACTGGAGTAGTTTCGTTTCCATGAGGTACTATGTCTGTGTGCTTTACATAATAAATAATAAAACATTTACATATATATTATATAACATAATATTAAGATAATAAAAAGATAAATAATATATATATATATATATAAGATAATCAAAGTTACCAAGTGATAAACCTAATATGAAGAGGGGATCTGACAAATCATTAACCGGATGGCTTCTTGAGATCGAATATATTCATCTATCGCAGACGAAAAATTCCAGTGTTGTTTACATGGCACTGTACAGTATGAACTTTTTAATAACCATGTTCCAAGAAGCTTACGGAAAGGAGAGTTCTCTAGAGAAATGGATTGTTGATTCTTAGTTTTTAGGCTAATTATCTTAACAAAATCTTGCGGCTTATCGATATTTAAGCGGAATATAAATAGCACAAATGCATTATAAGAAAAAGAAAATGTTAATTAAGACAATGTAAAAAAATTTCTAAAAGGAAATATGTACATTTAGATGCAGATTTAGAGCTGTTTTAGTCCTTTCTTTCACTCAAACTCGAAAACATATTTACTTATATTTATAGTTCCTTAGTATAACTATAATGAATAACTTTAGATAATCTGAATACAAACTTTAAACCCCACGTCCACACTCTTTCATAATTAAGAAACACCCTCAGCTGTTTGCGTTAAGGTGTGCATAGGTTTGATGACAACGTTTGACAATAGCCTCGTCATGTCGGAAACATCTGGATTCCAGCAGTGGTCTAGCAAAATCAGTGGCTTAAGTGAACGTAATATGTCTCTATGGATTACTATTGTAGCCTTTATGAATGTGTTGTTACTATTCAAACGTATGGGTAGGTTAGTACAACTTTCATTTTACTCCATGTCGAAGACATTCTACACAGCTATGTTTGAAACAAAAGCATTGTTAAAATTGATTTATATTCCTTCAGCATATAATTTTGTATCTGGTTCTAAATGTGCATAATATGATACAGGGTAAGTGTACCGTATTCTATGTAAATAATGTTGAAAGAACTTAAGGGTAAATATATTTCAAATATTATCTACCAGCTCAGTTTTTCATTGCGTCTTACATGCAATATTAGGCTATGAAATTTTTGAATAGTACGAGGACATTAAAGTCCATTTATGAGCGATCAAAAAAGGCCATGTTTGGTTAACTATATTTTAGTTTTCTTTTGATTCCTTTTTTTTGGGAGATTCTCAATCTATTTATTGGGAGAAAATAAGTTAAAAAAGAAATAAAAAGCATTTTTAAATATTTAAGGGTAAATTTTGGGAAGGAATTTACCAGCAGGAAATTGTAATGTCGTTACGGCTCTACTATGTGGGATAAAACCCACCACTGGGAACAGCAAATACCAATGTGTCACTTAAATCTGGGCAACCTTAAGGATGTCTAGAAGCAGCACATCACTAACCGCAAATGTCGAGATTCTGGGGTTCATGGCCAATTTGATAGGTCTAGCGTACTGTGGGAGATGACTGTTGAAGTTGATGGAGTTTGTTCCCTAACCTCAGAGGCTTTTGCTAGGCTCAACAAGGGTGTGCCAACCCCTGCCTACTTTGACTGGAGAGGCCGCTTCAGAGCTGGCCTCCCCTTCATCCGGGGAGACACCACTTTGAGATGTAGTGCTCTAATTCTTCCTCATGAATCTCAATAGGAGAGGCAGCCTCTACTTCTTAACCTTACCCATCCTGAATATCCTGTTACTCCGGAAGCAGTGCAATGGTTCTTAGAGGAATAAGTGCAATTTATAAGCTTCTTGTCCTAAGAGAACAAAAAAGTGGGATAAAACGTATTATAAACAAATTATATAATTCGTTTTTATTGATAACGTAGTACGCGCAATAAAATAATAACTGATAAGTAAGCGTGTACTGAATTGAGGAACGGTGATTTTTGTTAGAACGGATATCGAGATGGTTGCAATTGGTATTTTACCAACAATAGGGTTCTCGTATCACTGAATAGTTCCACCTTAGTTTCAGCACAGATTCTACACTCTATGGCCAATAGAATTATAAAGATATTGGATATTACATAAATTACCCAATATTACCGACCTTATTATTTACGGCCTTATTACGGACATTATTCTATACAAAACCGCAGCGCTTTGATGAAATATATATTCGTTTAACTTATATAATTACAAAATTCTAACAACTTTTGCAACACATGTTAGTGAAATTTTACTATTAATAAATACATAAAACGTGATATGATATTATAAATAAGGAATTGTTCTGGTTCATTATCAGAGATAATTATATCTGAAAGTGGATGCAAACGGATGACAAACATTACAGATAATATAGAATATACATATATAGAAACGACATACAGTCATGTTGCATACAAACACGATACGTTGTGTGTTGTGTGCGGATGTGTAGATCCATCGTTACCAATCAGACTTATGTAAATAATTTTAAATAGGTCTGTCAAATTCCATGAAGTGGTATGCACTAGCAACTTTATGTTGCCTATACAGTCTTATAGGCTATCATAGACAAAAACAACACTCAGCCAAATAGGCCTTGAATACTGATATTTTATAACTATTTTCAATTAGAGCTAAAGAATATTTAGCTCTAATCTGTACAGGAATCTGTACGGTGTTTATATAATGGTAATCTGTCCTTAAACCATTTCTCAAATGTAAACGTACACCGTTTTAAAGCAAATCACGAGATATATTCTTCTGTTTTTGAAAAGCAAAAGTACTTCAGCACCATGTGGTTTCCTTTGCAACAAAAATTCTACTTCACGAGATTTATTGGTAGTTTCCTTCTTTGAGTGCACTGAGACGTTTGACAAAGGGAAGGAGATTTCCAGTATTTTTCTATTGCAAGAGATATTCTATTCCTTCATATCAGTCATTTGTAACTTTACACCTACATTTCCAGAGGACAAAATTTGTACTGGAGGTAATAAATTTAAAACATGATTCCAAAAACATCATCACACTGTACATAAATAAAAAAATTCTTTCCCATCTTATGCCCCAAGGTATTATCGAAATATTCAGTTATATCGCTAGGGAAAAAGATTAAGCTATATATCTGTATAATATGTTTTACTAACATTTATAAATCCGAACTTTAAATATAGACTCTACTACACCTTAATGCACCTTTAGTAGTAAAACCGTATAATAATTTTGAATTTAAAGTTAATATATTTCCTGGAAGCAAATGTTCAATATTCAATCACTAAAACCTACCTGTATACATTTTGTTATAAAATTATTGTTGAATTTAATTTTACAAATTACAGATCTAAATTATATGTTAAATTTAAATTTGGCTTCGTTTATAATATAGACGCAAAATATTTTACTTGTTACCATTAGAAATATTTTGGAATAATTGTTTGTAATTGCCATGATTCAGACAACGATAGCAGAAAGATCACCGATAAAATGCTCATTTGTGTATTAGTAAAATATATTCGTTAAATATTTCCTTTACATAAGGAAATAAAAATTAAAAGAATTCTTTTTTCCTCACACTAACAGTCCCAATGTTATAACTCATATAAAAAATTAATGAACATTCTTCTATAGAATGTTAGATCTAAATATCATAACTGAACACTTTCCAATCTTTTATTAATGGCTAAGTTAACACAACAACAACAACAACAATCTATGTCTATAAGTATTAATTCAGTGTAATATAATATGTTTCAAGCCAGCTATACTAAGTGTTGAAAATGTTAAAAGTAATTTAGTACTCGCAGTTTTGTGTTTTAATATTAAAACCAGCAATGAATAACCTTCTGGTAAAGCAGTTAGTATTTTATAATTGAGTTTATTGGCCTAAACCTAATTAATTTAGTGATTGATTTAGGCAGGTTCGTGGTGACAAAACTTTGTAATAGTCAAGTCTTAGGGTAATTATCCGTTCCTTGTGAAACCAAAACTTGTAATCGTCCTGTTAAAGCAAAGTATATTTATATAGATTAAGAAAGAGAAAGATTGTGATATCTGAAAGATGTGTTCAGGATTATTTGTAAAGGCTATGTAAGTTAAAAACAGTCAACCAGCGATATTCAAAAATGTCAGTAACTGTATTAATAAGTCAGTATCATCAGTCCTGAAAGACTAAGTTGTTATATTATTGTGCACTCCCTTATAATGCGGTATAGCGTAGTATGTAAAATCCTAAATTTCCTTAAGTATCTAAACTTTTGTAATATTATTAAAAACTGTTAGGTACTTACTTAAAAAAAAGAATCATTTTCAACAAATTTGATTCATTTGATAGTATACTAGTTTTATGCATGTTACATATTTATTAAAAGACAAGGATTGACATAAATACTTGAAGTACAAAGTACTTCATATAAATACTTGAATCTTTATATGTTATTAAATACACAGCTATCTTATAAAATCAGTGTACGAATATTTTATAGTGGAATCAGAACTAGGATCTCTTTCAACGAGCAAGAGAAGTGCTTCGTGTTTCATTTCAAAGGGATATTTCTTGTTTTAGGGCAGGAAATAGCGAGCGTCTCCAATGCTAATAACAGCGTTTCAAGAGAAATCAGTATTTAAATTTAATACTCATGCTACATACCGGGTTACTTCTTCAAGTAGTATCAATAATGCATAAATCATCATCAATAAGTATATTTAGCTACGAGAACTAATACAGCGTCGAAATATTGCTTACAAATATTAACTTCTTATAAACGTTTATTAAGTTATAATTTTAGGTTTCTCTTCTACTTCGCCTGTATCTTCATCCTCAACCCCGGAAAAAGTATTCATGCGAAATGTATACCCGTGGGTGATTAGAATAAGTACCATCCACATCATTTTATAAAAAGATGCACGGAACAACAGAGAGGCTGGAGAATATTTATTAGTCTGTGCGTTTGTACTTCTATTCTTTATTTCTATCTATCCGCAAAAACGAACTGATCTATACGAGTATACTTTGAAAGAAACTTTGTAAGAAACTCCAAGAGTGTAATAGGTTAAGCATGTTAGCAAATATTTTTACATCAGTCTTATGCATAATAGCTGTGACTGAGTAAATAGCAGAATAAATATATTTGTCAATACATTTAGTACAATCATTTGAGGTATACAAGTGCGTAGAATTAAAATGAGAACGGAAATAAAAATGTTATACATTGTGGATAATATTTGATATCAACGTATTCTTGCGTTATATTACACTCTCTAGTTGCCACAACTTTTATTATTTGAATAAACAATGATGAATTTACAATGTGGCATGATTTATTACCAAAATTATATATATATTTTTTTAATTATATGATGGTGCATGTCTAACTATGGAATTAAACAGAGTGTTATTAAAGCCTATCACTAAGGAGGCTGCCAAAATTTCTCATTTTTCTCCCTAGGGTGCAAACATATTTATTCTGCATGATTATGTGAGGGTCTAGCAAACTGACAGCACTACATCTCGAGAATGAAATTAGCTAAAGGTTTTTAATTTTGTACGCAGCCTCAGTGAAGCCTGGTATGCGACACATAGTGTGGTGTAATCCTATGTTCTATTATATTTGCCTACAATCAAACGGTAAAACCAATCAACTATTTCGAGTTTTAGACCATATTCAGTACAATGTTACTCTAATTAATGCTTTTGGTATCATTAAGAATATTTTGCTCAGCTGCACTAAGCAATGTGGAGTCGTTAGTCTACATTTGTTTATATGTCAATATGTTTTACAATAAAAATTCGAAAGAGACTTTCGGAAATGTACGTAAAATGCAATATGATTTTAATTAGTTCGTTTACAAAATTCTTTGTACTCAGATTTCCCGGTTGCCATAATTGATACCTTAATAATGTAAAAATGCTCACCAATGCTAACCATAATCTCATGGAATGAAATTCATCATCATTAAACTTGATCTCAGGTTTATGTAAGTTCGAATTCGTAATATTGTTTGAAAATCAACAGTAATGAAAATTTTCCATCTTCGCTACACGCAGCCATTGACCGGATAGTACTAAAATATGTATTACTCCATTATTACTTGTTACTATTATATGATTGAGATGACTGATATGAATGAGATTATGCGTGCTTCCTATTGTATCCAAATAAAATAACACTTGGAAAATGAGCAGTCTTTCAGTTAATATTGTTATATATATACATATAGGGACTGTATTTAAAATCAAATTGCTTTCTTTTGTATGGTACTAAAACGGTTTCTTCCAGAAAAAAAACTACTAAGTATGTAACTCGAATATAAAATCCCTTAACGTCAAATTAACAGAATTCTACTAAGTATCATAAAGACGGTAAATATTTTATCAACACGTTAAATCAGTGACGAAAATGCTGCTTCCTCCATATAACACTATTTATATGAGTTACCACTTTCATTATTAGAAAAATACTATTAAAAGTGTTACATTTTCTCATGACTCCTTTAATCTGTGAATTACGTGCGAAGAACTCTACTCTCATATACTTACTTTCTAGAACCACTTGGCGTACAATCCCATTTCGTTGCAATCCTTGTTTTTGGCAGTGATAACATACGATGTTCTGAGTGGGATAAACTTTACCATTGCGCGTGTAGCAGATGTGTGAAGTAAAATGTGAGGCCAACATTTGTAACTCTCGGAGTTGACAACTGCTGCGAAACTTCTCTCCTCCTCCCCTTTCCACAAAACCCACCAGTTGTGCTTGCAACTATTGTAAGACAAGAATATAGTAACATCGTACTGTCACACAATAGAGACAATTAAAGCTATTTATTACCTGAAGTCCTAGAACTACATATTTTGCGTGACTAATAATTTTAAAACTCTGTAAAACTATGTAATTTTTCAAGCACAACAGTTTTTACTAAGATTGTTTTATCACTTTATAGGTACAAAAAAACATGGATAAATAACATTTGTATGCAAAAATAATTTTAGAGTGCTTGAAAAGTGGAGGTTTGTTTTATAACTGACACAAAGGTGGTTAAAGATGTACAAAGGTCTTTTCTATTAGTTTATTGAAACGAAATTTAAATTAATGTTAAGGTATAAAGTAAGTTAAGGCAGGTTAATTGCTTCTGTTTGCTTCTCAAAGGAGTATAGTTAACTACTGCTAATGTTTAAACATGGTAAGATTTACTTTTCGTTTTATTCTTCTTAAAAGATTTGTTATATAAATTGTTAAAATTTTGTTTTTTGGATCTATATTTGTATTATAATAACATTGTGACCAATACAATAACCAATCTCAGTTCAGAATAGTTTTACTTAGAAAATAATTGCGTTATCTCTCGTTCTTTTAATAAGTTTGATACAACCCTGGATTAATCTAACTTTATTATGTGAAATAATAAAAAGTATTTGTTTATTAGATTTGCTTTCACGTATAAACTATTAAACGGATTTAACTGAAATTTTACACATATATTCATAGAGGCTCTGTAATGATCATAGGCCTATTCTTGTGTAATTTTAATTCAAACAGCCATTTAAATGTATCCAACTGTTATGTACAAAAGTTGTATTATGATAGCACGACCATATGTTTGATTGTTTATCTAATATTTTCAATGTCCTTACATTTATAGAGTTTAAAGCGTAAAAAAGTGACAACACTTCTTATTTTAAACACATTATGCAAACAAATTTACATATTCTTGGCGATTAATTAATACACGAGACACCAAATGCAGTTTTTATCTGACAGAAAATAGTCTATGTCCATCGCATCCATTTCTCACAGGTATATGATACTGATAACTTATATCATATAGGTATAATTATATTATTGATGACGACTTTAGTTTTTGTTTAATGGACACTGATGATAGTTGAATACACTGATGGAGTTTGAATACTAATGGTAAACTCCAATTTTGCGTTGGAAATATAATTTGTAATAGAAGTACAAAACCTGAAATAAGATTTACTCTAACTTTTTATTAACTTCTGGTCCTCTTAATCATGAACACTGTAAAATGGGTACCTGATGCACCTTATATGACTAACTCCACTTTAAAAAATCATAGGACCCTATCGTATGACATCAAAGTGCTTTCACTAAGAAATCTATGAACTTCGACTTTGGATTTACTATACATTCATCTCAAATAGTTCAAATGTTACTGAAATCATGGACGCTTTTCTAACAAATACAGGGAGTGTTACAAATGGGTTGTAGGTGAAGCCTGAAAATGGGTATGTACTAGTATAATATACAAAATGTAATATCATTGTACTCAGTTTGTTGACATAATAGTTTTTCTGCATTCCTCTCTTGTTTTCTGCAAATATGGTTGTATGGTTCTGACCTTATTAAATAAATAAATTTTTCTCTGTGATACATTTTTTATTTGTTTATCGACCCTTATATTCCTAGTTTTATAATTATTTCATGTTCACTATTGATAAATATATTCAAAATAATATTTTTCCAAATTATTTTAAACATTGCTTATTTAATCACAGTTCATTAACACTTTAGCACAGGAGTTAAATAAATTATTCCTGATCCAATATTAAAATTAATTCAATTTCAACACCAATTGTGGTTACAGGCTTCTAAAAGCTTTTCCAAGAACGGTCTTCAAAATGTTTACTAAAATTTAATACTCTTAACTAAAAAACTAAACTAAAACTAAAAAAAATTTTTAACTGGACATTTTTTACGCAAGTTAAAACCATCTTTTCTAGCTCTAATTCAAAAGAAATCGAAATATTCTGTATTATGAGCGTAACTTTTAAAAATTTAATTTAAAATTTCTTCGTGCCTCGTGTTCCACTTCCTCTGTGAGTTGGCACATAGTCGAACTTAAATAGGCCTATATTCATCCCAGTAAGCTTAAGAATACGAAAATAAAATTATAAAAATAAAAAAGTTGGAATATATTATGTTGTAATATAAAATTTCTTTGCAATCGGTGTAGTGGTTTTCGTGTGAAAACAAAACATACAAAAAGGCAATTTTGCACTTATAATATTATTAGAAAGTTTATGAAATTAATATTAAGTTAATATTTCTTTATTCACTGATATTAATTGAAACATAAATTTATTAACAATATACTAACAAATGATTACATTTGATTTTATCATTTAAATTTATCGTACAATTTACAAGATCAAATTTACAGGACGATCCTTATCAACAAGTAATGCCCAATAATAATACGAATTTTACAAAAGCAAGAACACCATTCCCTTAATTATTTAATAATATAAAATTGTACAATTAAAATCTAAAACTTATTTAAAACTAAGTATTCTATTCTTGTAGCTTAAAACGACAGTAAATATCATAAATCCTTTTTCCCTTCAGATCGAACACAGGCTATAATGATTGTGAAAGAGTTTTAAATTAGTACAAACAATCAGGTAAAATAATGGGAATATAGTAAAGATAAAGTAAATAATGTATAATATTTTTAGAAATGAATATTGGTTACCACAGTTTATATAAAAAGACTACCACCAGTCTTGAACGTTGGAAAATAATGGCTGATTCTTGTAAGTAAAATGAAGTGAAGCAATAAGATTTCATACGCTGTCAAAGGAAACTTAACGTACAAAACAAGCTTTGACAGCAGAAACGAAGCTCATGGAATCTTTATTATTTCTTCATAATATATCGTGTTTCGTGTTTAGTGTAACTAACTTTCGCTTTGACAAAGTCATTTATATGTGTGTGTGATGTTACGTAAATGCTGGTAAATTACAAAAACAAAGTAAGTAGTTTAAAAGTAAGTTATATATAAAGTGTATCCAAACTCTCTACATACATGTTTCAATATTGTTCCTTGACTAAAATGAAGCATAACATCAAATGCCGTGTGTGGTCTATCTCTTTTTTTTCTTGTGTTACTATATATTATTGTGTAAAATATTTAAAATGAAATAAACGCTGATAAATATTGTATTAAATTTAATTTGTAAATTAAATTAATTATATAGTTTAATCTTGAAAGATGCTATTAGTACCATGGGTTTTCTTATTTTTGATTAAAATTGTTCCATTGATTTCAATTCATTATTTTAAATAAAAACACAGTCAGACAGGCATACAATTAGAGGAGAGGGGTAGACTATTTATTGCATTTTTACTTAATTTTCCCCTAAGAACAATACATTAAAGTTTCTGCGACGAGAATTTATTACACTAACAATAAGATTGAAAAAGTGTCACATTATTACAGTTAATTTTAACTCTTTAAAGTTTTTACACAATTTTATAAAACTATCCCGAATATTTAAATACAATTTTTTTTTTTTTTTTTTTTTACGGAGAGGCAGGAAAAATGCAATTACGCACGCAGGTGGCCAGCCTGTAGTGTGGGACTCCCCTAAAAACGGGTTTACCCACTAAAAAAACCTCCTCTACTCTTTAGGATTCTAACCTGGGATTGTTTATCACATTACTTCAGGCTAGGCCTAAATTTGGCTTAAGCCCGTGGGGCTCGCTCCTTATCCAGCCGCTCGGTCAAGGGATCTGAGCCACTTCGCGGTCTAGATCGGATTTCTTTTCCAGGAGGATGCCCCGGACGAACTGTGACAAACAATCCCAGTTCCCCTCATCCTCCATAATCTTTTCGCAGACCGTATCCACCGAAAAAACTCCGAGTTTTCTTGTGGCCTCCAGGCGGGGCCTTTTCCAACGCGGACAGCGGAAGAAGGTGTGTTCCGCGTCGTCGGGAACGAAGTGCATCCAACATATCGACCCATCTCGCCGAGTTGAAGGCATTCTTGACATCAAGCGTAACAAGAAGCACTACTCGGCGGGAGAAATGGTTGTGGCTCTCGGCTCTCTCAACTGCTTTCTGTACTTCCGTAATCGCATCGATTGTTGATCGTCCCTTTCTGAAGCCGTACTGACGAGGGCAAAGGTCCCCGACGGCTACCACGGCAGAAATCAGGCGGGAACGGATCAACTTTTAAAAAAGTTTTCCAGCCGTGTCCAGCATGCAGAGATGTCTGTAGTACGACGGCAGCTCAGGATCACCTTTCCAGGGAGATGGAAACACTCCTTCAACCAAGCAGGCATTGTACATTCTCAGCAACAACCCGGGATTGATGGTGAAAATCTTCTTCAGAGCCTCGCTAGGAATCCCGTCCGGGCCGGGAGCCTTGTTGCTCTTCAGGGTGAGAACGGAGGTTTCCAACTCCTCAATAGTAAAAAGCGGAACGCTCTCCACCCGTTCGAAGTCAACTAGTGGTCGCTGTGGATGTACAGGAAACAGGGCAGTGACGATCCTCTCCATGGTGGCGCCCTCCATGATGGTGGGTGGAGAGCGGGCGCCGAGTTTCTGGGTCACAGCTTTGTAACCCAAACCCCAAGGATCGGAATCGACGTCGTCCCGAAGTTTCCTCCAGCTATTCGCCTTGCTCCTGTTGATGGCTCGGCGGAGAGACTTTCTCGCAGCTTTGTAGACATCCGACTTACAACTCTATCTGCAGGAATTCTCGCTCTAGTGGCGGCACGTTTTGCTCTAAGGCATATTCTTCTGAGTTCCGCAATCTCTTCAGTCCACCAGTAGACGGGTTGCTTGTCGCGGCGGAGTTTCCTTCGCGGCATGGACCCCTTCCTTCACAAGCCGAGACAAAAAGTTCCATCGTGGATGTTACTAAAGCCTCGGCGCCAGCCTCACCAGGATTCGCCTGCGCTCCCCGAGAGATGACCTCGGTGAACTTGACCACGTCCAGTTTATTGGTGTTCCACCGGCGTGGCCCTTCCCGTGATGCGGAAACTCTACGGTTTACATCATGCAGATCAAAAACAATGTACTGGTGGTCACTACCCGTGTAATCCTCCACCACCCTCCAGCCAGAGATCCTCGAAAGAAGAGACTCAGACGCGAAGGTTACGTCAGGAATCGTGCTTCTTTGAACGACGCGCCTGAAAGTAAGCGTGTCGCCCTGGTTGAGGACGACGAGCCCGGCCCTGGCGATGAAGTCCAAGATGTAGTCCCGGGAGTTGGTAGAGGGCATTCCCCACTCGACGGCCCTCGCGTTGAAATCACCGCCAACGACAACGTGCCCAGTGGTGCCGAGAACGCTCTCCTCCAAACGATCAATCTTGTCGCGGAAGTCTTGGATGGCTTCGTTTGGGGTGAGGTAGCAACTGAAGAAAGTTACATCCCTACACCTTATCCAGACGAATCCTCGGCCACGTCCGTGACTCCGCACCATGACTTCTTGTGAGTTCCGGACCCAGAAAGCAGCAGTACCGAGACTGTCTGGGATCCAAATACTTGGGTCCCTGTCCCGATACTGCTCGCTGACCAGGAGCGCGTCGGCATCGAGTTCTCGGGCAAGCTGATTTAGAAGATTATCAGCCCCCAGGATCTTTGAAGATTGGCCTATATGATACGGATTATTGGCCTCTGGCTTTTGCCTGTTCGAGTGCGGATCTAAAAACACTGCACTGACCAGAACCAGGTAAGTGACCAAGAGCATTCCCAGCAGAACCTGAGGTCGGGCCCTCTGCAGGTACGGGAAGAGTGACCGAACGCTAGGCACCGGTAGCATCTTTGCACGATTACCCTTTGTTTGAGCCTGCAACTCACCCATCCGACTTTCAGGTGCTGGAGGCTAAGCAGCTTATTAGCGTGCTTCTCGCCCAATTCAGCAATTGCCATACGCTGCTGGCTCCGATTTGGTTTTGTCAACCAGACCTTGAGACCTCCCGTTTCTCCCGGTAGTTCTGGAAGCGCCTTCTTTAACGCTCTGATCACCTCGTCCTCTTTAGATAGAGCGTCTAGGTCTCGAATCTCCACTGAACATCTCGGTTGAAGGGTTCGAATTGAGCATTTGTCACCAAGAGCGGTTTTGAGGGAAGCAGCGAAACCGTCCTTGTCCTTCGACTTTCCCAGTTCGAGGAGAACATCCCCGTTCTGGGTTCGTCGGATGGACTTGATTGTAGTCTCCGTCTCTTCCGGTTTCGCCTGGGCTTTAATCTGTCCTAGGACATCGGCGAAAGATCGCCCCCCTAAGGGTTTGATCAAAATCGCCTCAGTCCTAGGCTTCTTGAGCCTGGGTCGTGAAGGCTTCCTGGAAGTTTTGCCAGGGGTCTCCTTAAACAGTTCAGAGACTTGGGCTTTCTTCTTCCCTTTTGCAGGCGTCTTTTTTGAGGCAGCCTCGGCGCGCTTTAGCTGCCTCCTCTCCTTTTTTGACAGGCGTCTCTTCCAGTTCCCCAAAGGTGTTTGCGGGGTGGGCCCCTGCGAGTTGAGAGGTATCGATGGGATTGACGCTGGGATTAGAGCAGCTGCTGGTGCAGGAACCCCTGCCGGAGCAGGAACTAAAGCAGCAGCCGGAACGTCCTCAGTAGAGAAGAAGACTGGATTCGGCACTGGATCCAATTCCCCAAGCTCAGGGCTTCCCGACGAAGAACCTCTCTGCCGCTTTGCTCGCTTTCCGGCTTGGATCTGAGACTCAGCCAGATGACCTTGAGCTTGAGACTAATCAGATATGACACGGTTCATGATGTCACGCTCCTGCTTCACCGCCTTCAGCCTGATCTTCCTGCATTCCTCGATTTCACCAAGGAAATCACCGAGTTTCGGAATTCCATCCTTTATCGCCTTGTTCACGTTCCTCTGAGTAAGGAGAGCCTTGGCCATCTCCTTCAAAAGAGCTTTCATTTTGTTCAGTGACAGGTCCTCCTCTTTGCTGGCATCGTCATGCTGCTGCCGAAGCATTTGCAGACCGAATGCCGCACGAAGAGGGCTCTTGCTGGGAGGAATTCCTTCTTTCTTAGCTTGAGGTGTTTCCGGGTTGGTCACCTCCATCGCCAGATCGACCTCCTCTTTCCTCTTTCCGGATCCGTACGACGATCCGGTGTCACTAGCAGCCTTGAACGGCACCGGCGGAGGGGAGGCTTTAAGTCCCCTCGTCGGCGTCCCAGCCGTCAAGGTCGGAGACCTTTGCGTAATTGAGCTGCGCTTGAAAGCGGCTTGCTCCTTCTCTTTTCCATTACTCCTGTATGTGATTTGACAGTCCATGCTTTTTTTGTCACCAGCGCATCGTGCGGCAAGGAGCCGCCCGTTCATTGGCCGAGAGCGGGAGTACCCTTGGAGTTCCTCCTCCCGTAGGAGAGAGGACGCCCTTACCCCAGTTCCCCGGCCCGAACCTCCGTTTGCCCAGCACCGATACACGCAAGGTGCAGTACGTGCTGGGGATCACCCGTGGCAATGCAGAGTCCGATCCCTGCATCCATGCATCCATGCCGCACTTCCTGACCAAGGACTGAAGTAGCTGGTTTCTGACAACACACTGGAGAGGGCCATCGGCAGTGCGAGGCACACATCAGTCCCTGCAACAAGACAGGGCCCCTCCCAGGACTCCCCAGCATGCGCCGGTTGAAAGAAGGTGGAAGGACACCCGTAATGCGGGGTTGAAAAGAAGAAGAAGGCGAGCAAAGTTAGCTCAGAAAAGAATAAAGACAGTGAGCTAAGACCTAAAAGATGGGAAGAAAGGACCTAGCTCTGGAAGGACTGTGAGAAGGTTCTCACAGCTTGGCTCAGGTACCCCGGGGTCGCCAAAAACACCCGTACAGTGGAAAGCCCACTGCCCATGAGGGGAATATTTAAATACAATAAAGAGATATACAGTTACAATAATTAAAATTTGAGTAGATAAAGCTAATCTGAACTATGTATTAAATGTTAGCCTATTAAAGTATGGTAGTCAATTTATTTAGTGTTAAATATCATTGACTGCAGAAGTTAATTGAACCTAACGTAATCAAGAACTCCACTACTGAACCTTGTGTGGTAAATCAATAAACAATAGGGATTTCGTCAAATTAATTATCCTCCCATAGCAAAGGTTTGTAGGTTATTTCTTACCTAAGGCGATACCAGCATTAGTTAAATCATCAGCAAAAATCAGTATACACAGCATCTTCTGAACCTAGTTTATACATTTTATATATAGCAATGTCACAAAGGTAACGAGGCCATCCCTAAATGAAGTTGGGACAGATTGATACAATTAATCAATCACTACTGTAGTGAATGAAACCTTATTTGTTTAAACTAAGTAAAAATGAATTTATCTTTTGACCCACACGAGTTAAATGAAATTTAAGACATACTTATTAGTAAATCTTGAATTATTAGTGCGGACTACCTCTATACGAAAATATGGATATACTCCATGACGTTAATATGTCTGTAAAAACAAAAACTAAAATCATTTCCGATAAAAATGTTGTGATTAGCACTAAAAGCTTTTATTCCAGGAAGATTGTTTGGCTAAATGATAAACGGGCTTTTTAAAAGCATTTCCAATGCCTCCATAATCTTCCTTCGATTCATTTCATCACGTAGGCTAAATTATAATAAACGTACAATTGGTCTCTCACTATTATAATACACTTGATGAAAGATATTATTGAATTATTGTAGGTTCTTATCCATTTTTTTCTAGTTTCATTAAATTTAAAATTATTTTTTATAAACTTAAAAATAGGTTAGTATTTTTATTATTTTATAATATTTTTAATGACCTTTTTATATAACTTTATTTTTATTATACATAGCAAATACATATGAGTTCCCAACGTTTTTCGAAAATAACTTCGGGTAAACCTAATTTTCAAAAATTTTTATACATTTAAATTTACCGCTCATCAATGACGAAACAAAAGCAATAAACAACTCAAACCTAAAGATCTTATTTATAAATTTATAAATCTGTTAATACAATTTTTGATTTGGAATAAATAGATAGAATGAGTACAATGAAGTTAACACAAAAACTCTCTTGCAATATCCAGAAAAATATAATTCAATATGTACGTATATGAAAATCAGTACGTAAACTTAAGCAATAAAATAATATGTCCGGTATTTCTTCAACAGTTTATATTTAAATATCAATTTAATTTAATTTTCCTTGACATCCCCACCGATATCTTACATACAGCAGTTTTAATTACTTATACACAGTATAAAAAGACTAATATAACTGCTGATATATAGTACAAATGATATATTAAATTAATTCACTTTAATTTGAGATTTGTTAATCTCATTATTTATACAACGAAAAAATTATTCTGCTGTCCAATTTTGGTTAATTGATATTGACGATAAAGTTGTCACGTTTTCTTCCTGAATGAAGTTTTGCTAACTTGAACTATTTAATGTCTATTTTATTTTATTTAAAACTAGTTATTGATACAGACTAGTATAGCCAAATTTGGTAGTGTTCACTAGATTTATGTGGTGGTATTTTTTCCCACAAGCTTTTTACCAAATTACTCCCATATGAGCTGAGACGGTTATGTATACTACAAGAATTATGTTGCCCAACCAGAAGTCTAAAATATTGTGTCCTTAGGATGATTAAATAAATGCTATACTATAAATTGCCAGCAATTGCAATATTTACTACATGGATGTGTAAAGTTAGAATTTCTAAACATTAACAAATACTTTTTTAATGTAACTTTTAAAAGCGATTTTGACTTGTTTCATTCTAACAATTTTAAACATTTAGTGTTGTATAGAGTTAAAATGATTACAATACAACCATGTATAATGCTGTATGATACAACTTTAATAAACGCAGTCTTTCAGTTGGTAATGAGTGACCGAAATCATTTTAAAATGAAAGTCCTTTAAGTTCATAAGTGGCGAGAGCTTCTGTCTGTGACATTTAGTTAAATGTAACCTTTCCTTTAATTCTTGAAGTTATTCGGTGTAGATTCAGTAAATATTTAAAACTAATACTACCATGATAATTATTGTTAAGATAGACAAAACATACTTACAATTGATTCATGTTCATACAGTTCTATATTTTGTAAATATATGTCATAGTATGTTATGTATATTCCGCTCTAAAATTCCCCACTGCTTTGTATCTAACGGCAAACAACAAAAATCCTTTGACAAGGAAAGTCCTTCAAGTTTATAAAATGGCGAGAGCTTCTGTCTGTGACATTTAGTCAAATTTAACCTTTGCTCAGACGGTAACTAAAAAATGTGTAACACAAAATATATTTAGTAATTTCGTACTGATTAAACTGGAAAAAAATGGGTAATTACAAAACCATAGCCCTAAAATTTCTATAGAATCAGTGCTAGATTTGACCCTGTGGTGTTTAGGGGAACAAAGTAAGTCATAGTAACATAAATAGCGTAGGTTATTAAAATTCTGTACCGTCTCTTTCCTTAAAACAATGTTCTACTTAAGTTATTAAGGGAAAACTTAGTTTATAATTAACTTAATTCTCAGATTTACACGTTTATGGTTATTTTAATGATGAGTATTCGTTATTTAAGAAAGTAGTTATCCTTTTAGATATTTACAGTAACTTCAGTAACTATTATTAGTTCATTGTTTTAATAACAGATTTACAAAGTACGAGATTTTGTCTGTAATGATATTTTAGTGACGTCGTTTTATGCCAAAAATTACAGAAACGTCTAAATTAATTTATTAATAATAAAAACGGTCGGGTTTACAATTATAATAGAAAAGTATAATTGAAAGATTTAGAATCATGCATACTTACAACATTTCCTGAATATAATAGAAATGTATTTTATTAGTGGCTGAATTAACGAAGCCTAAGCCGTAAATACAAAAGATTTGATTTGTGTGTTTTTGGCAAATATTTGGTTCTGAAATATAAGATCAATATTACATATATATTCTAAAAACATAGAATTAATAAACTGGAGGAACGGAAAGGAATGCTGTGATATTATCTAACTGTAAGTGTTTATGAAATAAGGTTTGGAACCTATTAATATTCAAATATTAGATCTTTTAATACTTGCTATTGCAGTCACCGAGATTTTTCAGTTATTAAATTAAATTTTGATTGTATTTATTAGTATAAAATGCAGTTTGAAATGAGTTTCATACGCTTTCATTAGGATTTAAATATTTGTATGTGTTTCAAATAATTGAGGTCCTCCTACACAATATATATACTGGGTAAAATGTATCAAACATAACCTAATTCAAATAGAGTGAAACAATCATTTGTGTGTAAACTTTGAAGAACTCAATGGAGTCATCTGATGAAAAAGGGAACGAACACAATTCATCTAATAAATGTTTAAGGTACTTTAATGTATGTAACAGTCTTAGCCAATCAAAGGTTTCTGAAATATAATACGTTCTGAAGTATACTCAGCAGTCTTGAAGTTATAATTGTTATCTCTCGGGAATAACCACTTTAAGTGACCTAATTAGAGATGATGTTCTTGAATTATAAATTCTATTATAAGTTCTTAAGATTGACTTCTTTTTATTCGTACACTGTCTCACTTTTTGTCCACTTATCGTATTTTCAACACGATCTTATTTCATCACAACGTTTCGAAGCTGATACCCATCCTCTTTAATCTTCTTCAGCTGTTATGGACTAATCAATGTTCTGGAAATGAACATCAGAAATAAAAATAAAGGAGGGTGAGAGCCTTGAAGGAGTCTTAAACTACAGATAAGTTTGGCAAAAGGCAATCATTGAAGGAAGAGCCTGTCGATGACTTGTTCTTTAAAGATCTAATAAGCATCATGAGGTGTTGCCATATTGCTTTTCTATATGTGGCGCATAGCCAATATCTAGTGCTGCTAAAAGTAAGGCCGTAGTCTTAGAGTATAACTGGCCAAACGAAGTTCTTATATTTGACAGTTTGACTGAATTCATTGACTATACCAATTTTAATAGTTGTTCAAAAAAGTTGAAAAAGTTTCTGGTACAGATAAAATTACAATATAAAAACTATGAAAGATTCATATTGAGTAACAGTTGATTTCTAAGTCCGATGTGTCCAAAACAGAGAGAAGTAATTATGTAATGAAGAGTATGATTTATTTCATGCAATCGACACCTAAATACGATTATGATGATGAGCTAATTATGAAGAAAATTCCCCTTGAACATTTTAATTTACCCTAATTTACTTTCTTTATAATATTTAAAATAATTTTAAAATACGTTTTAATAATATACCTAATCTTCAACAAGGAACGTATTATATACTTAGATCTTTGTTTTGTTGTAATTAAATGATATTTTTTCAGTAAATTTACAAAGGTCAATAACCCCTTGTATTGTAATATGATCTCAATTCCATAATGAGTCAAAATATGTTATATGATCGCATCTTATTTATTCTGTTTTTTAACGCTGAAACAATTTAATAGCCTACACTATACTACCCTATTTTAATACTGAGAATAAGTTTTTACCACGTTAGCAATGAAAGTATCGTTTTATTTCTTATCGCTACAAAGATATAAAAATAATATGAAACTGGCCAACTGGATTTCTAAAGTGCTACAAATGGACTTCGAAATTAATAAACTATAAAACTAAAACTATTAAACTAAAAGCGTACATAAAGTCATTTCTACTTAAAAAGGCTTAACAGATTTTTCTATAAATGCTTGGAAAGTGTAGATAAAATCTGAAAAGAATGAAGAATACAAGCATTTCAGCCACCCCTATTTTTATTTTAAACAAAGAATAATGATTTGATTTAATTTGTTAAATGTATGTAAAATGTTAACAGGCTATAAAAAGAAACGCACTATTATGGAATGGTTTACATTTAATATTGTACAATATAAAACAGTAGGAAATGTTTACTTAAACTAAAGCTTTATTTGTTGCAACACCACTTTACTACCACGACTAAATTTTGAAATAATTTTGCCGAGGAAAATCGTTCTCACGCAAACCATAACCGAGTTTTAGTGTAATTTAGATGTATAACGATGTTTAAATGAAAATAATGCCTACAAAAATATTATATTGCTGTAAAATATTTAGACTAATAGAAAATTTCAAGTTTCAGTTCAAATTATTGATAAAGTTAAAGAACTTCTTCAGTGTTACTAAAATGAAGATGCAGACTTTAAAATTTTCATGACACATAAGAATTTGACCTGTGTAAGTTAAAAACTTAAATGAGTAAATTTATGACTAAACTTACTTTACTTAAAAAAAATATATATATATATACATATACTAATGGCATCGCATTTGGCATTAGAAAGGTATCTTAAATATTCCAAATAATTCCATAATTTTCAAATATGAATTTAAAACGATAAGTTATATTTCTATTTAACAAAAAGTTGTTTTAGAAGTTCTATAAAAAGTTGTATACATTTTTAAATGCGTAGATCTGTCGATTGGGTGAATCATTACCAATGAAAACAGTTAGGTCCTATTACGTATTACACACTCAACCAAAGCGCTAATGGAATCACTTACTAATGGACTAATGCAGAGGAGGTGTGATCGGTTTAAACCATTAAGTAACAACCCTTAGAATCTCCCACAGACACAAGCGCGCGCGCACACACACTCACACACACACACACACACACACATACACATTTATAGACGGGAAATGTTTATACTCATACGTCCAAAAGTAATAGTTTCCTAGCTGGAGAAGTTAATCTAAATTTAAATTAAAGCTTTCAACTGATCAATCGTATTACCTTGTATGGTACTTCCTATATAAATTTAATACAAAATTCCAAACAATCGTTTCTCTGTGATAAAGAACCATACTTCAAACTAAAATTAAATTTTAAACACTCTCGTATGTTGTGTAAGATTTAGGATATTTGCCATTGTTATTAATTATTTTTAGTTCTATTACTTAATTCAAAGTAGTTTATTTCAATTAATTTAAAATAATTAGTTAGTTAATAAATTAATATAAAATTAATTGAAAATAATTAATGAAAAATATACAACCTTCGGCAATTGCGCAATTGCTAAATAAATAAGATATGATAAAAAATATACAAAAACGATAAATGCTTGGAGTCGAGCATAGCTGATTTAAAGCATGTAATTTATAAAAATTATACTAGTTTGTTAAATAAATAAGAAGCAATGCAAGTAAGTTACCTTAAAATAATTTCAAGATTAATTTTTGTTAAATATTCTATTTAAAACGTATATTTATTCTTTGAAAATCAGAACTAAGATGTGGTTTTTTAACCCTTCATCTAATTTATTGCCTAGGACTCTTCAAGCCTAACAAAACAATCACTATCTGTGATACGATCACCATACGAAATACATACGTTACATCAACATAGAATTAAAAATTGTATACGATCATTAAAAATAATATTAAGAATGAATACACTTCAACATTAGAAGGAGGCCTTGAAAAGATTGTAGTTTTGAAATATCATAAACCACTGCCATTTTTATTTTTCAAGGTTTTAAACCTTTGTTTATTTTTGCAAGGTGTAAATTAATATGCTATAAGTATTAATTTATAAAATATACAATAGTAATGGATAACTAATGAAAAGTTTCAGTATTGCTTAGTCTAATACCACAGAGTGTACATTTATCGATATATACCTGTATGTCGTGCATATTGAAATAAAGCAGCATCCAAAGATTTTCGGTGAATCAGTCGTTCTCAAGGCACAGACAGTACTGGCGGACCGAAAGACTAACAAAAGATAATTTTATTTAGCCTCTCATGTAATAGGCTTCATCAACGCTCAGCCTGAACTGGTAAATTATGAAAGCATTAACTGTACTTTAACCCCCCCCCCCCCGCTTTGTTTCACCACTTCTCTAAACGCTTCTCCCGCTTTTCCGGAGTTCCTCCCTGGCGCTCTACTGTCGGGAATTCAGCTCCTCGGTGTTAAGTATTCAGGCGAGTTTCCTGATTCCCTGACATATTCATCCACCACTCCAGTACTTTTATCTATAAAATACTGTCTTAATTTAGGATTAAATTAATACAGAAATTAATTTGTGAACACCTCAAATGTATCCTTGATAAATTGCGATTATCTTCGTGAATTTAGGAGGAATTTTACGTACCATTTTTAATCTCCAAATACATTTACAATTTTTCTAGTTTAGTAAAAATATTGACAAATAAGTATTTAACTCTAAGGAGAATAAACTAAAAGCCAAATTCAATGATATTAAATAGTCACATTTTCAGCGGCATGCAAGGAATATACGAGTTCTTATATACTGCTTAGTGTCGCATGGTTTTATCACTAAGCAGTGTGTCACAGAACACTCAACGAGAAATCAATGATATTTTAAATATTTTTATGCTTAGAAAAAAACATAAAGATAAAATATTTAGAGATGAGATTGCATTTTATTTAGATGGTAATATCTAATTTGTGTCAACATTATAAGGAATTTCGAATTAAATGAAAACATACAAAAGGCTAAGTTGGGTTTTTTGACAATATTTATACCTAGTTAGTATTTTTAGGTCATTCACAAGTAATTATTATTGCAAACTATTATTCTCTTAACAGTATAATTTTATGTTGAAGATCTATTCAAGAAATCAGTTCTGTAATATAAGAATTATTACATAAACACTTTATATTTTTATCTATATGGATTTGGTGATAGCTGATCATTACGCAATTAAAATTGAAATAAAAATACAATAACACATCGTAAACAGTAAATTTTACCAAAATTGTGATTGTCATGGCAGTGTTTTAGGATTGTGAGGGTGGGTAAAAATGGGTTTTGCCAATACATTACTGATAAGCCATTGAGTTCGACAAAACAACGCACAATCTAATATTCATAGCCTAATTTTTTTATATATATATTCCTTTTAATTTTTTACTTTTAAATTGAATTTTTCATTTACAGTTATAAAATTATATAATTATTTAAAAGAAAAAATTAACAAATATTTAATTTAATATGCAATGTAACACTTAAATACACTGTACACCTAAATGTCATAGAAACAGTTTTTGATATTTGCATACTAACTAACTGTATAGTACAAATAAATTAAATAAATATTTCTACCGGTTATATTTAGTACAGCATATTGAATTTGGTTTCAAGAAAATACAAAAGTATTTATCTCGTGCATGCTGATTAAACCTAAGTAATGGAATTACATTAGTATACACTAAATTAGTATAAATATGCTCCGTTTTAAAGTTTAAGTAATGAAAATGGTCCTTTGGGCTCAGTCGTGATAATGATTTAGATTTTTTCTCAACTTAAATAATATTAATTTATTCTACAGAAATTTATATGTATGCGACATCTCGAACTAGCATTATTCTAATGATTACCTCTAGTCTTATTGCAAAGTTCAATAATTTTAATAATAAGCATAATAATAGTTAAGACCTATTTCTTTATAGATCCAGAAGGATCCCTGTACACTGAGTGGAACAAAAGTAATTGTCTTCTAAGAAGCTATTAGTTATCTAGGTTGCCACATGTTTAATCGTAAATTTTGAGACACTTGTGTGAAAGGGATTGGTCAATGAATGTTGGAGTATGGGGCTCTTAGACTCTCTAAAAGGCTTTTTAAAGCCTAAACACGAGGAAATATGTTTCTTCTTTCCGCTTTAACTGAAACAGAGCTAGCCACCTTTTCTTCCAAGATATATGACATATAGTTCCCGTTACTCCTGCTCATGGGATCTAGATAGAAGACAATTCCTTCTACCAACCTCACCCATACGGGGTATCATGTCGCCATAAAAGTGACTCCACATTTACTATACTTAAATGCTAAAATGTGGAGAAGAAAACCTTGAAAGAAGATGAAGTAAGAGACAGTGAAGTGATATTAATCGATGCGGATAAAGTTCAAAACCATCAGGCTTAGTACTATGGGTCAATAACCACAAGTTACTGCCTTATCCCGCTTAGCGGCTAAATGCCTTAATCCAAAATCGGTAGTAAGTGAACCAATCGGCATCCGATTCTGTCAAAACTAAATCAACTTACAATCAAATGATTATTTTTAACTTTGGTACCTTTTTATTAAAAATATTTTAAATTAATTATATTTTAGTATTACCAATTAGGAATAAAATTTGGAAAAAAGCAATAATTGCTGAATCAATATTCCAGGTTTGTTTGCTTACTGTATACTACCTACCTTTACAAACGTACGTTATATGGGGACATAAAATAAATCATACCGTATATTTTATATTCATCCCTCCAGTGATGTAGGAGTTGTAAAAATGATGAATTTTATTGATGAATAATTCGTTCAGAACACTGATGTAGATGTATCGATATTTATATCATAGACCTCTCAGAGGGAACAGTTTATAGAGAAAAATCTAGGAGATTAACAACTATGATTGACGCACTCTTTAGAAGCTCAGAAGTCTGCCTCCTATCTCCAGGGTGATAATGTATACTGTAATTTTCAAAAATACTAAAGTCGACACTAGTAATACTATCAAATATTTAAAGCTTAATGCATTATTCCCGTTGTATATGAACGAGGATTAACGTATTAATAAATTTATCATAAACTTATTCTGAGGTTATTATTTATTAATAAATGCTTCATAAAGGAAAAATACAACTTTCAATTTATGTTATTGCAAATAAACATAACTACAGTCAAATTAAAACATGGTTAAAAAACAAGTTATGCAGTTATACGTTTTATGCAAAAATACAATTAAATAATATATGTTATGCATTTAAATAAATAATTTGAACTGTACTATTTAAAAACTACTTCATTTCGTTATATTGTAAAATATTCTAAGTTTTGTTACAAGCTATTTTCTGTTCTTATGATTAAGTACCATCAATTCAAATTGTGAACATTTTAGACAGATAGAGTAAAATGAAATGTATTTTGAATTGTAGAAAATACATAAACTTAAAGTCATCTTTTTACAACGATGCAAAAAAAGAAGATATAGAATAGAATCACACATTATTATTTCACAAATTCTCAGCTTGAAACCTGACAATTTTAGTTAGTTCCAATTTACGAGCATAACAGATTGTTACTTAAGAAAATGAATTCATACATATTGTGGAATGAAAACAAGTGTAATGTAAATGAACTACCTATTTAACACTTTATTTTATACTCTTGCTTCTAATAATTTTATGAATCCAATAACAAGTATGGTTAGGAGTTTATAGAATAATTAATATTCAGTTATAAAACATATGACAAATAACGTTATTTTTAGTAAGCTCTGTTAAAAAACAAATTAGAGCGATATTTTTATTCTATGTATATGTTTTTGAGTTTTAAATACATACAATTTAAGTTTTTAGAATTGTCCATATTTTACAGAACAAAATTTGTATATTTTTTTTTTTAATTTTCATACTCCATGCATAGGTACGTACAATAATATTAGCCCTTCTTTTATCAGATTATGGAAGCGCTCGAATTACTGATATGTAGTTTCTTAGTTTATTTATTGCAACTGGAGAGCTCAAATTAAACAACTCTAAACCAAACATCACTCTAAGTTTTATTTCTAGTTCATTTACCAAGCAGAGTTGAAAGTTTGATCCCACAAGCAGATATCATGCATGAAATATGATTCAGGAAAGTTTCTAACTCAAACTAACTTTTCCAGTATATCAATCAGTAAGTAAGAGTTCTCGTACACTGTATATCTTATACAAGTCGTCGGACATGTAATCGATTAATCCTAACTAGATAATTGTAATGGAATCGGCTTAGTATAACAAAAAATAGACACAGACAGGATACTGTTTTATATGCACACATCAGGGTCCAGTCACAAATTGAACTGTCAGAATTATGTTTATAGAGATAATTCTTTACCGAAGTAACGAAGATATTTGCTAACGATTACATTAATAATCCCATAAGGACACCAAATAATCTGCAATGTCTGGAGACCTAAGTTTCGTATCCAAGAAGGGACTGCAAAAGTCTATTTAGCATAAGATAACGACAAAAATCTGGTGTCACAATAACTTTACAGAATATATCTCTAGACAGAATATTGAGCCAATGAACGGAATAGATGTGCTATAGATAACCTCTTTCTCCCTCCAAGGAATTTCGAAGGAACTTACTTTCACGGTGATATAGACCTAGAAGAAGGCCTTACTGACTGATGTTTAGTGATTTCGATCGGAATATTTCGATTTTAGATATCATGAGCATGGTTTTGCCGTTCAAAAAGAGATTTATAAAGTTTTATATAATTTTCTGAAATTTGAAAGGTTTTCACTATTTAGATTTTTACAGTTTCCTAGTGAAAGGACTGTAACTTTATAAACGTTTATTGTTTGAGTACGGTGTAGGTTAAGGAGGCAGACGTGTGTCCGGAGAGGTAAGCGGTTCGTGGAGAGTAGAGCTACCCAGAAAGTTGTAGCAACATACTTTGTGGAATGCAAATTATTATAGTTTCTGAGGCAAGCAAGACACTTTAGGGACTCCCTAGACAGACTGTATTCGGCAATTAACCGAAATATAGAACAAAACGTGAAAAGCATTTGAATGAGTGGGGTATATATTGAAATGGATATATAATTATAAATGACACCTGTATTTTTATATGGTTTTCATTTTGGAAAATAAAGGATACAAATGATTAAGTTTATTCCAGCACTAATTGATAAGAAATTAATGTAACTCTATTAAAACATAATTAAAAATTATTAAAATATGGGGTTATAGTTTAGCTGTATATTCTACGTAGGAATTACAAAACAAATAGAGTGTTTTTAAAACTGAATTAAAATTTACATGGTTTAAACAAAACAAGGGCTAAAGGTAACTTGTAAGACCACACGGACATGTTTCAACATGATGAGCTTTGCTCATGAGACTCGTTGCACTGCGGTGAACAAGTTAACATTGTCTATGCGTCAGCTGGTGGTTAATTTATTTACTCTGCTGCAACTCTCTTTAGCCATCAAGAACTCTCATTCTTCTTAACTTGCGTTTATTATAATTTGTTGTGCTTGCATGTTAATATTTTTATTTAAAACTGATATTTACTGGTAAGTAGGTAAATTAAGAACACCGGATACAAATGTACGAACGTAATATATCAGTAAATTAGAGCTGTAAGATTATTATTGTTTTAGTTTTTAACATTATTCATTGAAGTGTCGTTAGATATACCGTATTAACCGTCAGAAAAAAAGTTTATATAACTAGTAAAGGACACTTCTGTTTGTCTTTTAACCGAACACTTGGTTGTATACTTATTATAATAATATGAATATATTAACTTATGAAATTGCTACAATATACGCGTTCATATTATATTATTATATTCATTAGTCCTTTTTCAAAATTGTATTGACTAATGTTTCCATAATTCCATTTCAAAGATATTTTCGCCGCTATAAAGTAGCATTTAGTGCATCTGAAACAGAAATCCGGAAAGCGGAATTTGAGGAGGGGCAGAATCCTTCGGTCTTAGGTGTATGTTCTTGATGACAAATCCATTAGTTTGCGGCAGAAGTTATTGGCTGGCCTTTTATTTTTTACGGATCAAAATTAATTTTTCTTTTATATTTTTGGAGAAATTTATGTACCATCAACAAAATGCTAACGGTAAATATAAACGTGAACTATACTTTGAATTTCTCTAGGGAAAATTAGAAGTAAAAATCCCTCTTCAACACTTGCGACCAACGGATTAAAGGTGAGTTTTCAACAACATCCAATGACTGACCAGGACAGGATCGCTCACTCAGCAGTCATCCACCCAAGGATCAGTCACGCTCGATATTGCTTGACTGCGACATTGGAAGGACGATGATGACTTAGTATTGTTGTTACGTAAAATATGGACAATTTTTAAAATTTAAGTGGTCTGTATATTAATACCCATAAAATGTATATATATACATATATATATATATATATATATATATATATAATATATATATATATATATATATATATATAAAAATGTTGCTCTAATTTGTTTTATAACAGAGCTTGGAACAAAGAATGCTATTTGTAATATGTGTTATAACATTTTTATATAGCCACAGCCAATAGCCAATATGTTAGTGTTTTTATACCGTCTATACATTTTCTATCATAAGAATATCTTAAACAGTATACACAGAATATTGAGTTCTAATTGATATTTTTAGTTTCATATTACAAGCCTTCTCTTAATAACGTTTAATTATCTGAACGAAGCTTGTTATATTGTACTTTTTGCCTGCTTTTTCAATGTTCTCCAATAATCTTGGCACATAATTTATTCTTATTTACGAATATTTCTCTTTATTTTCGGTTTCTGAAATGTTTTCTATCATTTCTTTTGAACTCACTGATCGAACTGTCGGTATCCATTTAGTATAAGGGCTAGTTAAACTTATTTATTAGTCAATCTCTATCTAAGCACAAAGTCTTAATCCTCTTAAATAAACCTTCATTTATTGTATGTTTTATTAAACTTACCCGAGTTCTGTTGAACTGTCAGTGCCATGTCCTTGTAAGTTTTATTATTTTAAAATAAATATTTGTTTATAATTTCGCAAAAACTATCTTTCTAAATATGATCAAGACATAAAAGAATGCGCTTTACAATATGTAAAAGTTTGTAAACATGTATTTGTAGTAACATATAATAATAACAATTTATAGGGTTATAAATGTTAAAAATTTTATTGATTTTGTAGAAATAATCTTTCAGACACTATTTGAAAATGACAAATGCATTCTATACCACAACTTACTTGTCACGATTTTGGTGTTACTAAACTGTCCAGAATCACCAGGGTACTGAGTTGGTCCAATCACCAAAGGTCCATTGTATGGTTGACAACCAACTCAGTCAGTCGGAAACGGGGCCGCTCAAACTTACTCTCGGGTATATAATTATTCCTTAGTTATTTTGTATTAAAATTTTCAAAATCAGAGATACCTACGTCACTAAAGATGAGAAACGAGTACACCTGTTCATTTTACGTCCGATCATTAAACCGTTCCGAATTCCATAATATTTTTTTTTTATTATTATTTTATTAAATTTGAGTTTACATTCAGAGTTAAATTGATATTTTTACGTTTCTTTTAAAAAAACCCCCTTAAAAACAAATTTGGATGTTTTAGTCGCATCAAAAAAATATTTTAATATAATATGTTAATAACAGTTATAAAAATGTAATATAAAATATATTTATTTATTTTTACCATGTTTGTACAACAATAGTTTAGTGATATGTAACTGAAACTCTCTAAGCGTGATTAGGGTCTGGTTGTGAAACACTCTTCTTTCTTTCTGCAGTGTATTATAATACATGGACTTTAAAGTAGCAATAATATCTTGTAGAAGAAAAAATACCAGAATCGTATAGAGGAAAACTAGAAGGGAAGTTCAAACCTGAGACAGCAAAATCAGGGATAAGAACTCGAAGCGCGGTCAAGTGTGGACTCGGATTGCTTAACGAAGCTTGGAGGCCGTGCTTGACTCAATCCTGACTCACTTCATTATAAATATCCCCTGCGTTTCACTTCATTGTTTTTCTATGTATTATATTTAAGATATTTACTATAAATCTGACTGAATACCATCGTAAAATATTAAAACTAATTTTATAATTAGTTTTTAATATATTTTATGAAAAAACCGCATCTCGTTTTCAAACATGCAAACTTTATTAGTATTTAAAAAGAGTTTCTTAACATGTGTACGGAAAATTTTAGGTACCTAAATTAATTTTCATTAATAAATCAAAAGCTCTTACACTCTATATGTGCTGTATGTGGATATGAAATACACTTAAATATGCGGTTCTGTCCTCCTCTTAGAGTTATATATTTTCAGATTTAATCTTACGAGAGCACTTTCGTTTGGTTTAATAATTTTTATTCCTACAAATTACTTATTGCTTAGTTACTTTTTAAAAATAAACTACGCCACTTAATCGTTTTTTTTATAAATTTTTGGTTACATTCTAATTAAGATTATTTATTAAAGAGATTAGTATATCGCAACTTGATTTTACCACGTTGTAGTGTGGATGACAAAAATTTAAATTTGGTTCATTTATAACTGATCATTTTCCTACTAACTTTACGTCTGAATTCACCTGATCAATGGCATTTTCCCTTCTGATATGGATCAATAATGTAGCTAAGCCTCCATTTGCATAAAAATAAAAAAGCAGCTTTCCAAACAATGTTGATACTCAGCAGTAAGCAAACTGTATAGAACTGGTCCCAAACAACTGCCATGTAGAACTCCTCTTTTCATGACTAATATGAGAAAACGTTTCACCTTCCAATCTGGAAACCTGTAACCTATCGTTTAAGTAAGACCTCATCTCTTTTATAACACCATTATTGACCTACAAATGTTGTAAGACATACGTAATTACTAGTTTAACAAAATTCATAGAATCAATGTACAGAAAGTTGCTGGAAAGGAAGTCTTGTATTACAATTCGAAACAAACATTCTCCGGATGTAAGTGGATACGCACATCCGCCCAGACGCCGATGGTGAAGAAACAGGAAATGCTTGTTTAAGCAGCGGAAATGCTTATTTCTAAAAATCATACGACGATGTAAGAGACAGCATGCTGATATCAAAAATTAATACTCACTAATTACGATGGAAAGACTTGGCATAGGCTTGGTCAGGAGAGCTGGCGGGGGCAACAACAAAAATCAGGAACAACGAGGGATATGAAGGAAGTCAGAGAGTCGATTAGGGAAGCCACGTTTTGGGGAGTGCCTGTGTGCGGAGACATCTTTTAGGCGAAATAGTGTCAAGTGCAAATAAAAAGTAAGTTAAGAAAATCTTGAATTAAATTTTAGGAACGTAATATTATATATCAGAATTCATTAATCATTTTAATATGTCTCATTTAAAATTCTAAGATACCTGTACCTAAAGTGATAAAAAGAAAAGTTTATCATTTGTAAAAGTCTAATTAAAAGTTTAATATTTAAATTCATATTTTTCTATTCCATATATTGTGTGGAAATGTTTGCAATTTGGTAAATTCACTCTTTTGTTTTAATCATGTAATTTTATTTAAATGTTTCATATTTTAAAAGAAAGTTTTCCCGCCTTTAATTCATGAATACATAATTATTGAAACACTACAAAATGTACTAATACATGTTATAAAAAAAATCAATTAACCATAAATTGTAATAAATAATCAAATATTAAATATAATTTATGATTGTTATTAAAGTTTTGTGTTCAATATGACTGTTGATGTTATGCATTGTTATTTAAAATTTAATTCAATATAATGAGATGCTACTACAAATAAAGTATGCGTTGGTTCGTTTGAGTGTATTTTATTGCCAATAGAACCTACTATATAAATCCTCTCACAACAGCCCTTGCTCTTAAAATATTTTAATATTTTACAACCTTGATATAAACAAAAAACCTTAGAAAGATCATTTGCTATCATCACAGAGTAATACATAATACACGTATATTGAGCATAATTAGATGAATGTACCTAAGCTTGTCCTTTGCATCCAACGTTTCTTTTAATTAAATCAGTTCAGGTACCATTTTATTTATGTGTACATATATTACTTATTTACACCATTTGACTAGATAGCGAGAAGATTAAAATGAAAAGTGTTGCCGTTGATAACAGTTCAAATGTACAGGGTGATGTGTTGTTTATGGCTCGGTGAGCACGCGGTGACGTCACTAGCGCGAATAAGTCTATCAATGTGATTTATTTGTATACCGAACTCCACTTCGTATTTAAATATCACGTTTCTACTATTTTCCTTGTTGTTGAATACTATGGGAATAAATGTAACGAAGTACAAAATGATAATTATATTAACTACTAAATTGTACTTTACACATTTCATAGTAATGGCTGGACATATTGGTTAAATAAAATCCGCTATCTTACAATACTATTTTTGTATACATGTACAACAGATAATTATTGCTCACTGTAATGAGGTCAGCGTAAATTATATACACAAGTTCAAATACAGTTACAGTTTGTGTCAACATCTAAAAAATTACACAAACAATGCCATAGCAATTACAAATATATTCCTCCTTGAATATTTTGGAAATTCTATCTTAATTATTAATTAAATATTATTATACATTAAACACAGTGTAATATTTGTATTATACTTTACATAATAAATGGCTGTTATTTACAATAATTTATACAAACTTTGATTTTTTTCTTTACAAAATAGCATTTTAAATCACGTACTGAAATTATGTTTGACCTTAGAATGTCCATTTTTGGTTGTTATTATTTTCAACCTCCACGTGAAGCAGCGTCACTCACAATTGTTTAATGTTTTATTCAGTGATAATCTTACTCTCCTCCCACTGAATCTTCAACGCTTATTTTAACCCCATTCCATTTCACTCTAGGTACTTACGTAGACGACGTTTCGAATTGTTACGAATGAGAATCTTCACATTTTCAGACATTTACTTAGTAAATAGACATGGTCCAACGTCTACGATAAATATATTATGAACGAAAAATGTGTAAAGGTGGGTGTTGCCCAAGGCTTCATTCACGGATCTCTTTTGGTCATTTTATATATCAATGTCATCGAAGGTGTGTTTTAAATGTCCAATGCGTTTGTTTACAGACGACATATCAATTATTTTCGACAGTCAATGTCGCGAGGCCTTGGAGGTTAAAACGTATGTGAAACTAATATGATTGTCCGGTGGTTACAGAAAACGGTTAGACTATAAACACTGGTAGGGCAAATGACTAGATTTCACAAGTACAGGGAAGCCCCATGATAGTCTCGGTGTTTAGGTCAATGAAGTGGGGGTCGCTTCTGAACAAGGTTTTTAAGTTCATGGTTCAGTCTGTTGACATGAATTAGCATTTTTCCTCACATATTAAAAATGTAGCTCGGATGATGTGTTCTGGACTTTTTATATTGCGTAGGCTTGCACAATTTACAAATAATTATGTTCTTATTTCAGCATATTATGCCCTTATTTTTCCACACGTGACTTACGCTGCGGCATTCTGGGGATTAGAAAGAATTATTTCTATTTAGAAAAAAAACAAACAAATTGTGTGTTTTTTAATTAAAATACTCATTTTATCGTACAAAAGAAGGCATTGCAAATCATTGCTCTAATTCATGAAAGAGAGTTTGCAAACCTGTTTTTAAGAAGTTTAAGATTCACACTTCCCTTTGAATTTATATATTTCATACATAATCTTTTTCCAAAAACCGTAGTATTTTACAGTCTCTTATCCCACTATCTAACGTCCCAAAATTATGAATTATACCGCACTTATAATGATGTCATAGTATGTATTATCCAACGCTACAGCTGATTAAGAATAGTCGGATCTAGAAAAATAATTTTGTTCTGTACAGAACTATGTCATGTAGCACATAATTAGTAAAAAATAAAATGTTATATTTTAATGGTTATTTTGATTTAATCAAAATGCAGATTTATGTTTCATGGCAATAGAGCATATTTGCCTTTGAATGTACATCTTTAGATGTTCTGGCGACAGCTAGACAGACTGTCTAAAATACTAAAATACTTAAAATCTTTACACCCCGGCAGAGAAAAAAGAAATGTTATCAGCCTCCTGAGTCATATGCTTCAATAATGCTCAGCCATATTCTATGGTCAAATATAAACCATCAAAAAACTTAATCTTTCCTATGTAAAAATAAATTTCCACAAAAACATAAAAAGTTTACAGATTAAATCTTTCTTGAGGTATCTTTTAAAATTTTCACACTGTAATTCCGTTTCATAAAAGTGTTGAAATAATATAAGTTTCGGTAATCTAGGAAGAATATTTAAATGCAAGAGTGCTCTAAAATAAAACCATGCCACGAATATTTAATATTTTTTTCTCCTTATTATTTGTTCTTCTACCCCTTTGAACAAAAATGTCATATACTGAAAGCTCATATGATTGTACTCAGTTTGTGTATGGAATTTATTCTTTCTCCTATTTTCTCACTACCATTATTTTTACCCATAAGACTATTGTAAAATATTTGCTAACGCTCAACCTAATATTATGGAATGACATGCATCATCATCGAACTCAGTTTTATTAAAAAAAGTAAACTCATTGTAGCCTGAAGGCTATAATTCAGTTCATTTTCAAGATATAGTTTCAAGACACACAGACATGCAGACTGATAAAAATAAAACCTTCTCTACCTCTCGCATTAGATGCTTCCCTAACGCTCAGATAAGATTGTATGTTGTACATAAATATTTAATAGCTTATAGGGTACATATCATGCCTAATTAAATGTTAAGTACAAGAATCTGCAAAACAACTCCCGAAATGCCTAATTATGAAGCTCAAAGTAATTTTTTACAATTGTTGTGTTGATAAGTAATTGTTCATAAGGGATGTCATTCGTTATATTATATTTAAATCCGTACTATAGCAACGATATTTAAAGTTTGATAGTGGTCAATTTTCATTTTTTATCATAAAACTGTAAACCACATTACCATTTAAACAAGCACGCGAAATGTATTTTCATTGTGAAAGATAAAAACGAATAAATCACTTTTATCTAGAAAGGGTGTTTGTTTAGTTAGGATCAACCGGCAATCGATAATTTATCATCCACAACCTGCAGTCCCACCCTTTATTCCCACAATACTTGCACGTAGTTATATTAGGAATTGTTTTTTTTTTTAATTTGAATGTTGAATTTTGCTCTAGTCCACGTTCATTTTATGGCAGCGTTTGGTATCTGACGCTGTCTCAGAGCTTCTTCGTCGCCGACTTTCTTTGGATCTCTTCAGACTAACAAGACTCCAGATACTAAGAGTGAAATCTGAGACAGCGTCAAATACCAGACGTTGCAATCAAAGGAACGTGAACTAGAGCAAAATTCCACATTCAAACTTTTGACCTGATTGATATAAAAGTAATCATAGTTATACAAATCAATTAATGAAATTGTTGTCCATTATATAATTTTTTTTAGTGTTTACCCTTACGAGACTGAATATATAACTAACATTTACGAGTTTATCCTGGTCACACTACATGGTTACATAAGTTGATACAATTACAATTTTTAAGCATTTCAATATTGTTATGGAAAGCTGTATTCAGTAATAAATGTTTATCTGAAATATCGTCTGAACAAGAGACTTGTAGGCAAAAAGCATTAATTTATTTTCTAAATATCAACCATGGAAATATAATCAAATTTTTTAAAATTTTTTGCCTGTGAAAAAGAAGCCATACTGGTCACTGTTAAATGCACTGATTGTGGATTGTTTAAGCTTGAGCATATTATTATTAAAAAATAACTACATATCACTTTTGATTATCACTTGTGATACATATCACTTTTTTATCTTACTTGTATAAGCGGATATTTATTGCTGGAATTCATTTTTACAAGGCTTAAATCTGTTTTTAAATATTTTAAAACGGTTTAAACTAGAAAATATCCATTACATATTTTTCATAGTTAAATATTTTAAATTATAACGAAATATTGGTAGGGGTTCTGCTCAAAGAAATTATAATACTACAGAGTTATGTGGTACTGTATGTTAGAGAACAGTATACTGGAAATCAATCTCCAAGTAATAACCAAAACTAAAAAAAGTAAATAAATAATCAACTATAAAAAATTTTCATAGATATAGAATTTATTTTCATTCAATTATTTTTTTTCAATTATTTTCATATATTTTCAAATATAATTTGTTAGTAAAATTTTAATTCTTAATACTATGACCTTTAATACGTGTTTAGTCCATATTTTCGATATTATTTAATTTATATATATATATATATATATATGTTCCGCTGGCTTACCAGTATTTTGAATACAAGTGGTGAATACTGACATAACGAATCGTAAGGCGAATTAATAGAGTTAAAGAAAAGATGGAGCAATGCGTTGAATTTTAATGAATCCTGAGTAATTTCATTATTAAATAAAGAGACTATTGTTATATTAAATTAAAACACCAACAGGTATGTAATAAATTATAGAAGTGGCTTTTTTGTTGCAGTAATTTCTTGTAACAAAAGTTTCCAGAGGAAATAATATTTAGAATCTTTCATAAACATTTCAATTAAAAATTGTGTGCTCGTTTCTTGCAATGTACAATATTCCTCAATTAAATGTTTGAAAGAAGGGCTTTTACTGCAAGGTTAAATTAGGGCTAAGTAATTATATATTCACTAACCATAATTACATATGATGCATGTTTAGTGTATTACAAATTTTTAAACCACATCGAGTATTCCCCAGCAAAAGGATTTCCAATATTCATTGGTGTTTCAATATATTTTTATTTTAGACATGCATAAAATTATCCTCATGTATTAATTAAAACATTTAACGCTGACTAATTTCTTTTTATTACATATATAAGTTTTTACACAGAGAAGTGACTTTTGTTATACCAAATACAAATTAAAACATACGTATATGATCAATAAAATTTGTAATAATATACTTTATTTAAGGTTATTATATCCTAATAAATCGATCTGTATTATTTAACTTTTTATATCAACAAATACTGTAAGTGGAAGTGGTGTTTTACCAAATAAAACATAAGTGACTAAACACATTTTAGAATCAAATACAACAGGATAACAGGATTTTTGACATTTACCATCGTTATATGTTACAAAATGTATAACACAACGTTTAGAGGATTACAATCTATCCTCTTATTCAGGTGGGGATAGTATTAATAACAATTTAAAAAGAGAAAGAAAAAGAGGAGAATCCAATAATCGAAACGCTGTTTCATTCCCTTTGTAAAATATAACGATTGCAAATGTTCGAAATTCTCTTATCCTTTCAAACCTTCCATCGTCAATAACAAATAAATAAGCAAAGGACACATACAACATCTTCAATAAATTTATTAAGGAATATTAATTACCTGGTTTAGATTACTAATACCTGATAAACAACTGACTGATAAATGCAGATAGTGATCCACGCCTATTGTAAACAAAATAATATACTTTTGATATTTTAAGAATGACTTTGTGTTTTTTATTCTTTCTAATTTTTCATCCAATATACTTACTGAAGTGCTATTCACTTTGAACTCCATAACAACACTAAACTTCTCTTTCACCAAAAGAATGTCTAAGTGTCTTTTCGTACCATTTACTGATATCTTGAAAGCGTCTTTACTTTTGGTGTTTCCTTGATACAATATGGAGAATATAATTCTATGAACATCATCTTCATTAATTTTACCAAATCTATTTCCAACACCACTTATCAGCTGCTCTAAAGATTTGTAAAACCAATATAAAGCTCTCTTGAAGTGAGCTCCATTGACTAAAGCAGACGGAGATACTTTATCAATGAAGCTCGCACATTTCTTTAGAAGTGTTTTATCAGTTCTATAGATCCCATCATAATATTCTTTTATTTTCAAGGCCAAGACCAACTTTATTTCTTCGTTGGGTACATTTAGTAAGGCGGTTTCACTGTTCAGATTATTGCATTGACTATAAGACAGAAAACCCTGCTCCATGAGGAAATAAAATATCAAATTAATATTGAAATGTTCTTGTATTTTTAAATTAAAAATTGCGTTCCTCAAATTTATCATATCATCCAGGGTAATAACATCATTCACCTTAACCTCTATAATACCACCTTTTACTAACGTTTCTACATGCTTCCTGATGGTCTTAATTTTAAATAGCCACTTAAGGTTCTTTGTAAATTCCGTGGATATATAAAAGCTGTCTAAGCTTTTTTCATTTACATACTTTAACACAGAGTATAAGCTATAAATGGTTTTGTTGATAGGATTGATATAGCCGTTAAAATAATCATGGCCTTTTTCAATCTCTCTCTTTGTTAAATTAAATACATCCTTTCTAAACAACTCATCTACCTCTGTCTTTGTAAGTCCAAAGTATTCAACAAAAGGATGGTCTCCTAGGAATTTATACGCCTGAACATTTTCCATAGGGTACACTCCAGCGGCAACTACGTGAGAGAAGCCTAAAATCACAGCTCTTTCCAAATACCTGTAATCACCGGTTAGCAACTTTGATATGATTCCCATGTTAAACCTGACTACACGGTTTAGTTCCTTAGAATCCTTGACATCCATCATCGCACTCACAGAAGGAAAGTCGTAGTTGTCTATAACAACAAATATTCTTCTTCCAAAGTGTTTATACAGAATTATGGACAGTTTATACAAACTATTAGTCACGTCCTGGCCGTATATGTTGTCATAATTTCCATAACTCCATCTCTTCACCAACCGTTTGTCTTTCAACGTCAGTTGGTCACTTCTGCGTAGATACTTGTGTTGCACAAAAGTCTTGTGTATTATTTCACGGAAACAAAATACTGATTCTTCGGAGGTTCTGAACTTTTGAATACACTTGAAATCCACCCGCATTAGTGGGTACCTTCCAAAATAGTTGTTCATCACTTCTTTGTATTTTGAAATTCTCATCATACCGCCTGAAAAAAGTTTATAGTTTGCTGTGTCGTTTACAGGACTATTCCTTTGTTTTGTTACTATTATGCCTTCTTCATTAAATTCTAATTCGACAAACTTTGCCAGCATGTCAGCAATTGTGGACTTTCCACTTCGATGAGGAGCGGTAATCAAAACTTGTTCAGGTCCTTCAAAGACTGTTTTAATAAAACGTGTTTTATCAACAAAGTCATGTCTGTTGATAATCAAAGAAAAGTCTCCTGTTGTGATCATCGTGCTTTTCCTGAATGCCTGTAAAAATAGACCATATAAATGTAATATCTATGATTATTTTCTTATTAATTAATTTTATATCTGTTATACATTTCAGACTATATTTAGCCGTTAAAAAATATTATTTTTTATGGTTTTGTTAGTGATAGTGATAATTACTAAATGTATCTTTTTTACTTTAAACCATCTAGTTATTTTGTTCCCTAATATTAGAAACCAACTATCTCATACTAAAATTGTATAAATAGTCTATACTAACTTTCTTGATAACTTTTTTTAGATTAAATTTATTTTAATTGTATCCTTATAAAATGGTATATTCCCTAAACGTGCACAGAGTAGAGCAATTTTTTGGTATGAAAATAAACAAATTTAACTAATAAATTTAAATGTTGCGGTATGTCATATTTTAAAAACGTGATATTTATAAATAATGTATCACAACATAAAGCCTGTACCGAGGTCAGTTGCAAGACTAAAGTCTTAGATCACAGTTTACGTTTTCAAACGATTTAATTATACTCATGGTAAGATGATTACTTTTTTGGGACAGTTGCTTGTTGCCGAACAAAAAATACTCTACAGTTTTTATTTTTAAACTCCACCCATTATAAGAATGATCATTAATTTACGTATAAATATTTCCACTAAAAGTTAAATTTTTGTGGCTAAATATAAAACTTTTAGATGATGAAAACTCACTGTACTTGATCCAAAAAGAACAAAGATCACCCAAAAACAGCGATACATGATTGTTACTACAAGGTATCATTATAAGCGACAGTGACAGACGGCAGCGGAGCGTGACAGTGGGGCGAGAATCCAGTGATATTGCTGGACTTTCACTGCCATATCGTGTAGCGGACATCGCGATATAGATCATAATGACATTTGATAACATATCAGACGTGCTCATTACAATACGTAGTCATGTCTATAAAATAACACCATCTTCACTTCAAATGTGTTTATGTTCATAATTATGTTATGATAATCAAATCAAGGTGAATCAGATAATATTATTGCCTGAACTCTATCAATACCAGTATTTAACTAAGTACAACCACGTGTGTCACTTTATTATCAGTAATTTTTGTACTTATTAAAGTGCAACATTGATAGTAAATGAAAACAAAAATATAGCGTTGTTTTTTTTAGTTCTTCTAAAAATAGTATAATTATTAAATTATTTAATAATAATTTCTGATAATTAAAATTGTATTAGTTTTTTCAAATCGGATGTGTGATCAGTATTTCATAACCGCTAAGAAAAAACTGTATGACATCGTACAAAAATTAAGAATATTTAGCCGTATTTTCTTTTTTTTTTAACAGCCACCATAATGGGAAACAATGGCGTTATAAGCTGACCAACTAAATCACTTGTGATTACAAGTGAAATGTTCAAATAGATTTATTTGAACATTTCTGTCTCCAGCTCTTGTTAATTTAAAATCAAAATAGAAAAGACTTTATATACTTAAATATCGTGCATAAAAAAACTTGACGAAGTTTTATAAGATTCTGTAACACGTTTTTCTTTTTTTTAAGTGTAAACCGTAGCCATAGTGTAACTAAATGGCATATCCAGCTGTCCAATGAATCTAGCAGATATATCTCTAAAATCAGGTTTATGTATCAAGTATATACATTTTATTAATTTATATAATTTGTAGTATTGAAACTTCAAATTGGGATAGTTTCTGGCTCTATGGGCAATGTTCTGTAAAGATATGCAACGAGTTCGGTAATATCAATAGTCTGATTTTGTATACATCATGAATCTTAATATTACAAAATATGAATTTTACTTTTCAGAGTATTTGACATTTATATTAATACATTCTTTCAAAAACATGACATGTGGTCAATTGATTATATTATAAAATTTTAGAAGAAGTGTAACACGGTGTAACTAATTTACTAACATAATCATTTCTTACCTAGCAGATATTGTTTTGAACCAACCACATGTATTAATAAGTGAATAATTGAAATATTATCAACTATTTTAATTTACTTTAGATATAATCATCCTATCAAAATCATTGCGGGTTTTTTTTAGATAGAAAGTTGATCCACAACCCCGCTATGAGGCTTAGAGTACCCTGCAGTATACACTTGAGCATTTCATCGACACAAAACAGACTTCCGATAAGGTTGCTATTCAAACACTATTATGAAATTAGAGAGACTAATTTTTCATTGAAATAAGCGTACTTGTGATTTAATATTTTCTAATTAGAAATATAGCTGGTACGGACGTTATATATTCAAATTACTTTTATTGAGTTAAAGTGTTGAGTGTTCAAGTTATTGCGTTTTAGCTGGGGTGGTCTCTAGAGGCCGTGAGGTAGCGAATGTTACTGACGCTTTTTGGTGTCGAAGACTTCGATAACGAAATGTGTTTTTTCACTTATTTCAGATGAGTGTAATTTTGAATGAAAGATTCTGAGATATTCCTACACAAATTCACGAACTCTATTTTACTATAACTGACTGTAAAACAATGCATAGAAATGTAACAACTTATGAATGTAAAAAGTAAGTAGTAAAAAATAAAATATATTTGTCCCAATATTAAAATTTATTTTTTACTTAATAAATGTGTGAAAATGAAACATAAACAAAGTAGAGTGACGGGAAGTGTATAATTTAACGCTTTCAAAAAATAAATTACTGTAAATATGTTTTGCTCATTGATAGAAAGGCAGTGATATAAGATGAGTTACGTGCACTACGAGCTCAACACAGTTTTTTTCCACATTGTAAAAGTAAAACAACGCATACTTATTTTCAGTAATAGTTACAGTTTAAGGAAGCAACAAAAGGTTAATAATTAAAACCATTACAACCTCTAGTATAGTACTGTCACTATATTGTATATTGAGTATACAAATAACAGCTACCCGCGGCTTCGCATGACATTTTCTAACTAGGACCATCATGGGCGTATTTATTTTTAATGTGAGTGTAATTACCGTGAATTCAGTGATAATCTCTGAAAACTGCATTCCATTTTTGTTCCCACAAGTCAGAGACAGAAAAATTGTTATTAGTGTCGGGAGTATTCCTCGCTATATCTTATGAAAACAGCTTCCAGTTTATAATTATATATTTTAGATCTGGGTGAAGGACTAAAGAATGTCATCAGTCATTTTGAAGTTTTAATGCTCCAATCAAGAATCTATACACGTATGCAGGTCTAAGAAGCCTATTTCGGTAAAAGAATGTGTGCCCTTGACCATTGTACTTTATGTTGGTATTTCTAGTACCATAGTTGAGTTTGACTAAGAGAACTACTTCAGTAAAAAAATAAAATTAGCAGCCACCAACATGTATTTTACAAGCCTTTAAATCTGCAGCAAATATTATATGGTAACTTTGTACATTAAAAAAAAAATAAAATTTTTCTAAAACTTCCTACTTTATTACCTGGATAGTATATTTGCTCATTAGTGATTATATAGAAGTTTTATAGAGTATATATATATATATATGTTATAGTTATATAGAAGAATAGAGTTGTTACATTATGACCTTTAAAAAGAAAAGTATATATTAATTTATTAAATTATTATTTAGTAAATTATAAAAAGATAATTACAATTTGCTGATGATTCAAAAAGAAAGTTCCCAAAACCTTTCGGGAGTACTCTGGAGGAGTTTTTGAAATAGGATTAGACATATACGTTAACCAGGTCCGAAAGATGTCTATAACTCATTGGATTTTTATATAATGTACAGATAAAGGTAATTTAGGTAGTAAACTTGTATTTGAAATAGCTGACATTAACTATCTGTTATTGAAGACTACCTAAAGCACTTTCGAGACAAGGATTTAGAGGAAGTGATCATTTATGAAGTAATTTGATTCTGGGAGAAGTGGCACATGCTGATCCAACTACAACTCAGTCTTCTTTCTTAAACAAAAACTGCAGGTACACATGAGCAACAAATTGGGTGAATAAATTAAGTACTTTTAATTTTTACAGGGTAATTTTACATAGATACCTTTTAAACAAAAAAATCATTAATTATTGTCTAAGATTTAATAAACTATATCTGAGGGGCTAAATGATTTTAAAATTGTCTGTCTGTATTTCTCTCTGTCTTTCCACACAAATCTCGAGAACGATTTGACCAACAACTTACATTTCGCAAGAAACTTGATATCTATTTATGCAATACCGAGTTGCTCAAGAGGCCGGTTCAAAGCTAGCTTCCACTTCTTTCAAAGGAACATGACTTGAGACTATTGCCCTAAATTCTTCCTCATGGCTTTCTATAGTACTTACTCCTGTCACTCCGGAAGTACCACAAACTTAATCAAAGTTAAAAATAATAATCCTCCGTTAATATACTGAACTGTAGAATATTTATATACGTGCTGTACATGATGTATTGTAGAGGTATAGCGTTAGAAACTAGATTATCTGTGAAATAAATAATGACAAAAATAATATTTTTATAAATTTCATCCCATTTAACAGATACAAATAAATCAAAATAATTAAAGCTTAAAATATACGGATTGCATCTTATTCTAATAGCCAGGTTTTAAATAAAAAATAGTTTTTTAAGTTATATTTGTTATTAAATAGTTTTTAAATTGTTATGGGTATGAAATACACCCGAGTATAGGGCTTTGCCCAACGGACTTATACTAAGGCTCCCAAGGTTCCAATGCTAATCTTATAATAGTATGTTATTTTAGATTTAAAACAGCTGATTATTAATCCTGCATTTTTTTTCTCAGACAGTCATTCTCACTGCACTAACCATCTTAGTATAAGCTGATGGGCTATTAAAATTTACTAATACATATAATATGACCTTATTCATTTATGAGTGTTTTATACTCACCATAGCAAAAAATGTTTCAATAATTTCTGAATTTTATGGAAATAGCTATTAATATGTGTATGCAAAACTTTTACACTGGAATAGCAGTATAGTATATTTTAAATTAACGTCTTTCAATACAACTCGTACTCCAAATTACTTAGTTATGGACTTGAAAGGAGAATATTTAATTGGTGGATTGGTTAATTTGTTTTTATTATACTGAATGTCCTAATAGCAACAAATAAATATTTGACGCCAATTACATTGGTTTTTTATATAGAAAACCTGGTTTAAGAAATTATAAATAACTTCGTTGTTCTTAACGCTTTGCTAATTTCATGTTTGATAGATTTTGGACTTTTTTCCCCTATCCTACACTGCTAAATTGTGAAGGAATTATTTCCATTTTTTCCTGTTGAACTCACCAAATTCTAAACTTTATAATTTATTTCAATTTTGGCACGTTGATAAAACCTATCCATGTCCTGGAGAAGTTAGTTAGCAAATTTTTGTTTGAGAAAACTTGATCTTCTATTAAAAATAATTAAAATATTTTTGCATTTTCTTATGGTTTACACAACCGTTGTAATTTTAGGGTTCAAAAAAGGCAGCTTTTGGACATATTTTTTAATACATTAAGACTGTTTGGTTTACAGTATGTCGTTAATTGTCATTTTCAGTTTACTGCACACCGCAGAGTCTAACAGGAAATTATTACTTCCGAACACTCAGATTATTTCAAATAATGCTTGTTCTTCTAATTATTTTAATATCTTGTAGGGTAGTCATTAATTAGAGGATAATTTGAATCACTGGGTTTAATTTTACCAATGAAATAAAATGGGTTATTTACATGTTTAAATAATTGAAAATGGTGTACCTCAATAACTTCAGTTTACTTAATGAGGTTACTAATTCGTTGGTTTCACTAAACTTGAACATCCGATCTCCTGGAGATGGAGAAAGTCAATATTGCGTCTGTTTCCCGGTGAGCATATTGTCGTAGACCCCACTTGCCCCTCCAAAATATTTCTCTTTACATATTTTTATTAGCCGCAAACAATAATAAGCCGCAGCGTAAACTTGATTTGTTTCAATAACTCATAATGCAGCTAAATAGTTCTAAAATTAATTTTAAAATTAAAAATATTAAATTTTTCCTGATTTATTTTTTTACCACGAATATACCATATTACCACGTTATGAAATACAAGATTAAAGCAGTGATTTTGGTTCCCTAAAGTTAAATCTAGAAAGCCCTATCGTTGTTAAGGGGATGATATAGATTTGATTATATGGGTGCCTGCTTTGCTTATGTGCAGACAGTAACACTGAAATAAAAATGTTAGAGCCCCTATAATGCTTTGCATAAGTAAGATAATTATGGATGAATGGTGAGATAACAAAATAAATATGTATTCATTCCTTTTTATTCTACTATTTGCCAAGCCATATTTCATAAACAACTGTGTGATTTATTTTTTGATGAATTATGATGCATGCAATACTCACTTGTTATGCGTAGAGTTTTATTATATCCTATCAGTTTTTGGTTTAACACTTGCATTATAGAGTATTAAACTGTTGCAATTATCAATATTTAGATATAAAATTAAAAAGATTAACAAACATTTACTAACCCTACATATAATTTTTAGGTATTTATATAAACTTACTTTCATTTAATAATCTGTTAATATAAAATAAATCATTAGTGTATATTTAATCATTCTGGATACAATATACAAAATCGAGGATACAGTTTTCTCTTTCTCTATGAGTAATATAATAGAGTAATATGGATTCGACAACGTACAATAACCATTATAAACCGAAAATAAAAGAATATTTTCATTGGTCTGGTAAAACCTAAAATGAAATTATCAGGCATAATGTACTAAACCAATGAGAGAAAAAACATGACAAACACAAATCAAGTATTGACTGTAAATCCCTATTAATCGGTACGAATACTGTTGAAAAATACCAGGCGTGGTCCTGTGGGCCACTAAATCACAGGTTACTGACTTACCCTGAGCTCAGCGGCTCGATAAATCTATGTCACTGAGTATATCAAACATCAACTAATACAATAGCGTATCAGCATCTGATTCTGTAGAAACAAGAACGCTATAAATAAAATTATTACATTTACTAAAACCCTTCTTTCATACAATTTGTTTAGTTAAACTTTTTTTAGGCTACTGACAAGGACTAAACATTTGAAAAAGTTAATGTAAAAAAAAAGAATGGGTAAGTGAATATTCAATGTTTAATTATTTAGATTTAGAGTATAGCATTAACCAGGATACCAGCATACCGTATTTTTTATACTCCTCCTTTTAAATGTAGAAGTTAAAAGAGAAATTTTGCAAACTTGTCAAGAGCACTCATTTAGGGTGTACCAATAATTGCATCGTAGTCCTCAAAGCACAAGTTATTTAGAGCGAAAGATAGGAGAAATTAACGCATGTTAGATTTATTCCTGTTGAAAATTAACGAATATTAACACATTGGTTCACCAAGAAATTTAATATTATAGCTTGTCGGAAATTCATTTACAAGTTACGGCTACACATTTTAGGAGGTGCGAAAGTATCTGAATCGTTTTACAAGTTTCTCGTGAGAGTGACTCATGTATCTATGGGCTATGCTTTATACGAAAACTGCTTCAAATTATTATATAATGCATATAATACTATCATATCTTTAACGCTTGTTAGATTTATTCCTGTTGAAAATTAACGAATATTAACACATTGGTTCACCAAGACATTTAATATTATAGCTTGTCGGAAATTCATTTACAAGTTACGGCTACACATTTTAGGAGGTGCGAAAGTATCTGAATCGTTTTACAAGTTTGTCGTGAGAGTGACTCATGTATCTATGGGCTATGCTTTATACGAAAAACTGCTTCAAATTATTATATAATGCATATAATACTATCATATCTTTAACGCTTGTTAGATTTATTCCTGTTGAAAATTAACGAATATTAACACATTGGTTCACCAAGAAATTTAATATTATAGCTTGTCGGAAATTCATTTACAAGTTACGGCTACACATTTTAGGAGGTGCGAAAGTATCTGAATCGTTTTACAAGTTTGTCGTGAGAGTGACTCATGTATCTATGGGCTATGCTTTATACGAAAAACTGCTTCAAATTATTATATAATGCATATAATACTATCATATCTTTAACGCTTGTTAGATTTATTCCTGTTGAAAATTAACGAATATTAACACATTGGTTCACCAAGACATTAATATTATAGCTTGTCGGAAATTCATTTACAAGTTACGGCTACACATTTTTGGAGGTGCGAAAGTACCTGAATCGTTTTACAAGTTTGTCCTGAGAGTGACTCATGTATCTATGGGCTATGCTTTATACGAAAAACTGCTTCAAATTATTATATAATGCATATAATACTATCATATCTTTAACGCTTGTTAGATTTATTCCTGTTGAAAATTAACGAATATTAACACATTGGTTCACCAAGACATTTAATATTATAGCTTGTCGGAAATTCATTTACAAGTTACGGCTACACATTTTTAGGAGGTGCGAAAGTATCTGAATCGTTTTACAAGTTTGTCGTGAGAGTGACTCATGTATCTATGGGCTATGCTTTATACGAAAACTAATTCAAATTATTATATAATGCATATAATACTATCATATTTTTAACGCATGTTAGATTTATTCCTGTTGAAAATTAACGAATATTAACACATTGGTTCACCAAGACATTTAAATATTATAGCTTGTCGGAAATTCATTTACAAGTTAAGGCTACACATTTTAGGAGGTGCGAAAGTATCTGAATCGTTTTACAAGTTTGTCGTGAGAGTGACTCATGTATCTATGGGCTATGCTTTATACGAAAAACTGCTTCAAATTATTATATAATGCATATAATACTATCATATCTTTAACGCTTGTTAGATTTATTCCTGTTGAAAATTAACGAATATTAACACATTGGTTCACCAAGAAATTTAATATTATAGCTTGTCGGAAATTCATTTACAAGTTACGGCTACACATTTTAGGAGGTGCGAAAGTATCTGAATCGTTTTACAAGTTTGTCGTGAGAGTGACTCATGTATCTATGGGCTATGCTTTATACGAAAAACTGCTTCAAATTATTATATAATGCATATAATACTATCATATCTTTAACGCTTGTTAGATTTATTCCTGTTGAAAATTAACGAATATTAACACATTGGTTCACCAAGACATTTAATATTATAGCTTGTCGGAAATTCATTTACAAGTTACGGCTACACATTTTTGGAGGTGCGAAAGTACCTGAATCGTTTTTACAAGTTTGTCGTGAGAGTGACTCATGTATCTATGGGCTATGCTTTATACGAAAAAACTGCTTCAAATTATTATATAATGCATATAATACTATCATATCTTTAACGCTTGTTAGATTTATTCCTGTTGAAAATTAACGAATATTAACACATTGGTTCACCAAGACATTTAATATTATAGCTTGTCGGAAATTCATTTACAAGTTACGGCTACACATTTTAGGAGGTGCGAAAGTATCTGAATCGTTTTACAAGTTTGTCGTGAGAGTGACTCATGTATCTATGGGCTATGCTTTATACGAAAACTAATTCAAATTATTATATAATGCATATAATACTATCATATTTTTAACGCATGTTAGATTTATTCCTGTTGAAAATTAACGAATATTAACACATTGGTTCACCAAGACATTTAATATTATAGCTTGTCGGAAATTCATTTACAAGTTACGGCTACACATTTTAGGAGGTGCGAAAGTATCTGAATCGTTTTACAAGTTTGTCGTGAGAGTGACTCATGTATCTATGGGCTATGCTTTATACGAAAACTAATTCAAATTATTATATAATGCATATAATACTATCATATTTTTAAACGCATGTTAGATTTATTCCTGTTGAAAATTAACGAATATTAACACATTGGTTCTCCAAGAAATTTAATATTATAGCTTGTCGGAAATTCATTTACAAGTTACAATTAAAGGCGGATTCACAATCGGATTCGCATTCGAAAAAAAATTGGAAACTCCTTCGTGATTATAGATAAATCTTGTACCAAACTTACTCTACAATAATCCTATAACTATCGCTATCGTTTTACTCTATACTAAGGACTGTTACAAGAACAGTACGCCTTTTTGTCAGATTTGAAACTTTAGGAAAGTTTTCGATTGACTGATATTAATTATAAATTTATTTACGGAAAATGGAGGTCATACTGGTATGGATCAAAACTAAAACAACTCACAGCCAAGCATCGGTCTCTCATTTACTTTTAACTCATTTGGCATGCAGAGTTGAAAGTTTGTTCCCACAGGCAGAGGCTCGTGCATGAAACATGACTTAGGAAAGTTTCCAACTCAACCCAACTTTGCCCGTTTATCAATCTGTAAGTAAGAGCTTTCGTACACGATATATTTTATATAAGTACACGGAAATGTGATCGAGTATATTTTAATAAATAATTTTAGCAAAATCTGCTCAGTGTAAAATAGCCAAGATAAAGCAGATAGTTATTCGTCATTAGACGATTGCATACATAATTATGAGTAAATTTTTATAATAATAATTTTTGGGAAATTTTTTACCACCGATTATCGAAGTACGTTTTCTTTGTTTACAGCGATAGGGGTTAAGAAACCCATTAACCTGCATTGTCCGAAGAGCTGAAGTCCACATCTATTAAAGCAATGTAGTGCAGTAGATGAAGACAGGGCCTGACTGGTATAACTATCCAGAGTATATCTCCAGATGACCTACTGACCCAACAATCGGAATCGATGTACTATCTACGAGTATATTACCTTCTCCTCATTTACAAAAGCATTTTAGAACTTGCAAGGAACTTCATTGCCATCTTCTAATATGGACTTAGTAAGACTTCTTGAATTATATTATATGTTTTAAACCCTAATTTAGAACTGTTGGGATTTATTTATCTGCGGTACATTACATTTGCCGTCGTTAATATTTTTAAGTTTTATATAGTTTTTGGAAGTTTAAATATTTTATACATTTACATCATTATTTTTTTATCTAGTGAGAGTAATGTTCCGTAGAAACCCTGTTCCTTAAAGATCAATAAATTATATAACCAATTAAAAGGATGTATACAAATTCTATAATTTCGGACACTGGCGTGTGTCTAGGGACGTAACTGGCTCCTGGTAATTGCATAAGACGGGATGGGTGCGGTAAAGCTCTTTCGAACAAAAAAGTACCTTTCTGGCTGAGGCGAGGTACGATGTCACAGAAAGCAGCTACGATAAATTGTACAAGATATCAAAACATTTTCGCGTTTTGAGGTACTACCTGTTTATATTTCTATCAAGAGTATCTTAATGATACTCTCATATCCACTTTTACATACGATGATCCTATTCAAATTCTCTCATATTTACTTTAAATGTTACCCTACAGTTTCCAAATACTTATATATTGCGTATAATTCTAACGTCCCCTTATTACTAAGATAAAATGTTTCTGGGTTTGCCATATGCGTTGAAAAAAGATGAGCATGTGAGCATGGTGTGAACAAGGAAGTGAAACAACAAAAGAATACATTAAAATATAAAAGCGGGATAAGAGTCTGAAAACATTTTGACAGAGAAGAAGGCGAATTGATGTGCACATTTGGACAGAAAAGTTGAACAATAGAGGGATTCATGAGGACGGACGAAGGGACCATACATTACAGAAATCATTTTTGTAGACAATCATACTAACATATAGAAATATAACATTCAATATCGGTATTCACCATTTGCTTCTTATTTTTACATAATTAACATGTAGTTTTCATGTATATTTTTCTAATACACTATAGCAAATATTGACAAAAAATCATTAAAAACAAAGCGCGATATTTTAAAACAAACTAACTTCACTCATTATGAGTTGCAATTTCTTTGGTTTTAATTTATGTTGCAAAATGCACGTGTAATAAGTATGAAATCTATGGAGAGTCTAATTCGCTCAACTCGTCTTTCGTCTTCATTACGTTAACTCGAGATTTGCTGACCTGCCAACGCCATGTATCTGTAGGCCGAATAAGCCCCTCATTTTTGTACCGAATACTGTAGATAAAAATTAGTTTAAATTGCACAGTAACATTCAAGTTTAATAATATTTTTTATAGTTCTGTCGTTATCAAAGTGTGACCAAAATATTTTACTTGTGTTTGAACCTTTTGTTGCCAAGCTAAGACGATATCTATCATATTAAAGTTGCAGAGGTAACCTTGTTTCTTCTCACGTTATCCAATAACTTATATATCGATATAAGGCAAGTGTCTACATATTTCATTAATATTATGCATTCCATATTTTGTTATTTATTGTAGAGTAATATACGTCCTGTTTCTATAAAATTTCTTGGTGTTGAAATAAACCCCTATCGATTAAGCGAATGGCGATTTTGTCACACACACAAACAAACGCACACACACACACTCTCTCACACACACAAAACACACGCGCGCGCGCGCGCGCACGCACGCAAGTATATATATATAGATACATATTATAATGTTTTGTTTAAGTTAAGATATTTTTTTTATTTTTATTTTCTTTATTTTGAATACCAATATAACCAAATATGGCTAATAGCTTCTTATATTTTGTTCTTATTCCTTTTCGGTTTTTTATGCTTTCTGTCCTTATGAGCAACCGTCCTGTGCGAGGACTATAAGTAATCCTCCAATCACAAAGTTATTGGTACTTAATGGCAATTGCATAGCATGACCATCTGCAAAAGAGAACTATTAAACTAGTAAATTAAATCAATATCATTTTTAAATTGACGCTACTTCATTGAATGAGCTATGTCACTCAGAAGGCTCGTTCAATTTATTTTATGTCTGTCTGATTGTCCGCGGAACATCTCAAATATGCATTGAGATACGAAGTTGATACACTTATACATTCAACCTCAGCAAAGCACTGTTAGCCGAAACGTTTTGTGGGTACATTTCTCCAACTCCCTCTTAGATTCTTGGTTTGAAGTTTGTTTTTTAACGATAAAAGGGTTTTTGAAGGTTTTTATTCCTGATTTTGCTATCGTTCAGCCTATTAGATTGTTCGTTAGATATTTTATGATTGGATGCAATTAAGAAAATTAGAGGCCCACGTGTGTTTTCTTCTTATAAACTCTAGCCGCAGAGACATTAAAATCTTTTACTACAAATACATCTATTAAGGGAAGTTTTTGTTGGACTTATCTGTATGTGTTTACATGATTGGAGGAACAAATTGCATTATTTATGACAAAAAATGTGTAAGTGTGTGTGTGTGTGTGTGTGTGTGTGTGTGTGTGTGTGTGTGTGTGTGTGTGTGTGTGTGTGTGTGTGTGTGTGTGTGTGTGTGTGTGTGTGTGTGTGTGTGTGTGGTGTGTGTGTGTGTGTGGTGTGTGTGTGTGTGTGTGTGTGTGTGTGTGTGTGTGTGTGTGTGTGTGTGGTGTGTGTGTGTGTGTGTGTGGTGTGTGTGTGTGTGTGTGTGTGGTAAAAGAGGGATAACAGCGAAATTATCATCCGTGTTTCTCCAACTAATATTTGGTTTTAACTGAGTTGAAGCCAAATAATTCCTTTATAAAAGATTTCAATAGAGGTTTTCCAAATAGGACGATATATAAACGCCATTATATTATTAAGAGTAAAATTATTTTGGGGGGGGGGGTGGGGGGGGGGGGGGGTGGGGGGGGGGGGGGGTGGGGGGGGGGGGGGGTGGGGGGGGGGGGGGGTGGGGGGGGGGGGGGGTGGGGGGGACTTGGGGGACTGCGGGATTTTCCTCTGCGCTATCGCCGGAGCCATCTGCGGGGGACGGGAGGCTAAGGAATTGCGAGTAGATGGCCGAGAGTTCAGGCGGCAGATGGCGAAAGAACTTCGGGAGGATTCAGTGACCGAGAACAAGAGCAGCCAGCCGGAATTGTTTCCGGGGGAGGAACCGGACTGGTCCTTCGAAGATCTGGCCAAAGAGTTAGACCAGCTAACTGACCCAACGAAGTGGTCACTTATACTTCCGGCCGAGGACGAAACACCAGAAGAGATCGGTGTCCTGCAGGAGGAGGTGGACGCGATAAACCCACCGGAAGGTGCCGCGGGAACGTCCTCGGGACACATGGAGGTTGACAAGTGTAGGTCTCCCAAACCCACACTACTAGAGCTGGCCAGACTGTCACCTATGGACGAGGGTGACGTCCTCTCTTTGTCGCCCGGGTGGAGCATGGACAGCTCGATTGAAGTGATCCCGGACCCAGAGGAGACGGGCAAACGCAGGAAAGGATGGGCGACCCTCCAGAGCGTCCTCACGGCACCAAACCAAAGAGGACCCGTGGCAAACGCCGTACCATGAAGGTCCAGATACCGGGACGAACCGAGTGGAAGAGGATAAATGTCCGGAAATTGGGCCTTCCAGTCTTCCCAAAAAAAAAAAAAAATGGAAAGAGAGGGCAGTTCAAGAAGAATTTTTAGTTTCTTTTCTCCTATGGGGCGTAGGGGAATTTATTAATTCGAGAACGAAGTGTACACTTTTAGTTTTGCCTTATTTCTTTTATGTTGAGTTTTTGTGAAAAGTAAAGTTTATTTTGATTTGTTAATCCGACTTCAGAGTCTTTTTTTTAGTTTTTATATTTTCTCCACGACGTAAGTGGGGGGTGTAAGGGTTCAATTTTTATACCCCGTTTTTTTTTTCTTAAATGTGAAAACGTTTATTTTGACAAGTAGGTGTGTCGATTTATTTTTTTTCGCCGATAGTCGTCGTCGGTCATTCCATTAGAAGGAGTCGATTTGAGGTTAGGGAACCTCTCTACTCGGGGCAGTGCAGTTAGCCGGAGCTCCGATGTTGACCGCTGCAGCGTCTGGCGACGACTGACGAAAACGCGTCTCTGCGCATGACCGGCTGGCGCCTACTTATACAGCCGATCCGACAAGGGACAGGGAGTTTTTTGCTTGCTAACGTCGTGGAGTGAAGCCAATTCGAGGAGAAGAGTTTTCGCTTGCGGACGTCGGTTTATGAAGTCCTGAAGTCTAGTCGAGGAATACGAGAGCCCTGTACGAGAGAATACGCAGTCGGCATATATCGTCTTTTGGTGAGGTCACCCCGAATTGTAATCATTAAGGGAATTTAAAAACAGTACGAATATTGAATGTTGAATATAAAAACTAGTGCTGATTCGTTAACCTTGAATTCTACGGAATCTTTGAAAAATTAATAATTCGGTGCGTAGTATAGGTTTTATTTCGTTTAGTGACAGTAGTGTAATCTATTAATTATAGATTCCATTACCTTTCACTACCTATCCTAGTTTGCAAACGGGTATTTTTGCATCCTATAAGCCGCGTAGGTTTGTAATCCTATTCCTAAAATTGATAATTCGGTGCGTAGGATAGGTTAAGACCAGCTTATAGGTTATCTCGTTTTAGTGACAGTAGAGTATCTATTAAATATAGGTTCTATTACCTTTCACTACCTGTCCTAGTTTGCAAACGCGTATTTTGCATCCTATAAAGCCACGTAGGCTTGTTATCCTATTCCTAAAATTAATAACTCAGTGCGTAGGATAGGTTAACAGCAGCTTATAGGTTTATCCTCGTTTGGTGACAGTAGTGTATCTATCAAATATAGGTTCTATTACCTTTCACTACCTGTCCTAGTTTGCAAACGCGTATTTTGCATCCTATAAGCCGCGTAGGCTTGTTATCCTATTCCTAAAATTAATGATTCGGTGCGTAGGATAGGTTAACAGCAGCTTATAGGTTATCTCGTTTGGTGACAGTAGTGTATCTATCAAATATTGGCTCTATTACCTTTCACTACCTGTCCCTAGTTTGCAAACGTGTATTTTGCATTCTATAAGCCGCGTAGGCTTGTTATCCTATTCCTAAAATTAGTAATTCGGTGCGTAGGATAGGTTAACAGCAGCTTATAGGTTATCCCGTTTGGTGACAGTAGTGTATCTATCAAATATAGGTTCTATTACCTTTCACTACCTGTCCTAGTTTGCAAACGCGTATTTTGCATCCTATAAGCCGCGTAGGCTTGTTATCCTATTTCCTAAAATTAATGATTCGGTGCGTAGGATAGGTTAACAGCAGCTTATAGGTTTATCTCGTTTGGTGACAGTAGTGTATCTATCAAATATTGGCTCTATTACCTTTCACTACCTGTCCTAGTTTGCAAAACGTGTATTTTGCATTCTATAAGCCGCGTAAGGCTTGTTTATCCTATTCCTAAAATTAGTAATTCGGTGCGTAGGATAGGTTAACAGCAGCTTATAGGTTATCCCGTTTTGGTGACAGTAGTGTATCTATCAAATATAGGTTCTATTACCTTTCACTACCTGTCCTAGTTTTGCAAACGCGTATTTTGCATCCTATAAGCCGCGTAGGCTTGTTATCCTATTCCTAAAATTAATGATTCGGTGCGTAGGATAGGTTAACAGCAGCTTATAGGTTATCTCGTTTGGTGACAGTAGTGTGATCTATTAAATATAGGTTCTATTACCTTTCACTACCTGTCCTAGTTTGGCAAACGCGTATTTTTGCAACCTGTAAGCCGCGTAGGCTTTGTTATCCTATTCCTAAAATTAGTAATTCCGGTGCGTAGGATAGGTTAACAGCAGCAGCATTATAGGTTATCCCGTTTGGTGACAGTAGTGTATCTATCAAATATAGGTTTCTATTACCTTTCACTACCTGTCCTTAGTTTGCAAACGTGTATTTTGCATCCTATAAGCCGCGTAGGCTTGTTATCCTATTCCTAAAAATTGATAATTCGGTGCGTAGGATAGGTTAACAGCAGCTTATAGGTTATCTCGTTTGGTGACAGTAGTGTATCTATTAAATATAGGTTCTATTACCTTTCACTACCTGTCCTAGTTTGCAAACGCGTATTTTGCATCCTATAAGCCACGTAGGCTTGTTATCCCTATTCCTAAAATTAATAACTCAGTGCGTAGGATAGGTTTAACAGCACAGCTTATAGGTTATCTCGTTTGGTGACAGTAGTGTATCTATCAAATATAGGTTCTATTACCTTTCACTACCTGTCCTAGTGTGCAAACGCGTATTTTGCATCCTATAAGCCGCGTAGGCTTGTTATCCTATTCCTAAAATTAGTAATTCGGTGCGTAGGATAGGTTAACAGCAGCTTTATAGGTTATCTCGTTTGGTGACAGTAGTGTATCTATCAAATATAGGTTCTATTACCTTTCACTACCTGTCCTAGTTTGCAAACGTGTATTTTTGCATCCTGTAAGCCACGTAGGCTTGTTATCCTATTCCTAAAATTAATAACTCAGTGCGTAGGATAGGTTAACAGCAGCTTATAGGTTATCCTCGTTTGGTGACAGTAGTGTATCTATCAAATATAGGTTCTATTACCTTTCACTACCCTGTCCTAGTTTGCAAACGTGTATTTTGCATCCTATAAGCCGCGTAGGCTTGTTATCCTATTCCTAAAAATTGATAATTCGGTGCGTAGGATAGGTTAAGACCAGCTTATAGGCTATCTCGTCTAGTGACAGTAGAATATCTATTAAATATAGGTTCTATTACCTTTCACTACCTGTCCTAGTTTGCAAACGCATATTTTGCCATCCTATAAGCTGTATAGGTTTGTTATCCTATTCTTAAAAGTTAATAGTTTGGTGCATAAGATAAGTTAGGTGTATTGTACTTGGTCAATCTACTAGATATAGCATATATAAGCCTTTCTATAGCTCATAATAATATATTTTGCTTACTTTAAGTCGTGTAGGGCCTAATAGCCTAAGCTCAAAGTTATTGATCAACGCCAGGATAGGCTGGGAACTTAATTTAGGCTATCTAGGTAACAGCCTTGTTTACAGATATATTATTCATTGGCTTAATATACCTCTGAATTCTTAGCCCGGTTTCTAAATAATATTTTGTTTGGTGCCCTGTAAAATCGCATAAGCTTTACTTTCCTACTTCGAAGAGTATGTTTCAAAATGAATGTTAGGTTGTAGGCTATAAATAACAAACTTTTAAATGCTTGTTAATATTAGCATATTTGATACTAAGGGCTTTAAAGAGGAAAATATAGTACCCACGAAATACCTGTATTATTGCTGAACAAGGATACTTGTATTAAATAACCTAAATATATTTTGCTTGAAGGGATTTAGCTGCTTCACAGGAGAGAGATATAACACAAGACTTCCCTTAGACATTTTGCTTCCAGCTTAACTTATAAACTTATACGTAAACGTTTAGTCTTGTTAGTATAGAGAAGGAATCTGTTGGTTTAATATATTTTAATATTTTATTTTGATACTATAAAGTCAAAACATAACCTCAGCTTAACACAGCACAACAACACACTGAAGGAAGAAGAAACGAGCAGACGGATACTGAGACCGGTTTGAGCCAACGGCTGTGGAATAAAGATCTCGCGGACCACCGATATTAAAAATCTGTTTTTCTCACGCACAAATAATTGTCAAATAGTCGTTGTTACAATAGGATTTGTTTCTAAACGTCGCATTCTAGAACGGGGCATTGACAGCTCTAATCAACATTTATCCACGTAAAATCGCGAAACATAGAACAGGAAACTGTGATGATATCGTTCTATTGAAGAGTGCGAATAACTGAATTCGCTCTGAACGAGTCTGAGATTTTTCTGTTCACTCACGTTTAACCTTGTGTATCATATCGATCTCTACCAGCGTACGGTGAGGGCGCGGGTAAGATAGAAATAGCTACAAGTCGATATCACAACCCTGGAATAGAACCCAGCACGACTGCAACTATCAGGGCAGACGATATAAAAAGCGATTTCACCGAAACACCTCACAATCAAGACGTATTGTGACCTGTATTCCGTAATTAAGTTTTAGTGATTAGTGTTTGGTACAGTTATTTACTAAGTGCATGTTTTATAGAGTTAGTGAAGTTTGACAAACAACATGTAGGTTGTTATTCCTGACTTAGGCGTGCCACAACGCTTTGGTAAGGATTTGTTTATTTTAACCTAGTTTGTAATTATGTATTAGGTTAGTTACCTAATACATACCTGAAGAAGAGATCAGATTGCAGATCTCGAAACGTAGTGTTTACTGATTTTTTGTTTCACTGAACGATGGCAAATGTCCGGAAAAATCCTGTTTCCTTCACAATCCTTCCATCGTCAAAAATAACCTTCAAACAAAGAATTAAGACTTAAATAATCGATTTAGCTTTCAGAGTTGTTCAAAGACTGTGCTGTTAACATTTCTGTAACAGACTGAACTTAAGTCAAATAGAAATGTTACAAGTTTTACGACATTAACAAACACGGTTTGTATTGCATAAGCGTATACAAACAAATCTTCAAACACTTTTGGATTATGTATTTATATTTTAGCAAAACATTCAAAGGTTTCCGTGAATAACATTATCCAAAGAGGGATATTAGTGCTATGGGGGATTTCTACGAAACCTATTTGAAGTATTGAACTTTCAACAAATTAGGTTGCTTAGTAACATATAAACTTCTAATTAGCGCAAAAACTTTACGGAGAGTTCATACAGCTAATAGCACACTTTACTTTACATTACTAAGCTCATTAGTCTCATCGAGCGTAGGCAAACAAACTCAACACTAAATCTTCATTGGAAAGAATTATATTCAACTTTAACAGGACATTACTCTTAGGAAGGATGTAATTGTAATTATTTTATATTTGTTTCAAACAAATATACTACTAATCTATTCGTAACTAACGCTAAATCAACCATTTAACTGGGTGACATAGGAATTTCATTTTATAAAAATTGGGGTATTACTATAATTTAAAGCTTTATTTTACTTCAGTGGAACGTCCGTTAACATTTCCAAAAAAATGTATTATGAATTGGATAATTAATGCAATTGGATAATTTAATTTATGTTGAGCTACGAAATGAAATATATTTAAACTGCAAACATTTTGAGTGAAAATTCAGATTTATTAAATAATTCTGTTTACTTTCTAAACTATGTTTTAACATTTCCAGTCATTTATTTGCCAGGAATTGTTTGCCAGCGCGTCGAATAAGAGTCTTGCTTTGCCTCTCGTCTCTGTATATTTGTACAATGCCTGTTCTATACCTCTCCCTCGTGAAATTTTTCGTTTTGTAATAGTAACACAATATAACCCATGACATGATGTATTAAACTATCGCATGAGGTCATAAAATATCTTATAGTATGACACCTAAAAAGTAAAACCTAAAAAGTACAAAAAAGTTTAGATTTGGACTTGTCCTTTTCTGACTACATCACTCAGAAAAATTGTTCAGATTAATGATACAAATCAGAGCATTAGATGATACTAAAATGCTTTAGAAAGCAGACACTGTTGTAGTTCAATTTTTAGAATATTAATCCGATAAACACACATCTTCGTAAAAAAGCACATTTCTTACACTTTCCACCAAAAACTTCAGTCGATTTCCACAAATCGTTCAGTATAAGCAGCCACACATATAAAGTTAATATTCTGCGTGTGATAGACGATCTCTTCATGTAGAGGACTATTATACCTCTGCTTTATCTTACAAAAAATTAGTCTCTAAATGTGTTGCGCAGTGCTAATTTCGAGAATGGTTATATCGATTTGGCTAATAATGTTTCTGAAATATTTGCTGAAGGCCAAGGATTATTTGAAAAAATGATGATAATAATACAATAAACAATATAATTGTAACTGAAAAGAAACAGCCGATGATATTTATAAACTCTCTTTAATGTCTCAGCTGAAATTAGTCAAAGAGACCTAATTAATTACATTTCATTTTATTAACCACACAGTAATTACCCTATAACTTTTTATCCAGATTGCGCCAATGTCGAATTAAAAATACCTAATACTTTTGAAATACTTTGTTTCAAGTTGAGGTACCAGGAATGCTTTCATAAGCGCAGATAATATAACCAACGTTGAAAATAGGTATAATCTCAATCAGTACATGCAAATAAATTATTGATATACGGGGTTTAAGAATTTATTGCTATTCTGTTTCCCCTCAATAATTTTATTCCAGCCAAATGTATCCTTAATATCTAATTCCTCTAATCCTCTAATCTAATATCTAAGTTTAGTTCAAAATTATACAGGTATTTCAATAATTTTGTTAATGAAATAAGGTATTTTGTCCAAGTCGGAAAAAATTTAAGTATAAGTGATTGGCTTTTGGAAGACTGCTTTTCCTCTTATACATAAATAATTAGTATTTAAAAATGAAGCTACTGTAAATAGTGTAGTTATTAAGTTTTATTAGGCTGTATTAATAATCTATTAGAAATTGAAGGCGAATATTACTTATTTTATAAATAAAAATGAAGAAAAAAATAGTTTCAAAGCTCAACTCTAAATTAAATCTCCCTAATACTTCTCAAAATTAATTTGGTAACAAAACACATTTGTTAACAATTAAAAATACGTGTTTTCTTTTGATAAGCACTTAGTACACGAAACTAAAATTTTCTCTTTTTCAAAAAGAGTAAAAAATGATCAAAACTAATATTTTTTATACTCGATAACTTTTTAATTATACCATGAGATATTCACTTCCAAAGGTTCCCGAAGATGTTCCTTTTTCAACACGACTATTACCAGTGCTTCTTGTAGCAACAACTTCAGCTCCAGTGGCCACAATGTACCACTAACTTTCGCATAATGCAAATGTAATCATTATGGATTTTCTATATATATATATATATATATATATATAATATATATATATATATATATATTGAATCACAAGTACTTTTTGTGATTCAATGTTTATTGAAATTAAATAAGACTATTGCCATTTATACAATTTAATGTATATATATATATATATATATAGTAATGTTTTTATGAAGCTTTAAACGATACTTCAAATTTAAATGTAATAAAACTAAATAGTTTTAATTTGTTTGGTTTATCTTTCATAATTCTTTCAAAATGTTTAATATATTTGAAACATAATTCTTTAATAACTTGTCGTCTTAAAAATTATCCAGAGTTTCTATACTAGCAATTTGTGGCATCAACTTACGCAATATTACTCGAGTTATTTTACTATCCCATTTCATAACTTATCACAAATCGTGTATACAATCTAATCTGTTCTCGATTGTGTATATCCTTCTTACTCGCCAATATTCTTACGCCAATAAGCACAGAGATCGGCCGCAGTGGTGTTGGTATAATAAAGATAACTGACAAGCGTTCAAATTACTTTTTAACAGAGTTTTTAGTCGGATAGATTACATCTTTCTGGTTAGAAACCTATACCAAGCAAAATTGTGCCTCCATCCGAAACAAAAAACATCGAAATGTTCTTCCAATTGTTTTACAATTCTAATATTTAATAATATTTTAAAAATATATTTAAACCTGCTTCTATCACTTGATATTTTACAAATTTAATTTGTATACCTTATATGGTATAGGTACGGCCATTATTAGTCCACAATATTTACAAACATACGTCTCAAATAAATTGACATCTATATATCTCACTGTCAATCATGCTACAACTATAGGGAAATTAAACTGGTATATAAACTGAACAAACTCTGTATCCACCGTGGTAAATTAAACAGCATTACAAAGGTTATCGAGAGATGACTGACTACAGCAATAATTACCCAGTGATCTACTGTAGAACACAATGTGCAAGAACAAGAGATATATTATACAGTTGAGAAATGGTGCCCATCTCTTATCGTACAGTAAAAGTATTCAGCATTTAACGGTAATGTTTAAGAGAGGTTATCAGCTAGCTGCCTGTCTTAAATCATGTTACACACCTGAAATATCTACATTTCACCATTTCGCAATCTTGGGTAATTTGTGCTTTTATCATCTAACAATAAAATATTGTTTTTACATTACAAATAAATTTTTACCGCTCCTTTCACATTCGTTTTCTTGCTTAAATCACCGTCTGTCGTATTAAAATGTTATATACCAAACATAATATTGGCAGGCTGGATAACTTATTCATTCTATATACTTTCTGTGTATCTGAAAAAATTATAACTCTTACCATCATTCCTCGAGAGTTCCGAATAAGAAAACTAAATGAATATGATATATATACTCGTATATATATATATATATATATATATATATATATATATATATATATATATATATGTATGTATGTGTGTGTGTGTGTGTGTGTGTGTGTGTGTGTGTGTGTCTCACACTAAGAGGCGATCAAAAGGACTTTACTAACCCCTATTGGCGTAAATAAAATTATGTTAAAGGAGATGCCGATCCTATTTAAAGTCTTATGTTGACCGCCCACATGGGCCAAGTATAAGAATATTATAAACAGAATAAGAGGAGATTAAAAACACTACAAGGACGATGCTACTGATACAAAGTACTGCTGTCACATACAGGATTTGAATTTTCGCTTGCAACTCAGATCCAGGGTTCAGTGTCTTAGACTCGGCCATAGCTCCTTCATTTGAGTATTAGGTTATAACCTAAATATTTTATAGTACATTATTTTATATCATTGGTTCTATTGCTAATATATTTTGAGAACAACCCAGCAGCAACCAACATAACCAAATGTAGGATCTTGATTCAAAAATAAGAATTCAAAATGGAACCATAATTGGAGCAAAAATATAAGAAGCACTGGTATGGAGAGAGACGAAATAATTTGGGTTAAAATTATACATTTCCGTAACAATGAATGGCTAAATGATAATATCTTATATGTTTGGAGTTACCTTCACGTCAAGAGTTTAGGGAGGTATCACTGTTTGAAATTTCTAACTAATGGGCTAAATGTAGTGAGTCTTTACTTGAAAATAAGATTTTCCTAAATAACACACTGGAGGACATTACGTTCTACTAACCGTCTTCTATTTGCTTTCAAATGTTTAGAACTTGTTAAAGGCTACAAGCTGCGGGGTCTAGTTAAAGGTTTGGTGATTATAGGAATTAATAATAATTGTTAGCACCATGCTTAGAAACTTGAAACAGCCAAGGAGGAGAACAAAGCTAAGGAGGTGAACTATGCAAAAACTAATTACTACAGAGATTCACACCATAGTTAAAACCTTTCCCATTACCATCACTGGGTAGAGGACACACAATTTTGAGTCTTATGAAGTGACAAGTGTTTGGAAAAAGAGATTCCACCGTGACTTTCAACGATTAAGTACGTTTACTGTTCAGGAAAACGTTTCGATGGAATTTTTGGTTTGGATTCCCAAAATTACAGGTCTTAAGAAGCAAATTTAAGTATTATTTGCGTCAACAGACTTTTTTTTAAATGACTATAACTAACAATATAATTGGTTCTGGATGTTTGTCATAAGAGTAACTCTTTTTTACAGTGGAACTAATTGAATTACTTAACTTCTTCTGGTCATTGCTAGCTTAGAGAGACAGTGTTGTACATTGAATACATATTTCAAGCCTGTACTTTACATAGGTTCTCGATATATTTTAGATCCTGTTGGAGGTCACAAGCAATTGCACAGTGAATTATTGGTTTATGACAGTAAATAATTCTGCCAAATGTGACCAAGAATTTCTCAATATGGTTGTACCGTCTAGAAATTAAATGCGAACTTGAGAATGAGATGTCGCTTGCGTCGTTCATGTTCAACGTTTACTGATTCAAACAGACGGATTATATCGAGGAGGTGACAATCGACATAAGTTATCCTCTGTATTGTACCGGTAGGGGTTTTATCAACTTCTTAGCAATAGCTCATTTACAATCAATATATCTAACAAGTATGACCATAAACAGTAATATATTAACAATATCGTCTAAGAATTGGTCTTATAAGTCTATAAGGAATAATGAAAAAAGAATTACAAAAAAAAAACAATTATAATAATAAGTTCTAGTTGAAGTTCACTTCAACATCAGGCAAATTTATAGAATTAACTTAACAGACACTCTGAATAGTTCTAACTAAAAGTTTTACTCGCGGAAGAAGCATAACACTTCTATATCTAATAGAGTAATGGAAGTAATGAATTGAGAAAAACAGACATCACAACTCGTCATTATTGACTGTGGCCAGTTTTTATTCCATAGAGAGAGTTTTTGTTCTTTTTATTGTAAAAAAATGCTGGAATAAATCATTATTTCATTTTATAATACAGTAAATTTACAGTAACCAAACACAATTAAAAAATGATATAAATAAATATATATATATATATATATATATATATATATATATATATATATATCATATTAATTTTTATTAATTAGTTGTAATTTAATTGTTATTAATTAATTGCTATTATTAATTGCTATTATTTTTATATCAATAATTATAAAATATACAATTATTTATAGTGAATATTGGCAAAATGTCCTTACACAAATTTAATGATAAAATAAAAGTAATTATATATATATTTAAATTGATTCCAGCAGTTTAAAATTAGATACATTAGTATTATTTGTATGAGCAATGCGCTTTCTTTTAGAATGTGTTAAGTGTTGGGGAAAATATCAAAATACAGTAAATGTGTGATTATATATAAGTAAGCACTAGACGAATAAAAGATTTAAAATATTTAGGAATTAAAGAAAAAAAACATCAACTTTGCTAAATTATAATAGAATAAATAAACAAATTCTACCGGATGACCGAGTACACACAAGATAACAGTTCAAAATCAATACTTTATCTAACTGAAGGTATAAGTTACACATTTCAGAAACAATATTAACTTAACGTTGGGTTGCTATGTTTTCGGCATTGTGACCTTCATAAGATGGAGAGTTAAGTACTCATGAACAATACTTACGGCTAATGAGAAGGCCAATTTTTATGTAATAGATACTCTCCCTCTTTTATCAAAAGTGGCATTACTTCGGCTTAGCCACAAAAATGGAAAGTTATTTCATAATTACCTCATCCTAAAGTACAATATCACAGTAGTTTGTCTAATATTTAGTGTTTAAAATAATATAAAAATCTACTATACTTATAAGTTTGGAAACTGTCAGCTTTTCCATGACACGTCTCGATTACACTAGAAACATATTTTTGTTTATTGTCACAATATAAACTAAGCAAATCTATATTGGTATAAGATCAATGATTTTTAGAACATTAAAATAACCATGTTCAGTTTTTATTACCTTTAATTTAAAAAATTTATAATGCTGTGACGTATAGATTGTATATAATTTGAATAATTGTAAAGTTCAATAAATACAAATGCCGCGATCCTAGAAGGAAGCATTTTTTGCTCATATTGATTTTTTAAAGTGGAAATTGTCTATATACTCGTATAATAAACTACATAAAATAAACCTCTGCAATACAAAAATAACTATGCAAGTAGTTTGAAGAGCAAGAATCGATCAAAATAACCAACCTATAACTATCTTACAATCTATAACTATAGAACAATCTGTATTGATTGGTGGTTTTTTTTATTATAATTTGTATTGCTTTTAAAAAAGTATGGTAAAATATAGTTTGTGAAATTTTGCGTGTTAATAATATTGTTACTAGCATTTTATAATAAATAAATCCTATACATCGGACCTAATTTATAATATTAGGTAACTATAAAATTATCTTATTAACAATAATGTCATACATTTCAATGACAGGTTATCATATTTATTACAAAAACATAAAATAATCGAAATGAAAGTGTCGGGATAAACTTATCGTGAAAGTAACAAAAACATATTGTGTGCACTGTACTATATATCGATCCTTTCCCGTCAAAAGATATATGAATTCAAAATATTTTTCATAGACAACGGCCACAACAAATCCATAAAGCACAATATTTTGAGAGATACAGCAGGACAAATTGTTGCTGTTGTAACTTTACGGAAACGTTTTATGTACTGCCGTTGTATAACGACATTAATCAGCTCTTAAAATTCGACATTCAAAAAGTGTATTCAGTGAGTGTACCGTTTATATATTATTTGTTTATATTATTTCAGAATGTATTCAATTTCATTATAGAACACATGGCATTTATTAACGTAACTTATAATCGAAAAACAAACTATTGTATTGGTTAGTGTATGATTTGTATTAATGCAGTTTTTAAAAGTTTTCACTTAACAAAAGTACTAACCCATTAAAATTTTGGTAAAAGGCTTGACAGAACGGTGCAAAATTCCTTATTGAATTGACTTTCACTAACTGACTGTAAGGGCCAACGTTGGCCTTTGACCCCAAAATAAATAGGAGTTTTCTTTCGAACCTAGATCAATTTAAATATCATGTCTTCAGGCCCTTTCTATCAAGAGCTACCTCATAGAGGGACATGCAAACAAAGACACGGGTTAAGACGCTGTTTGGTATTAAATATTAACAAAGTTATGTCAATAGCTTATTAATTTTATAATTTATTTGATATGTGTTTCTCATTAAAATTGCACACACTCCAGCTGAATTACAAATTTGTAGTAAAAATTTTCACGTAAAAGTAATCAAACGTTACACATTAAAGATGGGTATTACTTAAATGTCTGCTGATTTTTCATGAATATAGGAGATATTAATTGTATATTTAATAACCAATTGGGAAAATGGAGTTTCCATATTGTGTGTAGTTACAGTTTCTCTTAATCGTGATTTGAGCTAAGAATTGTGAATATGAATTATTTTCAAGTTCTCTCACGCGTATATTTAAACAAAATAGACGTTTAAAACAGAGACATGTGGATAATAAACTTTGATCTCGACCCAAAGGTGTCTCGAACTACGTTGAATATTTCCTGCCAACAGCATTCTCAACACCTTCGATATAATTCTCACTTTACCTCTTGGCGAAAGCTTGATATCTGTCCTAATATAGTTCTATGTCTTTTACGTTTAATTTTATAATATTGCTTTGAATCACTCCAGATGAGCATGACTCCAGATTCTACGAGTCAGGTCTGTGTCTATGATAACGACAGACGAAACACTAAGAGGAAGGTGAACTGGACCAAACTCAATTCCTATTGAATCAACACTTCCCACCATAGCTATCTTGATACCGAATTCAGCATATGTTCATACATTTTTAATGGGAGATTGTGTCATGGGACTGATTGTCTGGGTATTTGTCCAGGTTTTCAAACGTAAATATATGAATTTTTATACATCGCTTTTAAGTCTTTATAAGCCAAAAACTGAAATTGAACTGTAATGGCGGTCACACTCAATAGTAAAGTGAAATTACAGGTTTAATATAACAATGATTTCTTAAAACTCTGATGAATAATTCTTCAATGTGATTATACCGTCGAGAAATTCAATCTAAGGTTACACAATAGATTTTGTGCAGTTTAAGGATATTTGTTCAAGGGGATGGATTGATATCTTGAGGATATTGCAATCAACCCAAGTTACTAGATGTAGTGTACACTGATACCAGTAAGGCAGATTTTCGAATTTGTAACATTATACTGGTTTATTTTACAACGTGTATTTCTGTTAAGTCAGTTAAGTTAAATCCTTCCTAAAAATATTTAACAATTCACTTTGTTTACAGTATATGATGCAAGATTAATTTTAAATTTTTTGACAAACATTAATAATACCAATTCACGAAAAATGCTTATTACAATACTATCTGATCTGTAGGTGATATTCTGATCACAAACAGAAGTATAATAATAACAAAGTCTAAGATATTTTTAATCGACTCAAGTCTGTAAAAAGAAATAATAATTAGGAAGTGTCGAGAGAGCACATTATAATAATAAGTAAGAACACATTTCATGAAGTTTCTTACAATTGTACTTCACGAAATTTGAACCCGGAACCAATTTTATGGCTTGAATTACAATATGGCTTGAATATGTTTTATATGCTGTCATATATAACAACATATTTTTTTAAATTACGAAATCCACAGCAAAATTAAAAGAAAAATAATAACCATAGCATATAAGGCAGTAAGGTCATTTATATTTACTTATAATTTGGTTATAATAAGTAACTTAAAAGTAGAACACTCTTTAATTCAGATATGAATCCAAAATATATCTTAGAAGCAAATACGGTTATAAAAATACAAGCACAATTACATATATCCAAGTAGATACAAAACTATCAAAGTTTGAAGGCTAATATTATTACACTTCAGATAATCCTAGATAATATTTTGTATCTAATTAAAGTGTAAAGTTTGAACAAAACACTTCTCGAAGTGAATCAGGTCATTAATGCAATCGTATTTCTGGAGAAGTAAGCACAGAAACAATCTAAGAGAAATACAAAAGCTTTCAGATTGATTGAATAGTTAAGACGTTTTCAAAGTTCAGAAACTAACTTCCCCGTTTCTCATTAAGTTTCTCATTTGTCTTTAACCCTTTAGATTCTAGTTTATAAATATTTTATAATATTAAAACTTATATCTAGAAACAGAGATGGTTTATAAAATTAAATCACCCTTTAATATGTCTTATTGTTACTGTCGATAAGTGTAGATAATTACGAAAGGTAATTGTATGTGTATATACGTATTGCAGTTATTATATGCATATATGTTAAAGATATAACTTACAGTGGTTTATATTGATTTAATGATTATTTGGAGAAATGTCAATTGTTTCAATTTTTATTTTGTTAGGCCTTTTAATGGCAAAGTTTTATTCAGACACATCAAAAAAGAAAATAAAATAAATTATATTTGTTTATTTTTAATAACATATATGATTATAATATTAATCTGTCTTTAGTGGCGTAGTGTATGTTTACTTTTATTAGTTTAAGAAAAAATAGTCCAAAAGCAATCACAAAATAAATATTACACAATATTGGAATCTGACGCTGCACAGACTTGACTCCTGGAATCTGGAGTCATGTTCGTCTAAAAAGAACCAAAAATTTCGGTGACGAAGAAGCTCAAAATAGATTTTTTACTTCTATTTGATATCAGAGACACCTATACAGTAAAATTTAGTGTAATATAGGTAAAGAGGTACTTTCATTGTCTCATAAGGTGCACTACGATGTTTCAGGTACGATCTCCTCACGGCGTTTATATTTATCTATGTATTTATTACTTCCAACGGTACAACGCCATTTAACATATTTACAAAATTACAGACTTCTAAAATGACTATATTAAATTAAAGCTAGAAAAATAGAATATCACATTGTACACAAAACAACAACACAGCAATCAGCATAACATATAATCATAAGGCAAAGCAGTAACATCATTTTTGACACAAAAAATTATTTAACATTCATAGCAAGAATGTAAAAAATCAATAACAAGTATCAATAATAAATAGGTCAAGAATAACAAATATAACAATCAAATATAAGGTAACCACTGCAATAAACTATCAGAAAAAACGAACCACTTGAAAAACAACATGATAATAGAATATAAAATAATAACAAAATTATAATAAGAGGATAAAAAAATATATAACAGAACTATCATATGTAGGGAAATAATATACAATTATACATTACGAGGTAAAACAAACTATAAATTAAGGAAAAACAACATAACAATAATAACAAGCACATGCACTGATGAACTCATGTGAACACCCTGGAGCACCTCCACTTAAAGGACAACCAAGAGCCCTGGAAGAAATCCAATCTATCGCAGACCAATCCCCCAGTACGCTGCATCCTCGCCAAACCACAGTTGCTAGCATAACTGGTTGGCCGGTATACTCTTCCAAACACTGCCTCTGATCTAGTTCCTCTAGGCATGTAGAAGTTTACTTGACGAAGGAGGTCAGGACAATCCAACTTGCCATAAACCAACTTGTAAAGAAGCTGAAGATCTTGCAATTAACGTCTAGTGTGAAGATGATGCAGGTTGAATCTCAGCTCCAATTCTTCAATTGGAGTCGTCAGGTGGCTACCCATCCTTTAGCCCATTCGAACGCCCAACACTCTCAAAAAACGAAGCTGAACTCGGTACAAGTAGTCGATATGGGTAATAAGATGAGGGGACCAGATCACTGAACCATACTCAAGGACCGGGCGAACGAGAGTCTTGTAGAGGATCAGGAGCGACTGGGGTGACCTGAAGCTCCTAGTCAATCTCATGATGAATCGCAAGAGGGAGTAAGTTTCTTGATACAACACCATCAATATGCTCCAACGGGTCGAGTGTAGAGGTGAAAACAACTCCAAGGTCCTTAAAACTGTTCATTCTTCTCAGCAACAATCCATTGATGCGGTAGTCAAAGATATATGGAAATTGACTACGAGGAAAAAGACACCACTTCAGACATTCAGCTCCATAGCATATCTGTATGCTGTCTGTCAATCTGCCTGCGTGTGCCTGTCTTGCTGACTGCTCCCTGAGCTTGTTTGTGACTGTCTGCCTGTATGAAATGAATACCATATTAAAACATAAATACACTTGTTTTTTACATTTTACCAATCAGAGGTAATGCGAAAATCTGTTTATTATGATTTGGAACCAATCTATTTTATGTTTTAAAATGTGAATCAGGGATTCAGTACAGACATATCTTGGGCTCATAATATTTCTTTTTAATTATGCTTTAAACTTCTGTCGGGGTAAATTCTACTAACCTTTACAAAAGCTATATATTACATCGTAGTATTTTAGTACAGAGCGTTATATTTACGGGCTTTCATATCGATTCTTAAAATCTGATTTTTTCAGAGCCGTGAATTAAATCTTTTTCAAATAAAATCATATCTTGAGATCAACCAGAGTAGAAATATTATAATAAATGTTAAATTAGAGGATGTGTTCAAGTCCGAGAAACTCTATTTCTTTTTAGGTTAATACAAACACGTATAATGTTTTAAATCAATTTAAAGGTTTTTTGCAAGCCAAAAATCTTTGACGGGACTAAACTTTAATCCTTTTTTTTAATTTAAGGAAGTAGCTCAACAATTAAAAATGAATAAATGTTATACTAAAATGAATTTCAGTGTAAATTTTAAACATTTTATTTTCATATTGAATATAAACACAAGCTTACTTTAATTATGAAAATGGTCATTTTTTCAGAGGTCTACTTGCAATCCTAGGTTAAATACAAAAAAATGTATTACGTACTAAAATGTTTAGATACTAACATATAGCGTATTATCATTAATGTTTATCGTCACTTTATATCTGAGAACTTTTGTATTTGAATGTTATTTTGTCAATAATCAATATTATACACATAAGTAAACAGTTTTTCACCCAACAATTGTATGTATTTTATAACAAAACGTGAGGCAATTAAATTTTATTACATTGTAGAAAATGGCTCTGTTTTAAGATAAACGTGATTTAAAATCAATATTATAATTTAATATGTCTAAAATGTTAAATTATTCTAACTAAGAGCTGGGTTTATGATTTTACCATTATAAATGCAGACAATTAAGCTAATTTGTGTGTATATTGTATTATGAACACTAATCGTCTGTTTCAAAATATTCGCTGTGTTTACAATCGAAAAAATGGAAATGTACTGAAGCATCAGAAGTGTTCAATAACTATGTAATTACTACTTTTACCTATTAAGACATTCAGTTCTTTTTTAAATCGCTTAGAATATAAATCAATTAACTTAAACCATACCTTTAGAAAATTATACAGGTAGTACTCCAATAATGGAAATAGTGCCTATAAATTTAAGCTACAGTTTGAGTAGCTAAAATGTATTGCGTTTTATCATGATAAGCATTCAAGGAGTAACACATTTTTAAACAGAATATTTCACAATTAATTCATAAATCATGAGGCCTTTTCGTGAATGTGTCTTCATGTAAATTCATTCCATAAATTGATGTTGTTGTTTGGAACCTACCCTTTGACTTTACAAGTACGACCCATGATTTGGTTGTTAACTGCATCGTAAACATTGTATGTTGGGATTAATTAACTTTAGGGCATGGGCTTTGTACGCGATTGGTCATTTTATGTCCGAAGTTGTTAAAAACAGAATATTTCTTATACCTAAGAATTGCTCATATCACACAATAATAAAAGGTAGGAGTCGCGTATCAAGCTACGCAGAGGTTGTATGCACAGTTTATAATTTAATACCCTATTTTATTTTGATAGTTAGATGCCATGTATTACTATGAGGCGAATTGAAATATCATGATATTGTACAAAACATTTATGTTGTTTAGCAATTTTTGTTCATCTGCTTACTTGCGAGTTCTAGTATTTGGCGCTTGATGAATTGCAGATTTCCGGTCTCGAAATGTCGTGTATCTGTTGTTGTAATACCTAACGGTTGCAAATTACCATATTCACGTTATCCTTACGAAATAGCTGGTTTATTCCTTCCAGTTTAACCTACCACTGGGCACAGCAAAACGGATATATAACTTAAATAGGTGCAACCTTATGGATGTCCAGGAGCGGCACATCACTAACCGCAAATATCGAGATTCTGGGGTGCAAGGGCAATTTAATAAGGCTAGTCTATTGCGGGAGATAACTGTTGGAGTTGGTGGGGTTCGTTCCTTAAATATCAGAGGTTCTTGCTAGCCCAAGCAAGGGTTGCCACCCCCTGCCTGCTTTGACTGGAGAGGCTGGTTCAGAGCTGGCCTCCCCTTCTTCCAGGGATACATGAGATTAGTATCCTTATTCTCCCTCATTAATCTCAATAGGAGAGGGCTCTTACCCCCTAACCTTATCCATCCTGAATATCCAGTCACTCTGGAAGCAGCTCCATGGTCCTTATAGGACTAAGTGGAATTTATAATTTTCTTGTCCAAAAAGGAAAAAAACACACACATTTATATTTATTCTTTTGATTTTTTCTTACATAATTTCTACTTTCATTTATGTTTTAAAACAAAAGTGTAAATGTAAAATACGTATGTTTAAAAAAAGTTTTATTATTGGGAAACAAATACTCATTCATTCATCATTCCGAGTGTGCAGCAGTTCTGTAAGGTCGCTGTATTGGTCTGTTAAAGTGTTTATTTTACGAAATCTAACAGTATAGATTTAATACCGTACGCCACACTCTGTGAATGGTTTTTTTGACTAACGAGGATGACTTTTCCTGTGATTAAGACACACTAATGTAACATTTATACTTAAAACTCTGAAACACAAGCGTTGATCTGAAGAACATGAAGATTGGCAATTACCATGTAGTAAAATCTTTACTCTACGTCGTATCTCGAGAATAATTAAATTGTAGCTATAAATTTTGTAAACTTTCTTAGAGAATATTATGATAATTCTGATAATATTCCTCTTTTGCCTGTATTTATGTATGTGTGTCCGTTTTCAAAGGATATACTAGGAACGAATTGAGCTATAGACTTAAAGTTTTGAATTTAATTTAATTGATACATAGATACCTTCAGGTTTTAATGATTTAATTCAGATGTTGCGTATCTCAACTGTCCGGAGAATACCTTAATTAAGATTATACCTTCTTTTAAAACTTTGCATGAATTTAATATATACAAGAATTGAAGATGGTGCATGTCTATCCTTGAATCTGGCTAAACATTATTACAGCTAATCACTTAGTAGGCTAGCAAAATTTTTCTTATGTAAACATTGAAAATGTAAAGTTTTCTAAAGCATAACAATTAGATTTTAAAATCCAGCAAAGAGTGTTAACGAAATGTGGTTTCGGTTACTCCTACTATTTACGCAATAAGTTAGTACAAAAATTCATAATTAACATTTACCATACTCTTTTAATCTGTTGCTACGTTAATGACAACGACTTTTTAAAAATTGAAGTAAATCCGGCCGAATATAGTATACGGATATTAGTATGGATACACTGTATGTAATCTCGGAGATATACAAATTGTTTCCGTAAGTACTGGTTTTGAGAAATGTATCACAAAAAACGCAAAAGTATTAGATTTAATATGGTAATCAACAGAGAATAAAGTAAATTTACTTCAATTTCGGTACTTATTTCAATTTAAAATAAAGTAATTGTAAGTTTAGTACTTCACTCCCTAGTCAACATTTTTATTTTACTTTATATTTATACATTTTGGTTTAAAGCAAACTAGTATTGGATCCGTTGAGAATGTTGACTTTCTAGAATGCTGCATTGAATTAACCCCCCCCCCCCCCCCCCCCACAAAATAGCTACTTTATGTGTTGCTCCACCGTGCTATTAGATCGTTAGCGTAGTGCACTCAATTGTGGACCTGGTGAGACAATGAGAATATCTCTTCAGCTAGATTGCACTACTTTTTGTAGTCAGGGTGTCTCTGATGTTGAAACGATGCGGGTTTTTCTTTTGAGCTTCTTCGTTCTTCGTCACCGACTGTTTTTGGACCCCTTCATACGAACATGACTCCAGATTTTAGTAGAGAAGTCTGTTCTGATGCTGCACGTAAGAGGAAGGTGAACTGGAGCGAAACTCAACATTGCGTTTGTACATTTGTCTCCATCTTCGTTTTTTGTATTTTAATACTACTGTATTTTAAGTTTTTGGTGTAGCAGTTCAATTTCTTCTCCGTCTATCAACTTACGAGAATATCTAGTTATCTCCATAAAATCCTGTAATAAAGAGAATTAACTATTTTTAATACTGATATCAGGTCAAAGAGTCTCGAATAAAAATTCAGTAAGGTTACATAAAGTTTGTAGTTAATATAATGACGAATAGGTAAAGTATGGAGTATTATTCCTCTGAGCCTCAGACGAAAATCTGAAGGAGACGATGAATCACATTCACTTACAGTAAAATCGTTCGCCCGGAGTTCAGAGAGTTATGTAAGGTAGAGATTGAATGGTCATTTATTCTCCGTTACATTTCATCCGTTACAGCATCTTATATAAAACGGTTTCCAGGAAGATATGAATATATATAAATATATATATTGAATGTAGAAATTATTTAAAATCTTTTGGACAACGTGACTATCTAAATAACTTCAAAGGTTTGGTTTTAAAATACAATAAACACATTAAACAATATATTTCCTCATATTAACTACTATTGATAGTAATATCAATATTTAATAATAACAATGTTTTTATGTCCAAAAGAAATAAGTTAATTTCGATAATTAATTTATCCATACACATATTTATAACTACATGCACATTTATAAGAAATAATAACATTTGTATATTTATTTAGATTGGTGGAGTAACCTTAATTTATTATGGTTACTCCACCAATCTAAATAACCGAAATCAACCGAAATCTAATTAACAGAAATTTATTTTCTTTTGCAGTATTTAGAAACTTTGTTTTCAGAGTGAAATTTTTGTCAAAATTAAATTTACACAATCGAAAAAAAATTGTTACGCCTCTATTGCAGTATAACCAGACTATTATAGGTAACCCTATGTTTAATTGAAAGTATTCCTGAGACAAGAGAGGGTTAATTAAAATATCATCTTCGCAAAAATCTCCAAATAACTGAATGCTTAAGTTGTTAGTGCTATTTTACGCAAGAAAACGTATATAATACTTCTTAAATATCCTCAAAGGCTAGTTAGGATTATTATGATATCCTGTGTTTAGAACCATCAACATTATACACAAAATATTTCTATTAAAGGAAAAACATCCCCACCCACATATAGACGGAAGCGTATAACATTGTCTTGAGAAACTCCCTCCTTATAAATTTTTTCAGAGTAAAACTTATCACGTGTTCTTTGTGTAGTGCATTGTAAACTAAAACTTTGTAGCCGGTCGAATAAAGACTATCTGAGTAAGCACTTGTAAGCATCTGAAATTTGGCATATTGCAGGGATCTATATTCACTCCTCTTTTTATGTATAATCTTCCAACATTTTAAAAACATTGACTAAAAATATGTTTATAAAGATGATACATATAACACTGGATATAACCACGAAGCTAGGAGTAACCAACAGAGATGCAGCTGGCACTAACAAACCCTTTCTTAAAGAATAGTTATGACCAATAAAAGTTCAGAACTTTAGTCATTAGTCACTAGTTTTTCCTATACGATTTATGTTTTATTTCAGACCTGAAAAAAGTTCCTGCTTAATTTATTTACTATCTACTTTCTAAAGCGGCTGTTTTAGACGTTACAGAATTCAATACCTAATCTGTATGTGCATGACAGAGATCTCAGCGATGGCTTCTATCATACGTTTGTCTTAGTTTCTTTAAAATAATACATAAAAAACTTGCTACTTAGGTAATGGATTTAAAAATACGTGATCAAGCGTGATTATTAATTTACTACATCCAATTCCGAGCTTAGGTTGGTAGGTGAACTTGTTGAAAATTGTATGAGCATGTCGGCTGAGAGGTATGAACAACTTACCAATCAGCTGATTACTACGTAGCATGTAATATCTTAAAACAACTTTATTTTAAGTTATAATAAAATGTTGCTTTGTTATCATGGTTTTGGTCCCATCAAGAGATATTTACCTTACTCGCCCGCTCCCACCACCCGAACCAGAAAATATAAAGAATCACTGATGCAGCAGAACGATTTGTTTATATATATTCTTAATTTACTTACATCGATCCTTTATCATATATTATACAATAAAAACACATTTATACGTTTTGTTGTTTACAAGCCCTACAATATTGAATACGTAAATCATAGAGAGGTAAACACTTTATTTCATTTGATCTCGTATATGTGTAATAATTTGTGTAGACATTCTGCGAATAATACTGTGGTTTTACTTAGTTTTTTCCAAATTTATTTTTTTTTATTTAGAAACAGAATTAAGAATGATAAACATAGCCTAAGTAAAGTAATTTGTTCTTTGATAAATAGACATAAAGAAGAATTGATGATTGTTTGTACTTGAAAGTATTTGAATTCCATTCGGTTTAATATGCCAACTAATAATTATTACATATTCGGGGTGAATAATATATTTTTACTGCAGTTAGATATAGCACTTGAAATTATAGATCATTTGCTACAGATTATTTAGATTATAAAAAATAGTAAATAAATTATGTGGATATATCTTCAGTCTTACTAATATCACTGTTACAGAGACGTAGCGGGAGCTGCCACGTTAACTACGAAAAGCATACCCACAACTTTAAGATGAATCGTTATTACGGCCTGTAATCCGTAATGAGACAAGTTGGCTCGCTGCGGGGTCCTTTCGCACATAACGTGTTGTGTCCGACCAAGTTTGGCTGTTAGCGCAGTTAAGTTGGCACATAAAGTAACACTGCTGTATCCTGTATCCTGCCGCTGTCCTGTATTCTGACTACAGAGTAGTCTCCAAGACTTTATTGCCTTAGTTAGTCATCAGAGGCTGCGCTTACAACCTATTAGGTTATAGTGGCCACCAAAACATGTTCGTTTATGATTACGCCGGTACTTAACTATATCAAAAGAATCAAAATTGCTTTTATCTGTTTAATTATGTTTTACCTTACTCGAAGAGATTCATAGTTTTAAATGAGAAATTTACCAGACAAAAACAAACCCCGTAACGTATAAATCCCGTCTAGCTTTTCTTCCCGTGTGTAGGAGTTCCTTAATTACAAACTATTAAAGCTCATAACGGATTAAGTAATAAACGTTACTGAGTTCCTACTAAATTACTAGTTTGTTTATCGCGGTTTTTAGGCGTAAAAATAAATATTTGTTATGTAAATCAAGTCAGGAATCAAACCTTTTATGAATAGTTTAAAGTTAAGAGCAAAACAATCATTTTAGATAAGGTATGTATATATACACATATTTACACAATATGGAAAAGTATTTGATACCGAAAACTTCTGGATTAAATTTTCCATACGGAGTAGCTTAAATTTGCATTATATATAAACTTTATGAAAATAATATTTTTAACCTTATAAATAATTTATTTCCTGTATTGTATTTCGTATTGGGCTATTTTGAAAATTCTTTGAAGAGTGTATAGTCAATAATCTTAGTAATTTTGATTGCTAACCACTTAGATATCAGTCATACGGCTTGAATGTTATCACCCACTCATGCATTTGACTGATAGAGAAGGGTGATAAGAAGAGACTGAGTATAAAGTATGGTGGCAGAGTGAGTGACTGTCGTGCTAGTAGAAGGCCAGGTAAAAATAAACGCCTGTTCGTTCTTCAGAAAGTATATTTATTGTATGAATCAAATTAATTTATATGAAGTAAATTTTAAAAAAAAGAAGGAGCGTAGGGGCTAGTAATTTGAGAGGAAAAATAATTTTTAGTAATTATTTTTCCTCTCAAATTACTAGCCCCTACGCTCCTTCTATTACTACGTGGAGATATCGTCCAGAGACAAACCGAAATTGACGATACTTACAACTGTACTAGTGATGGGCCTCGCTAAATATCGACAAAAACAAACTTTATTTAATAAAAACACATATTTGTATAGAAAAGGGTTAAAATATAATATGAACCAATAATACCTTTTAATATTTAAGTGGCATGGAAAAATAAAACAAGTTTTATATTACATCATTAGCCAGAATTTACCTTTGGAAGAATTATTAGAAAGATGCATTTCGGAATATATGTTTTACTGTGTAGAAGAATAACTGTTGTTTTTAATTTTTGTCTGACGTTTACTTCTGCTTCAGCTACTATCATTCAATACGGTTTCTGTGCTTTTAAAGTTCAGCTATAGCTTCTCTTCTTACACGATAAACACTGAACTAACTACTTCCACAATATTATACTTCAGCTGTTCTCGTTCTATACTCTCTCTGTGCCTCTCTGATCCAGCTACACAGGAGAGTTCACTTCTGGCTCGTTTATACCTTGCAGATAAAACCACACTGGGTTCAACAACAATCTGGGCAACTTCATGAATGTCCAGGAGCGGCACATCACTAATCGAAAATGTCTAGATTCTGAGGCGCAAGTGTAATTCTATACATTTAGTCTACTGAGGGAGATGACTGTTGCAGTTGGTGGGGTACGTTCCCTAATCGTCAAAGGTTTCCTAAGCTAGTCTATATATATATCCTATATATATATATCCTATATATATAACGTTAAATTGTATAAAATGGCAATAGCCTTATTTAATTTCAATAAACATTGAATCACAAAAAGTATAGAATCACAAAAAGAGATCCGGGTTCGAGTCCCGGCGGAGCAAGTACTTTTTGTGATTCAATGTTTATTGAAACTATATATATAACGTATATATATATATATAAGTTAGTCTATATATATATATATATATATATATATATATATATAGACTAGCTTAGGAAACCTTTGACGCTTAGGGAACGTACCCCACCAACTGCAACAGTCATCTCCCTCAGTAGACTAAATGTATAGAATTATATATATAAATCAGGTAGGAGTAGCACAAACATACATGTATATATGTGTGTGTGTGTGTGTGTGTGTGTGTGTGTGTGTGTGTGTGTGTGTGTGTGTGTGTGTGTGTGTTACTACTGCCTGATTTAACTCTAGAGGCTGGTTCAGAGCTGGCTTCGAATGCAGAGTGAGTCATAGTGAACTCAAGACATTATTCAAAATGATAGTGCCAACCGTCATGTGTATAAAAACAAGACTTCAAGAGATTTATAGTAATTTAGAACCTTTGAGAAACTATTTGAATAATCTTTCATAGATTTTCCTTATGTGTTTCATAAAGTAAGCACAGTAGTTATTCCACTGGATAAAAGAGTTCTTGAAACATAAAAGGGATCATTTTTTTCTTTTTTTCTCCAATTTAACAGAGTAATACAGTTAAAATTATTTAATCTTTGCACTCTCACCGAAAAACACCCACGATCTTATCTTACGCTTCCTTGAATTGTTTGAAAAAAACTATTTACCTGATTCATGCACTTTCCATACTCATTACATAGAAGGGATTTTTGACCGTAATCGATCGCTGATGTTACAGTTAATGTGTTATATACAATATTTTAGTACATTAATTTGTAAACAGTTTGTTATACAAATTACAATTCGACGGTTATTACTGATAACTAGTGTTAACATATCAGCTTAATATAATTTTCAGAGTTTACAATGTAGGATCATTAAAATCTAGGCTGAGGAATAAAACGTTTGTGGAGTGGACAAAATTTTACGTTAAGAGATATTTTAACCTGAAATTGATATGATAGATTCAGTCAGAGGCCTGTGAAAGTTAAGGCCTGATACCTCCTGGTATCGTACATTACAGATAGATCTTCTGCAGAGGTTTACTGAAAATATTGAGCCTCTGTTTTGTTAACAATTTATTGAGTGAGTCTATTTCAACGAAACAGATGTAAATCTTAATATTTACCGGAACTGTCAGAACATAATGGCTATAGAAAATCGTGTAAGGTTTGTAAGGTTGGTTTAGATTAAGGTTGTGAGATATTATAATATATTATGAGCAAGGGATGTTGTGAGAGGATTAAAATAATAGGTTCGATAGGCAATACAACACCCTCAAATGAACCAACACATATTTTATTTGTAATAGTATCTCATTAGACCATTATAAGAGCATCTCCTAAAGAGCATTATATTGATTAAAATTTATATAACAATGGATATCATCGACGAACATATTGAACACAAACTTAAATACCAATTATGTTTATTATTAAATTATTCATTACAATTTATGTTTAATTTATTAAACTATAACATTTATTAGAAATTTTTGTAGTGTTGCAAAAAATATGTGTTCATGAACTAACGCGAGAAAACTTTCTTTTAAAATATCTAAACATTTACATACATTTACATGATTAATACAAATGAGTGACTTTGCAAATTGAGAACATTTAAATAAAATATATGAAATAAAAAAATATAAATTTCAATATTAAACTATTCATTTTTATTTCTACACATTGTAATCTTTTCTTTTCATTACTTTAGGTACCTTGGAATTGTAAATGGGACGTATTAAAATGATTAATGAATCCTGATATATAATACTACGTTCCTAAAATTAAATACAAGATTGGCTTAACTTGCGTTTGTTTGCACTTTACACTTATTACGCCTAAAAAATTTTTTCCCGCAAACGAACACAAGCACTGGCACTCCCGAACGTCGCTTTTCGATTCCCGTCCTCGACTTCCTCCTCTCCTCCTTGTTCTTCATTTTTGATGCTCTCCCGCCAGCTCTCCAATGACCACGCCTATGCCAAATCTCTCCATCATAATTGGTGAGTACCAATTTTTCATATCAGCATGGCTGTCTCTTACATCATCGCATGATTTTTAAAAATGAGCATTTCCGTTGCTTAAACCAGCATTTCCTGTTTGTTAATCATTGGTGTCTGGGCGAATGTGCGTATCCACTTACATCCGGAGGATGTTTGTCTTGAATTGTAATACAAGACTTCCTTTCCAGCACCTATCTGTACATTGATTCTATGAATTTTATTATACTAATAATTATGTATGTCTTACAGTCGTTAAAGGTATTAATATACCAAATTGAATGAAAATATTTGCTACTAACAAAAACTAGATCACACAACAAATATAAATTTTTCTATATTAAATTAAATTAATCAAATAATTATATAATATATTATTAAAATCTAGGTAATAGATTATATACAATGTTACTTGCAGATATGTTTAAGGAATGCATAAAATATTTTTTCTTCTAAAATCGAGTAAAATTAAACAAAACATTATCAAAGTTGTTCAAATATTAAAATATACCATCGCAAATATTAATATAACTACAATATTTGTATTGACGATAGCTGTTCAGTTGATAACACATTGACAATTTTATTTGAATATTTGTATGCTACGGGATCAAAATATGAACTTGTATCGCTTCTTTTGTTATGAACCAATTATTACTATGTATTAGATGCTGCAGTAAAGAGAAACTCGTCAGTATTTGGTACGTTTTTATCTTAAAACTTCTCTGTACGTAACTTGCTGTAGGTGGGCCCCTGCTTTGCAGAATAAGTAGGTTGACAGGAGAGTTTACAGAGAGCAGACTATGTACAGCTGGTCGAGAGAGAATAAACAGGTTTCTTAAATCCATGATAGTCACGTAAAACGATTGCCCTATAAGGGGCGAAATATGGGGTAAGAAGAATATTTCACCTTATCCATATAGCCAGCAAATTTGGTAGTCGTGATATATGGGTGTATAAATGTAACTTGCATCTTGACACATTCCATATTTTATTATTGGGCGTGCAGTTTACAAAAACAGATTGTTAGGGAAAACTTCCTAGAGGAAATTTCTTTAAGCTTAACAGGATAACGCAATATTTTCTGATACAATTACTAAATGGGTGTATTCATTCTTGAAAATCTCTGTGGGGATCTGCTCCAGTAAAAAAATTAATGGTCCAACAGTGGCATCCTTAAACTCCTGTAATCTCCCATCACCTGTGTCATAAAGTGACTGTTACACCAGCTATAGTAAATGTGTTCTCATTTTTTGCGCAGAGATTAAACTATAACATAAGGTTACATATAGGGCAATAAATGCCCCATCAGCGCTATCGATTCCTTGAAGTATGCAGTCAGTGTTTGTCTAAAGTCAAGGTTATCAATTTTAATGGATTTCTAAAAATGTCGCAACATATTAAAAAGAGACTTTATTACGAATATTTCATAATTTAAAGACGAATTTCTGCAAATACTATGACAATTTATTTTGTAAATTATTTTGTAACTATGACAGATAAATACCATCTGTTAAAAATATTAGCCTCGTTCATAATTCTTGACCAGATTTCGTAAGGAAGATTGGGTGAACTTCTTTGCCAATTTAAGGAGGCAACATGTAAGAGCATTAACTCAGTTTTTAGTATGTAACATACGCACAAAACTAGTTTTACAAAATACTTTCTAAATATACAGCCAATAAAGAATATTTCTAACAAGTTTAATAGGCTAGAGACTTACAACTTTTTGAAAATATGGTCAGTCAGTCAATCACTTTTGACTTCTATATCTATAGATAAATATGTACCTTATTATATATTCCTTGAATTGAAGATTGTTTTAGTGGTTTTTAAATTTCAAAATGTTTCTTTTATCAAAAAAGCAGTTATTTGATGACAAAACAAACATTTCCTAATTCCAGTGGAGGGAAGTGTTAGGTTACAAATCCTTTGGATAAACCAACATTGAAGACAGAAACAGGATATTGGGTTTAGTGCCAGTGCTTCCATCTCCAAGATTCACTTCAAGCAGAGATTGTCTTTATTGACAAGTATTGAGTGCAATGTACGTTTCACAATTTACTATTATAGTTGAGTTATGATTGTTCTTGAAGTAAACTTTAACTGGGATATATATTTTAATTATTCATCAAAAAATCACTTTAAAGTATTTGACAAGCCAGAGTAAAGTATTTGATTGTAAATCTTTTTTTAATATTTCAAGCAAAATAATATTTCAAGCAAAAATAATAAATAATTACAGCTTTGATGTACTTTGAAGGAATGGTGGTCTTACATTTTTCTGGTATCAGCAGGCAGATTTAGAATTTTTAACATATGTTTCTTTTGGCCCAATGAAAAATTCTATTTATTTTTAGGGTAAATCAAAGGACAGTGCATTTTTTGTCTTTCTATCCATCCTGCAATTTCTCATTCGTTACATATCAGCAAGTTCAGTTTATTAGAAGTCACCGTTAATTTTGTTTTGCGACGAAAGAGAAGCAAATGATGGTGTCAGTAATACGACCGTTAATATTTAATTAATATATAGTTATATTATATATTATGTAAATATATTCAGTGTAATATCTTCCGAAAACAGTTTCTGAAATAAAGCAATATATAATTAGAAAGAAAACTTTTTACTTACTGTCAGAATCCAAGCCATGATACTCTTTCCTCATAAATAATAACTGTTGCAAATATATATACCAAACGGTTTTATAATAATAATGTTTGACAAAATTTCGAGGTATTTTACTAATTTTCTTGCTAAAATGGGAAATAACTCCTATTTTAACTCGGATGAAAATAGTCCGATGACATTGGAAGTTCTGATGTCCATCAAGACGTGGTTATGATTACATACTGTCTCCTTCATTCATTTGTTGTCTGTAGATAGATGTACGAAATCAAGTACGTATATTTATTTATGGCAACAGCTGGTAATGTGTGTTTAAAGCAATAGATGTTAGGCATATCAGTAATTTTCCATTCGCGGTAAAACTGGCAAAAATGACGTAGAACGTAGAAAGAGCACGCAGCCACCATCAGACGTTTTTCGTCCGAGCTGCTATAGTTCCTACAGCGTTAAAATAAGGTTATTGCGCTGGTAAGGTTACAAATATCACTCTCAATAGTTGTTCTCCTATATGTTCTCCGTCACTTTAGCACAGGCAAAATAATCCTTCCTTTTTTACTACGTACGAGTATATTAGTATTTCAAGTAGTTGGTGTCATAAATAAATTAGATTTCTAGTCAGTTATCCCTTTATTATAACTATTCGGGATATAATTATGTCAGAAATCGAACTAATGGTGTCTGAGGTAATTTTAAAAGGAAGATTTTGGGTCTATAACTCTAACCTTATACGAGCGTACTAATGTCATATATACCAGTTTCTGATCAGGAATTTAAGTTATTGTAATGACTTGACTGACAAGAATATTTTAGTGATCCGAACTAAAAAGTTCTCGGTCCTTGTCTACTAAGGCTATAGTGGAGTTAAGCCTTACAGCCTTTATGTACAAAGTAATTTTGGACCAATTGCAATAGGAAATTAGAACTGTAATCCCTTTGGAATGTTTGGTACTCTAAAATCTCTCCGTTCATCGGAATGGGTAACAGTTCCTATAGTTTACCAACAAAACTTCAAATTTTAAGAATTCTTAACTCAAAAATTATGATCCGATTGAGACCGGATGTTTATACAAATGAATGTTACGTAATATTGTTTTTAATTAATTTAAACTATTGTGATTTTTTAATAATTTCTTGTGTAAAATTCTCTTCCGGTTTTCCAAATAGCATTACGAATATAGCATTTTAGGATGGAACTTTTTTAAATGGAATATTTTTGCACCAAAAGGAAGTATCGAAACTGTCACAGCTGTAACCTCACACATATTGCTCCTGATAGTATTGTTATATATTGCATACACTCTCAATATATCAGTGCTGTCACACAGACCGGCTCTTGACATGAGATGGTACATACTGCTCTCCAATGACAAGGTTTTGTTAATACTACACAGCGTGACCACCATTTTCTAAATATTTAGGTTTCTAAAACTGACGAGAAAAGTAATAAAATAATGCGGTTAGGCATGTATGTGCACACAAATTATATCAAAATATTATTTATAAAAGTTTAACCAACCAATATTTGGGACAAAAGTAAACACAAACTATGGAGACAGTATTCCAAATACACGCCTAAAATAGGATGTTCTGATCACTGGCCACCAGACTATTAGATTTTCTTTGCAGTTAAAAATACCTGGCATATTGAATCTTACATAACCTCCAGCCTCCTGTCTCTATCGTTTAGTGTACACCGCCTTAGAAAACCCTTAACCTCTGAAAGCCATGGCCGCAATTGGATAATTTGTATCTAATGTTATTTTCCCTCTTTTAGACATCTATGATTGTAGCAGTTTCTGGCCTCAGTTTATCCTACAAACACTAGCCTCTGGCAACTCCCCGACCATGGAAGATTCCAGGAAGATCGGTTTTTGATTCAGTCCATTGAAAAACCCAAACGAAGTGACTTCCTGTGGCTGAAAGCTTTTAGATGTAAGCAGGTTCAGATTTAGAAGTTCACAACTAATTGAATTCTACTACAACTTGGAATGATCACTAGGTCTCTGGACACTACCAACTGTCAATTGCTTTGAACTATACATAGGTCACGTACCGAGTATCGTAATGGGCTAATTGCCCCTGTACAGTGCGTAGAACTTAAACTGTAAAAAACGTACTCAAGTCTTAAGTTTCTTAAAAGTAAAAATCTCGTTTATCGTGAATTCAATTAGAATTATACATTTGTAATCGAGTCACTAGTAGCTTTCTGCTCAAGGTCCCACGTTTCGTGAAAGGAGCTTGAACTACACGTACGTAGCCGATTAACGAGTATCATGCAGATATTTAGGTCTTACGCATCGTTAATGCATCTCTGCTATTATACATGTAAGATAAATTCATTACATGACTTAAAGCTTCGTTTAGCTCCCGGCCAGTACATGGTGTAAGAAGTATTGTATTAAATTTTGAAACATTCTGTAGATATACAATTGTAATCACATGAGGATATTCGTAAAGATCACAACGTCCACTTGTCATAAATGTAATTCTAGCAATATCCATAAGTAATCCCAAGAGGGTTGTTCTACATTACCAAATGTCCCATGCCTCGTAATTGAAACTCTGCACATTATATCATTTATACTGGGAATTACAGTGAAACCTGACCGCAAACAATCAATTTACTTGGTAATAATAGAGCCATAAGTGGGTTAACTAGCTATTGTATTCTGGTGGTAGGTAAATAGATTATTTACTCAGTTAATTATTTTAGCAATAACGGGATATTGTATGATTTTAAATTGCGTATTACCATGACTTTAAATCCAAATTTATGCTTTTAGTATTATATCTTCATATTAGGGTAGTCTATATTAAAGAAAGAAATCCAATTATTACAGTTTTTCAGCGGTATTCACAACATACAACTTCTGACCGAATACTTTATTTTAAATCTACTGTTTAACTACTAATATAGTTTACGTTTGTTACTCTGGTATGATAACATTGTTACACTTAGTAAGAACGTAAGTCTTAAATACTCAAAGTTAAATATTTACTTAGCCTAAGAAAATTTGTTTTAATCTAATCATTAGACATTTTGTTTGAAATTTGAAATAGGAAATATGAATATCGCAAATATTAATGTTAAGTGCAAGGAAATAGAATAATCTGATTCAACAACAGACTTTTGTTACGTAATCAATATTATTCTCGTCGCTCCTGCCTATAAGCCGCTGTAGAATGTCAATATGTCTAACAGTAGTCAATTCAAAATTGAATTAGTAGTACTACAAAAATTTCACTATAAATAAAGTGGGGTGTATTTTGTTTTAGTAAGTGTTAGAGATACCACTTCTCAAAGTTTGTGGTGCTTTACTAATAAATATCAAGAGATGGTGAAAATAAAATACGTTTTTGAATTAGTAGTGCTAAAAACATTTAATTATAAATAAAGTGGGATGTGTTTTGTTTTAATAAGTGTTACAAATGCCACTTCTTAAAGTTTGAGGTGCTTCACTACTAATTATCAAGAGATGGTGATCTAGGGGTGGATTATGTAACATTGTCATATGAATGAATTTGCGTTAATTGGGATAGGGATGGTAGTATGGGAATAAATTACAAATTAGTTAAATTCTGTATGAGTAGGACATTCTGTATAGCCATTGAAGGATTTTATACGTAGAATGAATAAGTAATGCTCATTATTTTATGTTATTCTTTCACCGAGGTAGAATTTTATTTAAAACCTATGTGGCTATTAAAGCAAATATTAACATTATTATATTTATTAACTTAACTAGTGCCTATCCTGACACAAAATAATCAATGTTCTTTTAAAACAAACCAATAATTTATGAATGAAGGTGCTAAACCTTTATTCTGTGTAACAACATTGATGGTTTATTTTTCTTTGTTTAAATATTCTATTTTTTTATGAGTTTTATGTTATCTTCTAATCAGAAATATAAATGGACCTATATCTTGGTGGCGGGTAATTTTATACTGAAGGGACGAGTAAATTTGGATATTTTAGTTGTGTGTAAGTGTTTAAAATTATATTTAAGCCCTGAAACATGATATTGGTTGTAGTTATTGTTATCTCAAAAAATGGTGATAAAACATAAAAAAAGGCTTTGGTAAGTGATTACATTATTCTGTGGCCCCTGGTTTTCTGGTTGTTTTATACAGTACACCATAGCTTTCTTCCTTTTTAGTTCAATTATGTTTTCCAAAAAAATTATTATATTACTGCATGATTAAAATATTGCAATGACTCGAATATGAAATCCCATTCTTTACATGAAACAAACGTGCGATTGCAGCAAAACGTCATTGTAAAACTATAATTGCATTTGAAAACTTTTATTTGACTCAATAGCAATGGAAGCTTTGATGTGTGTTAAACGCTATAGTCCATCCGTTGTACTGTACCACATGAAATCCAATATCAATTATTGTAAAAAAATATTTTGTCCAATTTTTCTAACAACGTATTCTTTACCTTGGTATTTAGTTGAAACATAAATTTCTTATATCCTGGTTTCATAGAGTTCCAATATCTGGTTCCAGACTTTACATGTAGAAACTTTGACGTTTGTGACCACTTGGGTATTCTTCTTGCTCTACCAGGCCTCCGAAGCGTACTATACTAACTGAACATGGTTGATTAAAAAACGAAGTTTACTATGTAGCTTCATCATTTTGGCAACTAGCATTCATAATATGCTTGATAGAAATACTGTTTCATAAAACAATTCATTTTTCATTCGAATTAAATGGATCAGTTTGATATGCGTGGAGCAAAAATCTAGCCTTGGAGCTCAAAAGATCTGTTTGATAATGAAAAAAATATAAGTAATGACCATGGGTATGATAGTAAAAATTCGTCTAGGGTATTAGATTAAACGAATACACCGACGATACCTAAACAAAATGTTTAGTGCGTTCTTAATGTATTGAAATTAACGTAGCATACTATTGTAAAACTATTTTTAAAAGAAGATCGTGATATCATAAAGCTAACTATACACGATTTTGACAAAAACATGTAATATTGTAAATAATTATATTACGAAAGTTACACTTGCGTACAAGAAATAATATCAAAAAAGGAATAAGAGAGCAATGTAATATAAGTAGAGATTTTGTCAACAGCCACTTGCCTTGGAAAAACTCATTCACTCATGCAATTAAGTTTAAAAATACACATTTATATCCAACCTTGATTTAAGGATCTATTTTGCACGTATTCAATAATTATTAACCAGTTTCCTACTATAGTCACATTCTTTATAAAATTATAAAGATATGATTTCCAACCTGTTGCAACCTCCCGTAGGGTTTGTAGGTGGTCTGTACTGTCAATATATCACAGGTGTCACTGTGATATTTGTAGAGAAAGAATCTGGTATTAGAGCACAAAACATTGTTTTTCTTCAACAATGACCAAACTTATAAATAATAGCAATGTTTATTATGGTAAAAGTCGGATTAGAATATTGGAGTACCTAATCAATATGTTTTAGATAGTTATTCATGTAGTGCAATTAAAGTAGCATAATAACGTAAAACTAATTGTAAAGGAAAGTCATGATATCAAAAAGCAAACTATAAACGATCCTGACAATATGTAAAGTTTGAATATTTATATTACAAAATAATATTTGCATACAAGAAAGAATATTAAAAAAAGTTATAGATAACGTAATATAAGTAGAGTCATTATTTAAACAATCACTTCCCTTCGAAGATCCTTATTCACTCATGAAATGAAGTTCAAAAATACATTTTTATGTCCAAACTTTATTTAAAGAACAATTGTGCACATTTCACTCAATATTAAAGCATTTCTTTACTATAGTCACATTCTTCATAAAATGCAAACATATAATTTACAACATGTTGTAACTTTTTCCTTGTATTTTGTATATAATATTATTATACAAAAGTAAATACAAAATTGTTAATATTCATATTCTTAAGTCTGGTTCGATACCATAACTTTTTTGAAAATGTAAACTATAGTCATTAATTAAAACAAATGTCTGTCTGCCGACCATCTGTGTGAAATCTCCTGACAGAAATATCATAAAGACTTGAATCTTAGTACATAGGTTCTTCATAGTCCAAGGAAGAGCTCTATTTATTTTTAGAGTAAAAAATATAGTCTTTAATCTGTCTTTCTGTCTATGTGATACCTCTTTCTTACGTTCTTTCGGGTTTTACGATAGTGTGTTTTATCTGTCTATTGTATATTGTCATTATTTAATAAAGTTTTAAATGATATACACTAAACATGTATTTATTTGACAGACTAAAATTTATTTATACAAGACTAATAATATACGAATCTAATAGATAGAAAACTTCAATCCCTATACTTATATTGCTAGTATTGTTATGTAATATGCTAGTAGGCTATCTGCTTTCTTTTTAGATGATAAATCATAAAACAGTTTATGCGTGAATGTAAATTCACACAACAAGAAATATGAATACACTAACTTATGATCAAGATAAGCATTGTGTGACAAGCTCTTTGTTTGTAACGAAACACAAAAAAACATAAAATACAAAACACAAACAAAGTCAGGCTACTCAAGAAATGACGAACGCTACTGAAAGCAACTCGTCCAATGTAACTTGCCCTTTGTACCCCACAGTGTATGCATTACTGTGGGTTTTGTCTCTCCGCAGGCTGACGGCTAACGTAGGATACCCTAGGTCAAGTAAGAGACGTCTCCTCATGTCTACTATAAACTCAACCCTTCTGTATGGCGCAGAGTTTTGGGAGGGTGTCATGAGGAAAAGGCGATATAGTCAAAGGCTGTTGTCGGTACAGAGAAGAGCAGAGGGTCGCATGCGCCTACAGCATCGTTTCCGGTTCGGCCGTGTTGGTTGTGACTGGAATGATTCCTTTGGATCTGCTGGCCACCGAGAGACAGACCGTCTTCCGAGAGGCTGCTGAGCGGGGTAGAGAGGATGCGTTAGCCAGGGTGGAGACTGCAGGGTTGGCAGCGGAGGTGGACGGAAGAATCGGACCTTCCGTCTCATTCTAGAGCTTCAACCCTGGATAGATCATGGCCACGGGGAGATAGATTTCGACCTGTATCAGTTCCTGACGGGGCAAGGTTATTTTAGGAAGTACCTCTACAGGATGGGGAAGGTCAGGTCACTTACTGCCCGGAGGAGGATGATGATGTACATCACACCTTCTTCGTTTGCGGGCGCTTCACCGAGGCCAGGCGAACGCTCGCCACCACAGTTGGCGATTTTTCGGCAGACACCGTTGTGGAGCTGACGCTGCAGAGTGAGGACGCATGGAATGCAGTCACCACTCATGTACATGCGATCCTTCATCAGAAGCGTGAGGACGGATACCTCGATGACCCCTAGCTTCCGAAACAGGTAGTATTGTCCTGGATGGGACATAAGACACACGGACCAGGCAAGATGTCATCCGAAATGTTTCCGGCCTGGGTCCTCCGTGGCCCATATGGGGTTTAGTGGGAAGTCCGCCAGAGAGACCCACACGCCGTGCGCAAATGCATTCCCCCTACATAAAAAAGTGTGTGCATCACATCTTTATACATCATTCTTAATTTAGAATATTTGAATATCTTCAGCTTTTGAATCAAATAAACAGAAAATAACCAACATTTTACCCTGTTCCCTAATCTTGTTTGTGGCTGGTGCACTTAGAAGGTAACTCCCTTTATTACTGTACCGCCTCTTCCTCTTAGTGTGAAATATTGTAGATACCCTCGCAAAGGGAATGAAGACGGATATTAATAAAGAAATAGTAAATAGGTATTTTAAGAAATAAATAATCTAGGCTGGACTATACTGAAAGGCAAATAGGCAAGAAACTGGAAGAATAATAAATAAAAGGACTCTAATAGAGGAGTTGACGCAAGAAACACACAGCGCGCTGTATTCTAACAGTACCGTAAGTACAACGATAATGATTTATAATAAGTTATAATAAGATAAAATACTATTCAATTACTAAATAAATATAAAAGTGATCAAATTTTTGATATCAATGTTTATTGTTCCTGGTTATGTTATGTTACTCACAAGAATATTTCACATAAGATTGTAAACATAACATCTTGCTGACATGTAATAACACACTTGGAAAGACGTGGTAGAGCGTAAGTAGCCATATAAACGCGCCGCAGCTGGTGTAAGTACCTTATGTGACATTGCATAATGCATAATACACTAATGGTTGTTTGCGCTGCTAAATTTGTCGGCTCTTGTTGTCGTTTGCCGGAAAAACAATGTTGCGTAGCGTGTTCTCTGGTTAATCGAGTTTCTGGGTAGGGCAATCTTTTAACATAGTTTAAACTAAATTATATTTACTTTCAATCTGGTTGTTTACCTTTACACACGTTTTACTTACAAATGTATATAGAACACTTTGACTATCTGTGTAATCTAGTTAAATGGAAGCCAAATATGCTATTTCAATCAGTGTGAGTGAAGTTATATTATATTAAATATGAGAAATGTTATGAGAAAAATATTAATTACATGTTCTGTACCCTGATGTTGAATTTTTCTATGTTATTTAGTTAGTGAGAGAAAATTTTAACTTAATTTCTAATTGTTTGATTGCCACAAAATACTTCATTATATACGTGTTAGTTTGGCAACCAAAGTAAACTAAGTTCGCTGTGAACAGAAATTATGTACTATTCCTGTGTTCTCCAAATGTTCATATATGGAATATATCAGTTTTTATTGAATATGATAGGGATTGTCTATCTTTATTATTTTTATATAGTGAAAAATGGCGTTGACCACACCAAGTCTAAAAAGTAACGAAATTATAAATATACTTTATGAAATAATTACTCCAGTATAAACTGTTCACCGCCTGTGGTGTTTACCAAGCGTCATTATAATGTTATTTCATACAAATTTAATTCCTTCTGATTGAATTTTAATTGATAATAAGAACAGTATTTAGTTTTATGTTAGATTTATATTTAAAAATAAGTATAACATTATAGCATGCTATAAAAATTATATTATTATTTTCTTAATATACGTAACAATAAAACACGGTATACTATAATTACATACAGAAATCTTTCTCTTTCGATTTTAGAAAGTAAAAGACTTTTAATTTAAATTTAATTTTAATTCAAAATTGTAACAGACTTAACTGAAGTGATTCAATAATGCGCGGGGTATCGAGTACTGGATAGCTCTTATACTTCAGTGCTATACAATGTTAAACTGTGCAGCTTATGTTAGCCACAATATTGAATTCCGAGTGCGATATTAAATGTGTTAGTAGCTAGACCAGGTAGGTTATTTCGGTCTGTTAACAATTTAAAGATTTAAAAGTAAATATTGAAGAGGTTAAAGCAACAATTTGTCGGAACTCAAAACTATTGAATGCCAGTACAAAAAAGGTAGTAAAATTGTTCCGTTTTCCGAAAAAGACTAAATGAATACCAATAGGCTGCCCCTTAGAAGAATAAAAAGAAAGAATTTCAAAAAATAAACATTTGGTACTGGCATGGTTTAGAAACTCGTTCCGTCATATTTGAGGTTATATACATAATTATTAATTTATTGTATCATATATTTATGCAGAAAGTGCTATGCTCCGAATTCCTCATAGGCCGACTTCTCTATGCAAATGAGGACGTTGATTAACCGTTAGAGAAGCTTTACTAAAACGGTCCTGTTGGCCACGATGGTGATCATAGTTTCGATTATTGGATCGATTATCTGGGTTAGTAACCTTAATGACGCAGTATTGAAAATCATGATACCGATTAATCTTTGTTTGGAATGATAGCTTTTGAGAATAATATCATAATGCTGATAATCACCGTTTCAACAGCACTATTACCATATAGTGTTATTGGCTATTAAGGAGATCAAAACATGGTTCATCCGTTTTAACGGCTCTTAAGAATGTTGCAGTGGACTGTATGGATAAAATATAATAATGGATGCTTCCATATTACAGGAAAAACTAGGACCACACAACCTATTCTTACACTTAACCTTTCTAGAGCATTGGTGAACGATGTTTGGCATTGGTATTAATCAAATAGTTTATCATCCGTTCCTGAAACTCTTATGGCTCAGTGCTTTTGGTCGCAAAGTGAACAAAGTGTTGAAAGATTGCTTAAATAGTGCTAACGGCACAAACATTTTGAAATTGATATAACTATATGTTTTAACAACCCTTAGGCACATTGTTGTTGGCTATATTAATATTTGGTAACATTATAGGCAAACAGGTGCTGGCTCTATTGCTGATCATATTTTGTGATAAACATTTCTATAGCTCAAAATGTTATTTTTAAGCCAAAATATTCAATAAATAAAGATAAGATTCCTATAAACAGATTACTCACTATAATATATTCATTTTTGTCGTATTTTATAGTAATTATGGCACTTATTATGGAATATGGGTGTATTCTAGAATTGTTAATATGAATATTCCCGGTTTTTCTAGCCGACGGTATTATCAAATAATATTTAGTTAAAAATGACATATTATATCGTCTATAAACAATTACATAATAAATAATTTGAACGTCTGAAACAAAGTTTTTCCAAATTCTTGATTGAAATTTAATTTTTATTCAAGATAGATAAAAGGTTTCATTTTTTTAAGATGTGACTTAAGAGATATAAGACGTTTCGTTATGATCTATTCACTTGAATTTATTCTTGCATGGGTTTTTAAAACATGTTGGCATTAGTTTTGTTAAGGAGCTGTTTTGGTCATTTTTTACCTGCTGCTTTTAATACCATCATTTAAAAGGTTAATTATTTACAACCGATTTAATTTAATAAAGATGTGTTCATTTACTATGGGCGGCGACTTTGAAAAAACAAATCCTCAAAACTTTGAGGCAACACTACCCTCGCCACTAATCCAAATGCCTTGGTTAGATTAATTTTAACAATTTATGGTTTATGAGTAAATGGATTTTGAAGAATACATTTCAATACAGGATGGGTATTAAATCCTCTATGACCCAAGTTCTAAGTCGATGGATTGTTTTATTATTTACGGATGTATCAGTTGTGAAGTAAGATATGAACGTCTTATGAACCGTTTGTGACGGTGAAAGGGATGGTGCTCAGGTTCAAATCAATTTCTCCACAGTAACCCATCATAATATTACACGACTTTTGAGTAAATTTTAGTGGAATTTAACGGCCAAAAATTGTTATCCTCATTACTCTGCGCACTATAAAACCAAATTCATTTCTTTATGTTTAACAAAAATAGATATAAGTATTGTAAAGAATGTTTTTTTTTCAGGTAACATGCGTATTTAATAGGTAAAATTGATTTCAATTTAACTACAATGGATGTCGCATAAATATTTTTGACATACATTGATATGAATATTTTATTAAACAGATATTCAGCCAAATGTATATATAAGATATTGGCCCAAAGGTGACGTGCTTTCGGTACAACGTGTTTTTATATGTATATACCTCAGTTTAACATTTATATACATAGTTAGCAATCAAACTTAGCATAAATATTGATTACCTAAATATTGATCCTGTCATCCTGTTAAGTATTATTGCATTAAATAACTTGTTTTTTATTGCCTAATATGAAAAGGCTACTTTTATTGAATAATAATTATGTATATATTTTTTGGGCAATTTATACTCTATATTTGAATTTGTTTACTAAACTGTATATACTACATTAATCCTATATCTCTTTCTGCGGCCTAGTGCCTACAATACCATTCCTTACTGGATTAAAATATTCACGTACAGTGACAGACCAATGAACCATTGTTTCCCGAATCAGCTGTTTACTGTACACTGACCAACCAATCACAACGGTTGACTTATCAATTGCCCACCTTGCAAGCGTAGGCACGCTTGCTCATTATACTCTCGATCCCGCCTGGGGCACTTATGTACTCTCTAGCCACTGCTTATCATACTTACTCTCTCCCCCATGTGTTACTCTCTTATTTAAATATTAGTTTATTTCTATTTGTTGTACATTTAAATTAACATTAAAGTCAGTGCTCTGGATTGGCAATCTCTACCAGAACGTCTCTGCTCCCGGACACCCGCGTCTACCGTGCTCTACAGGACTGGCCACAGTGTTATGAACTATTCGTTTGCGGTCGTATTGTGCGTGAGTGAAGCCGTGAAGGACATCTTCCGTCTTCACGCCTGCCTACAAGACAGCAGCCTATTTCCAACACTTACTGATCACAACCTGGCCCTCAACAACAGCAGACTACGGTTAGGTACCTCTCATGAAAATAAAGGTAACTGTTTATTTTATACACTTTATTTGAATATGCACTGTTCATAAACTCATTATGTGTAACCTAGTGAACTCTTGTTAAAATCAGTGTGTTCGGCGTCTTCACTGCCTAGTGTGAAGTGGTCCTTCTTAGTCGAGCCTCTAAAATATTATTTCACGGTTCTATATCAAAATTCCATTCTTTTCATGGTCCTTAGCGAGCCGGATAATAAGAACTTTAGTCCATTGGTGAATATCAGTGCAATCTCAACTCTTATAAGCTATATACAGTGCATATTTCAAAGTGTGGTTTCAGGTTCTTTCACGATTGCAAAGTCCGTGCATATCGATTTTCCAATCCCCTCTCCAGTCATATCAGCTGTGATCATATCAGCTGTGACGTCTGATCATATCAGCTGTGGTGCTCTGTCGACTGCATTGTTTTGTTGACAAACAAGCTTTCAGACTGTTACAGCACAGGTGAACTGATTACTGTGTTTAATGGTTACCGCTTCTCAATACTTGTTGGTTATCAGCCCTACTTGTAATACTCATTATTCTAAGTAGGTTAAATATAAACAATCTTGGTTATTGACACTTTACCTTGAGCAGGACTTGCACCCTTATTGCAAAATTAAATGTTTATTTTGTCAACACTATATTCTAGTCTCAGCTTAAAAAGAAAAAAAGCTACTTACTGCTCACAATTGTTTATTATAATTTCTATTTGAACATAGCTCACTCATATGTATGCATGGTTTATGGTTACTGTCACAACACTACCATACTTTACCACTGACAGTTTACATGTAGTACGTGCGCATAATGTTTCCAGAGCCTCTGCTACATTATAGCTGAATTTAGCTCAACAATAACCTTAATTGTTGTTTATTATTTAATAACAACTTAAAAAATAATTTAGAGGAAAATAATTTAGTTTCTATTTTTATCACTGTCTCAATTCAAGAGGACAATATTTTGTTTACTTTTCACCTTTGAAGTTTTACTCAAATTGATTAATTTTCTACAAACACTTTCAACATGGCGATGTCTCTTAAAGTGGCCAATGCAAAGCGAGAACACCTCTTTTCTCAGATACAAAGTATCTATGATTTAACTAAGAAGACTTCCGATCCAAATATACTTCAGCAGTTGCTTGTCAGAGCTAAATCTATTCAGAGACTTAGACAGGAATTTTCAGCAATATTAGACATGTGCCACGAGTTGGAATTAAAAGTGGATGCCGACTATACACCTAACTATTCCGCATTAGCGAGCGTGGACGAGTTAGTTGATTACGTTTCTGCTAACGTGGTTATGATTGAGACCAAGAGACAAGCTAAAGCTAATAAAAGCGAAACTATTCCGCCTGCCTCCCCTCAAGTCAACGTCCGGCTACCGAAATTGGAATTAAAAACTTTTGACGGAGCTGCCTTGGACTTCTGTACGTTCATCAACGTTTATGAACAAGCCGTACACAACAATGCGCACTTAAGCGATGTAATGAAATTTCAATATCTCTTGAGCGTGCTTTCAGGCGAACCACTCTCTCTGATAAAGTCGCTAAATATAACTGAGCAAAATTATGCAATCGCTTATCAGCTGCTGAAGGATCGCTACCATAATACTAGGCGTCTACTTACACTACATTTAAATCAAATACTAGACCTTCCTGTCATCTCCAGCACATCTGTGAAGAATATCCGTGCTTTCCTTAATCTTTTTCACGAACATACGCAATCACTTAAAGCGTTAAACAATGACATCACTAGTAACAACCCACTTCTCTCAGCCTTGTTATTACGCAAGATTGATAATCGGATGGTCACACGCCTAGAACAGTTTCGAAAAAAGGAAGAGCTTCATACTTTGCCCTCGGTTGAACAAATAATTGAGTTTCTCAACCTGGAATGCAGCCACATTGAGGACAGTAGTCTACATGACAATATTGTGGACCCCAAGAACGCTTCAAGTTCTTATCTTGGGTCAAAACCCAGATTTGATAAACCCAAATCGTCTCTTAAAAACGTGAGCTTGTTAGCGGCTTCCTCTCCACCCTCCTCGGCCTATAAACAAGGCCCATCATGTTTTTATTGCCATCAGAGCGGTCATAAAATTTATGGCTGTCCCAGCTTCGGCCAAAAGACACCTCAAGAACGGCACGGGATTATTAAACAGCACAACCGCTGTTCTTCTTGTTTGGGGACGCACAGATTAAGTGAATGTCAGTCTAAATTCACGTGTCGAACATGTCGTGGTCGTCATCATACCTTGCTACACTTCACTGATCGGCCAACACGGTCCAGTGTTAGTACGTCGAACCGCGTTCGTCCCGTTGTGGAGAACGGCCGTGACGGCGGCCGGCCTGCAACACCTACACCTGCTGTCCGCCCTCCGCCTGCGACCACAGCGCTCTCACCTCCTAGCCCGGCCGAACACACCACCCTACACGCTCATGGCACACTGCATCAAGACCTCGCCCCTAGTACCACGGTTCTTCTGGGTACTTCTCTTGTCAAGCTCACCGCCTCTAACGGACAAGCTTATGTCTTTCGTGCCTTAATTGATTCAGGAAGCATGCTAAATTTTATTAGCGAGAAAGCCTCCCAACTGTTGGGTACACAGCGCCGTCCGGCCACTATTAATGTCGCCGGCCTTTCTCAAACCTCTGCTCACACACGCGGATTTTTAACTCTGGGCGTGGAAACTCTTGCTGGCCACCCAGTTGCCGCCCCGCACTCGTTCCACATATTGCCACAAATCACTGTAGATCTCCCACGAGTGCAAATATCTCAGGAGGTCATGATTAAGGTTAAAAATATTACACTGGCTGATCCAACCTTCCACCTCCCTGGTGGCATTGACGTGCTTATTGGTGGAGCGCTATTTCCACATATTCTTACTCACGAGACCTACTCTCTTGGTCTCAATTTACCTCACGCCCTGGGCACCTGTTTTGGTTTCGTGCTGATGGGGACGGCTCCCTGCACACCACTGACGCAGTCTGTCTCTACTATGGCTGTCTCTCTTCTCTCGACTGCTGAGGTGGACCTCCACGCCTCTCTGCAGCGTTTCTGGACACAAGAGGAACTGCCTGCTCCCAGTAAAAGGTCTGCAGAGGAAACTCAATGCGATGAATATTTTTCTACCACGCACTCCAGGGACCGTGAGGGTCGATATATGGTCCGCCTCCCTTTCAAGGACACCAGTACTCATCTGGGAAGTTCCAAAGTTCATGCTGAAAGTAGACTCTATTCACTCGAGCGCAAGCTCCACGCTCCCACTAATGTGGAGTATTATAATTTATATTCTGATTTTATACATGAATATCTCTCTCTAGGCCATATGCAGGGCTGCCCTACTCCTGACTTAAGCACTCCCCACTACTATCTGCCACACCACGGTGTTTTTAAGGCACAAAGTAGCACCACCAAACTACGCGTCGTTTTTGACGCCAGTGCCAAAACCAGTTCCGGACTCTCTCTCAACGACACTCTGTTGACCGGACCTAAGCTGCAAAATAATATTTGTGACATTCTTCTGCGCTTCCGCCTTCAGAACGTAGTGTTCTCTTGTGACATCAGACAGATGTACCGCCAAATCAAGGTGCATCCTGACGATCAACATTTCCAACTGATCTTATGGCGTGATCACCCCACCGACTTGATGTCCACGTTCAAGCTCACGACAGTTACCTACGGCCTGAACTGTTCACCCTACTTGGCCATCAAAACGCTACATCAATTGGCAGAAGACGAAGGTCACCGCTACCCCCATGCTGCTGAGATTCTCAAGCACCAGAGCTACGTCGACGACCTGATCTGCGGGGCTGAGACTGAAGAACTCGCCGCTGAACTTCAAGATCAACTCATCAAACTCCTTCGGCTCGGTGGCTTTGAGCTCCGGAAGTGGGTCTCGAACTCTCCGAGACTTCTGCAACACCTTCCTGAAGATCATCGGGAAATCCCAGTTTTTCTGCAACCCTCTCAGGAGCCTCATTTCTCTATTTTGGGCCTAAAATGGACCCCTCTGACTGACACTTTTACGTTTAATTTTAATTTTTCTTGTGAAAACCCCACTAAGCGTAAAGTGTTAAGTCTCATTTCTCAAGTCTATGACCCCTGTGGTTTTTTGGCGCCTTGCATAATGCTCGCAAAAAATATCATGCAACTCGTATGGATTTCTGGCATAGATTGGGATGATTCGCTCCCTCCAGAAATATACCAAAAATGGCATGCCTTTTTATTTGAACTTAAGCACGTTGCTACTATTACAATTCCTCGTGCTATCCCCTACTCTGCTGCTACTCACTGGGACTTGCACGGTTTCTCTGACGCCTCAGAACTAGGCTATGCTGCTGTAGTCTACATCCGCTCTACCTCCAATGACACGGTGCACGTAAGCCAAGTTATGGCTAAAACTCGCGTCGCTCCTCTCAAAAGAGTGACGCTGCCCCGACTGGAGCTATGCGCAGCTCATCTCCTGGCCCAACTTGTGAAATATTGTGTTACTCAATTAGCTCCCACCCGCAAGTTTGGTTCTATTGTTTGCTGGTGCGACTCTACTGTGACCCTCGCGTGGATCAAAACACCTTCTTATCGCCTCAAAACCTATGTGGCTAATCGTGTGGCGCAAACTCAAGAGCTTGTTGCTGTGGAGTGCTGGCGCTACATACCCAGTGCTTCCAATCCTGCTGACTGCGCCTCCCGTGGGATCCTTCCCTCTCAATTGGTGGATCATCCCCTTTGGTGGCATGGACCCGACTGGTTGCGTCTCCCCTCCTCGGCCTGGCCAGATCCTGATTCCAGCCTGGACTCGGTCTCTCTGGAGAAGCTAGGGGAGCTGAAGCATTCCACTCCTGTCATTGCCTTGGCCACAGCACCGCCTACGTGGGACCTCCTCATCCAGTACTCTTCCTGGAGGAAATTGTTGCACGTGATGGCCTACGTCTTGCGTTTTATCCACAACTGTCGTTCACCAAACCGCCACTTCGGACCTCTCTCCAAGACAGAACGGGACTCCGCCCAGCTGCGAATTTTCAAGACCGTGCAAGAGGAAGCTTTCACTGAAGATCTAGCTCTACTGCGGGACCGAAAGACGTGTTCTACCAGACTTCAACGCCTCGCCCCATTCCAGGGTCCGGATGGACTTCTCCGCGTCGGCGGCAGACTGCGCCACGCTGACCTCCCGCCGAACGTGTCTCACCCATGCATCCTGCCCAAGAAGCACCCTGTCGTGGACCTCCTCATTGACCATGTCCATGTCAAACATCTCCACGCTGGCGCGCAGCTTACTCTCTCTCTGCTCTCCCAGCAAGTCTGGATCCTCTCTGCACGCAGCGTGGTAAGATCTCGCATTTTTAGATGCCTCACATGTTTTAAGAATCGGCCTAAAAATAACGCCCCTCTCATGGGCGACCTCCCCAAAGCTCGCATTACTCCAGCCCGAGCTTTTCTCTCCACCGGCATGGACTATGGTGGCCCCTTTTCGCTCAAGGTCCATAATTTACGCTCTGTCCGCATTATTAAGGCTTATATTTGTATTTTTGTTTGTATGGTTACGAAGGCCGTTCACATTGAGGTGGTGACGGACCTGTCCACCGAAGCTTTCCTTGGTGCTCTCACTCGCTTCGTTTCTCGTCGTGGCCTGTGCACAGACCTTTATAGTGACTGTGGCACGAACTTCGTAGGTGCTAAAAATGCCCTACACAAAATCCTCACGGCTGACCAGCGCAAAGTCCAAGACTTTGCTGCTGACCGTTCAATTCGATTCCACTTCAACCCTCCTGCTGCTCCCCATCAAGGTGGAATTTGGGAAAGTGCCATCAAGAGTGCTAAACACCATCTAAAACGTGTCATGGGACTCCACATACTAACTTTGTCTCAATTCATGACGCTCACAAGTCAGGTTGAAGCGATGCTTAACTCTCGCCCGCTCACCGCTCTTTCCAGTGATCCCAACGACCTTCTCCCACTGACGCCTGGACACTTCTTGATCGGCTCTCCTCTGGTTTCCGTGCCTGAAGAGAACTTGATGGACATACCCACGAACCGCCTTTCTCACTGGCATCTGGTTCAAGCGCTGCACCAACGTATCTGGAAGCGTTGGCAGCGAGAATATCTCCAGACTCTTCAGCAGCGCCTCAAGTGGAGCACTCCTTCCCGCAACCTCCAACCTGGAGACCTCGTCCTGGTGCATCAGGATACTCCCGCTCTCTCATGGCCCCTTGCACGGGTCACTAATGTCACTCCAGGACAAGATGGTACAGTTCGAGTGGTACATCTCAAGACCTCAAGTGGAACTCTCACTCGTCCAGCAGTGAAGGTGTTTCTCTTACCTCACCTCTACAATTAATTAACTGTCTCTCTACCACCGCCTATAAACTTTGTAATTTGAGCCTATATTGCTCTTTCTCTCATTGAATCCCAAGGTGATTCAAGGCGGCCGGTATGTTAAGTATTATTGCATTAAATAACTTGTTTTTTATTGCCTAATATGAAAAGGCTACTTTTATTGAATAATAATTATGTATATATTTTTTGGGCAATTTATACTCTATATTTGAATTTGTTTACTAAACTGTATATACTACATTAATCCTATATCTCTTTCTGCGGCCTAGTGCCTACAATACCATTCCTTACTGGATTAAAATATTCACGTACAGTGACAGACCAATGAACCATTGTTTCCCGAATCAGCTGTTTACTGTACACTGACCAACCAATCACAACGGTTGACTTATCAATTGCCCACCTTGCAAGCGTAGGCACGCTTGCTCATTATACTCTCGATCCCGCCTGGGGCACTTATGTACTCTCTAGCCACTGCTTATCATACTTACTCTCTCCCCCATGTGTTACTCTCTTATTTAAATATTAGTTTATTTCTATTTGTTGTACATTTAAATTAACATTAAAGTCAGTGCTCTGGATTGGCAATCTCTACCAGAACGTCTCTGCTCCCGGACACCCGCGTCTACCGTGCTCTACAGGACTGGCCACAGTGTTATGAACTATTCGTTTGCGGTCGTATTGTGCGTGAGTGAAGCCGTGAAGGACATCTTCCGTCTTCACGCCTGCCTACAAGACAGCAGCCTATTTCCAACACTTACTGATCACAACCTGGCCCTCAACAACAGCAGACTACGGTTAGGTACCTCTCATGAAAATAAAGGTAACTGTTTATTTTATACACTTTATTTGAATATGCACTGTTCATAAACTCATTATGTGTAACCTAGTGAACTCTTGTTAAAATCAGTGTGTTCGGCGTCTTCACTGCCTAGTGTGAAGTGGTCCTTCTTAGTCGAGCCTCTAAAATATTATTTCACGGTTCTATATCCAAATTCCATTCTTTTCACATCCAGATCGTGATTTTATAGAGTCCAATGCCTTTTATGAACAATTGTTAAGATCAATAACTCAAGAATTCCAGACGTTTACAGTTAAAAAGCTTCCAATCCCAAACCACCCCACCCCAAATAAAAAAAGGTATAAGAAGTTTCAAGTGGCACTTAACTTTAATAAATTTGTCTATACATACATAATCTAGTCCCGATCATTCCAGAAGCTTGACGTTTTCATAGGCTGGGAGCTCCTACTGTGTGTGGAACTCTAATGATTGAAAGCATCATTATGTGAAGCTATAAGCTTGTAATGGTAGGGAGATCACTCCAAGTGCATGGAACGGCCCAAAGACCTGGACCTTCCACAGGATGATTCAAATAAAAGGCAATCCAAATCAAGTTTGGTAATCGAAGTAATACACAAGTTTACAGAGGTTTAGTAAGACCACCACCACTAACATAAAGGATGAATTGTTTACACATCTTTGATAATTGGAAATATAAATAAGTCCTTCCTTATAATCTTCCCCACCGACGGTTTGGTTACTATAGCATAAATTTTAATCATAAGAATTTGTTATGGCAAAGGCCTAATCTTTGGCTTTATTAAAAAATGTAATATATTAAAATATTTATAAATATGAATTTAAAATTGGTATTGTAATATACAATATAAATAACACTCGTTAAGTGCTGTGACCTATTATCTTATTTCTTCTTCAGACAGATAGCTAATAGAACACATTGATTACAAATAATGTTAACCCCAGCATTGCAACCATGCTAAATCTCTTGCATAGCGACTAGTTTTTGTGCATGTTGCAGCATTCTTTTAAACAATATACAAAACAAAAATTCTAAACCTTTTTAATATATACTGCAGCAAATAACTTTTCCTCGTGAAATTTATTTCTAGAAAATTACTATAATTTAAAATGTAATGTTTACCTTATTTCAATAAAATAATGAGTACATGCAGTAATAGTTTTACCAATATTGTAAATTTTACCTCTTCTTAGTTGTTAAAAAACGTTGTTATAAACTTCCTAACAGCCAAAATGAGTAAAATATTATGAGAAAAAATAACACGTACTTAGTATTTCAGTAGAACCAACATTTTAATTTCTACATGTTGTAAACAACGCATAATATACAAAAACGATCTATAATTACGTATAAAATATATTGAATTTAGTTTAAACTGTACGCTAATTATTTTTATTTGTCTAAGATTGTGTTTAAATCCAATACAATATTGTTATATTATGAAAAGAATAACGTAATACAAAAACAATATGTGTGACCATAGTTATATACTCATTGGCAGGATACACTTTTCTTATATTCTCCTGATAAGAAATTATATTGTATGCTAATTTATTACCATATACATGTTATTTTATAATCAATCGTATCACAATTGCATCTTAAAAAATGTAAATATAACTGCTGAGGACTTATCAGCTTTATTTTTTTTGCAGGAAGAGTTTCAAGATGAAAATTACGGCTGTATTACGACTCATTTGTCCTTACCATAACCATAAACACAAAATTAGGTACAATAACAGCTAATTCGTGCTTGGCCATAAACTAATATACAGTACTTAATAAATAAACTAAAAGTTTTTTCCTTTTACAAAGTGCACCTCACTTACGTGGTGGTTAGTTAAATTATTACAGAAACATGTATTAACGGTCCTGTAGGGTGGTGGTGGAGTGGGTGGTGACAGTTGCCACGTGACTCCAAGAATTAGTGATATTATTGAGTACATCAAGCCTTTGAGCCACGTGTCAGCTTATTTGTACTCTTTTACTACATAAAAAGTTTAATTCTCCAGGCTGTATATCATTGTCTATGTAATTACAAGGTCACAGTGTGGGAGTGGCACTGCTTGTAATTCTAGTGGGAGTGTGGGGTGCGAATGGGCGTGTGTGCGTGTGTAAGTGTGTGAGCGCACCTGCGCGTGTCACAATATAATTCAAATAACTGGGGTGTTCATAACATACATAATTACTAAACTACATATGAAAACCTTCAATTCCCCACAGGCAATAAGCCAGTTTACTTTATAAATTCCAGATCAATGTGCCTGGAATAAATATGTAAATGCATAAGCTATTTTGTTGATGTTGTGTGAAGATAAATGTATATTGCCTTTACGAAGTAACTGTATGTTTTCCTAGTGAGTAAAATCAGTAAATTACTGAGTATTGTAAATATCAACACTCTAAGTATAGATAAACCCCTTATCTCTTGACCAAAAATGAGGTTACAGACTTCATTAACAACTAAAACAATAACGGCAAAACATTATTACTCATTTATATTGAACATTAAATCCTTTAATTCACAAGTATAGTAGCTTCAATAACAGTAAGTTTAATATTATTTGAAAACATTTAAATTTCCAGGAACATTTTTAACTAACATTTTTATTTTAGTTATGTTCACTAAACATTTACTGGAAGTAAAATAAAAATTAATAAAATCATTAGTAGTCCTTTCGAGACTCGCAAACTAGACATCTTATTTTAACCAAAGGGTGTATAGTAAAATATTCATTAATTGTTTATAACTAAATCTAAGTAACAAAAATAAAGTAACAATTATATTATTTTAATTGTTTTCTAAACAAGATATTAAATTTCAACTATGTTTCAGTCCATTTTTGTAGTTTACTAAAGTATCCTAATGACTGAAAATATTTAACTTCCGTGTTTTAGGCCCACTTATTTATTTTTAATAATAAGATTTTCATTTTTATTTTTTCAAATTTCCTGAAATGGAAAATGTTGTTTAGAAAAGCTAAGACAGATTTACTTAATTTACTATGGATTCAAAATATTTTCTCGATATCTGTATTAAATGACTACTTTGTCCTTATCATCATAGCCTTCGTAATCCCTTAAACCTATATCGTATTAGATTCTCGCTTGACAAAATCCAGGTTTTATAATACGTATAATTAAAATGTGCATTCCTAACTAGCAAATATTTCCCACTAACCCCATATATGTAACTATTATTATTTCATTTATTTTACGTACTAAGAGAAAATTAAAGTTGTTTAAATCATAGTTACCGTGTACAGATATTTAGTTGACTTTGTAAATCATCAATTTCACATAATTGAATTTTTAAATAAGAAAAGGTTAATTGTCATTGTAAGAACTGGTATTGGATATTTTGGATATTTATTGGATATACACAAAAAGTTTCATAATGTCTATCAATATGTGAAAGAAATGGGTAAGTATTACAAAAATCCCCCAAGTGCTCATTGAATGATGAAGTAACACGTTTAAGAACAACGCTTTTCACGTACGCAGTCGTAAACAATTAAAAATATCTTAAATATTAGTTTTTTAAACCCCATTAATATTTAAGTTAGTACATGACTACCATCGATATGATTATCTTATTAAGTATTAATTAGTGACGTTTCAGCCAGTTATGATACAACCCCTCCCATCTCAATTCATAGTATAAGAAAATGTGTATTATGGAATTTCTTTATATTTACACAAGATAGCTCTCCAAAGTAGGGAAAAATTTCTAAAAATGCAAAATAGTGCAATCAATGTTTGAATACGGTGTTAAATTGAAAAATTTTATTATGATATGACACCGGCCGCGTTAACCTGTACCTAAGATCTCAAAAAGTGTTACAACAACCTTAAAAAACTCTTCAAAAAAGTTATATCAACTCACACTAAGTTAAGTTTTAATCTTTAACTACAGTTTTTGTGTAAGCTCCATTAATCCATATAAAAAGTAAATGCACTGACATCAGTTCAATAATTTGCAACACATTTTAGAAGCAATCGAAGTAACATAAATTTTAAATTTCAAAATTTATATGCACAGATTCCGCAACTTACTTTATTAACTTAAATCTCATTACAATTTGAATAAATTTCTTTAAACTCATGTATTTAGATATTAAAATGCCAATCAAAAGCTGTTCTTTCGCGTTAAATACTGTCAATGATACTCCTTAATAAATTACTAAGGAAAAAACCTACCACAATCATATTCAATGTTATACCCAGAAACTAATTTTCTTTTATCCTACAATTTTCATTTTTTCATAGAGAATGCAAGACGCAACAAGCAAATCCAATACGCTTCTTCCGTATTCTTTTGTGAAACATTTCATGCATCAGACCATATGAGAGGATCATTTCCTCCTACTTGAAATTCCTTCTGACGCAATAGAATGCAAACGAACATTCCTGAAGAATCCATAAAACTTAGATCGACTTATTATCTACATGTATTAATGTCATTACATTTTTTCTGTAGTATTTATTTTAGCGTACGGCTCATAATGCACTATTATAATACAATATAACTCATAAAATAATTAAATTTTAATTGGTTTCAGTATTTTTTTAAAGACGTTAACAGTATCTAATCTGAATATATAATACACAGCGAAGTGAATAATATTTTAATACTCGGATGTCACATTTTCTATGCCGTGATGTTGGCTTCCGGCTGATGTTTAAAATCCGACACTGCATCATTAGTTGAAATACAAACATTTAAAGTCTATTCATTTTTACAGAACTCTAGTAGATATTAGAGAACATTATTATTTAAAATTCCATAATTTCTTTTTATCCTTGTAACTTTTTAATATTTAAATAACAAAATAAACCATAAATCTCTAAACCTAAAACTTAAAGATCTTATTATTATATATTGTAAACAATTGGCTGAGCATTAGCAAATCCTTACCACTTTAGTGGCTAGAAAAATTTCATTATTACCTATATGCATGTCTGACTGCATGAAATTTCGGAAAAACGTTGACCTTTAGACTTGAAATTTAGAATGAAGCCTCATTACTATATATTTTTATGTTATCATTACCACGACACAGAATGTGGCTAAACATTAGTTACCTTCTGAAAATTGGTCTTATGGGTAATCATGATGGGAACGATATAACCACAGAGTAAAATGAGTTTTGAAATAAAACTGAGAACAATAATTTGACATTTTAACATATTTTCTATAGTAAAACATGTAGCCTAACTATAAGAATTAATGAGCTATATACTCGTTTATTTTGCATGCAAAATCATCGAAGTCTTTTACACGAAACGTGGTGTAATTTACTTTGTTATAATGTACTGTGTGTTTTTGTAATGTTCTTTTAGAATGCTAATAGTTAAATTAGTGACACTCATATTAATTATAAAACACTTAATGAAATGTTATATACTATTATATTTATTCTTAACTTACAGGCATACTAAAGTTGATTGAATGCCATATTATTTGATTTTTTATCAATGTCACAATGATTTTCACTAACTGCAGTATGAAAAGTTCTCAGTACAAAGTTAATAAATATAACAGCGACAATTTTAAACACTTACTGAAAATGTTAAATGTATAAGAACATTTTAAAATAACTCTAATGAAATTATTTATGTGTCGTTATTATTTATAACTACATTACAAGGTAAGATTACCGTTTCGCTATCCATTTCTATTTCTAAATTCTAGAGAAAACCACCCTAGCGTAGGAAAAAACAAAGCTACCTTCATAATTAAACTACTCGAGGTTCGTATCCCGCAGCTTCATCCAAACAACGCTCTATCACGTCATTGTTTGGCGCTCCTTTAATGGTCCTTATACACAAAAGGCTCTCTGGTAAATTTTGTACATGGCATAATTACGCAGTAAATTACATTACTTAGTGGTTGTAGTTAGTTAAAAATATTATAAAGGAGTCTAGCATTTAGTTTATCACATTCATTTCAAACAAAACCAATAAATTCGCAATATTAACCTCACAGTCTAGAATATTATGTAAATATTCACATGACAACAATATAAAAGAAATTTTTCGACATCTGGTAATTATCATCTTTATTAGGTATCTAATTTTCAACCATAAGGTTATGCATGTACGGAATGGGAGAGGTACACAGATATGACGATGGCAAAGATAACAAAGTGTAAAAACTAAAATATTGTATATATATATATAACTCAAGCATATGCCTGTCTACATAGCACTAAACTTGATTAAGCACAAATCATTAAGCAATGCCACTGAAGCCGTCTAGAGAGTCGAACGTGGCTGACGCTCTGATCGGTGACCGTTGAGTGATCCTGTATTTGCAAGGAGCCCGCCTAGTCCACCATAGTTGGTGGTTCGGAAGTGCTCTTGCCCTTGCTAACCAGTTTAAGGGTTATAGAGACTATAATAACACATGTTTCAGGCACCTCAGGAAGTTAAGGCAGCGGAATTTCTTGAATAGGTTTTAAAGCTGATTTTTCAGTCCATCTTTGACTGTGCCTTATGTACCGAAGAACTAGGGGATCGCATCGCTTGAAAATGGTGAGTGCTTCAATAAAAGATTAAAAGATGAATTTAAGAATTAAATTTATTACAGAATACTATGACTGTTGTAAGCAATTAATTTTAAACGTAACAGAAATAAAGGTCCTTATTAAAAAATGTTAATGATGTAAAACTTGTTCTAGTCTAATTCAGTATTTCCAAAAAGACCTAAGGAAGAAAATAATTACTTGTGCAAGAAAAATATAACAATAGGTCCAAGATTAAACAACTCTTAATCCACTATGCAAAGCATTTCTTACATACAAACAAATATCCTATTATTAAAATCCAAAATCTCAGCTGGATTTGATATCCTCTCTACAAAACTGTAAAAATTATAAAAATATGTTTGGTCCTCTTGTTAGTGTCATAAGCAAATCTTTCATTTCTGGACATTTCAATCTGCTTTAAAAACCTCTAAAGTTTATTCGAACCTCAAATAAGGAAACAACAACAACAAAAATAATAAATATTTAATTAAAGTAACGCAAGTGTTTAAGAAAGTTGCGAAGTATTATTTTAATACTTTTTTGGTAAGAGAACATTGTATGACTAACACATCATCAAATTCAAATAGGAAAATCCATTCAATTGTAGAATACATCTACAATCAAGTTTGTAGAGTAAGTCAATCGAGTCTAAACCATTAAATCTGCTTATCCAACTTATTGCAGTCTATAGACCTCCAGTATTGGTTGTTCTTATTGGACTTCTGAAATCTTCCTACCACAAATATTTCTCTCTTTTCAATATTAAAAAAAAGTAATATTACTGTAACTTTAATAAAGTTTTAATGGACTTTTTTAAACAACTTAACAGATTTATTAAGGTGTTGTACTAGACACTAATAAACCTAGAAAATCGTATTATCTTGTAATAATTGAAATTCTGTTTTGAGTTATTCACTTAGTCAGAAAAGAGTACTGATTAAATGTCATTCATTCAGTCTGCAGAATTAGGACATTAAAATTTACTTTCGGTTAATACTATAATAGATATTATATATTGGATTGTTCCTAGATTCAAAGCGCAGCAAAATCTAGACATAGTAATTCAGGCAAGAAGTATAATTACATTCACCGTAGCGTAAAGGTAAAGATCGCGGGTTCGATTCCTGGCTGTGGATTAAAATGTTGCTTATTTATTTTTACTTTTTAGTTTATAACCATTAGTATAGCAATTTACATTGCTATTGTAGAAAGATCATTTTTAAAACAAGAGAATAAGGCCAAGAAGCGCTCCTATTTCGAAAGCTTCACGTGGAATCTCGTCCCCTGATAACAATCAGTTCTTTTTTCTTTGTATGTTTGGTTTATATATATATATATATATATAAACTTATTCACTGTTTATTTACTTTCGTTTGTACTGTTTTCTTTTATATTTTTATATTTTATACAATTTTTGCACCTGAAGACGGTTTTCACCGAAATATAGTGCCAATGTTTTAAAAACACTTTGTTTTAATTGTAAAGTAATTTACTACAAATAATATATATATATATCCTTCTTGTTGGAATCATTACCTAAATCTCCCTAAAATATTTTTATTACTAACATCGGATAAGATATGCCAGAGCCCCAAGGGCTGCATTAGAAGAGGCAATTTACCTTTTTTTAGTATGTTGTACGCCTTTTCCTCCGGTTATGTCAAATGCATTTTAGTTCTATTTTCCTTAATAGAACAGAAAGTAATCAATAAGTGATCATTTCAAGAAATGTAGTTCTTTGTGTAAATAAAAACATGATATTTTATAATTTTGAAATTTTACAGTACAATTTTTTTTAACCCTATACTTATTTTATAGAGGTTTCGTATGTAACAGTCAGGTAGGTGTAGTAAAAATATCATGATGGAATGTTTTTTAGAACACGATATAAAAGAAAGTAATATTTTTCGGAAAATCTTAAGTAAATGCGTGAAATAAGTAGTTTTTACGAACCAAATTAATACGGCTTCTTTCCCAAAAGGTATTCCACTCTTTCCTGTTGATCATAATTATCTTTTAAGTCTTCTTTCCGAATAGATTCTTTTTTACTTATCTTTATTCCTTTTGTAATCACTATCTTAGCATTATTTTCAAGTAGTTTGTCCAGTTTTCCAATGCAACCGTAATGTGTTTACCTGGGTTAAGCTCATAATATAACAGAATATTAAATTTTTACGTGTCATGTTTATCATTAAAAGTTAAAACCGCAATTTATGTAAAATATTTCCTAATTTTTATTATTTTTATTCACAAACATTTTATCAGGATATAGCTCCAAATTACGTTATTCAATGACTCGATGGCGTCTTTAATAATAAACAATTCTCTGGATACTGAGGTCCGCTAAAACTCTAAAGATTAGTTTTTTTTAATTGCATTATAACTTAAATTGCATATTAAAAATGTGCAAAGTGGTAAAATGGCCTATTGTCGTTATGTATTATGCATTACCAAAGTTTGGGTAAAATTCATTTTAATATGTAACACCTGTTGAAAATAATCTGCCCAAACGGCCCTTTTTATATTACTATTTTTATGTCTCCTCCATATTGCTACAATGTTGTATTCTTTCAGTATTAGGATAGGCATGGCGAGGTGGACTACTACCTCACGCAGATCCTGACAGGTCACGGCTATTTGAAGTCGTACCTGAACCGGATGGGCAAGACCGGTTCACCGGATTGCATCTACTGCCCGGGCGTTCCCGACGACGCGGAACACACCTTCTTCCGCTGTCCGCGTTGGGAAAGGCCCCGCCTGGAGGCCACAAGAAAACTTGGGGTTTTTTCGGTGGATACGGTCTGCGATAAGATAATGGAGGATGAGGGGAACTGGGATTGTTTGTCACAGTTCGTCCGGGGCATCCTCCTGGAAAAGAAACCCGATCTGGACCACGAAGTGGCCCAAATCCCTTGACCGAGCGGCTGGATAAGGAGCGAGCCCCACGGGCTTAAGCCAAATTTAGGCCTAGCCTGAAGTAATAAGATCAAACAATCCCAGGTTAGAATCCTAAAGAGTAGAGGAGGTTTTTTAGTGGGTAAACCCGTATTTAGGGGAGTCCCACACTACAGGCTGGCCACCTGCGTGCGTAATTGCATTTTTCCTGCCTCTCCCTCAAAAAAAAAAAAAAGTATTAGGATAGGAACATCCGTAAGACGATTCTTTTCTTCCAAGTAACTTTCTCTTTGGAATCTGTTTAGTCATTTGTTTTGTATAAGTCCAAAATTGTATGTCCATTCGCATCAAAAACTAACACTATTCAAACAACATTGAGATTCAGATAGATTTTAGTCAAACATAAAATAAAAAATAATTACTCTAATGTTTGTAAAATGTATAGAATACCTAATGCTTGGATAATGGAGTGTTTTGGCTCAAAAACTAAAAATATGCATTATTAAAACTCATTTTAAAATAAAATGTTCTAAGACATGTAAAAAAGTTATATACCTTTCAAAAAAGAGGTTTTTACATACTCCAGGAATTGTTCGGCTTGAAAAGGATGACTATTGTAATGCCAGGATTTTTAAATAGTCTTTTCTTCTATCTTTGTTACTATGTTCTTTCTCTAATTACTCTTATATATACATATTCTTTTATTTCTTAAATTAAGTATTAAATTTTAGATCAATATAAAGAAACTTCTTTTTCAAAATACTTATATACACATAAACATCATAAAGAGTCATACATATTTATATGTATTCGATTGAGAGGTAATACTTTTTATTCCTCTAAAATTATTGTAGTGTCTTTATTTTTTGCTACCAATTTTTACTCAGTGTAACGATAGCGAAGCTTATCAATCGTGGGGATATCAAATGACATTTCTAACTGTCTGCCTGTCTGTTAAATGAACCTTCATTTCTAAATAGATCTATTTAAACATTTTTAAAACAAACAATAACACATATACGACTATTTTTAACATTTAACGTAGAAATTGTAGCCAAAAACTTAAAATTTGCATACAATATCAGCGAAGCAGCGTGTACATAAAATATTATTAGTTGGATGTAGTATATTCTCAGCTGTTAAGTAAAAACTAAAAACTAGCTAAACATTCAGAAACTTATACTTATACAGGATTCAAATTATTTGATGCGGATTTTATATACAATAAGTTTTTTAAGGAGTTTCAATAATTTACTTATTACTGATTTTAATCCCTACATATAAATCAACTAAACACCCGAAAAATGTAACATTCTATAACCCACACTTCTTCCTAATATAGTTTAATAAGGAAATTTTCATACTTTGGTAATAGTAAAACGTTGTTGATAAAGTTCTTATACAAATCGTGTTATTAATTATTCTTCTCTTTATGACTTGCATATTCTTTAGTATATAAAGAACGTGTTAAGAACGTACAGAAATAGAATAAATAAAATTGTATTTTTTTATACCAAAAATTTAGATTAAGCTGGAAATAACGTATATAAAGCAAAATTAAATATTATTTGTTACGTTATTTAGTTTTTATTATATAAATTCACTGCAGTTGTACATTAAGCATGGTTTATTAAACAGCATTAACCAATTATATGATGTATTTATTACTGTTATAAATAATTGACAATACCCGCGTGTATTGGTGGTTCACACAGACACACACTACGACAGCAAAGAAATGAACGTGCGCATGCGCCAACTTTTACAACAGCTGCTATAGCTAAATATGTATTATTCTTTTCCGTACGTCTTCAACGTGTTACATTGTCGGTGTGCTTAATGTGTATATATTTGCTAATTAATAAACATTAACTTGATTATTAATCCTCTGACTATTTATTTACAACAGGTTATGGGCCCAGTAACGTTTGTGTGATAGCGTTGGGCATTAAAAGTTAATAAAAGTCAGTAAAAGTGAAATTAAGTGTGTGTATCACGCTGTGTTAAAAAGTGGTTTGTATAACCTAAAAAGGTTGGCTGGTACAAGTAGCAATATACAAGCACTGTCGAAGGACAATTACGACACATGGAAAATTCAGATTCGGGCATTGCTGATTCAGAAGAAATTATGGTCGTATGCCGATGGAAGTCTCCAGAAACCGGCAGAAAGTGTGAAAATGGAAGCGCTGTAGTCAAGTGGGAAGATGGAAATCAGCTCAGGCAAGCATCATTTTGGCGATGGCGCCATCAGAGTTGAAAAATATTAAAAATTGTAAGACAACTCGTGAGCTGTGGCTGAAACTTGAAGCGCATCAAAAGGGCCGGCAAGGAAAGCCACGTTATTGAAGTCGCTGTTCGTGCACAAGGTGAAGGAGGGGGAAAGTATACACCAGTACCTGGACAACTTCTTCGACGTAGTTGACAAATTGGCGGAAATGGATATCGAGATTCATGAAAATCTGTTAACTGCTATGATACTGCACGGTTTGCCACCAAGTTTTGAGAATTTTAGATGCGTAATCGAGAGTCGTGATCAATTGCCGAAGCCGGAAGAGTTCAAGATAAAAATCTTAAACGAATGTTTAGCCAGGGCAGGCGATTCACAAGACGCCGAAGACAAAGCATTCATGGCCAGATCCAGAACACGTAATTTTGGTAGACGTGGAGGCGGCGGCGAAAAAGGTAATTTCAAGGGAAAATGCTTCAAATGCGGCAACGTTGGCCATTTTGCCAAAAATTGTCCCGAAAAGGAGGATGGAAGATCAACACAAGGAAGTGCTAGGGTAGCACAGGATTTTTACATCTCGGAACTGAACCGAGAGGTCAACAAGGTTCAAGGTAATAGCCAATCCAAGTGGTGTTTGGATAGTGAATGCACAACTCACATGTGCGGCGACGAGGATATTCTTGAAGATACGGTGACGTGCGATTCGGTGCTCAAGTTAGCAACAGAAGCATCGACATTTGTGCATACACATGTCGGTATCGAAGATTAATGACAAAGGTAATACAGTAATCTTCAGTGACAAATTAGCTGAGGTACGTAATACAGATGGCAAAACCGTGATTATCGCCGATAGAGTGGGAGACCTGTACTTTGTAAGAGAAGAAAATACTGAACATGCGCAGGTGGTTACGCGAGCGCAAGCAAATTCTGAGGACACGTCAAGTCAAAAACCTTTTAGGAAAGGGGCAAAAATGTCACCGAAAATTTGGCACAGGAGACTAAGGGCATATACACATGGATGCAGTCAATAAATTATTTGATGAGCAGCTGGCAACCGGAATAAATTTGTCGTTCAAGGGCAAAGCAACAGTATGCGACGTTTGCTGTCGCGGTAAGCAGGCTGCCAGACCGTTCACAGAAAGGGTTGACAGGAGTAGAGTACCACTGGGGATTGTACATACCGACGTTTGCGGGCCAATGAGGGCAAATTCCAACGGCGGATCGAAGTACATGGTGACGTTTGCCGATGACTACATGGTGCGAGGTGTATTTCTTGAAGAAGAAATCCGAAGTACTCGGTAAGTTCAAAGAATATAAAAATTTTGTTGAGACATTTACTGGCCGAAAAATTAAATTTTTACAGTCGGACAACGGTCGGGAATACCGAAATGAAGATTTCGACGAGTATCTGAAGCAGGAGGGGATCCAGAGAAGACTGTCAGCGCCGTACACACCTGAGCAGAACGGTGTAGCGGAGAGGAAGAACCGAACGCTGCTGGATACAGCCAGATGCATGCTGATCGAGACCGGGATGCCAGAATCATTTTGGGCTGAAGCCATTGCGACGGCGAATTATATCAGGAATCGCTGTCCAAGTACATGTATCGGTGGAAAAACCTCGTACGAGATTTGGCACGGCAAGTTGCCGGACCTCAAACACATGCGTATATTTGGTTCGAGAGCGTGTTAGATAAAACAGTCGGACTTGGAAAAATGGATCCGAGAGCTGCTGCAGGTAGATTCATAGGATACGACCTGGAATCAAAAGCGTACAGAGTGCGGCTGGATACTGGAAAAACGGTCGTGACCCGAGATGTACGTTTTGACGAGAATATGGGGTCATCGAGAGCCAACGTTGATCCACAGGAAGAGTTGATAAAAAAATAAAAATTTTGAGAATCAACAATCGAAAATTCAGGACAAGCCAGAGATAATCTACGCGAAGGTCGAATTGGACCCCCTTGAATTCGAAGAAGAAGAAAAAAAAGAAATCGTCAACGAGCAGGAAAACGGGGATATCTTCATCGTCAGGAGAAAAAGAGTCGGCAGACTGCCTAAGATACGGACCGGCAGCCGAGGCCGTCCACGGAAGTATCGTAGACCCGAAAGTGTCTCTAGCACTGGATCAGGCCGCGGAAAAGATATGAATACTGGTGACGACGACGTATTCATTGACGACGAGAAAGGTCGTGTTTTAAAAAGGCCGTTAGAATCATCCTTTGTGCAAGTTGGAAAGAGACACCGCGAGCAAAAAGACTCCTGCGATTCTGATGAATGCAACAACGAAGATAGGCACATCTTCGAGGAGTTAGTGTTCAATGCCGACGTTCAAACAGATAAAGAATTAACTGGAGATGACGCTGAGCTGTGGAAGCGTGCTATCATGGATGAGGTGAAGTCACGTCTCGAATATGGGACTTGGAAAGTAGTACCAAGGCCGGCAAACAAGAACGTCATCGGTACACGAACTGTACTCAAGAATAAATTAAATCCAGACGGTACAATCGAGCGCAGAAAGGCGCGCATCGTCGCACAAGGGTTTACTCAACGACCAGGATTTGATTACGACGATACATTTGCTCCGGTGGCAAGATTCGAGTCGATTAGAACTGCGATGTCATTAGCAGCAGGGTTGAATACCAAAGTTCAGCATTGGGATGTCAAGACGGCATATTTGAACAGTGAGCTCAAGGAAGAGCTGTACATGGAGCTGCCTGAGGGGCTAGCTGAGGCCGTGAATGACATCGTACGAACTGAAAGACGTGATTCGACGACATACAAAGCAGCTATGGAGATGCAGAAAGCATTTAAGAAAAAGAATCAAGTATGCGGTTTGAAGAAGGCTATCTACGGGTTAAAGCAATCAGGAAAAATTGTACGTCTTCAACGTGTTACATTGTCGGTGTGCTTAATGTGTATATATTTTCTAATTAATAAACATTAACTTCATTATTAATCCTCTGACTATTTATTTACAACAATTACCATCACTGGATTGGACGATTTATTAACTGACACAAATCTTTGAAGAAAATGTTGTAAACAATTAACTGGTTACTGATACACACATCAATACTATCTTAGATGTTAAATGCAGGCATTTTAAGATCACAGTTACATGTCAGATGGTTCCAACTTAAGACATATTTCGTGTGAAATATCAAAACAGGAGCTGTACAGGTCTTTGAATTACACTAATAGTTTTCATTGTGTAGATAGAGTTTACTATACTCATCCAAATAAAGATAACGTATTTAAGACATTATAAATCGTAATATTTATTTTAAATGTTTTTCTCACGTCGGTTTCTGTATTTTTACGTGCTTTTTGAATATGAATGATTTTTAATTGAAAATAATAACGTTATTATTAAAATAAGAATACGTTATTCTTATTACTGATTATTTTATATCCAGCGTTTTAATAAATCTAGTGAACACTTTTGAGTGCATATATATATATATGTACTCAAAAGTTTTCACTATATATATATATATATATATATATATATATATATATATATATATATATATATATACACACATATGTGTGTGTGTGTGTGTGTGTGTGTGTGTTGTGTGCGCGAACGCGTTTTACATATTGTAATGTTTTTACATATATTGTCACGCACTTTATATTTGTGCGTTTTATTACAAATTTACTTTATTTCTAAGTTTAATTACAATTAAGCTGCATTTTGGTGTTTTGTTAGCATTTACTAAATTTTTATTAAGGCACATAAACGTATCAACTATTCTATTTATATTAAACGAAACAACAAGCACAAATATACTTATGTCACTGTCCTAATACTACATTAAAATACTGATATTTAAGAATATTAAACAATTTTGTGTTTTTTAGTATAAATTAAAACATATTTATTTTTTTGAATCTGATTCACAAATCAACCTTCCTACCGTAAGTCCTCACACCTTGCCTATAAAATCATCACCATGGTAAATATATAATATATTATATAATAATGTTTTATGACACATACTGCTTAAAACCACGTCAGGATCTTATCTTATATAACCAAGTTGCATGTTTATGTCTGTGAGTTCTGTTTTCAGACAGATAGTTGTGTAGAGGGATGAACTGTTGCACTCCTTTAGTTGGAATACTGACTATAAAATGTGTGTGATAAAAAAATTTACCTAATATTAATCAGATATTTTTAATGGCAATAGCTTGAGATATATATGTTGCTTTAATGGAATGTTTATTTTTAATGTTTATGGAAACGTTATGATATTTTAAAATAAATCTTATTTGCTAAGACCTTACAAAAATTGCTTTTTGACACTCGGTTTTACATTTCAATTCTCGGTTTCTTCAAAAACTGAAAAACATATGAGGTTGAGAAACAGATGGCTACCTACAGATTTTAAATATATATAGTTTCTTACCAACTTAATTAATTTGGCACCGGTAATTTTGTATATGATGTTTTATTATTACTACTTATTGGATTTTAAAATTTCCTCAGTTATTGAAATTTTTGAACGATTTTATCAGTATCGACCTAATTATCAATTCCATCCGCGAGCTCTTCTTATCTTTTATTCAAACCGTAAAAAACTCCTAACTGTTTTTTTCAGTGGCTTAATTCTGGATAAGAAAACAGATATTAAAATGCCCTAATAAATACACCTTCCATATAATGACTCAAAAGCTTTATAATATTTGCCATATTTATATATTTGTCATTTATACAACACTATGTAGTAATCTGTAATGGTAACATGTAAAACGAAACCTATTATTTTATTCTTTGTTTGAAGGCTATTTTTTGACGATGGAAGGATTGTGAATGAAACAGGATTTTTCTCTATAAACATGCATTTATTAAAAAACTATACAAAAGAAAACAACTTTTTTATTAAGGGCATGTTTATAAAGTTATTGAATTTGACAAACAACATGTATGTTGTGATTCCTGACTTAGGCGTGACACAACGCTTTGGTAAGATTTGTTTATTTTAACCTAGTTTGTAATTATTAGGTTAGTTCTTTACCTGAAGAAGAGATCAGATTGCAGATCTCGAAACGTAGTGTTACTGATTTATTGTTTCACTGAACGATGGCAAATGTCCGGAAAATCCTGTTTCCTTCACAATCCTTCCATCGTCAAAAATAACCTTCAAACAAAGAATTGATTCTCGGTACGGACCCGGAACCAGTAAACAAATCAAAGACCTTAAGACCCTGCATCTTGAGTTAACTAAACACATTAATCATTTAACTTTTTTGCATAAATATAAGGTTGAAAACCTTATGCCTGTAGGGTTAACTCTAAAAACTCCTTGTCATAGTAGGAAAGCCGGTAAAATTTTGTCTTCTGCTTCTAAATCTTTACTTAAAGAAAGAATTGCATATCATCATCGTGAAAGATGCCTCCTCCAAAATAGAATATAGTGTAAAAAAACTGAATTAAAACACTGATTGGTACAGAATTCAAATATTCTCGAACGCATCCAAAATAGATGTAAAAAAGGTTTCTGAAACAGATAAGAAAAAAAAGATCTCCAAACTTTTTAAAAAGTTAACTTTAAAAAGTTAGGCCTAAAAAATGTGATTTGCCTAAAGATGGCAAGGTGAATACGGATGCAAATAATAAAAATGTAATCAACCTCTCTTCAAAAATCCTCAATGAAGCGGAAGTATCAGTCTTGTCCAAGGGTTTAAATTTTGCTGTGGTACAAAAATCGGTAAAGGCACTGGATTCCGTAACTGGAATCTATTCGGCTGTTTCACAGTTATCTGAGGAACGGGGTGAACGGTTTTGTTTTGAGGCCAGTCTTTTACTCAGAAAAATTCCTCCCACAAAACCCAATTTGACAATAGAGGACAAAAAGGCCATGTCTATCCTTGGGAAAGACGACACGGTCAAAATATTACCAGCCGATAAAGGCAACGCTACTGTTGTACTTGACTCAGTAGCGTATAAAGAAAAGATTGCGGAAACTTTAAATACTGGCAAATATACAGTTTTAAATAAAGACCCGACTGATTCATTTGAAATCAAAGTAGCAAACACCTTAAGAAAACATAAAGAATTTTTTTCAGATAAACTTAGTTCTAAATTAACTCCTCACCACTCCAAAATCACCCATATGTATAGCCTTCCCAAAATCCACAAACCTACCATCCCTCTCTGGCCCATCATTAGTTCTCGTGATTCACCTTGCAGGGAATTGTCTAAAGTCCTCTTGGACATCTTAACGACATTGGTAGGAAAACTGACTCTTTCATAAAAAAAATTCCAGGGATTTTGTAGAGAAGTCAAAATCCCTAAAGTTGACTGAAACTGACAAACTGGTAAGTTTTGATGTCGAAAGTCTATTTACAAATGTACAAGTTCCAGAAACTCTTGGAATTATTAAATCACGTCTCATAGAAGACCAAAAATTAAAGGATAGAACTAAACTTCCCGTGCCAGTAATTATGGAATTGATAGAACTATGCACTCAATTCAATTATTTTGGGTTAGAGGGTACAATTTACTGTCAAGATGAGGGGATGGCAATGGGTTCTCCATTGGCTCCTATTTTCACCAATATCTTTATGGAGTAATTAGAGCGAAAAGCGTTGGCTTCAGCTCAGTTCAAACCGAAGATTTGGTGGAGGTATGTGGATGATACCTTTGTTATTTTTTCTCATGGAGACATTGAATTAAATCATTTTTGAATCACATTAATAGTATTTCTCCTTCCATCCGCCTCACAATGGAAGTAGAAGTCCAAAACAAGCTTCACTTTTTGGATGTGTGTGTATTAAGAGATAGGGATGTCCTTAAGACAACTGTCTTTCGAAAGATAACACACACAGGAAAATATTTAAATTATCAATCCAACCATCAAAAATCTGTCAAAGAAGGAGTTGCCTACTCGTTGTTTGATAGAGCAAAGAGCTTGTGGACTAAAAGAAGAATTTAAGAAAGTTGAATCGGATCTCAGAAGCAATGGATACCCTCAATTAGTAATACATAAGTGCAAACGAACCAGAAGAATCATTCCTGAGTCAGAAAAATCGAATTGTGATAAATTTGCGTTTATGTTAATCCCTTATGTGCCGCGATTATCGGAGAAAATTAGAAGAGTAGGTAGAAAGTACAACATTAGAACCGCGCTTAAAACACACAACACTCTTAGACAAAGTCTCGTAAAAACAAAACCAAAAAATGGCACACAGTATTCCAAAAACTGTGTTTACAGTATAAAATGTAGTTTCAATAGGGAATACATAGGCGAGACAAAAATACCACTAAACGTAAGGATAAAAGAGCACAAAGAAAACACGAGAAAGAGTCTCACAGAAAAGTCAAAAATTGCACACCATTGTTGGTCTGAAGACCATCATATGAATTGGGATGAAGCCAACATAATACATCAGGAACCACATTTCTTCAAAAGGAAATTAATTGAGGCAACATACATTAAATTGGCAGACCAACCAATCAGTCAACCATCAGTCGAGATTAGGCCGTTTTGGTTGCCAATTCTAAAAAATGAACCAAAGATAAAACAAAAAGTATCAATCGGATCAGATATTTGTAATAAACCAATGCGGAGTCAAAATATGGTTTTAAAACGTTCATCTCGCATGAATCAATAATAACGAAAGGGCCCATTCCTGTCCCCCTTCCTTTTTATTTCCGCCATCTTGTTTTAGTCTGCCGTGACTATTACCATTGGCTAGTCCCTCTGGTCAGTCGTAGGTGGTTAGTAGACGAATGAAGACGTATTGTGACCTGTATTCCGTAGTTCCGTTTAATGATTAGTGTTTTGTATAGTTTTTTATTAAATGCATGTACATAGAGTTAGTGAATTTACAAACAACAAGTAGGTTGTGATTCCTGACTTAGGCGTGCCACAACGCTTTGGTAAGATTAGTTTATTTTAACCTAGTTTGTAATTATGTATTAGGTTAGTTCTTTACCTAAAGAAGATATCATATTGCAGATCTCGAAACGTACTGTTACTGATTTCTTGTGTCACTGAACGATGGCAAATGTCCGAAAAAAATCCTATTATTTTATTTTATAGAATCCGTCTTTTGATTTTAGCATAGAAAACATTCTGATCAACCCGAACTCTGCAACATACATCAAATGAACCTGTATTTACAAAATGGCTGGTATTTTTAAATATGCAGTATTGTAATTCTCCAACACATCTTAAAAGTTAAACACAATTGTAACTCATATGGTTAGCTCAGTTGTTTTCGGTCTCATCGGACGAGGCAGTAAGTAGCATATACTATGATTGCCAGGCTGAAGAATTAAATACCATTTCTATAATGATTTATGATGTTGGAAATGCAATACATACTCGTGTTTTAGACGACATGTAACAATACCGCAAGTATTATATAACTTTATATCCAGACGGCACTTGCAAATTTTTATCATCAAAGTTTGTTTAAAAAATTCAAGAAGTACCTTAAATACAACAAAAGTTAACATTTGTAGTCAGTCATAAACTTTTTGGAATCTTCCGATATTTACTATTGTGATGTTGACAAGTGCAAATAATTATGTGTATCGCAAATTAATATCAGTACAAAAGCCAACATAGTTGCTATTGAAACGGATTATCAACGATTTGGTCAGCATCGAAGTCATCTAGCACCAGTAGCAGGCTATTCAGTGTACATGATCAATAGCAATGTACCTTAAAAGGTGTTAAAAACGGATGATCAATGTAATACCATTTATCTGTACTATGATCATCAGTACTGTGCCATTTTTATCTGAAGGCATCATACCAGACAAAGACTAATCGGTATCATGATTGATTACTCTGTTTAAATAAGATTTGTAACGGGGATAATAGAGCCAATAATCGGCACTCTGATCATAAAATGACCAGCAAGACCGTTATGGTAAGGTGTTAATGAACGTTCTGATTGGGATAGTAAAGTCAACCTACATGACATTATAGTACATGACATTTTTCAGCATAAATAAACGGTCTAGTCTATAATCTGACAAACAACTAAAAGTGCTTCTAAACTAAGCTTGTGCAAAATGTTCATTTCTAAACATTTTTTTCTAAGGGGTAGGTCTATGGACATTAACTTAGATAGGCCTTTTTCATACCTTGAAATAATTTTTCACCTTTTTTGTAAATGGCAATTAAAAGCTTTACATTCTGAAAGATATACGGTTTTAACATCTTCAAGTATTTACCTTTAAAAAGATACAATGTGCACAAACCAAAATACCCCTCACGGGCTAGCTACTCGCAAAAGCAATATCGCACTCGGAATCCAATATCTTGACCAACAGGAGCTGCACAATCCAACATTGTATAGCACTGAAATATGAAAGCCATTCAGTACTTCTCCACTCCCTCCCCCACCCCAATTATTGGAACATTTTAGGCAAGTTTTCTGTAAATATATTTCTGTTACAATTTTAAATACATGTTTAAGTCTCTACAACACGTCTAATCTCAATATGTACAGGCTTCTGTGGTTCAATAACTATTCCCACTTATTGAATTACGTATAGTATAGTACTTAATTCAATAAATTGTGTAATACGTAAGAGTATTATATAATTCTTTTTCTTGGTATGATAAGTATTAACCAATAACAATATACCAAAAAATTAAATACTAACTTTATGTTTAATTTAATGCAGCAAAAATGTATTATAGTGGTTTAAAGCTAAATGAAAACAACCCATGTAAAACTACAGGATGTAAAAATTTATACTAGAGTAATTTTTTCATGTAGCATATTTCTTATTGCTTTACCTTTTATTCATCTTGGTGTGATCAACACCATTTTGAAATGTGTACAAATAATAATATAATAATGAATAATTAATTACTTAACCTATACATTGAACAATGAATGACATATGGAATATGAAAACTCGGAGAACACATCATTAGCACATAATGTTTGTTCACGCCGGACTGAGTTAACTTTAGTGGCCAAACTATCATGTACAGATTTAAATATATTTTGGTGTCAAAAACACACAATCAAACTATTAAACATAACCAAACATTTTTCCCTCACCATCAAAAGACATATAGAACTTCAAGAGCTGTAAGATATTTCATATTTATTGTAATATAACGTTACTCACAAAGCTTACAATAGCATATTTGGCTACCATCCGACATCAGTTGACAAGGTGCCACTCTGAAGAGTTTAAGTGTTATATATACATAAGTAATTATAATTATAATGAGCGTAAAATTTAAATGACTGGATTAAAAAGTAAATATAATATAGTTTAAACTATGTTAAAAGGTTGAGTTTGCTACCCACAAACTGATTAACTGGGTAACAAGCCACAGAATATTGTTTTCTAACGCAAACAACAAGAGCCGTCAGATTTATAAGTAAATATAATATAGTTTAAACTATGTTAAAAGGTTGAGTATGCTACCCACAAACTGATTAACTGGATAACAGGCCACAGAATATTGTTTTCTAACGCAAACAACAAGAGTCGTCAGATTTATAAGTAAATATAATATAGTTTAAACTATGTTAAAAGGTTGAGTATGCTACCCACAAACTGATTAACTGGGTAACAAGCCACAGAATATTGTTTTCTAACGCAAACAACAAGAGCCGTCAGATTTATAAGTAAATATAATATAGTTTTAAACTATGTTAAAAGGTTGAGTATGCTACCCACAAACTGATTAACTGGATAACAGGCCACAGAATATTGTTTTCTAACGCAAACAACAAGAGTCGTCAGATTTATAAGTAAATATAATATAGTTTAAACTATGTTAAAAGGTTGAGTATGCTACCCACAAACTGATTAACTGGATAACAGGCCACAGAATATTGTTTTCTAACGCAAACAACAAGAGTCGTCAGATTTATAAGTAAATATAATATAGTTTAAACTATGTTAAAAGGTTGAGTATGCTACCCACAAACTGATTAACTGGGTAACAAGCCACAGAATATTGTTTTCTAACGCAAACAACAAGAGCCGTCAGATTTATAAGTAAATATAATATAGTTTAAACTATGTTAAAAGGTTGAGTATGCTACCCACAAACTGATTAACTGGATAACAGGCCACAGAATATTGTTTTCTAACGCAAACAACAAGAGTCGTCAGATTTATAAGTAAATATAATATAGTTTAAACTATGTTAAAAGGTTGAGTATGCTACCCACAAACTGATTAACTGGATAACAGGCCACAGAATATTGTTTTCTAACGCAAACAACAAGAGTCGTCAGATTTATAAGTAAATATAATATAGTTTAAACTATGTTAAAAGGTTGAGTATGCTACCCACAAACTGATTAACTGGATAACAGGCCACAGAATATTGTTTTCTAACGCAAACAACAAGAGTCGTCAGATTTATAAGTAAATATAATATAGTTTAAACTATGTTAAAAGGTTGAGTATGCTACCCACAAACTGATTAACTGGATAACAGGCCACAGAATATTGTTTTCTAACGCAAACAACAAGAGTCGTCAGATTTATAAGTAAATATAATATAGTTTAAACTATGTTAAAAGGTTGAGTATGCTACCCACAAACTGATTAACTGGATAACAGGCCACAGAATATTGTTTTCTAACGCAAACAACAAGAGCCGTCAGATTTATAAGCGCAAATAACCATTAGTATTTTATGCATTATGCAATGTCACATATGGTACTTACACCAGCTGCGTCGCGGTTTTATGTCTACTTAAGTACTATTCACGCGCTCCAAGTGTGTTATTAAATGTCAGCAAGACGGTCAACATAACCTTGTGCGACATATTTTTGTGAATCACGTTTTTCTACGAAAAGTGTAATGACTATAAACATTGCTATAAATCATTACATCATTTTTATTGTTACTTAGGTATTGGATAGTATTTATTCTTAATTTTCGTAACATTATTTGTTTATCCTACTATGCATCTTGGTTTATTTGAACTATTATCGTTGAACTAGCACTGCTGTTAGTAGACACCACGTTGTGTGTTTTTTGCGCCAATCCCTGTAATTTTAGACATTTTTCAGAATTCCTTGACTCTCTTAATTTTAGTTGTGTTCTTCCTTTGAATTTTCCTTTTAACAATGTTTTCGGCTTCTTCTCTTGAGAATTTGGATAGCCAGAATAAAGATAAGTACCGGTAGAGTACAAAGAAGGTGGAACCAATAAAATATGCAACGGCCACTTACTGGGTTAGGGAGCATGGTGAGTTTTCAGTCACTCTATGTTATTTTCAGTTTATATTTTTATTCTCAACGTATAGTGTTTAACAAACTTTTAGTGATGAAAATATTGATTTCTATATTTTTTTAAATATTTTTCATGCTCAGAGTCAATTCAAAACGCATTTCGGACAGGTGTTTTAGTCTTCTTCAGTGACCTTTCATATAGATTACTTCAATTTAAGATAATAAAATGCAATACTTAAGGAATTAATAAAAAGTACAAACCCCATTTGCATGACATACGAAAGGAAAGCATTTCTAGGAAGATATCTAATTTCAAAATCGAATTTATTACAAAAGTGCCTAGGTGTTCAAATTGAATGTATCGGGAATACTTGTGCCTTAGTTTAGAGAGCAACGCATATAAAGGAATATTTGACAGTGAAATGAGTTGTAAACTATCATAAATCATTTAAAAAATCAAAGTAATAAGTTTTAAAGTATTTTTATTTTCTTTGAAGATTATATAATGCGTAAGTATGTGTATGCTATATTATTCTTTAATTCGGAGTATAATTGATTATGGAATCATATTTTGGGGCAGAGCATACGATAATTATTTAAACAATATATGTTCAACATGTACTTGGATTAAAATTGAAATAAGAAAAGACAGTTATTTACTTACTCCTTTACTTGAAGTTGGAAATTTCGTTATTAAAATACATTTTTGACAATAACGTAATTAAGATTTTCTTTCCTAAAAGAAGTTACATTCCACAAAAAATATAGAATACAATCAAAATTTAAGATCCCAAATTAATCTACAGTTCTGAAATCAAATTGTACATTTTTTACAAGAACTTTGCACCAAGAGTTTGTATCAAATTGAATTAGAGTGGCTGCTAACTTTGGAACACCTTGACATCCTATTTAAAATTCAGCATTAACAGTTACGATTGTACACCATAAGTATTTTCAGTCATTATTTTGCTTTTTTAGCAACATCTTTCCTATTACTTCCTTCAATTTGAATAATTTCTTATGCACTAAGCAAGTAAAGAAGCTCTGATAGTAATAAAAAATATTGGGTATGAAATTAAATACAAATTCATTCTTTCACCATCTGAAAGCTGTAAAATAATGTTAATATTGAATAATTGCCATGAAGGCCCTAACTAAGTTTTCTCTTATGCTATTTACATAACTCAGTATATTGCAAGTTTCATAACGATTATATGTGTAAGGGGACTGAAAGGAGTTATATTAAGTTATTTTTAAGCTACTATTAAGTTTTATTTATACGAAAAAACATAGTAAATTTTCAATTAATAGAATTTAGTCAGTCTTGGCAACTGTAATTGAATTTTTTATGATTTTTAATTATGTAAGAGTTTTATTTGATGGATTTTTTGTTGAAGAGTGAAAAAATACATACATTTATTAAAGATTCTCAAAAATATATGTTTATACACTAAAAACCCTAATGAAAGCGGGAATAACGTCATTTTAACTTCCCAAAACTCTGTTTGTAGGCTTAAAACACTTTTCTGTCTATAACCGTATGTATTACTTCTTTCATTGATGGCTGTTTTGTTAGATGTTCGTGCATTAGAAACGGAGAATACATTATTAATACATAACTTGGGCAAGCTAAAATATTGGTGGACAAGAACCGAATGTACTCTTTCAAAAACAGTTATCTAATATCTTTTAAGAAATCTAATAATTAAAATGTTTTGGTTAATTATACACAGATCTCGTTGATTAGCACTTTGTCCATAGTACTGTAGAAGGTGTAAAGTGACGATTATAATAGTATTCAGACTAAAATTTCATATCATCGTCCGATTAGTATGGATCTAGATGCTGAAAAAACACTTCAAAAGCGTTATTATACAAAATTAAAATTTATCATATACAATGATTTGGCTAACGTTTTTGATAGTATCGGATAGCATCCTGGTTTTCTAAATCGTACTACAATACGGTACGGGGTGCAGCGCTAAACTGGTCTAAGAGTCTTAGAAGACAAGTTGTCACTGTTAATGGTTAGGTAAGTGATTCAGAAGTAATGGAAGATGTTATCTACGGGGTTTTTAAGAATCAACGTTAGGTTTATTATTACTTTTAATATATATTATTCAGTACACAAACTAAATGTATGGCGATACCACAAACCTCGAGAGAGCCTCCAGCCTCGCCCCAGCCCGATCGCTGTTGTTCGGTAAAAGAACCAACAGTATTTTTTTTAATACGTGATGCATTATAAACTCACGTGAGAAAAACTGATGATTTTTCAACATGCAGTATCAAATTATGTATACATATGTTATGTACGAGTGGGAACAAAGGGTAGAATATATGAGTTGCTTCCTATAGCGTTTGTTCTTTCTTGTGCAGCCTGGCTTTGTTTGTGTTTTGCAGTTTATATTGTCTTTGTGTTTGCTTGAATACAAAGATTTAGTCTCACAACATTTATCTTGATCATGAGGTAGTGTATGTATAGTTCTGGTTGTATCTTTCATCCATGCATAAACTGTTCTAGGATTTAACATATAAAAAAAGAGCAGATAGCTTAGTAGTATAAGTATTATTCATTGCAATAAGAGTATAAGTATAATGATTAAAAGTTTCAGTCTACTGTTTAATTTTTATGTTAGTTATTTATAACAACATTTTCTTCCGTCAAATAAGTATTTTTATCAACCATTTAACTTTATTAATCAATAACATACAAGAAACAGATACAACGCTCTATAGAAAACCCAACATAACGTATGGAAAGACGGAAATATGGTCGGACAGACTAGCCATTTCCTGTTTAACTCAAGTACTCATACAGCACTTTCTTGGGCGATGAGGAACTAACGCACATACTTTCAAGCCTCTATGACAATTCCAATTTAAACGTGTAGGCAGACAGATTAATTTGTTTAATTATTCACTGTACTCTGTGTTTATTACAGTATTTCATTATGGTTCAAAACCGATTTCTAGAATATGAATATATAATTAATTACTTTACATGTGTACAATAACTTTATCAGTAAAATATAAAGGCAGAGACAGCAGGAGAGTAACATATTTAAAATTAAATTTTTACATAAATCTCTAAACGAATATCTGTAAATAAATTTTTGGTTAAAACAATAAATTTAATTATAAAGACATTGTTGAATAGTTTTAAAAACTATCGCAAACGCTTTATTTAGTAGATATTATCATTTGGTTAAGGCATGAATGGATTAATAAAAGCTGTTAAGAAACAGCTAATGTATTTATATTTACCTCGAGCGAAGTGCAAGTATCAGTACAGTTAGAGAGTTGGACTGTATGTGACACCTGTGATATATTGACAATACAGACGATCTGTCAACCCTACGGGAGGTTGCAAGAGGTTGTAAATCAGATATTTGTAAACTTATATTTACCTTGAGTATAGTGCAGCATGTATCAGCACGGTTCGAGAGGTGGACTGTACGTGACACCTGTGATATATTGACAGAACAGACCATCTGCCAACCCTACAGGAAATTACAATAGGTTGTAAATTGTAACTCTCAGTTTTATTCAAAATATAGCTGTAGTAGGTAACTGCTTTAATAATCATTTAATACATCCACAACCGTTTTTTATAACCAGCGTTGGGCATAGAAGGTTATTTTTGAAATTCAGTGCAAGAAAATAAGTAACTAGAAACAGAGGTCGCTTCTTAACAAAACCTCTAGTTACTTAACATTGATCTACTATTCGTGTCTGATATTTTTCTTGTACGAAAATGTCACCTACGTTATCTAACAATTCAAAACATACTCCATATTTTTTCAGGAGCTTCTATAGTTTATTTTTTAACATAATTAATTTCGTGTATAAATAGTTTTACATTATTAACTTTAAATATACCGCATTAAGAACTGTCTACATACTCTGGCTGAGGGGAACCTGGGTCTTTGTATTCATTTAATATAATATTCTAAACGAATTTTAACCGCAATAGCCATGGATATTATATAGGCTATATATTTGGACATTGTTGAAGCAAATATTTTTTTTAGCTCCAAGGACAGATATTTTCGCACACCAACCAGCACAGATATATTGTAATGGAATGTAATATTGTAATGGCTATATTGTAATGGAATAAAAAACATTCTTTTATAGAATATTATTTTTACTAGTTATTGCACGGAATAAATTTTAATTTCTGATGGTTGTGAGAGTCTTTTCAACCTCAGTTTGCGTATTGAGTAAAATATCTACAAACACAACTGGAATGTATGTGATGAATATACATGAATTTTAACAAAATTAAAGAATGTGAAAAAAATGAATTTTGGTTATGAGAACCGTTAGATAATATTTTAGAGGCTCGATTAAGAAGGACCACTTCACACTAGGCAGTGAAGATGCCGAACACACTAATTTTAACAAGAGTTCACTAGGTTACACATAATGAGTTTATGAACAGTGCATATTCAAATACAGTGCAGAAAATAAACAGTTACCTTTGTTTTCATGAGAGGTACCTAACCGTAGTCTGCTGTTGTTGAGGGCCAGGTTGTGATCAGTAAGTGTGGAAATAGGCTGCTGTCTTGTAGGCAGGCGTGAAGACGGAAGATGTCCTTCACGGATTCACTCACGCACAATACGACCGCAAACGAATAGTTCATAACACTGTGGCCAGTCCTGTAGAGCACGGTAGACGCGGGTGTCCGGGAGCAGAGACGTTCTGGTAGAGATTGCCAATCCAGAGCACTGACTTTAATGTTAATGTAAATGTACAACAAATAGAGATTAACTAATATTTTAAGTGAGAGAGTAACACATGGGGGAGAGAGTAAGTATGGTAAGCAGTGGCTAGAGAGTACATAAGTGCCCCAGGCGGGACCGAGAGTATAACGAGCAAGCGTGCCGTCGCTTGCAAGGTAGTCAATTGATAAGTCAACCGTTGTGATTGGTTGGTGAGTTTACAGTAAACAGCTGATTCGGGAAACAATGGTTCATTGGTCTGTCACTGTACGTGAATATTTTAATCCAGTAAGGAATGGTATTGTAGGCACTAGGCCGCAGAAAGAGATATAGAATTAATGTAGTATATACAGTTTAGTAAATAAAGGCAAATATAGAGTATAAGTTGCACAAAAAATATATACATAATTATTGTTCAATAAAAGTAGCCTTTTCATATTAGGCAATAAAAAAACAAGTTATTTACGCAATAATACTTAACAGAATGAGCACGATGATTTTCCATTTTATGGAGAGGCCCGATTTGTATATGGAGAGCTTCAGAGGTTCGGTAGAGCCAGAACCTTCCAATGGTTAAAACGTCTCAAACCTCAGAGTTTCTAAATGTATCGTTGGGGATCACATATCGGACCTCTCTGTAATACAGGATATAGGTCATTTTAATTCCAACTAAATAACTGAGATAAACAATACGATGATAGAACAAATTTGATAAAAAACATTTATTTTCCAATACATTATATTGGTTTTTATGTTCATAGTAAATTAATATACAAGATCTTAAAATTAGATTTTACTCGTGTATCCATCAAAGCTATTGCTAATTCCGTTGCTATTTTGTTAAATTAATCCTTTCAAGTGAATTGAAGTTATACAATTACGTTCTGCTGTAATCGGACGTTTTTTTCAAGTTAACGAGAGTAATATAATGTTCAATTCAATGCAATAGAATGGCAAAAGCAATATTGTATTTCTGATCTAATAACTTTTATGAAATACATTATTGATTTTAAGAATAAGGAAGAGAGTTTAATATGTACTATTTTACAGGACAGCAGCCAAGTACCACAGAATAAAAGTACCACAAATACCCGTATTTCATAAAAGCCTTTTATTACATTTTATCAACCTTCCTATTCAATAACTTACGGTTACTACAACCCAAATCATATTTTGTTACCAACATTTCTTTTTCAAAAACAATGAAATAAAATTATACAAAATTACAAAATTAGACTACACAATATACAACATTGAAGATTATTGTTCCATTTTTAGTGTTGTGCAAATCAAACATCTAAACTTATAATGCATTTTTAGTCTGAAATTTAGAGATAACGGAATCATATGAAATCTACCTACTTCTGCCTGAGCCGGATGGGATATTATCCGTTATTTGAACACCTACGTTGCTTCACACAAAGAAAATGTATTACTTTGAAGTTTGAAAACGGTTGGGTCCCGGAGACGAGCTAATGTCTGGTATTTGCTTGTAGCAATTTGTAAACCTCGTCACAAAACAAGGTGAACTAAGTGGTACAGATAAGTTTAAGCACAAACAAGGAAACTGATTACTTTGAAGTTTAAAGAATTCTTTAATCCCGGAGAATTGTTAATGTCTGCTAGTTGTCAACAGCGGCATGTAAACTTCCTCATGAAACGAAGGGAATTTAGTGATACAGATAAATTTGTACTCAAACAAAGAAAATTGATTACTTAAAAGTTTGAAGAGCTCTTTGATCCTGGAGACGAGCTAGTTGTAAACAGCAATTTTTAAACTTTTTCACAAACTAGAAAATGAATCACTTTAGAATTCATCAACCAATAAGCTTACTTTATAAAAGATGCAATTAAAAACTGTTTTGAAAACTTATGTAAAGTTTATATTGTATTATTAGAATTTTTCCCAATGAAATACTTTTGTACAACTGGTTTCTCTGAGGTCCCAAAATGATACAAATCTCTACAGTCTTATTTTTTTTACTGCCCTCTCTGTTTCTAATTTTTATGCTATACTAGAGTTACTTAAATATCCCTTAAAGGATACTGTGACTGTTTTTGTAATGTGATGAAATGATGAGGATGTAATCAGATATTTAAAGAATATCGGAGATGCTTATATCATATGTAAAGAATACTAGAGCTACTTGCAGAATTTTTAAAGAATACCTCATTTTAATGGTGGCTTATAAAATATAAACAAATACTTTGCTGTTTTTAGTGCGTGAAGAATACTACATACTAACACCTTACAGGAGGCATTATCAACTAACCAGAGTTACTTGCAAGAATACCATGGTTGGTCAAGCAATGTTATAAATACTGGGAACACCAAAAAGAGTAATTAAATTATCATTAGTGTAATCCATACAAACAGAATTTTGTTTCAAATATAAAAAGGGAGTGTATAAAGCGTTAAGAGAGGTTTGTGATAAAATCTTGCGCTCATGTTTAATCTAAATAAGTGAGATAAAATTATAAAAACAGCTGAGTAATTTTATAAAATTCCGTTCCACTCATTTGGATGAGCAATTCAGTAATGCAGTTTTCGGAAGGCATAAAAAGAAATTATAATCTTTTAAAACATTACCAGATTGCATCTAATGTAATTTCTTTTGAAACCAGTACTGTGAAAGAATATAGTAGAATGGTATGATTTATGTTGGGGGAAGGGTGTTTCGGTGTAAATTATTATCAGACTCGTGGATGTAGTTAGTTCAGTGTTTTTTGTGTTTTATTAGAAGCTATAGTTGGATCATCCATACAAGGACAGCAAAAGAGTGTGGAGCGAGGGCAGCGCAGAAGTGCGCGATGAAAAATAACAAAAAATGATATTGTGCTTCACAGTGAGATAAGCATTCAAAAATACTTGTTTCTAATAATTTTCTCTCAGGTAAATTCAGGTTGATAATGGAATATAAAAACACATTTTGTATTCTCATGTGATTTAGAACAAATTGAAAATATGTGTTTGCATTACATCATTTATGTCGCTTAAAGTATTATTTATGTCTCTCTATACGGTATCTCGAAAACTGACTGACCCAAAGACTTGAAACGGTCACTTCTAAACGTGTTTCCACACATTAATAGACTTTAGTAATTATGTCTCATCCTTAAACTTCTGGGACCAACACCCCTTCCTACTTAATATGGTATTTAATATTACATAGTTTAGTAAATACAATAATAATATGCTTCATGCTGAAGACTATGTAGATGTGTAACCTATGTAAGTATGTTTCTGTGCTACTTTTCTTATCAGTCAAGCGCATCGGCCAGTGATGCAACAATCAGCCAGCCAGGTCAGTTGTCCGATATTTGAGTGATCAGCCACCACAATCCCTAAGATTTATGACTTTACGCCTCATAAAAGAATTTTAAAATGAAGTGATACTAAATTCAATATAACAGATATATTTTTTTTTATTCGAATCGAAAAATAAAGAAAATTGAAGCCACTGCTTTTTAACCCCCAAACATTTGAAATCATGTTGGATATAAATGTTTATGCCTCATCAATTCTAAAATTGTGGATACCGGCCTTGATTTTGATAAAATATGTTTTGTTTTTACGACTAACCTAATAATGCAATACTTATTAGGTTACCACTCAGTAACGTTCATTACATTACCGTATGAGCCTTAACTGTTACTCACAGAAAACATAGGAGTTAAAAACTCAAGGTGTTTGTTTTATCCACTACATTTATTTTATGAAACTAATAAACCCTGTTTAAAAGAGAAAAATAATAAACACATCAGAGCAATTTTTATTCTTTTTAGACAGCTAAGTGCTGATATAATCTTAAAAGGACATGGTTTAGTGGCCATTACAACTTTTTATATGTATCAAGCGCAGCCTCTGATAACTAAATGAGGCAATAAAGTCCTGCAGACTATGCTTTAGTCAGGATACAGGATAGCGGCAGGATACACGACTACACAGCGATGTTACTTTATGAGCCAACTTAACTGCGCTAACAGCCAAACTTGGTCGGACACAACACATTATGTGCAAACAGGAGCCCGCAGCGAGCCAACTTGGCTCATTACGGATTACAGGCCGTAATAACGATTCATCTTAAAGATGTGAGCATGCTTTACATAGTTAATTAAGGTGGTCTACACAACAAGGTAGTCTAAAACAAGGTATTCCCTTACGCTTCTCTGACAGTGATATCAGTAAAACTGGGGATATATTTACTTAATACATTTAGTAATGCATAACCGAAATAGCATATATGTTCTTGTGTTTCTGTAAAATATGAAAAAATATCATAACTTACATACATTTTTTGTTTAAATTTATTATTGAAAATAGTTTGATTTACAAGGATGGATGGTGGAATGTATCTTCTTCAATAGTAGTGTTAAGACATAAAATTAAACCATACGCAAAAGTACGACAAACAGCTTTCTAATACGTATAAAAGAGACTACGTGCAACGTTTTCTGTTATTAAACAGGCGTTGCCATTGATCAAGTTACTTGGTACAAGTTTATTTGTGTCAAGTAACTTAACTATGGTTTCAAGGCTTACACAATATTCTATTAAATATGACTATTTTTCAAAGCATGATTTGTTTAGCACTTGAAAATTGTATGGCTGTAAAAATAATTCACAAAGGCTTGTAAAAATAATAGCTATTTCATAGATATTCTATTATATTTTTAGATTACTTTCCCGCCACTTATTTATTTGTAGCAAGTAAATATGATTGAACTTAAAAGTAGCATTACACAGGCCAGGACACCTTCCTACTTTGTTTAATTGCATGCAACTTGCCTAGACATTTAGATTTTTTTAAATTGTACTTTACTTGTTACTTTAATCTGTGACTACGAGTTACGCAAGCTTTCTTGATCAAGTAAACTTAAATCAAGTAATTCTAGAAACAGGGGCGAGAGAGTGGTTGCCATTCGGGATCTGGGGGTGCTTCTGTCAACGAACCTGTCGACTCTGTTTTTAACCGTGCTAATCGTCTTCTGGGTTTTGTGAACAGGTCCACAAAATTCATAACAACCTCCGAGCTCTCAAGTTTATATACTGCTCCCGCGTTAGGCAAGTGTTGGAGTTTTCGACAGTTGTGTGGTCACCCATTCAAGTTGGCCACATCAGGGCTCTTCAACAAATTCAAGACAAGTTTCTGAGAATTGTGGGAGTGAGGCACGGCCTTCATTACAGAGATGTGCCGGTCGAAGCATCGGACTTGAGCTTTTGTGGCACTTGAAGGTAGAAGAAAGATCCAGGATGCCATGTTCCTGTAGCCTACAAGCTCTTAAATGCTCTCATCGACTCCCCTTATCTTCTCGAAATAGTTAACCTAAGAGTGCCTTCGAAAACTAGGTCTCAGGATTTTTTCGTGAGGCTGCAGCTTCATACGCTATTCAGACAAAATGGCTAGGATGTGCAGAGAATCGGCTGCGAAATATCACCAGACGTAGACTTTTTCTAACATGAAGCCCCTTCCTACCTTCAGGTTGGTTGCCGCGGATTCGATCTTGGCGCAATATAAAAGTGGATAGTGATACCAATTGCTCAAACTACGGTTTCTACTTTAAGTATATAATTTTTATTGCATTATATAGTCTATTCTTGTTATTTTCTTGTTTTATAATTTATAAGTTGTGCAAATTTGTTTCATGGTTTACTTTATTTTTATTGCTGTTGTTTTTTTTTATTCTGCTTCAAAACTGTGATATTTACATGATATCTTTTTGCCAGTTTTCCCTTTTTGGGCCTGTATGTTACACATACATATTATAGTTATAATTTTCATTCTATAGTTTGGATAACATTATAAAGTTTCTGTTTTCTAGTTTGCAAGACATTATCATTGTGAATACTGAATTAAGTTTACAACTAGTGGTAGCAATCTTGTAAGTTTTTTTATTTCTTACTTTTCGCACATTGTAAAATGGTATACCGTTGGAAATAAAATAAATAAATGTATTTCTTAGGTTTTATGACAAGTTAAGAGTGATTTATTTTAATCATCGAAACGTACTGTTCTATTCCAGAAAATATCTTTTTTATTCTGAAACACCCAAATTATCGTTTATTTAATACTCAAATTTTATCAAACAATTTCATTTTTTCTATATCTTATTGATTTTGCAAAACATTCTATTTATGCGAAACTTTTATTACAATTTAAACTAAATTAAATATATTTAAGTATATCAAATGATAGGCTATGGTAGACATTTTCGATAGTCTTGTTTTATTCTTGTTATAAGTTTGGTTACTCCATAAACCTAAATAAATGTTATTTTAGGTAAAACATTAAAACAATTTTTAGCTAATTATAAATACATGTATGGAGAAGTTGGTAGTGAATGGACCTAAGTTGTCTTTTAAGCCAGTCCTTATACTCTGGAGAGTGATTGGACGTAAAGTAATTATTACTATTATTATTATTAAATATTTATGTCTTTGGTAACAGCTAAAATATGAATTCTATACATTTACAGTTTGTCTATTCAGCTTTTATGAGTTGATAGTAGGATTAATTACTGTGTTTAATTTAAGAGTATTCTTTTTTATCTTAGAGCCAATTTTTTTAATTTATTTATTACACTTGTAAAACCAAATCTTTGAAGCTAGGTAGATAGTCATGTTGAGTTGTTCTGTTACATCCAAAAGATGTTAACACATTTTTATGTTAAATATACATATATTCATATCTTGTACGAAAACGTTTTAGATGCGATTTTGTAACGGATGAGATAGCACGGAGAATAAATGGCCATTCAATATCCTTACATAACTGTCTGGACTTCAGGCGACAATTTTACTGTAAGTGAATGTGATTCATCATCTCCTTCAGATTGCCGCCTACGGCACAGAGGTATAAAGTTTCATACTTTATCTATTCGGATATTGTCATGTGTTTATAACAAAACTTAATGATACGTTTCTGACTTCCTACTCAAGACACTGTACTCTGATTAAATGAGTTAAAATGATTATTTCCCCTTACTACAGCATTTCATGCAGTTTCTAGATCTTCTGTACGGTTTTGGGAGGAAGAATAAATCTTCATATCCAACATCAGAAGTCTTCAGTAGCATTAAAAACATGAAGAACGAAGATACAGGACAAATATAGAAATACTAGATATTAAACCCACCTAGAACGGATCAAAAACTAATTTGATTTAAACCAGGACATGTATTTATATAAAAAAAACAATTTTAATGCTTGGCCAAAGGGATAAGCACTGAACTCATAATTTCTTCTCATTATTTAAAATTACAGATACAAAAAGATAAATGTATTTGTTTTGTTAACTCGTGTACCTCCGAAAAGTTATTTAACGGTTATCTGGGTTTAAGTAGTGGAAGTTATTAGCTTAGCAAAATATTAAAATAATATGGTAAGCGTTCATTATGAATGCACTGTCTTAATCTATTACATATAAAATTAGGAGTACCACACCAGTCTCTAAGTTTGACAAGTTGCATGCAAAATCATGAATCTTTACAGCCCATTTAGATTCTTGCAATATCCTGCGGACAGACAGGTCATCAGATATAAAACTGTCAGTCCATTGTAAACAGAAGAACAATTGTGCTAGCCTACTAAGTGGTAAGCTTCGATGATGGTTAGCCAGATTCCAAGCAAATACATGCACCATCATCAATATCATTCTTGTATAAATTTTATGCAAAATGTAAATACTAAAGATGAATCATTCTCGAAATATTTAAGGACAGTTAGAATACGTAAAGGCTCGGAAAAATCACCAAACACAACGTTTCCTATGTTTATATAAAGTCACATGTCAAATTTCAGGTCCATAACTCAATTCGTTTCTTTTGGATATACGGTGGAGAAACAGACACACAGACAGATAGACAAGCAAAAGAGGAATTGTACAGAAACCATAATGACTACTTAGCAATAATTACAAAATATGTATCTAAATTTTATTCAGTCTCGATATATAACATTCATCTTCTTCAAGTTGGCGCTTGAGCTTCACAGTTTTAAGTATAAAAGTAAAATTAGTGTACTTTAATCCCAGAAAAAACTAAAATCGGCAACGACAAAACAACTCACAGAATGTGTTTTACGGTATCAAAATGGATATTGTAGAGTGTGCAGAATAAAGCCTTTAACAAGACCAATACAGCAAGCTTGCAGAACTTCTGTCACACATGAACGATATTCTGCCTAAACTCCGATCGTTTAACACGTAATTCTTCAGTGAAATCGTAACAACTACTTAGATTTATTTCATGAAACAATCTTAATACGAAATATATTGGACGTACAAACAGTATAATCATATTTTCATGATATTAACCTGAATATGATACTCTGAGTACTGGAGGATAAAAATCAGCTGTTAGTTCCATTGTCTTATTAAATTTAGAAGCTGCTCTGTAAAACTTCAAAAATGTAATAATTATTTACTATAAAAAAGTCATCATTGTTTTAGCGTTTTCCGTTTTTCGAAAAGATGAATCTAAGTAGTTTCCTGGCAGTATCTATTAAGAATAGCAAAACACATTGAAGAAGAATTTTGAACACAAACACACACACACACACATGAAGATTGCTTATTTGAACCCTAAATATTATTAGAAAATACATGCCTCAAATAAACTACAAAATGCGTCTCTATGTGTTTTAAAATAAATTATGCAAAGTATATAATCATAGTACTTGTGATGTAGTATCGTAAATATTAGTAATCTAAACTCGTTGGAAAATGCCTGTTTCCAGTGCTCTATAAACTACTCATACTAGAGAAACCCGATTTTTCCCATTAATTATGAAATATACTATTAATGCCTATATAATAAAGCAACAAGTTTCTGAGTAAGCACTATCTTTAATACACGAAAATTGATTACATTTACGTGACAATGCTTACTAAAATCTCCCAATTAAAACTATATATGGTACAATTTTTAGTTGACACTTACCAAAACTGATATATATATTTGATAAATTTTAAATTGAAAACTCATTGTATAGTAAATAAATATATGACAATTTATTTAAAGAACTATGTTAATATTATTAGGACCAGGCATGTACCTCTTACAATCATGTCGTTGCCTATCTGTCCGTCTAAGAGATAAGTCTTTATATAGAGGTCCTAAATACTTGATTTCCCAGAGGTTACAGAGTAGAACCCACACTGGGTACAGCATTTCCGATGTGTCACTTAAATCTGGGAAATATTATGGATGTGTAGGAACGGCACATTACTGACCGCAAATGTTGAGATTCTGGGGCGAAAGGGTAATTCGATAGGTCTAGTCTACTGCGGGAAATGACTGTTAGAGTTGGTGGGATTTTGTTCCCTAAGAGTCAGAGGTTCTTGCCAGTCTAGGCATAAGGGTGTACTACCCCCTGCCTGCTTTAGGTGGAGAGGCTGGTTCAGAGCTGGATTTCCCATCTTCCGAGGGAACCATAACTTGAGATTAGTGCCCTACATTTTTCCTTATGATTCTCAACAGGAGGCGGCCCTTACTTCCAACCTTATTCCAAGAATATCCTGTCAGTCTGGAAGCAGAGCTTAGGAACTTATAGGACTAGGTGCAATTTTCTATGCTTCTTGTCATAAGAGGACTAATAAATACTTTATAATTAAATTCATCTTTGTTGAGAAGAAAAATACTAATTATATTTTAGGTCAAAAGCAGCAAACGTGGCTTCTACAGTCAGTTAGTGACAGCCAATTCGGTACAGACTTTCATAATGTTCTGTTAGGCACCTTCTCAATCATATTGAAAGGGCATTTTGTAAGATAAAGATGAACTTTTTAAATCCCTATTAAGATATTCTTGATTAAAACAATGCAACACAAATGTATTTTTAACGCACATTATTACTAAACAAAATACATTCCGAGGTAATATAAAAAAACATAAGCAGTCCAGTGAATAAAAGTGTTTATTATGTAATATTTTAAATGCTGGTTAATGTCACTGTACAAATGCAGTTCTTTAAGGCTTTCCGTGACTTTTATATATAACAACATTCTATTGTGTTATAACCCTCAAAACTATTGTGCTTTACGTATTTCTTGTTGCGGATGGCAGTGAAAAATGTTTTTAATTTATCCTGCTTTTATCGAGAAAGGATAGAGATAGAGTAGAATGCATCAAAAGTGCATTTTACATATGTTTTATCACGACGCTTTCTTTTAGAAGTGATGCGAAATGAAATACATACGCCCATGTCTTTATATGCGTAAATAATAGTACTAAAACTAATCTGTATTTCAAATGTATCACTCTAGGACTAGTAGGGTAGTTTTATTATTACCCAACATAACAAACTATTAACTAGTTCTAGGATTTGTTGATTTCAAAATACGAGTAACAATGCTAGTAAAATACAAGAATTTTTAATCAATATAATAAAATTCAAAACTTCATCAATTAAAGTTAATAACACAAATCAATGCAACGGATTAAAAAGGTTAAAAAGACTATAAGTGCCATTTTCGAAATATATACATATAATTACCACAATACGTTTACATATATATATATATATATATATATAAGTTTCCTACCTCAATTATCTTAACTTATCGAGAGTACCAATAAGACAATTAAGGAATAATTTTCTTTTGTATAGTGTAGATGTGTACAAATTGTAATTGAAACTAGAATATAAAGGGATGAAGACAATGAGAAACTTAATGAGAAACTGAGAATAAACTTTTCAAACTTCTTAACTGTACAATCAATCGGAAAGCTTTTGTATTTCTCCTCGATTGTTTTCTGTGCCACCTTCTTCTGTAATACGTTTGCAATAGTGACTATTTCACTTAGAGAACTGTTTTATTCTAAATTTTGAATTTAATTAGATATAAATGTTATCTGAAGTATAGTAAGAATATTGATTTGAAAATTGTAAAAGGATTACCCCTGTTACCTCTGAATGGCAAGTGTTTTTCAAACACTTTCTCTAGTAATCATGAATCTACAGTTCATAAAGTGTTGCCCAATTATTAAACATTGTTATTTTAGTTGTTGTTTTGTTAGTTTACGCTTCATCAAACTTATGCCAACCACTATAACGTTAGACTAAGACTTGAGTACCCTGTAATACAAGAAAGTGTTTTCAAAGAAACCCTTTGATAAAAAGTTGAGAGACAATTTCGTGTCAGACGTAATTTGAATGTTGTGTGCTACATTGCACTTTAGGAGTTTATTAAATTTTTGTTATATTCTTAGTTGTGCTTTTGATAACACTGTAATCTAAAACAAACATTTATCTATGGGATACTCTGGTCTATTTCATAAAACACTCGCTTTTGTCATTCCTAATTACATTTTCTAAGTGCTTCTAAATTTATTGTATCTTGGGAATACAAACGTCTCCTAAAACCATACAAAATAGTCAATTAAATGGTTTCGGTATTTTGTTTTTTTCTTTAGAACCTGAAATCTTGAAACTATTTCTAGTCTAGAATTATTTTTTCAGCCCATTTAAACATAACATGGCTGAATATGAGAGTGAGACTTGCGGTACTGTGCAAACATTTTTAAAGTAAAATATTAGATCATTCATCAACATTTTGAATTTTGGTTTAAGGTGAAGCCTGTATAGAATCGACTCAACCTGAAAAACATTTTTCCAACTTTATGTGTACAATAAATATTTGAATATGAAATTTAGTTCATGTTCACCTTCTTTTATTGCAGCGTCTGTATCTCACGTTACGCTGTCTCAGACTTGAATCCTGGATTCTGGAGTCATGTTCATCTGAAGCGATCTAAAGAAAATCGGCGATGAAGTAACTCAAAACGAACCTTTACATCGTTTGACATCAGAGGAAGCTAAACTAGGAGAAGTGGTAGTCTCATTGTCTCATCAGGTGCTCAGTTGAGTGCACTGCGGTGTTCTGACACGATCTCAGATTTCAGAAGTCAAGTCTGAGACAGCGTCAGATACTAGACGCTGCAATAAACGGAAGTTGAACAGGAGCTAAATTCAACATTAACATAGAATCATCCCTTCGTACTATAGCTTTTACGTGTACATTATGAAATTTTTACACGATAGACTTCACCAAGACCACCTTCAAATGACTTGTGTTTACTTCCTAAGGGATTTCTTAATTGAAATTAAGAACTTTTTCAAGAACCGTGAAATGTACTCAACTTTTACGAATACAATTCTATAAAATAAACCATACATTTAGACATGCTTGTATAATTTAAAAACTTATGTAGCGTTAAAATTTAGAACTTCAAATTATCATGAGATTATTACTATGTGGAGACTTCCAATCAACCACTAATGAAGCTGGACTCAGTTAACTAAGGAGGTAGCAAATAATTCTAAACATTTAGATAAGGTCATTTATAAATTATCAAATTGCAATAGTTACAAAAATAAATTATTTCACTTTAAAAATTAGATAATTAGCACTGTAAATTTAAATTAGGTGTTCTCTAACCCATTAATTATTTGCAACCAGCAAACAAATGAAAAAAAGACATAGTACTCAAAGCTCTCACCAGGGGTCGAAGTGAAAATCACGTCGAAAGTGCTGAGAGTGTCGTTGACAGCTAATCTAGTGGAAATATTCATGCAACAAGTTCGCGAGAGCTTTGGGTTGAAATTGAAGTTTCTTATCCAAATATCTCGGTTTAAATGTCTATATTGTTTAGTTTACGCGTGAGAAAACTTAAACAGAATTCGTGTTAATAATTTCCAGCCAATTCATGATTTAGCGAAAATATGATTATGTGAGTTGTAGCGAAGCCTATCACTAGAGATGCTGGAAAATTTCATTTCTGTCTGGCAGTCTATCTGTTTATCTCTCCCGACGATTATTAGAAAGCAAAACTCCCAACAGACTTAAAATTTGCATAAAGCTTCCTTTCAATACGAGGTTGACGCAGATAATAGTGCATGTCATTAAATGAGATTTGGCTGAGCGTTAGTGAATATATTTACATGGATCTTGCGGCAACCATGACTGCAACGATAAAATAGCAGAATCAATAAATTTATATTCAAACTATTAACATACGAGGTATGGCTATTAAATAACGGGACTGATATTTTAAAAATATTTATTTTCATTTTAAACATAATTACTTATTATCACCTTCAATATACACCCCTTCTTTATCCCTGCAACGCTCCATGCGAATTTTCCATTGTTGGAAACAATGCTGAAAGTCATCTTCTGTCAACTCTTTCAGGAGTCTTGCCGCTTTTTCTTGAACAGCTTCTACAGATTCAAATCTCGTACCTTTCAATGCAGATTTCACCTTAGGGAAAAGATAAAAGTCGCATGGTGCTAGGTCTGGCGAGTAAGGTGGATGTTCTAACACTGGGGAGCTTTACTTGGTCAGGAACCGCTTGACAGATAACGCGGAATGAGCTGGAGCATTGTCTTGTTGCAAAATCCATGATTTGTCCTTCCACATTTCGGGTAGTTTTTTTCTTACTCTTTCACGTAGTTTATTAAGTACCTCAAGATAGTAATGTTGATTAATTGTTTGACCTTCAGGAACCCAGTGAAGGTACACAATCCCACGAATGTCGAAAAAAACAATCATCATTGCTTTAAATTTTGACTTGCTCATTCTTGCTTGTTTAGCTCTCGGTGAAGTTGAGGTCTTCCAATGCATGGATTGGCGCTTCGTTTCCGGATCATAAGTAAAAAACCACGATTCGTCACGATTCTTTCCAATAAATATGGGTCATTTTCAATGGCATTCAAAGTGTCAGTACAAACATTTTTACTAGCTGCTTGTTGATCAATCGTAAGAAATTTTTGTACCATTTTTGCACACACTTTTCGCATGTTCAAATTGTCATGTAAAATTTGCCGTACAAATTCTTTATCAATGCCTACAGATTCATCAACTGCATGAATGCTTAATCGTAGGTCAGACCAAATCAAATTAGCAACTTTTTAGACAATGTCTTCCGTTTTTGATGTTGAAGGACGACCTGGCCGCGAATCATCTTCCACGTCTTGTCGACCATCTTTAAAAAGCTTAAACCATTCAAAAACACGAGTCCGCGATAAACATTCACTGACATACACTTCTTTTAGTAAATTATATATTTCGGTAGCGGTTTTTTCCAAGTTTAACATGAAATTTAATAACAATTCGTTGCTCTATTATTACGCTAACCATTTTTCCGGCAAAACAAAATAACAACACTTACATAAATGAAGGTTATGACACAACGATTTTGTTTACAGAAACGAGACTAACTGCATTCTGAAGAGGAAGTCTCAAACTACACAGATGTTGGTCATTGTTGGTTGGCGCATGCGCACTCGTTCCACTGCAGCGTCAGTCCCGTTATTTAATAGCGATAACTCGTATATATGTAGTTTTGACATATGACATCATTGTTCATAGAGTAATATTTATAACAAATACACTGAACATTTGGTGTCAATTTTTGCTCATTTTTTAGCTGTAGGACCCTTGATAGCTCATTGGAACATTTATTATTAAATATTTGCTATAAAACCTAATTTTATGAACGAAAATTTTAATGTATCAATACATTGAATGCGGTGGATACATTCTAGTATCCCGGTAGTCCTGAATGCAGTACATAACTACTAATATCGCAGTGATGGTGTTAATACCGTACACGTAGATGGTGATGTATCATAGTTTAATGCACTGACTGCCGTGGACGCAACATACTACTATTCCCTCAGTCCTAAATTCACAACATAGCCCCACTCAAAAGTGTTAAGTAGCAATCTTAAGAAAAATTCTATCCTTAGATTTTGAACTTTAAAAGAAACTGCATTCATAAAATAGAAAAGACTGTGTTCTATGATGTCATACAATTGAATTTGCCTAAGCTTATTTTTGATAAATGTATGATTTTATGTATGCAATGCGAGCAGGACAATTTCAGAATTAATTAATGAGTTAAAGATTAGAACTTTTTATGCAATTTCAGCGAAGCCTGTACTTTACACGTAGTCTGTTGTAATCCTACCTTCAAAAGCGATTCTTTAGTTTGAGACCCAAATATCTTCAACTAACCCATATATGATTCTAGTATACACATTTTTTTAATAATGTATTACAATACAAAGGATCAAAACAATCCATATACAGAATGAAAATTTCTAACCCTTTTATTGATTTAAGGCCAAAAATTCATAAGATGTAAACTTAATTCTGGACATATAATTTTTAGGTAGGTAAAGTTTGATGAAATCATTTGCTTTAAACCAATAATAAAATTGAATTGAAGATGTTGAATAAATAATATTACTTAACAAACTTTAAGCTAATTTTTATTACTTATTTAGATTAATTCAATAATCTTTAAACGTGTGTATGCAGCTGAAACGGCGCCTTCATTACAGATCTGGATTATTCCACTCCGTAAGTTTTACGCGGCGGTACTTAGGGCGGTAAGTTTTGATAAAATGTATTCCAATAAGCAAGGCGTTGCTGATAATTGGTTTGTGTGACCAAGCAAAAGAAGTGAATACCACCACACAGCCAAATAGGTATATATTAGGAATACATAAAATAAGAATTTTTTCTCCTGTCAGGAGATCTTCCGATTACTGTCTCCCTGAAATCTGTCTACTACATAAAAAACTTGTTCTTTATTAACGACCCGTCAAGGTCTTCTTTAAATCGTGTCTTATCTCTTCAGCCGTCTGTCTGAGCGATAACTTTTGATAGAAAGGTTCTAGAGACTTGGTATATGGGTTCCTCTTCGTCTAAAGAAAGAACTCTATTTATTTCAAAAGTCAAAAGGTTAAATAAAAGTCTCTATTTGCCTGCGTATCTCTCCAATACTACTTCATACAAAGGTGCTAGAGATTTTCAACCAGGTACTACATATAGTATATTTAGTACTATATACTATACACACACACACACACACACACACACACACACACACACACACACACACACACACACATATATATATATATATATATATATATATATATATATATGTCCCGCTTAGTGCATGAAACAGCTGCAATTATTATAAGTTCAAAGAGTACAAGAGCGGTCCGTCTGTCCACTTGAGCATCCGTTAGAAAACTTTTGATATACATTTCAAGAGACTTACAACTTGGTGCATAGTTTCGTCTTGGTCCAGGGAAGAACTCTTGAGTTTGCGGTCAAACTGTCAAAGGGCTGTAAAGTTTCCTTTATAGTCAGTTAATTACAGTTTGTTAAGGACCTTAGTTAGGTTCAATACGGGCCCTTCAAAACTCTGTTGTATTAATTAAAAAGACATTCTTGTTCTACTAGCCCTATTGTTGATTTTATTCATCCCAGATACTAATAATTCATTTTACACCACAATTGCAGTAAGAGCAACAATAAGAGCTATTGAAGAAACAGACAGAGTTGTTAATTTATTTTAAGGCCTTATAAACATTAAGAATAACCGAACGCATCATGATTAATGTGCATTGTGTACAATATTCATTTACTATATGTTTTTTCAAACCTTATCAAATATACAAGAGAGTTTTAAAAATGAATACCTCACATGTAAGCAAAAAAACGTGTCAGTTCATTAATATTCAATAATTCGGGTGTCATCGTAAGTTGTTTCTGTCCTTTTTATATGAACTGTTAATTTGCTTAAAATGAATTAATAATTTATTTCCTCCATTTATTAAGCTTTCTTAAAGTAATGGAATAGGTACTTTACTACGTGACAAGGTAGAAGTACTCTTTTCACGTTGCAATCATTTTACTAGAAATGTTGTCACGTATTTATCTATTGCATGTAATGCAGACAGTAATGGTGATAAGCGTTTTCTTAGAAATTCATTGCCTGTGGAAGACAATTCAAACCTCGAGTTTGTATTCCCAGTTCCCACTTTTATCCACAAACGGTTGTCAGTTAAGCCGTTTACACTCCAAACAAAACCTAACAAAATACATTTGTCTCTTATTTGTAAGCCGCTTATCGTGAGTAACAAATATTTTATTGAGAAAATATTTGAATTTATTTGTATCAACTAACTTTCCAATATCCCAGAAACCATCTTCAGTACACGCATGTCTCATTACTTTAATATATATACTAAAGCATTTTCATAAATATCAAATTTAACCCAGGAGTTTATTTGGTGAGCAACCCTAGAAAAACTATATTTTTATTTCTCAACTTCCCGATGCCCTTTATAAATTATATTTCACATAAATGCATCGAATAAATAGAACTGGCAATCTAAATTATAGTTTCGAACTGACAAGCACTCATTTTGACATTTCATATAGTACATAGTCATCATTGCCACCACCATTTGTATACCATTTCAAACAGAACGAATTGCTGATTTCGATGGTGAAATTTGTTTTACTGCTTTGAAAAAAGTAAAGTCCCAGTCAATATGGAATATGGAGTTCATGGAACTTTTTAAATCGATATATAGTATTTTATGTAGTAATTTCTTGGATTTATATGTTATTTTTTGTAATTAGTAAATCTAGGTGAATCTAGGCTATTTTTTAGTGCAGTTAAATATTTTGGGTGCTACAATATTAGTGGTGCGTATATGTCATTTCATTAGTTTATAGTTTTTATAGCTCTTTTTACGTCTCTCATTTCAATAATGTCCCGAAATGTTTCTAATTGATCCGAAACTTCTTTACCCTACAGACTTGTTGATACTCAGACAACCTAGGTCTAGACAGTGACATCTAGGTTTCCCTTTATAGTTTCTGGAACCCAAAACTAAACCAATATTTCAGTAAAAGTTCAAATTTGATATTTTTGTATGGTTAATATAATATAATAAGGTGGATTATTTCCATATCACAATATACAAGAGAAAAAATTTGAAATTTTCAAAATCTGTCACCTTCAACACCACTTCACGCCTGTGCACCTAAGAGCCTTTACGTGCAGGATGCCAGATAGTTATTTTTAATTAATTTTTTATTTTGTAGCCCATACACCTCTTCGGTATATTTTGGAATCATCTAAGGTAAAAATTATATTTTTTTCTAATTTTCGAAAGTGATCTTATTCATAGTTACAAAATTGTGTACGACCTTCCACTTAAAATATAAAAAATAGGGAATTGTTCCTAAATATGTTATTTACTATGTGTATTTAATATAAGTAATTATATTTGTGTATATTTTATAATAATTGAGTATAATTATTATATTTTTTTAAGCATTATATAATTTCTAAAACTAACAAAAGAAATCCAGATTCTACTATTTATTATATTATCAAACTTGATCAGAATCAAACCTTTAAAAAAAGATATTTTGTTTGTGTAGTTATGATTTGTAATGATTTAAACATAATATTTTTATACCATTATTAATGCAGATTTTCCTAAAACATTAATGGATTTTACACACACACACACACACACACACACACACACACACACACACACACACACACACACACACACACACACACACACACACACACACACACACACACACACACACACACACATATATATATATATATATATATATATATATATATATATATATGTTATTTACTATGTGTATTTAATATAAGTAATTATATTTGTGTATATATATATATAATTAATATAATTATATCTAAACTATCGAATAATGTTGTGGTGATCGCTTATTATACTACATGCGTTGGCTGCTTTCCGATTGCTGGTTGAAGGTGTCCACCTTACCAGGTTATGATTTGGCGTAGGCAATGTTGTCTTTGTTCTATTTAGTTATCTTTAATTTATTTTGGTTTAATATTGGTTTCATATTAATTGATTGACACAGTTTTGAAATTACTTTTTTCTCTATTAGAAATATATAATATTTTTGTCAGGGCCGCTTATTATACTGTAGATGCAAGATTCATAGATGTTACTAATTTACGGTATCACTAAACCAAATTACCGGTTGGGGTACACCATGTGAAGTTTCAAGTAGCCAACACCACAATTGAATCTAAGGGGATCAAATTATGGGTTATAAATAACTAAAGTACTGAATATTGTGGTGATGACCTTTTATTGTACTGCAGGTGTTGGCTGCATTGCTGTTTGAAGATACCTATTCATTCTACCTAATGGTGATTTGGTGTAAGCAGTGTGGCCTTTGTTTCTGTTAAATTCTCCTTAATGTACTTTAGTGTAATATTTTGCATTTCAGCTGTTGAATTGTTTGACATTGCCAATTGAATGACAAGCCATTGCTGTATTATGATTATCAGTAATAATGCTAGGCCTACATAAAAGAGATATTTATCTGTAGTTACTTATTTTTAAGGTTCTTAAGTTGTTAACTGACCATGTTAAACAGATAATAGGAATACTCCTGGAATTATGTCTATTGAAATTGGTGGTAGTTCATTGTGTAGCAATCAGGTTTGTGATATAGGCTAGTAGGTAAAGGCTTTCTCAATGTGTGTTAAATCAGATTAATTATAATTTAGTTAACTATAAGTAGTTTATATGTTAGTTAATGTGGGCATCACACAATATTGTATTTAATTAGATAGGCCTAGTTTTAGTTTAAGGTATGAATAGGATGTTATAGGGATGAACATTGTATTGCATTAAATTGGTATCTGGGTGTACGGGTGTGCATTTATATGACGGCTGCTCAATAAGGCACCACATAACTGTGACATTGTTGATTTTTAGTGATCTGTTTGCCATTTCTTACTTGATTATGTGAAAAACTTTTTAATATCCCCAGTGGACTATTACAAAACTTTCACACACAGCTTGGCAGAAGTTAGTAGGCTATACTTACGTCTTCAATAATAATAATAATACATCAAATGATATGATAAGCATATCATGAGTCAATATGCCATCGACATTTTGAAGCTGCTACGATAAATAAACCTTGATGGATGCTCGGACTTAAAAATGGTAGGTAGCCCATGTACTTAAATATTGTCTCAGGATTGTGGACTGGCCGGATATAAAATCACCTGCAGTATTACTGCTGGGCTTGACCTTCAGGATAGAGAATGGTACGGGTTCATAGTTGCAATGATTAATTATTGAGATGTGTTAGGAATATATAACAGTTAATAATTTACATTAACTTCAAAGGTTTTTAAAACATTGAGGTAAAATCAATGTGTTCAAAATTTACAATTTTGGAGCAATTCTACTATAAATCTGAGAGGATGAGATTAGAAACGGATCACGTTGTTTGCACTTATTATATTAATTGTTTTAAATAGTCTTTAAAGAGTGGTTAGTTGTTAAAAATATATGAACACCAACACAAGGAGACACAAACACTAGGAGACACAAACACACCGTAACACAAACACTTAAAGAAAGTAAAATCAGGTTTCAGGGCAGGATTAAATAAATGCATCACTAGCTGCTTTATTTACGATTGAAATCAATCACTTTTTTATTTTGAATTGTTTAAATTACACGTGCTAATGCACTGCAAGTTTAACTTTTAGGTTATATTCATATTCCCATAACCTTCACGAACCAGGGATGGGTCGGAATGGAACAGTTTGTAGATGTAACTATAGTACGCTGTAGTTTTGTGATTAACAGCTGGTGCAATATAGTTTTTTTTTTGTTACCGGAGAGACCGGTGGGGGAGTAAGTTAGGAAATTCATCCCCTTCAATGAATGCTGCATACGGTATACCCTCACGTGATTCTAAAATCAAATGACTTTAAGATAATAAAATGTATGCTATATTAATTAATCTAGAACTGTAATATAACATTGCTATGATTATCAATGATGTGTTGCTGTTCTTTGGATTGATTTGATTAAAGGCAGCGGTATATATGTATTAATAAGTAGCCACTTTTTGATCGCTGTCATGGATTTGCCCACTTGTGCCACTAGTAGACTCAATAGATTGTACTTTTCTAGCACGTATGTTATATTATAATTTTATTTGTTTTCCACCAGTACATCACAAAACTGTTATTACTGGACCCCGCTGACAAGTTCTAACTTAGCGGGGCCAAATACATGTATGATTGGTGAATAAATAAATTCTATTCTATTCTATTCTATATATATATATATATATATATATATATATATAAAATATTTATTCAAGCCAAACCCTGGAGAACTGGCGGTAAAATTTTCGTACTTTATACCTTTAGAAACAATTATTACTATATATATATTATATATATATATATATATATTTTGGTTTGGCTTGAATAAATATTACAGGTTTTTCTTATGTGACCCCCTCTAATGACGGAAATTCTCAAAACCATAAACACAAACAAATACCTGAAGGTCATAAGTTTCAAACGTTTAAACAGTGAAAAAGTCTTTTCTAATCATACAATTATTCGTCTTAATTTATTTCATAAATAAATATCGAATTTATATTTGTTAAACTTGCACCACCCCTACAGCTAGTTCCATAATGTAACTTACTATTTACAGTCAATTTTTCAAATATTATTAACATTGATAGGACATATACGTCTTAAAGAGTAAAACGTTTTTAAAGATAGCAACATATATTTATGTATGTATTGTATATGCTAACACCGGCTTCAATTTCTATGGATATAAATACCTAAAAATTGATGTTTTTGAACATTTTATTTCCATAAAAGAACTATCTAAGTATAAAGCGTTTCATTCTAAACAGGATGCACACTTTAACATTTCCACTTCCAATGAACTTTACAAACGTCCAGGATTCCTTTTATTTTAGCGGCGTGCCGTGTTAGGGACTCTAGCAGGTTATGCAACATTTTTGTAACATCCGGGAAACTCAGCGTTATCAGAGAAAGCGACAAAATGTTATCGGAATTTCTCTCTAAGTACATTTTGGGTTTTAATTAATGTTTTAAAAGATTTATATTACAATTTCGTTATTTTGTGTTTGCTCTAGAGATTTCTAGTATAGGAATAAATTTTCTTCTGGTATAAAATGTAGAGGTTTTAACATTTTGACAATGTGTTATCTTTAACATAACGGCTTTCCAAGCAAGATATCACGGGTTCGATTCCTATGTTTTCACATCATGAAACTATGTTTTCTATTTACAACAAAACGTATTATCATAGAACGCGATTAAATTAAACGAATTTTTGCACCCAAATTCAGAACTATTACATGTTTTATTTCTTTATTCTATAGTTTTCTCGTTGCTATCGTGTTTACCCGTAATTTAAAATGTTAACGCCCAGCAAAATCTCATGGAGGAACATGAATCACAATCAAAATCGATGTTCTGTAAATAGAAATAAAAGCTTCATGCAACATATGAAGACTATTTCCTTAGATATCGTTTGTGCAGCCACTCAGACGGAAATTTTTCTAAGAGGCCCAGTGAAAGATTCTCTAACGATCAGCCAATAATATTTATTGTGGTTTTTTTCTCATTTCAAAGCTTTTCACGTTGCACTCATTTCACTGGAGGTGTCATCACTTATTTTTTCATTGCATTTAATATAGACAGCATTTCCTTAAAATTTCATTGAATGTGGGAGACAAATCAAACCTCGATTTTATTCCCAGTTCCCACTTTTATCCACAAACGGTTGTCAGTTAAGCCGTTTACACTCCAAATAGAACCTAACACAAACACATCTGTCTCTGCTTCGTAAGCCGCTTATCAAGAGTAACACAATATTTTATTGAGAAAATATGTGAATTTATTCGTAACAAGTAACTTTAAAAATATCCCAGAAATTTGAACTCCATTACAAGTATGCCTCATTGCTTTAACAGAAATACAAAATCATTTTCGTCAATATACAAATGTACACGCTACAACAATTTGGTGATTGTTGACTAAGTGTTAGACATGCTGCTTGTCTCAGTTACCTTGCAAGAACCGCCGCCGTACCCAGTACACTGTGCCATTAGAAAAGGATTGCACGTACTGTAAAATACAAAGTTCAATAAAAATATAACTCCACAATAATGGAGTAGAATGTTTAATAGGAACAATAGGTTACTAAATAATGGATATTTACGTGCTCAATATTTAGGTACAAAATTTATACAGACTTTTTAGATCATGTCAAACCGAGATTCAGTACAGTAGAAGGTCAATGGCACTGATAACAATGGCAGCGGTCAAAGACACGATTTTTACTTGCGCTATCTCTAACTCGGATCCAGCTCTGTGGCCAATTGTACACTGGGCATGGTGAACTGTATGAATGACTGCAAGAGTACGGAATAATCAACAAAGTTCAAGTTATTTCTTAAAATTTTGACTCAGACTATGACAGATTTGCATGGTTTAAAATTATTGTAGAATATATTTACCATCGTTGTCTTATAAGCAATAGAATTATTTCTTTTAAAAACCGGGAAACTCTTATAAATAAAAAAATAGAAATATTTAGACATAAACAATGGGCATTTAATATATAAAAAATATATTTGCTGATACTGCTTTAAGTTTTAAGAATTAAAACATACTTTTGTGTTCTTTTAAGATGAAAAGTGTGTTACTGGTCAAATCAATGCTACCGCGATGAAGTATCGACAAACAAGTCCAGTCACAGTACACCAAGATTCAAGATAGTGAAAGTTCCGAGTTTAGATCACAAAATTTGGCATCCACAACCATCGTCTTTATGTCACTTACCGGCGGCAACTATTAGTCTTTCTATGAACTCATTTTATCTTTTTTTAGTTTTTTAAAACTACGTTGTTGTAATGAATTGTAAAAAATCAATCATATACAATTAATGCTACATATCCAACACGTTTGTAATTTAATAAAAACAGTGTTTAATTGTGTAATGATTTATTGTGTTTTTTACTACAGTAGTTTTTACCTCACAAAATGTTTTATTCTTACATCGGTTACTGTAAATATGGCATAACTGTTTGAATATACCACCCTTTTGAAAAGTATATTTGGAATAATGTGTTTTTTATATTTAAATTATACAAATAAGAAAATATGTTTGAATTTAGCTAACAACAGTAATATGGTTGCTCCAGACATGGATGATAATGCTGCAATACACCAATACATGATAACTGGTCCAGGAGCTCTCTCAAAACTGCCATAAGTTAAAAGGGAATTTTTGTAGTAATGCTGATTACTAGAATATAATCGTACAGTTGTAAAGGTAAACCTTTTGAAAAGATAGTCCCTGCAAATTAACTTAAAATGCCAAAAACTTATTATTTATGATTCTGGAGCTTCACGCGATTAACACTGATAAGCAATCAAAGAGCATAAATATAATATTGTGAATGTGGACGTATTGAAACTCTTTAAAAGGTTTACTAGTGGCTATTGAAGGAAGAAATTCTTACCATCCATTAAAGCTCTTACTGGATTGATAGAATTAACTTTACCCAATTGTGTTCAACTTTAGTGATTTACTTATGTAAGCTCTCTGCTTGTAAATCCAATTTAAACTCCCTTACTTCAACAAGTTATATGTAAGCTTGACTTTAAAGATGACATTCAATAACGAGGCAAAAACAAATTTATTAGCTGAAATATTACAAAGACTTGAAATTCAGAATTTAGCATTATTTTTATATAGGCACCATTATGATCGATGAGTATGTATTTAACTCCTTGTGATTTGGCTGAGCTGTAGGGAATATTCTTACATTTCTCTTAGAGTAACCATGAAAGCAGTGATATATTACAAAATGTATTAAAATGGTAAACAATCTGAGTACAATCATTTGCCATTTTAATATATGACATGCAATATCAAAGAAGCCTGTCACACGAAAATATTATATGACGTCCACCTAATTTTTTTGAGTTTTAAAGAAAATATGACATTGTCTGTAAATTGTATTTTTGTAGTTTAAAAGAACTTATTAGATGTTGCATGGAATTATTTTTTAAGTTTTTATAAGGCATTACCTCAAGCTCGTACGTAGAACAAGTTTAAAGGAACATACAAGTTATCACCTAAATTACGTAATTATATTGGTTCATACATATTTTTGAGATATTTTGATTTTGAAAGTGATATTCTTAATTTAAAAAGTGAACTATTGAAATAAAAATAGATATTATTAGAATTTATAATTATACATTATTACCAAATAAGAAGATTAAGTAAAAGTCTACACCGTTATTATAACATGGTATTATATTCCTATAAAAAACCTTTTAACGATGATCTAGATTTTGTAGTTATATAAAAAATATTTATTGTTTAGAAGAACAGTATTTATTCGTATATTTTGGTCATAAATTACAAGTTTTTAACTCTTATACCTAAACTTTATCCTAAATATGTTAAGACCTTTCTCACCGAATCAAGACATTTAGTTTACATAAGTAAAGTAGAGGCTCAACACCGGAAATTATTTATAATGAAAGTGGATTATAAAAAGCGCAGACGGAAATGTTGACGTAGCTGGTCTGGACACCTCTATATTAACCAGTAAGTCAGACGACGCGACAGAAATAAACGTTTCCTCAATACAAAACTCAATTAAACTTTCTCTAACATTTCCAGTCGGGGCGTGAAGGTAAACCTCCTTAATACTCTGAGAACTTCTTGCAGACATCTCCCGGGATTACTTATGTCATTATATTTTCTAAGCGTAAAATTAAATTGTTTATGAATTTTCTATTTATAATTGAACATTGTGTTTATAAAATGGATGCCAATATGACTAGGATAAAATCTTAATTTTAGTCGCAAATCTTGAGCACGACGGATTCAATGCATGATTTTGGATATTTGCCAATATTAAATGCTACAACGGAGACAACGTATAAAGAATTGAGTTCTATCCTCTTCTTCAACTGTCTAAAAATTAAAACAAGAGGTTAATTATGCACAACAATTATACACAAACCAACGTATGATGATGCACTCGTCGAATTCAAAGTTTACAATAGAAACAAATTATTCGTCTAAACAATAAATTTACTTTCTAAGGAAATTGAAAGTAATTATTTATTACCATGTTTCTTACACACAAGATCCAGAAGTGTAACAGGTGTACCATAGAAATATATATTTCTAAAGACACCGAAGTTGTAAAGGTTAATATACAGGTACCATCAATGGAAAATATTCTCATTTCCATATACACTTTCTAAGTAATTAAACAAGTGAGTCGAAGCCTTAAAGCAAAGATTATTATAGTATTTATGAATACTAATATGATAGGTAACATTTTTGTAAGAAATACTATGGTAAAGTTATAAAGAAATACTTTAGTTGCATTAGTTACAGGAGTTCAAACGGACAAGGTGTACTAAGGTCGAAAGGATTACTTCAGCTAGATAAATATTTAATATCTGTGCCTTTTAACCCACAGATCTCACTGTGACTATTTCAGGGTCTAATATACAGCACTGGAGTATTTATATATTGTGTAACTAATATAGTTAAGGTAACCCCTATTTTAAAACTTGAATATATGTATTATACTCCAATAATATTTCAGTGTTAAGTAAAAAAATTCATCCCAGCATTACATTTAAACGAGATGAAACTAAAACATCCAAACATTTGCATATATCTATGATACTTATGATTATTATAGTTCGGTAAAACAGCACTACTCCCTGTTCTTGGAAATAATTCATCAGTTTGTATCTATTCTAGGAAAGTTTATTTAATACAGAACAAGAAACAACTTTATTGCTCTATTTTTCAACGTCATATTTTCATCAGTCTTCCTAGATTTTAAAAATTAGACTCATTTGACAGTGTACCGATTGTATTAAATTGTAATTCTGGGGTAACTGGATTACCGGTGAAAGGAGTAGGCCCAGAAGAATGATAAGGACTGGACAGTACAAAAGATGCTGCTGTCCGCGAGGCGTGCATCGCAGATGGCAGTGGTTGATAACGAAATTTGAGGTGGGGTGAGGTAGACGCGTACATCCCGTCTTAGTTGATCGGAAGTAGTAGTAAAGAGTAGTCTTTGAAAGTGCTTAGAGTTATATTTTTGCTAATCGTCATCGAACCTGCGGGTAAGTGAACTTTTTAACTGGTAAAAATTAAATTTAATAGGAATTTAGGAACTTGTCCTTTTGATCTGTGCAATATAAAACTTGTTAGTGCAGTGAGCACATGTATATAAAATTTTATGTAAAAATACTAAAACAGTTTTGTGGTTAACAGTTGTGGAAAAATTGAATAAAAGGCAAGCTGTAGAAACTTTGTACATTTTGAGTGACGAATTTGACAAGTTTGAACTAAAAGTCATCAAGTAGTTTTTATTTTAATTTTAAATCCAATAATTATTTTCAAGAAGAAGTTTTATTTTAGTTTGAACTTTATTTATTTCAGAAGATTTTCGTTTTCCTTTTTTTTGAACCTTCACAAACATTTAAATTTCAAAGCTAACCCCTCATGTGCCAGTAAAACGGTACAACAGTGTGAGCATCTAAACTTGGTTATAATGTTTTATGGGGGTATTGGATCTTTTTATATATCCCCGTTCTAAGTACTCTCTAAATGCAATAGGTCTTGTAAGAGAATAGTAAGCACAGTAAAGGAAAGATTTAGTTCAGGAAAATACCTGAGGATACTGATAACAAGTGTCATTAGGGATCGTAAAATTATCAGCTCACATAGTTAAAACTAATAAAAATTCTTATTAAAGTCCGTACCTCTTCTATCTCGTTCGTAAATACAATGATATGCAAATGTTTATCGTAGTAATTTGTGCTTAAAATCATATAAAAATAAAGCTGCCTTTTATTTTAAAACAAATGGTGATGACGAAATACACTACCACTCTATTGTTGTTTCTTACTGGAGAAATCGATCCAGCAACATCTTGAGACCATCTAGTGGCGTCAGCTGATGAAAAACACAATCTGGCGGAACATTGATGAGAACATTCACTGACTGTCTCTTGGTATCAGAGCCACTTCAGCTATTTTCTAACACACCAACATAAACTCAATCTGCCTATGACTATAGGAGTGACATATATCCTGAAACAGTAAAAATAACAGGTTGAGGATAAGTATATCCGAAGGCGAGATTTATCAGTTAGTGTGTCTCGTTCCAATCGATTTTTTGTCAAATCTGAAAATTACAAATAATAATTTTTATGTCACATGATGATAATTTATTTTTAAACATATAAACAAATGCACCACAACATGCCCAAAGGTTTTTTACAGCTAATGTGTTCATTTAGTGCATTTCTCTTTCCTTTAGGAATCGGATTTGGTGTAGGACAACTCTCTGTTTGCTATTTGCTCGTGATCAACTAATTCCTAACATAATACCCATGACCGACTAACTGTTCACTGGATTAGAGGTGTAAGTTTATGACAAAATTATAATACAGTTAATTTGTTGTTGAATTACCATTTTGATATTTAGCAATGCAGTAGCATTCACAATATAAGTGACACTCAAATCTTTCAGCTGTAAAATTATCAGTATTTTGTTCAAACTGTTACAACACAAGTTGAAACTATAGCTTAATAAATCTGTGAATAATTTTAAGGTTTTATTATAAACATTTTCCAGAATAAATCAAAACTATGCAAAGTGAGACAATTATAAAACTGTCGTCGTCGTTGTAGAGGGTAGCTAAGAATGCAACTTCTTAATCAAATCAGCTTAGTACAATTTACGGCAGTTCTTTGGTATGCACCCCATGGAAATTAGCTTTAATTGAAATTATATGAGAGAAAAGCTTTAACACTTATAACTTTTATACAATATTTAAATTTATACTTCATATTTGTCATCAAATTTTATACTAAATTATTTAAGGAGTTATGGTACAAAGAATGAAATGTAAGCGCTAGAAAAAAAAACACTGATAAAACTAAATCATATTACCTTGACGCCGTGCTACATATTTTCTTTGGAAGTTTTATTAAGCTTAGAAGTGACAGGAACTGTAAATTTAGCTTTTAATTAATAAATGTAAGAATTGTATTTGTTAAAAAGTGTAATATTTTCCTTCTTAAGAAACAATATAAAAGTATGCAAATTATATTAGATGCAATATTATCGAATGAATGCGGAAAAACGTGTTTTAAGCATTGGGTTAGTTACACTAGCTTTAGGATATTCTTTCTTAATATAAAGAATGAAGAGATATTTTAAAGTGAAAGTAAAGTAATACACTGGTTATGACTGCTTTTAGTCAATTCCTAAACACAGTTGTGGAAAAACTGTCATCCATACAGATTTTCCGACAATGATTACAGATTCTATATTATTCTTACACACGTTTTCAATATAAGTGTTTTCTGTAACTTACGGCAGTCATAACGAAACCAACTTTCATCTCATATTTTCAATTCTAACAGATGTTTCCGATTTCATCTAGGCGTACGTTTTAACAGATCTCCTTAGTGAAATGTTTGGATCATTTCACTTAATCTACATCATTGAAAGAATGTATTGATATTTTTACGGCACTTTTACTTCTGAATAAATATTATTTTATATTTCATATGGTATAAACCGAAGGATCACATTCTAGATGCGCTTCTCTCGATCCGCAATACATACGAATACAGGCATTCGCTCTACTGGCATCCAAACACTTTTGGGGGTAATTAGTCTACATTTGTTAGTATGCCACAGTTCAAAATGTATTATTATTGTAATCAAATTGCTCAAATTGGTTACCAAGTTATTCAATATGCGTTTTTCTCCTTGGAGTGATACCCGTGAGGCCAAGGTACACGTTATTCGCTAACGCTACGCCAAATGTCATGGAGTGACATGCATCATCATTTAACTTGATGTTGTTAATATAGAAGAGAAGTTTGCTCTAAAATTTAAAGTTTATATAATTTAACTCTTGAGATATCTTGTGGACAGAGCTACAGAAATTAAGTTCTCCTGCTCCTCTAGTGATAGGCTTCACTAATGCGGAGCAAATTATAGTTCAGATAATAAGTTGAGTATTTAGGGACCTTACTTTGACGTAGTAAAAATAACGGCCTAAATCTTTTGGCATGATATATTGGTAAGCAATTTTTTGTAGCGTCTGGATGAATTTACTACACATTTTTTGTGCTTAATTTCTGTTAACGTGTTTAATTCTTTCAAAAACGCAGTTTAAAAATAAAAATATTATAGTAATTTGCAGCAGTGTAAATCTGTAATTGATATCAAGAATATGATTGGACATTAAGTGTTTGTTTCAATTGTGAATATTGAAATTTGACATAAACTACTAGGGTTACAAAAAATATAATAGTAATAATTTGTAAACATTTGAAATAAAGGAACTATAGAAACAACGCAGACGACTTCTATTACTAATTGTCCGTAATATATTAAATCATTCTACCTAAACCACGTATATGAATCATTTTAAAAATATTTTTTCAGCATAATTGTTCAAGATAGCATAGAATTTTCATCCATTAAGTATATTCCTGTTAATTCTCATGGGTTAGATCTACATTGATATATTTTGTGCACATTCAGATTGGCAAAGAAATGCAGAGAGAGAGAGAGAGAGATTATATTCTTCTAAAGGGGGTAGAATGTTCTAATGATCAGCCTATTAGACGCACTCCAATACATTTAAGTGGTGCTGGACTATGTGCATATGATAAATTATTCGAGTAATCGAATATGCTTCTATAAGTATGGCAAGTAAAAGTTTCTACTATTCCTTTTCGACTTTCTCTAAGTAAAATAATGTAAAGTGATAACATCGCTTTAGTAGTTACGTCCTTTCAAGCACATCACTCACCAAGGATCTATATGCAACATAAAATTCAATGAATGGACCGAAAGAAGACATAAACCCTCACTTGAGCTGCAATAACAGCCACTTTGAGTCTTGCATAATGCAGAAAACAAGAGTACTAACGGCTATCATTCAATATCTTTTATAAGAGATTCTTTCACGAATTTTTCTAATATCTCAAACTTATTATGTTGTATAATTCAAGTATTAATTATTTCAATATAATACTGTGTAGTAATAAAAGCATAAAATATGCCAGAATAAATTAATACTTGTGAATTAGGATCGCTTGTTTCAACTGTTGAATCATAAAAGTATCTAGTATTTTTAGTGCTTTCAGCCTTCAGGACCATTTCATATGAGAATTTCAAAACATATGACACCATACATTATCATTAGTTCTAATACTATCATTAGGGAACTACTATGACTTTGTGGTATTAATTTTGTTGTACTATATTATTAGTTGATTGCAATGGATCCTACCAGTTAAAAGTATCAAATCCTAGTGATATAGGATTAGAATCTAGGATAATAATAATGACCATAAATAATAATAATAATATTAATACAGAAATATAATTAAAAATATAATAACATTCTGAGTTAATATTACATTACCAATACCCGATATCAGTAAAATACGACAAAATATGGTAAAGATCCTTACAGATAATTAGTAAGTGAGCTACTAAAATATATATTGTGTTCAAACAAAGTTATGCTTCATAAATAAAATGGCACAGCGACTTAGGGTGTAACTATTATCAAAAAAACTGTTAAGTAAAATTCTGGTTCTTTACGTAAATAAATGGTAGGAATTTTCCACATGCAAAAACATACGCACAAAAATTTAATATATTTGCCACAAACAGCTCAGTCTAAATAGGGTTAGTCAGTTTACGGGTCTAAATGTCGTAAGAAGGAGCACGTCAATTGGTTCTAACAAGTGACAAAACAAATTGCTGTTACTGGTTGGTTTTAATTGCTATTGGTGTACCCCAACATGAATGATAACCATTCTTGTCACCTATGTCTGCTCAACAACTACAACTCCTCTACTACTCCTTGTCCTCTGAAATCCCAAATCATGATTTCTGTGCAAACTACTGATCGCACGATCAGCTGCCTATGGCCTCACAATCGGTTATCACTGATCGTAACTACAGGCACTCCTCGCACTGTCATTGTTTGCCGTATTTATGCTTGGCCGCCTAGCAGCTTTTTGAATTTACCTTAAAATCAAGAGATTGTGTTATTGAAAAACTGTACTGATCTCTGTAATATTAGACGGATTAGTAAACTTTAACTAAAACAAACTAACAGAATACTACGGCTTACAAAATAACACAATAAATCACATTTTATAATATCGTTCCAAAATGCCCATTAATAATATACCAGAAGGTTTTTAACAAATCTTTCAACTGATCTCGAGACCTAGCAGTTTATGAGGGTAGGTTGGTCTGAGTCTGCCTAATATACTATATTAAGTGAGCTGCACTCTGACTTTTAGATAAACAGCGTAATAGATAGTCCCGCCGTAATAAACGTGTTGAACTAGTTGATTGTATTCCAAAAACAAAATTAAGAATGGAGCAATTATCATATTATCTACTGTTCATCTGCTAATATCGTCCTCATTCTGCAGCCAAGATTACCACTGTTTTTAGTTGGACACGCTCTACTAAGTGTATTTATCGATAGTTGAGAGTCAGACGCGGCCCACCACTGTCTGCAACGGACAAACGGTGACCACGAGTGACCGCTTTTGAACCAATATCCAACACCTTGCATGGTCAGCGCATACTTTGTTGGGTTTGTCTCCCTGATTGGTAACAACCCAAGAGCCTCACTGTACTGTACAAACTTGCACTAATAACGCCCAATGGTAACCAGAGGTAGTTATTACGTAACATGCTGTCTGCTTCCGTTGCGTTTTGCTCTTACATAGAGTGAATATAGACTTACCAACGTTCAATACGTCTGTGTGAAGTAGTTAATTAAGTTTTGTTGCGTTGTTTTCCTTCGTTTCAACTAAAAGATTATTTAATCAGATAGTTTTTAAATTTATGCTGTAGCCTGATAATGGAGTGTAATTTCTTAAAAATGTAACTAGTGACGTCACCTTATCGTTTTTTGGGCCGAGTTAGGGATACTTAATTAATTTTCGGTTCATAAAGAGGCATATGCTAATTATTTGTAATATGTTTTACAATGTATAATTTAATTCAATGCCAGAAATAAAACATGTTGAATCCCCACTTAATTGTAATTTGTCTTTGGGTCACAATTCTTTGAATGAAGAACAGCTGCTGCAGATGTTAAATGGAAATAGCATTAGATTGCAAACAGATCTTCCCATTGAAAAAGATAACTTTTACTACAGTGTTGTTTATCTGCGGGATGAATCATTAAGTATTATTCTTATTCCCATTCTATTATTCCCATATTTGGCGATGATGAACTATATAATTAAAGTTTTGTAGTTACATTTCTAATTTTGGCCATCGTTAAAAATATGGTTCATAAATGTTTGCATAAATGATTTTCAACATTTAGAGTGGTAAGTTATAATTGGTTAATTATTAAGTTAGTTCTTATCTATTGTACCAATGATAGGATAAACACAATATTAGGCCTCATTTTCTTTGTAGATCCTCAAAATTGTTTGAATCAAAGATTAATGCATGATTACTCCGCTTATAAATAAAATTGCGTTAAAGTGTAAAAAACATTTAATTATGTAACATCATACGTAGGAAATTTTCACTACACGACTACTTTTACCAAGACTTCTGTCTTGGATTAAACGATCTATCTATACCTGTGTTAATGAAAAGTGTTGTAAATAAATATTCAGAGGATTAATAATCAAGTTAATGTTTATTAATTAGCAAGTATATACACATTAAGCACACCGACAATGTAACACGTGGAAGACGTACGGAAAAGAATAAATCATTTTTATCTATAACAGCTGTTGTAAAAGTTGGCGCATGTGCACGTTGATTTCTTTGCTGTCGTAGTGTGTGTCTGTGTGAAACCACCAATACACGCGGGTATTGTCAATTATTTAAAACACCCCTCCTCAATATCTGCGTGGATCGGTTACTTCAGACCCAAGGTCCCACAATGTTGCCAGTGTTTGATTGATGGTAGCGATTTCGTGAAAATATCGGCTACCATTTCGTCCGTCGGTATATGTTCCACCTTGATCTGTCCTTCTTGCACTTTCTCTCGGATGAAGTGATGACGAATGTCTATATGTTTCGTCCGGGGGGTGAAACATATAGTCCAGGAGAAATAGCAGTTAAAAATGGTCAAATAAATAAATGTTTTCTTCCAGCTTATGGCTGCGCCGCCCAACAAGAAGGTGTATCCTGTGTACGACCTTCTGTCCAGTGTACATGCACCCCAATTCGCATCAGCGTAGCCTGTCAATTTTCCATATTTCCATCAAAATGCAGGGAATGATTGGCTGTCCCTTTGAGGTATTTCAAAACCCTTTTAGCCGAACCCCAGTGATGATCGGATGATTTGTCGTTGAATTGTGCGAGCACACTCACGGTGTATGCTATATCCGGCCTCGTACATACCGCCAAGTACATCAATGAGCCTACCAGCTCTTTGTACGGATGATTATTTGAAGATTTTCCTCGGTCTTCTGCTGTTCCCTCGATTTTTGTACTTGGACTCGCTGGTATTTCCACCGGGTTACAGGAATCCATTCCAAGTTTCTTCAAAATTTCCAGAACGTATCCTCTTTTTCCCATTTTGATCCCGTATTGTTGATCAATTTCGATTCCTAAGAAATATTTTGATGCCTATTTCTTTATTTATTTCATGTTTTACGTGATCCAGTAGCGCCTCATTGTCCGAAAATACCAACATATCATCTATCCAGACAGCAATTACGATGATATTATTTTCGCGCTTCGCAGTGAATAAAACACGGGTCTGATACCGTCGGTTGCAATCCAATTTTTCTTAAAATTGTGGTTAAATGGTCGTACCACATTTTTCCTGATTGCTTTAACCCGTAGATAGCCTTCTTCAAACTGCATACTTGGTTCTTTTTCTTCAATGCTTTCTGCATCTCCATAGCTGCTTTTTATGTCTTCGAATCACGTCTTTCAGTTCGTACGATGTCATTCATGGCCTCATCTAGCCCCTCAGGCAGCTCCATGTACAGCTCTTCCTTGAGCTCACTGTTCACATATGCCGTCTTGACATCCCAATGCTGAACTTTGGTATTCAACCCTGCTGCTAATGCCATCGCAGTTCTAATCGACTCGAATCTTGCCACCGGAGCAAATGTATCGTCGTAATCAAATCCTGGTCGTTGAGTAAACCCTCGTGTGACGATGCGCGCCTTTCTGCGCTCGATTGTACCGTCTGGATTTAATTTATTCTTGAGTACAGTTCGTGTACCGATGACGTTCTTGTTTGCCGGCCTTGGTACTACTTTCCAAGTCCCATATTCGAGATGTGACTTCACCTCGTCCATGATAGCACGCTTCCACAGCTCAGCGTCATCTCCAGTTAATGCTTTATCTGTTTGCACGTCGGCATTGAACACTAACTCCTCGAAGATGTGCCTATCTTCGTTGTTGCATTCATCAGAATCGCAGGGGTCTTTTTGCTCGCGGTGTCTCTTTTCAACTTGCACAAAGGATGATTCTAACGGCCTTTTCAAAACACGACCTTGCTCGTCGTCACCAGTATTCATATCTTTTCCGCGGCCTGATCCAGTGCTAGAGACACTTTCGGGTCTACGATACTTTCGTGGACGGCCTCGGCTGCCGGTCCGTATCTTAGGCGGTCTGCCGCCTCTTTTTCCCCTGACGATGAAGATCTCCCCGTTTTCCTGCTCGTTGACGATTTCTTTTTCTTCTTCTTCTTCGAATTCAAGTGGATCCAATTCGACCTTCGCGTAGATTATCTCTGGCTTGTCCCTGAATTTTCGATTGTTGATTCTCAAAATTTTTATTTTTTATCGACTCTTCCAGTGGATCAACGTTGGCTCTCGATGACCCCATATCCTCGTCAAAACGTACATCTCGGGTCACGACAGTTTTTCCAGTATCCAGCCGCACTCTGTACGCTTTTGATTCCAGGTCGTATCCTATGAATCTACCTGCAGCAGCTCTCGGGTCCATTTTTCCAAGTCCGACTGTTTTATCTAAATACGTACGCTCTCAAACCAAATATACGCATGTGTTTTGAGGTCCGTCAACTTGCCGTGCCAAATCTCGTACGGGGTTTTTCCACCGATACATGTACTTGGACAGCGATTCCTGATATAATTCGCCGTCGCTATGGCTTCAGCCCAAAATGATTCTGGCATCCCGGTCTCGATCAGCATACATCTGGCTGTATCCAGCAGCGTTCGGTTCTTCCTCTCCGCTACACCCGTTTCTGCTCAGGTGTGTACGGCGCTGACAGTCTTCTCTGGATCCCCTCCTGCTTCAGGTACTCGTCGAAATCTCCATTTCGGTATTCCCGACCGTTGTCCGACTGTAAAAATTTAATTTTTCGGCCAGTAAATGTCTCAACAAAATTTTTTTATTCTTTAAACTTACCGAGTACTTCCGATTTCTTCTTCAAGAAATACACCTCGCACCACGTACTGTAGTCATCGGCAAACGTCACCATGCACTTCGATCCGCCGTTGGAATTTGCCCTCATTGGCCCGCAAACGTCGGTATGTACAATCTCCAGTGGCACTCTACTCCTGTGAACCCTTTCTGTGATCGGCCTGGCAGCCTGCTTACCGCGACAGCAAACGTCGCATACTGTTGCTTTGTTCTTGAATGACAAATTTATCCCGGTTGCCAGCTGCTCATCAAATAATTTATTGACTGCATCCATGTGTATATGCCCAAGTCTCCTGTGCCAAATTTTCGGAGAATTTTGGCCCCTTTCCTAAAAGGTTTTTGACTTGACGTGTCCCCAGAATTTGCTTGCGCTCGCGTAACCACCTGCGCATGTTCAGTATTTTCTTCTCTTACAAAGTACAGGTCTCCCACTCTATCGGCGATAATCACGGTTTTGCCATCTGTATTACGTACCTCAGCTAATTTGTCATTGAAGATTACTGTATTACCTTTGTCAGTAATCTTATATACCGACATCAGATTAGTTCTTAATTCCGGTACATACAGCGTGCCATGCAAGTTCGCGGTTGAAATAACTCCACCACTTACATTTATCTTGGCTACGCCCTTTACATTTGCAATTTTAGATGCTTCTGTTGCTAACTTGAGCACCGAATCGCATGTCACCGTATCATCAAGAATATCCTCATCACCGCACATGTGAGTTTTGCATCCACTATCCAAACACCACTTGGATTAGCTATGACCTTGAACCTTGTTGACCTCTTCTCGGTGCAGTTCCGAGATGTAAAAATCCTGTGCTACCCTAGCACTTCCTTGTGTTAATCTTCCATTTTCCTTTTCGGGACAATTTTTGGCAAAATGGCCAACCTTGCCGCATTTGAAGCATTTTCCCTTGAAATTGCCTTTTTCGCCGCCGCCGCCACGTCTACCAAAATTACGTATTCTAGATCTGGCCATGAATGCTTTGTCTTCGGCGTCTTGTGAATCGCCTACCCTGGCCAAACATTCATTTAAGATTTTTATCTTGAGCTCTTCCGGCTTCGGTAATTGATCACAACTCTCTTACGCATCTTCCATCGGCGTACGGCCATAATTTCTTCTGAATCAGCAATGCCCGAATCTGAATTTTCCATGTGTCGTAATTGTCCTTCGACAGTGCTTGTATATTGCTACTTGTACCAGCCATCTTTTTTAGGTTATACAAACCACCTTTTAACACAACGTGATACACACACTTAATTTCACTTTTACTGACTTTTATTAACTTTTAATGCCCAACGCTATCACACAAACGTTTCTGGGCCCATAACCTGTTGTAAATAAATAGTCAGAGGATTAATAATCAAGTTAATGTTTATTAATTAGCAAATATATTAATTAGCACACCGACAATGTAACACGTGGAAGACGTACGGAAAAGAATAAATCATATTTAGCTATATCAGCTGTTGTAAAAGTTGGCGCATGCGCACGTTGATTTCTTTGCTGTCGTAGTGTGTGTCTGTGTGAACCACCAATACTGGTGGCGACAGAAAAGAAGAGACCTGGCCCGTGCCGGCGCACAGCTGTGTACTTGTGTGTTGCCGCGCGGTAATTTCAGGCGCTTCGCCCCACAGCCAACCCTGCGAATTGTTTATCCTAGCAATGTAGTTATTTTTTTCAGTAATGTGGCATTCCTGCAGAGTGTGACTCATCATTATTTCAGTCTTGTTAATTTCAACATTACTAATAGTAAGTTTTTTATGTTATCTTCCGACATGCTTACCATTGGAGGATTAACTGTGTTCTCTCGGTTTCATATTCAACAATTTACAACTTTAGCAAAATATAATTATTTTCTTTTGACGTGGTATTTTTAAAGCTGTTGAAGCAAATTTTTGTATCCAATTACAAATGTTCCTATTTTTTGCGTACGAGGTTTTTTGTTCACTGTATATTCAATATTGTGTTAGTCAGTAAGGTATCAATGTTAAATGTTATATACATAAAAGCACTACATTTACATTATACATATATGAACCTTAGTAATTGTTATCTTAACAATAAAAAAACCTTCAATTTCAGCAATTCATTCCTTTAATTATTGTTTCTTTACAACCACTGTAAAGCCTAATTATTAGAATTTATTACAAACATAAATTTTGCTAAATTTTAATTGATCAAAACAGTACCGTCATTTAAATTATCTTATAAAACATAACAATTAGACCGCAAATCAATCAAAACAGTGAAACAATAATGGAATTACGAAACAAGGCGCGGCAACATACTAGTAGTAGCGCCTGCAATTTTCAGATAGGGCAGAATGCAGGTCACTTCTTTTCTCTCGCCATCAGTACACGCGGGTATTGTCAATTATTTATAACAGAAAGTAAGATTACTTTTCATAAAACCCTCGATGACTCATAGAACCCGTCCTCCCCGTTCTTGAATTAATATAATTATTAATATTACTATATATACTATATATATATATAATTCTTTGCTCCAAGTTTTTTATGACGATAGAAGGATTGTGAAGCAAGCAGGATTTATTTTCGTGCACTTTTCACTTGATAAAAAATTAGTAGCATTACGTTTTTAAGATCTGTAACCTGATCTGTAACTCTGGAGAATAACTAACGTAACTAGAATAAGTTCTGGTCCCTAAAACATCTTTATTTAGGTAAACAGTGTTGAAGAAAGAGTTTTTTAATCAGCTCTTTTAATCACATATTATTGTTACATAAACTAAACATATCAAAATCATCTTGACTAAGTTTTATTATACGACATGATAACTGAATTATTATTTCTTCAGATACAAAGTAAGTATTAGATTGAGTAATGAGTTATCCAGCCAACCAGTGTTTACATTTTGTTTATAACACGTAAATACGTCAGAGGGTAGGTTAAACAATGAAACGAATGTGAAAGGAGCGTCACAAACTTATTTGAAGTGTGAGGACAATATTTCATTGTTAGATATAAAAACACACATTACCAAGATGACGTAATGGTTAAATATAGATATTTCATCTCCGTAATATGACTCAAGACAGTCAGCTAGCTGATAAAATCCCACTTCAAACATTATTAATAAATGCGGAACACTCGTGTTTACTGAAATAAGACAGAGGGCATCATTTGTCAACTGAATAATTTATCTCTTGTTCTTGCACATAGTGTTCTACCGGATATCTCACTGTAATTATTGCCGTAGTCAGTCATCTCATGATATTCTTCGTTTAACTGTATAATTTGTTACGTTTTATACATATTTGGTTCAGTTTATATTCTAGTTTTATTTCCTAATAATTCTAGCGGAAGTGATAGTGAAACATATTGACGTCAATTTATTTAAAACATAATTTAGACAGAGTATGTATAATAAGTATGTCTATACCATATAGATAGTAAATCTTTAATTGATTTAATAATAAATAAATATACTGTATAAACAGGAATTTTTATTAAAGTACACTTTTAATATTGTAAACATTAGCAAATCTTATCCATGCGGTGTTTGATCATTAGCGCAATGCATATATCAAATAGATGGTTACTATCTAACTTTTGCTACATATTGCTATAAATAACATCTTAGTTGGCTTTGAATAAAGTATGCCTTTTAGATAAAGTCAAATACCGCACCAGAAATAACTTGCCTTAGGGCCTTACCAAATACTTTTTTAACAGGGCATCAACATAAAATATAATTTTGTTTCAAAATAACATAGAGAATCATTGTTTATTACATTATGAATGTGTTAACTGAAAAGCCAAGAAATTAGATTTAAGGATTCTTATAAGCTGGCCTTAAATAGTTAATTGTTACTAAAATCCTTTATCACGTATTAAGTATTGGAGAGAAATCTTATTTTAAGTTTCACATTTAATCTAAAATAGATAAGAATATTTTATTATCACCTGACTCAGGAGTGTTTAAAATGTCATGTAAAAGAATATGCACTGGATGTCCATGTTTTTCAGTAGGAAATGAGTATAAAACCGCAAATATCCGCTAGTAAGTTATTCTTCCAGGATATCATTGGGTTAAAAACGTTTAGCTAATAATTGTTTTACATATTGTATAAAACAAACAGGAACGTGTTTTTTGCATTTAAGTTTTTGTTTTGTTGTTTGTTTTTATAAATAAATATATTTATCACTTTAAAGGTATTGCATCACTGGACATCCCTTGAACAAGATAAGCTTTAAATTATTTTTAGCCTATTGTATTATTATTACATAAAGAAAAAGATATATGCATATACTATGGTTAGTTTCTTCTAAAAAAAATATTTTTATTGCCCTTAATCATTTTTGGTTATATCAATGCGCTTGTTTTATTATTTCAGCAAAAATAAAAATTTCACCAATGTTATCCAGGTGGTGTGATGAAAATATGAAACTCGATGTTACAGAAAATGTTCAAAAACCCGGAAATAACGTACTTTATAGATTATAATAAAAGCATAATATTTTTAAAAACTGCGTTTTCACTCAAGATGTTAACAATTTCAATATAATTTATAAGGTGAAAACTGTTTTATGATCAACATAAATCAATATTATCAAGTATCATAAATTATTTAATCTACTTCAAAATATTTGTTTCGAAATATCAATAGACGTTCACATAAATAAAAATAAAGCTAATAGAAACTGAAATTTTGATGTGATTCAGTTATATTGGTTGAGCTAACGGCATTCAACTTACAAGTATATTTGTTTTAAACATCTATAAAATTAATTATAATCACTTCCTTCCATTGAATATGCCCTTGTAACGTTAAAAACATTTATTTTCAAAGAAGATTTAGTGTCGAGTTTGTTTGTTTACGCTTGTTGAGATTAAACTCGGTAATGAAGTAAGCTTAGCAAAGTAAAGTGTCTATTGGCTGTCTATATATACTCTACAAAAAGTTGATGCGCTAACTAGAAGTTTACATGTTACTAATCAACCTTATTGGTTGAACTTTCACAAAACTTCAGATAGGTTTCGTAGAAATCTATACGTAGAACTAATATTCCTGTGTTACGATATTCCTGGAAATCTTTTCATCTTCTGCTGGAATACAAATGCATAATTTATACGTTTTTGAAGATTTGTGTGCATACGCTTATGCAATAAACTCATGTTTGTTAACATATTAAAACCGGCAATATTTCTAGTTTATTTAAATTCAGTCCTTTACGGAAATATTAAACTTTGCAATCCTTGAACAACTTTGATAGCTACATGGATTTAGTGTCTTAATATTGTAGCTGATGAATCCTCCAACATCTTTTATCTCAGTTGAAATAACACACATTACAGATAGAGAATGCAATACGGATGTGTGAAACCATTGCAATTACAAATTTATGTACACAAAACAATACATTGAGAATATAACATTCATTATTTTACCATTCAATGTCAGTATACGAGATGCTAAAGAATTAAAAATTTATAATTTTATTACAATTTTAAATGGGCAAAATCATTGTGAAAACGAACATAAAATCAATTAGCTTCAAAATGAGCTTTTACGTCCATTTGACTTGCACGGACATTTTACAAGTTTACAAGTGACACTGTTCTAAAGATAATAATGCACTGAAATATGAATACAGGATAGTGCTCTCACGTGTAAACAACACTCCAGGACTCCAACACCAGCTCCAGTCAACTGGACAAGTCCAGAAAGAGTTATTCCTGCAGAGTGTGTCCTGTGTATGACACTTTTTCCCTTAAAATAAACCATGTCAAAGGTATTGAAGTCTTAGAAGCATTCATGAATATTTTACTCGTGCTTCTGTTGCATCTTTATTTTACGATTGGACAGTTGTACAGACCAAAAAGTTTTGAAGAAACATCAATACCGCTTACTAATCCAAACATTTATTTTGAAATGGAGATTATACAAAGAGTAGAATTTATCAAATAACATGTTGAGCAATTGAAATTTATAATGTACTAAAACCGTAAATAAATAGATATTGCCGGATATTGCAGGATAGAAATACACTTTTTACTATACATCTTATATTATTCGAGACGTTGCTTCACGTTTAGATATTAAAACAAAATCCATTCAAACAGTATTTAGTGAATGGGATTAATGAACACATTTTAATAAATAATCACGTTACAATCATTTTGAGGAAGCATTTGAATCTTTGCTTTATTGATAAAACTGTTTTCTATTCTATATTTATGAACGCTTTCTTTTTAAAAGGTTTTTAACCAATATTTCTTCCAGTATCTTTGTAAACAAATAGTTCCTATAAATTGTTTTTATAGAGAGTCAAAAATAATCAAATTTAACATGTTTTTCCTTGTTTTGTTTTCTTAAAGTAACTGTAATTAGAAGTAATTCATTAATGTAACTTACAATTCTTACTAAATATTTATTCGTCGTGCCTAGAATAAGATTCTACGTGGAATACCACAATTCGTATGATTTGTAGATAATAGTTTTTCATACTTATTAAACTATTGCACTAAATTATTAGAATAATTATATCTGTTTTAATTAATATTTCATTGAATACTTCTCATAATATCCGATAGTCGAAATATACTGGAATATATTATCACTAATGCTGACTACGTTCACGTAGAATGTGACCCGGTTCACGATAGAATGTTGTCTATTATGGCGAAACTAATGTTCTATTTCTTATTCTAAGTTCCTTTACTGTAAAAATTTTACTTAATTTGACACCTCTGGATACCACTTTCAATATTAGTTCGTCTTTTGATAAATACTCTAACTTAATGGCAGGCATAGTGGATTTTTCACTCGGTTTCTCTCATTATAATGGCAGTTTAAGCACATCAAAAGCAGAGATGCGCATTTATTATGTGTACCAAATGGATGAAACACATGATGTTTGATATCGCTGCGGCTTTTTAATAATTAACACTCGATTTGCAAAGTTTACTTATAAGTTTAATTTTGTCAATTACAACCTACAAGCACTACCTCTAGATGTAAATATAAAAAAATATCTTGCCACGTTGTTGCCAAAATATAGTAATAATGAGTATCTTTGGGGTGGGCCTAATCCTTCCAATGTCCTTTGGTATTTTTCGCACGAACTTATTCAATTACTAAACATTTAAAGTTGAATTCCCTTCAAGTCAATGTCGGCACACACGCGCGGGCGTCAGCATCCTGGCTCGACATTGCAACTGTAGTCGGAAACAGTGGAGATTTGTAGACTAGAAGTCTATAACATGAATACTGGAAATACTTGAGGTTGTTCTCATAGTTCGAGAGCACTCGTAAACTCGCCTAAAAGAAAATCAGAAGGTTTTAGCAATTTATCGAGAGAGAAAAGAATATTACGCGTGCCGGTTAAGTTATTAATCCGCCAAGAATTTAATTCCAAGAACATCAGATTAAACTTATGCTAACCAGTAACGGGTAAAAAGTAGGTGTGCAAAAAGAAGTATTATGTAAACTGAAACTAAATAACGGTACAAGTGTGATGAAACATAAATATTTGAAATTATATAAAAGTTGGTGGATGCAGCAGCCCTCAGATCAGATGAAATTACAGTTCTAATGGTCCAAGTCCAACAATCCTCTGAGGGTGGATCATCCTTTGTTGATTCCTAGCAAACATTCAGCTGTTATCAACACTGCCTGATCCACGGCGTTTTTTCAATATCATTCTGTCAACATCTAGTATTGATTTTAGAATAAATTTTTAATCTGTTTTCGATTCAATTATGTAACATTTACTATGCTCTACCGCTGTTTATGACAAACAAGCTGACACTCTACAACTCTCCACAGATATTGAAATACATCAATGAATTTACACGTAATCTATTTCAAAGTTTTGATTCCTCAGCATTTTTATCGATAATAAATACAAATGATGTACAGTCTATTGCAAAGTTATTATACTGCAGGCACATGAACTCTAAGCTAAATTGAATTTATAAAAAGTGTTATTATTTCAGAAGCTAGGAACATTCAGCTACCCATATCTGAACTCTACCCCTAGCTTACGATACAACAACGCTCGCTTCATAATTAAACTACTTGAGGTTCGTTTCCCGCAGCGTCATCCATACAAAGTTACATCACGGCATTGTCTAGCGCTCTATTAATGGTCCTTGTACACAAAAGGCTCCCTTGTAAATTTAGTGCACGGCATGATTAGACAGTAGTAACTTACATTGTTTAGTTGCTTTATTTTGTTTATTACAAATATTTCAAACTTAAAATCAATAAATATGCAATATTTACCCACAGTCTACAGCTTTATGTAAACATTCAATTGCGCTAGCAATAATAATGCCGCTTTTCGACATCTGGTAACTATTTCCTTTATTAGATATCTAATCTTCAACTATAAGTTATCCAGTTTTTATTGTCAGTCTCTCCTCCTCCCTCTCACCCTCTCCCTCGTCCCCAATCCCTTACCATCTTATCACTTTCCTTCTCACCCTTCCCTTCTCCTTCTCACCCTCTCCTTCTCCCTCCTCACTCTGACCCAACACTTCTCCTCTCACTCTCCCATATTCCTCTATTTCTCTCTCTTTTTCACTCTCTCCCATTCCCTTTTCCTGTAACTCTCTCTCTCTCTCTCTCTCTCTCTCATCCCTTCTCCTCCCTCTCATCTTCTCCCTTTTTACCACTACCAATCAATCTCTTACTCTCTTTGTAACTTAAGAATGAAAGAAAGAAGAGCTTAGAAAAATATGGTAATGGACAAAGCTAAAAGTACAAAAACAAAGATATGTTTTACATAAAATAAGCATAAACCTTTTTAAATAGTACTAAATTTAGTTAAGAACAAATTAAAAACAAGAACATACTGCCATTGTGTCGGCTAGATATTCGACGTGGCTGCCGCTTAGATAAGTTTCAACCGCAGAGTTATCCTGCATGAAGCTCGCTAGTCGGTCGTTGGTTGTTCGGTTCTGATCTTTAAGCCGTTGGTCACCAGGTTAAGTGTTAGAGAGGACATCTTAGCCAATCTTTAGTTAACTTTACTTTGCAGTGCTTACATACTACAATAACACACAATTCCGGCACCCAAATGTTTTGAGACGGAGAAAATTCTTTAAATGCTCCTTTAGTGTTTATTTTAAATCTATCTTTGGCTGAGCCTTATGTACCGAAGGACGAAGAAATTGCATGTTCTTTGTTGTGCGTCAAAGATTAAAATTTAAGTCAGTTACTGCATACAATCTGTACCCTCGACTGCTGTAAAATAAATTATAAGAATCATTCCGATTTACAAATTTTCCTAAAAGGGTTATCGAAGAAAATAATTAGAACTGTAAGAAAAACTTAACAACACAACCAAGATTACCTTTTCTTCACCCACTACACAAATCAGTTCGTACATACTTAATAACTTGAACTTGGAACTTAAAAACTTTGTAATGAATATGAAATTACAGTAACGCAAGTACTTATGAAAGTTGCAGAGTAAAAAGATGAAGTATTCTTGTAGAACTTGTACAGAATAGTGTGACCAACGTATTATTGAATTCAAGGAAGAACAACCATTCTACTATAATACTTTTAGATCTATATTTCAGTCTGAGAACTCGGTCAATCGATTCTAATCCAATAAATCGGATCGTCCAACTTGTTGCAGTCTATAGACCTACAGTATTGGTTCTTCGTATTGGACTTCTAGAAAACTTTACTCATCGCAAATATTTCTTACTGGCTTCTCTTTTATATTTATTTGGAGAAACTATATCAACTGTTTTAGCTATAATAGATTTTAATGAAGACAGTTTTACAATACAACTCTTAATAATTGGTTTACTTGGCAATACTAAACTTTGAAAGCCCGACTTTTTGTAATAATTCAAATGCTGTTTTGCGTGTTTTGACTTAGTATTAATTACTGATTAAAAATAACATAAATTAACTACAATTATGCTTTATATTTGTTCTAAGAAGCTTATTTACTACCCGTACTATATGTATTACCACCGGTTAATACAACAACACATGTTATATGTTGGATGGATTGCAGGTTAAATATGGAACTTGTTATCCAAACATGTAAAAATATAATTGCCTTGGCCGTAAGTCAACACTTTCTAATCTTTAGAACACGAGATCGTTTCCCGGGCTGTTGGTAACAAATCTGCACATTGGTTTGGACCTTTTAGTCTCATAAACATTACTTAAGAAATTAACAATGGTATTGGAAGGATGATCACTTTTAAAACAGTTAACGAATAACAACAAGATCAGCTCATGATACAAGTCCTTGCCACAGAATATCGTTACCTCGGTGAGGTCTTGGTATGTTTGGTTAATACATATATACAGCGTGTTTCACTAGAGGTTGGCACAACTTGCGATAGTAGACACAAAAAAGCAAAAAAAGTTCACATAAACATCTGTCCTATCTCGCTTCGTTTAGTGTCGGTCTGTCCATATGTGACTTTATTTAAAAAATTGTACCTCAGAAGCCGTTGGAGCAAATAACATGAAACTTAGCAGTTATTTTTAAGCTAATTAAATGGCTAATTAAGCTAACATTTTCTCAATATCCTAAAATCTATTAATTCCGTGTACCAATTGCAAGAATAATTAATTATTGAAACCCTAATGAAAAAACTATGTTTTTAGTTTTTTGTTAAAATCGGTTGAGAAATAAAATAATAACATTAATTTTTGTTGGTGAGTGTATATGCTTTCCTACATGCCAACCCATTGCAAAACAACCAGTGTATAATTCTTGCCGGAATAGATATCAGAGTTCTCCTAAAGCAGTTGCACTATGAATATTATTTGATGGTATAAGAAGGCAGCTAGAGCTTCAGGGGCACATAATCCTATCTCCGCAATGTAACGTGTGTTTTTTTTATCCCGGATGAATAAAATATAATTTTGTTATGATTTGTCCCTAACTAGATCTTTTAGCAATAAGTGGATTTGTTTTTTGTAATTTCTCAAGCTGCACTTTTCTTTTTATGGCTACATCATAATGTTCTTGTAATTTTAGAACAGCAGCGTATGTAAGACGGTATGTACCGCCAAGTATTATTTGGAAGCTGTTTTGCTTCATTGTGTCTAAGTACTCAATCACATTCCTATTCACATCAAAATAATCAGTGATCAGTCAGCAATTTAAATTAACTTCCGGTTTATCCAAACATAAAAAACAAAATAATTACTCTATATTATATAAAATGCATGTATATAAACCACCGCTTGGATACAAATCGTGCTAGTAATTATGTATCTCTATTTAATTCTTATAGAAACAATCTAAATGCGTTGAAAAATGTAGAAAGCAAATATATTAATTTGTATTTTTGTTACAGTAAAAATATATTAATAAAGGTTAAACTAAAAATAACTTAAATGAAGCTAATAATATAATAACTATTTATGGATTTACTTTGAGATTTAAATATGAATCGATATGAAGAAGTACTGAAGTGATCGCGTGTTTATGATTTAGTGAACATTAAGTACCAATTATGTGATGTATATATTATTGTCGCCGGATCAGACAATATATTAACTTCTACAAAGCTTTAAACAAAATCTTGAAACAATTAACTGGTTTCAGATACACAAAGGCATGCTCTCTTACATGTTCAATACAGATATTTCAATATCACAGTTACAAAACAGATGGTTCCAACTTCAAACATATCCGTTCAAGCTTGTGTGAATTATCAGATCAAGTTGGAGCTATACATTTCTTTCAATTACTCTAAATAAATTCATTATGATGATAGATTTACTATAATCATCCGCTTAAAGATAGCATCATTTTCGGACATCGTAAACCATGTAAATTTTCCTTATATGGTTTAGTGTTTTTTAATTGCTTTTTATATTGTATTTAATTTCAAAATAATAGGTTACTATTGAAAGATGATTTCATCATTATTATAACCTTTACTTGTATATCAAGTGCTTTTATAAGTATAGTTTAAAACTTGTTATTACTATATTTATTTGTGAATTTAATACTTAGCCTCTCTAAAATAACAACCTTCAACCTTCAAATTAAAAAGGTAAATTATTGTTTTCACAGTTTTTATACAAATACAGGATGAACCAGACTACCGAAGCTACTGATTGTAGCGGGTATAACAAGTGAAGATAGAAACTCCGTTTCAAATGTAACCCCGTCCAAATTTTTTGGCTAATGAATTCGATAAAATCAATTAAAAATTATTATTGGAGAATGGGGGTTGGGACATGTTTAAATGTATAGTTGGGGCGTGAGTATCTCACCTTGATAGGTCTCATGAGACGGAAAACTTCAAAAACTGTAATACATTTTTTGTGTACATGGCGTTAAAAATCTAAAAAACTATTTTAATAGGTTTGTTACTGTTACTTTATTGAACAATTTAAGGAAATTCAAATGTTCAAAAACTGCCACAAAATAAAAAATGTTGTATTTAAACATTTCAGTATTAAATATATACATTTTGAAATTTAAAAAAATCTGTTATGGCAAAAAAAGTAAATACAACCGTATGGTGTGCATTACACCACGTAAAAATCTAGTAAAAAAATTAATTGTTTTGCAATTTATCTTTGGATTTCTCTTAAGCGGTTTCGGTTCTTTAGTCAAAAATATGTGGATAACGTAGTCTGGTTCACCCCTTAAAGACAAATACTCTACGTCTTATTGTAATCCTTATTAAAAACTAATGATTTCCATGTAGTTTGAGTTTATCGATTACTTATTTTCCAAATCTCGCTACTCCAGGAGTGACAAATAAATATGAACCCGAGAGGAACGGATTTAAAACATCGAAATACTATGGTTGCTTATGTGACTAGTAAGTGACAAACCACTAATAATAATTTTTCCTGTTTGACTGTTTAAGCTTCAATTTGAAGAAAGTTGTGTCACGTTTTAAACATTACTCTAACGATTAACGCAAGGGTTTAAACAACTTTTTAATGTATATTAAGTACAACTTTAGTCAAAATAATTATATAATTATATTTTCCAATATTTATTTAAATGTATTTTTTCTACTTTGGTTTATTTATATTTGAATATCCAACATCACGTGTTATGGGCTTAAGTATTATTTCTGATTACAAAAAGAGAGTGGAAAATATTTTTTTGTAGTATAAACAACAAGGCCCACTACAACTGGAATTGTTTATGTGCTATCCTACACATTATTAGCATTCATGAATTTATTCAATGTCATTAAACCGGAGAATTCTGTTGTTTTCTTTCGCTAGAAAATTAAGTATGAATATTGCCCGTATTTACACTGTTTTAAAAAAAACACGTGTGGTGGCATAATAAGTTTTTTATTATTAATAAAAATACTCAATTTTACACAGTTTGTTTATTGCTCTTGTTACAAGATAACAGAGTATTTAGCATCATTAAAACAAAGGTCTATCGCATATAAAAATATTATGTTACTTATGTTGTAATTTTAACACTTTTAGATCAGCCAAATGGGTGGGTTGTAGTTACATTGTTAAAATTAAAAATGATATTAAAGTCTTGCAGTTTTTTTAGTAACTACTATGGCGTCTAGATTTATTTTTAAGTATAAGGTGCAAATAAGTGAAATTCGTAAATAATTGAATTAAATCTATAAGAAAATATGTAGATATGTTTTACATATAACAAATATTTTCCCTTATGTGTATCTATAAATTAGTTTGTGTTTTTCGTGTAGTTATAACTAAGCTGAATTTTAGTTGTTTTTCAGCATTAACTTAAGTATTATTAGATCATGTAATATATCAATCATGTGTTAGCGGTTATTTTCAGAGCAGACACAATTTCATAAAACTGTAACACGTGCAATGAAGAATGGATCATGCTTTCCTACATTACCTTGTGATATTTTACTTCGTTTATAGGTTCAGTAAACAATAAAAGAAGTATAAATCACTTATATCACTGTTCTTTAATCTGATGAAATGCAATGTGGAAAAAATATCATAAAGAAGTAAAACTTATAACACCAAATTAAAATATTGATGTAGAAGAATATTTCATAATTTAAAAAATATATTTTGTGTGTTTAAGTATAAAAGATAACACTGCAATCTTTAAAGTTCTTACATACATACCATCCTTCTACCGTGTTTACTCAAGTTTTGCCTAGAAAAATAACATGGTACATCAACATGAACATAAGTATTTTATGTATAAGATGTCGCATAATTATACTGCATAATGATTCTTAAGGGGAGATGTACGCCCTATACCAGCTCATGTTAATTTTCAAATATTTATGTTCCTTTTTCTCAAGAATACCTAACGAATTGAAATTTTTAGCACTTCTAAAACATTACGATTATACACAAGCCCTGCCACTTTTAAAGATTTCAAATCAATATTTTTGGCTTTTAAAATTTTTTAAGGATACTCAATATTTTTTTCAATTATTTGTTTTTTAAAAATTTTTTATTTTTTTTTATTTTGACCTAGACTTATGAAAGTGGCAGGGCTTGTATGAATAGGTACATTATATATATGATATAAATTTCATGAAGATTGGACAACTAGTTCCTGAGAAAAAAGAACATTTATGTCAAAAAAGTAAATTTTCGGTAATTCACAAAACACTTTTATGTATACAAAAATATGATTGAAAAGTACCTTTTAAAATATTCCTGCTTCATAGTCTTGTTCCTTGGCCTTATCATCATCAATTAGTTTCTACCTGATACTAATTGAACCTGGTCCAGTTCAATTCACAGTTCAGATAAGCAAGTTAAAATGTTATATTTTTTGAAGGCTGTTTTCAGACAGTTAGCCAATTACCGGGATAAACTGAAGGGCTCCTGCAGTTGAAATTGTGATTATTAAATATCTATGTATAACTTACATCCCTCAATAATTACTAAGAATCAGCAAACTAATTAGGATATTTCATTAAATTATATTTTACCAATTCTCTCATTCTATTTAAACAGTACGTCTGAGATATTGGGGTTAAATGAATACGCCTCATCTAAAGCTCCGCGTAAAGCTTTATACGGTAAAATGAACTTGACAGTTTTCTTTAACCGAATACGATAAAAAAACTACTCACTCTACCGACTGACAAAGTTAACTCCGTCAAACTAGTCCCAGTCGAATAAACAGGGAAGACGCGTTTGGCTAAAGTTTGGTCAAGAGGTTCAAGGTACAGGATGTGCTAAAGTTCTCCTTGGTCCAATTTGAGTTTACCAAAGCAACCTGGGCTTATCAAAGTTTTACCAATCAAAATAAAATCCGTTTTGCTAATCAGGCAAATCTTACACCTGGTCGTACCACAAGTTGAGGTACTGCACTAAGTTTTTTTTAAATAAACATAGAATAAAAATTAAAGTTGAAAAACACTTCGACAAGATGTAGCCTAGTAACCCGTCACCCACAAACTATGATATATTAATAAGCATCCAAACTTTTTTTTAGTTTTATCGACATTTTATGCGAACAGATTAATTAAACTATTGTTAAATTGTCTGTTCTTCATCGTTTAAGTATTAAAAAGTATAAACTAAAAAAAACTGCAATGTGTTTTATTTACAGTGTGGATTACTTTTTTATTTGTAATGAGACGAACAAAGTGGGGTGAGAAAGTGTCGTTCATTAGGTTTAAGACTGTTCTTATAAGGAAAATCTTAGAATCCTTACACTACTGGCGACTTCAATTCGAATAACAAACTGGGGTTTTTGAACAAGTTATTAGAAAAACCCTAGTGTCCCAACTCCCAATACTAATATTGCTCTAAAACTTCAGAGTTGATATAATTGACCTATGGAAATTTTCGGAATTTCTGCTTTGAAAAGTTTTATGAAAAGATTTAATTTAATCCTATTATTTGGAGAGTTTGTTAAATCGAGTTTTATTGCCAACGGCACATGTGAAGACTCACTCTACCAAATGTTAAGCTCATGAAAACTTATTGTTCTCAAGATACAACGGTCAGTCAGCAAGTGGTGATTTGGCTTATATTATATTTGGCTTTCTATTAGCAAATCTGTAATAATACTTATAATGGGTATAATGGTCAAATCAGTCATACCCTAACGTGTAAATATTTTTCATATATTGACCTCTATGGTTCCCAAAAGATTAGCAATATCTATTCGCACTTTGAAATAGTCACTATCTTTAACACTTTGGCTTTAACCGTTTATACAACTGAAATATATTAGAAACGGTTATTTTCATTTGTATCAACAGCAGCCATCTGGAAATTCTTCATGAAAATACAGAATTCTTATATAAGAGAATTTATTACCTTTACTATTAGCTCGTACAAGATTTGAAAATTTTAATTTTAATTTATTCGACCAACGGCAATACCTTTTTATATAAAGTAGCATGTAGCGACATAATTGTCTTCAACTAATTCATCATCATTTAAAAGGAGCAGGCATCATTATTGAATTAAATCTGTGTTCAATATTAAACGAATTAAATAATGGTTTCCAAAACTACACGCCCAAAATAATGACTTATAAACTAATAAAGTAGATCAATGCCAAGTTTTCTTAACTACACGTTTATAAATAAAAATGTTCTTAGCAATTCATGACAAAAACTAAATATACATTTTCAAAACGTACAGACTTTTCATATCTAGCATCAAAGTTTGATCTTAATCGTACAAGATGTTTTCGAATTATAAACTTTTCCGAGAATAAGGTACGCTATCGGCATAAAAACTAGAAGTTATTAATTCGTGCATATTAAATCGTATGCTTTGAATTTCTAAACACAGAAATATCCATGACAAATTAGAATTTAACTCACGTCACTGCACCTCATATATTTAGTTTGTGCTTAGTTTTCTAAATTAATTATTTATACTTATTGATTCGAGAGTGAGTAAATTATAAATCTACGTAATGCGAATAAAAAAAACATTAATTTTAATAAAATTCTGATGATTATTACTTTAATTTTTTATACATACACTTTCTGTCATTTTTAATAAAATATTACTTGAACACAACTTACTAAAAAATTTATTCTTCAGTCAGTGTTAATTTAAATAAATATCAAATGCAGAAACAAACGGTTTTCTGTAGATTTTCAATTTATTAGCAGCATTGTTTGAATAAAAGCCGGGTATATTGCACTGTTAATATTCTTAGGAGATGGGTAATTAGCACTTTTTAATAATAATATAGGCAACAGCAACGTCCCTAGGGGTTGTTAAAACATATGTTTTTTAATATAAAAATGTTTAATACTGAAGTGCTATTTAAACGAATTTTTAACACTTTCATTACTTTGCGACCCACAGCACCGCACCATAGGAGTTTTTGACCCTGATAAAAATATTTGATCAACATCAAAGCCAAGTATCTTTCACCAATCTCCTGGAATGGTTAAATGTAACAAAGAGTTGTGCGGCTCCAATTTCGCTTTAATAAGGAAACCTGATTTATTATGTTTATTTTATGAGGCCTACTGCAACGTGTCTAAAGAGCTGTTAAACGGATGATCCAAGAGTTATTCAGCAAATAGCCAATAACGCTTTAAGGTGATAGTGCTGTTGATTCAACACTGTGACATTATTATTTATAGGCATCATTAAAAAAAAAGACGAACCAATATCATGACCGTTGTATCATCAACCAATAGGACCGTTGTATGTAAACCTTCCCTGAAGGTTAATCGACGTTCTGATTGGCATAGTGCCCACGATGACTATGGCACATAAAACTTTTAGCATAATTAAATGATCCAAGGAATCAAGTATAAAGTCTAAAACCTAACATAAGACCGAAAAGACTTCTAAACCAAGCTTGTGCCATATTATTTGTTTCTCTCCTCCTAGTTTCTTTTTTTTTTCGAAAGAGCGGCCTATTGGTATTCGTTTGTCTCAAAGGTCTATCCAGTACCCTTAAATAATTATACCACCTTGCCTATAATGACATCCAATAGTTTTGAGTTCTGACAGAACTAGGGTTTTATAACATCTTTAAATTTTTACCTTTAAAATGTTAAAATGTAAACAAACCGAAATGTCCTACATGATCTAGCTACTCACGAAAGCAATATCGCACTCGGAATCCAATATCGTGGCCAACAGGAGCTGCACAGTCCAACATTGTATAGCACAGAAATATAAGAGCCATTCAGTATTAACACCACCCCCCCCCCACACTGGCATTATTGAAACACTTCAGGCAAGTCTACTGTGAATATATTTCTGTCACAATTGCCAATACAAGTACAAAGTACTCAGTATCGAATTTTGAAAATTAAAGATTTATATGGTGCAATTATATTATAACGAGTTCTTGAGTTACGTATAGTATGAAAATAATAATATAACGTTGTCATGTAAATATTATAATACTTATTTGTAAATAGAAAGAAGTAAATTACTTTGAAACCGCGTTGTAATAAGCACCAAAGCTAAGCACCAAAGGCTGTGAACAGTTTGTACTAGAGTAATTATTTCACGTTGTATATTTCTCATTCCGTTACTTTTTAGTTCATATTGATGTAATCAACACACTTTTTTCAATATATAAAAATACTAATGAAAGTCAATCCCTTACAATTTTATCAAACAATGCCATATGGAATATGATAACTTGGACAACTCACAAATTGTACATTATGTTTGTTCATGATATACTGAGCTCACTTTAAATGTTAAACTAAAACGATTAGAATGAATTAAGACGAGGCGACGTCAAATACAACCAAACAATCACCCATAAACAGAGAAATTAAATATCAGAGTACACAACTTATAATCAATATGTTTCTCGTAAGATATATCATATTTAATCTAAGTTCGTTAAAACAGCTTTTAATAGCCTATTTTTGCCTTTTTAGTTTGCCACTTGGAAGAGTTAGTTTTGTTCTATATACAAACGTAAGTATTATTTATGTCAAATTAAAACAACTGAATTGATATCAAATATAATTTAGTTTAAACTATTTTAAAAGGTTGAGCTTGCTACACACGAACATGATTATATGGGTAATAGGTCATACAATATTCCTTTCTACGGCAAGCGACAACAAGCGCCGTCAAATTTACCAGAGCAAATATCTATTAATATATTATGCATTATGCAATGTCACATAAGGTACTTAAACCAGCTGCGTCGCGGTTCTATGGCTACTTAAACACTTCATGCCACTCTAAGTGTGTTATTAAATGTCTACAACATCTTATGGACATTTAATAACACGCCATGTGTGACATATTCTAGTGAACCATATAATTCTTGGAGTATTGCTGTATTTCTATGGATGTGTACAAATACATCCCCTTGAGGATTTAAATATTAAAGTATAATTCCGCGTGCAGTGCTACCACCCACCACCCCCAACAACGGTTCTACAGGAACAGCGCCTACAACTGTGACATCTCCAGTTTGCCAGGATATTGAACCTCTCCAAAATCCCTGTCAATGATGGCACCTGGAGGAATAGCTATATCTTAATGAAACACACAAATATAAAATTTAATCTCCTTGATTCGTATGTTTATAGTTATTCGATGATGAAAATAATATCTGGGCAGCCGAGTGACAGTCACAGGTGTATGAAGAGAGCAGACGAGTCACTTAGTAACTTTAGTTCGGTGAAAGAATCAACATTTCCTTACGAGTGATGAGTTACAAAACCACCTGCGACAAACTGACAATATTCCAACAGATGTGTTATGTACACTGTGAGAAAAAAAGAGCAAGATACATTGGCTGAGACGCTTTCAATAGCGTTTGTTATTTCTTGTGCGGTTTGGAATTGTTTATGTATTGAACTTTATGTTTTCTTTGTGTTCGTTTCCATAAGAAGAGCTTGGCATACAATGTTTATCATGTCCGCGAGGTTATATTTCTTGTTGTGTCTTTCATTCATTCATAAACTGTTTGGGATTTCATATGAAAAAAAGAGAGTAGATAGCTTCCTAGTATTAGCATATTACACTGTAACTTCAATACAGGAATAAGGAATGAAATAGCTCTTCATCTATTAATATGTTATATCAATAATAATTATAATATCCAATAAACTAAAACAGCGGAGTATTGAAAACTGCAACAAAACATAACGTAAGAGGTAGTGCATAGACGAAAAAAGAGTTGGAGATACAGCCATTTTAATTTCACCCTGAAACAATAGGGCTCTTGATTAGACCATGATGAACCTATATAACAAGTTTTAAATCTATAGGAGCTTCCTGTTAAGAGATTGTGCACAGTCCGGTAGGTAGATAGATTGTTTTTATTTCTCACTATTGTGTAATTTTCTTATAAGGTTCCATTATGGTCCCAGACAGATCTTTAGATTATAAATATATAATTTATGCCTTTGTTTGCACTTTTTATACTATAATATTATTTTACAAACACCAGGAAAAAGCGTAGGTTGTGTGAGTTAAATCAAAATATTTAATAAATCTCTAAACTGAAATCTGCAAATATGTTTCAACACTAAATTAAATTTTAATGTATTTTTAATATTTTAAAAATTTAGGCAAACGTTTCATTGAGTAGATTTTTAACGATAGTTAATGGCATGAAAGGGATTAACCAAAGTTGTTATGAAACATTTTTACACTCACCTTGAGTAAAGTGCAGCATGTATCAGCACAGTTCGAGAGGTGGACTGTATGTGACACCTGTGATATATTGACAGTACAGGTCATCTACCAACCCTACGAGAGGTTACAACAGGTTGTAAATCATATGTTTGCAATTGTATACAACATGTAACAACAGTAGATAACTGCATTAAAACTAATTTAATACATACACAACTCAGCATAACGTTCAGCATAAAAAGCGTATTTTTAAACTTCAGTGCATGAGTATCTTCCCAGGGAGAAGGCTCCTAAGCATAATATCTAGTTAATTTACATTGATCTATTATTTTTATATAATTTTGAGATAAATTCCACGTACAATTACGTAGAACGCAATACACCTATTCAAAATATTATATATTTTCAAGAAATTTCTACAATTTATATTATAATATAACTACTTTCCTTTATAAATAATTTTTACATAAATAGGCTACTTTAGTCATGTTGCAATAATGTCTACAAATTTTGGCTTAGTTTTTTGTATTCATCTCATCTAAGTTCTAAACAAACATTTACCGAATTTTTCTGGGCGATTATTTAATTTTATGCTTATTGTTGAAGCAAATCGATCTTATAAACTCTAAGGATAGATATTTTCTCACAAATAACCCACTCAAGCGAATCCACTGAAATGGAATGTAAAAGATATTATTTTATGAAACAGTATTTTTACCAAGAATATTAAATAAGATGATGCCAAAATAGTGGAGCTTCATAGTCAACCTTGGTTTTCATAAACCCCTATTATGTAAGTACGTTCTTGTGAGACTAAGCTGCGGAAATTAGGGACAAAAACCGTTTTCTAGTCAACTAAATTAAAATAATCATAAATATTAATACCCCGATATTATTTACACTATTAATTAGAATGGAAAACTTCAGGATATTTTCAGTTTTCAACGTGTAGCCTTAAATTATTACGCGAGTATATAAAATAACTGCAAAAAACGTTAACTTAAATATTGCATGGAATAAATGTTAATTTCCGGTGGTTTTGAAAGTCTTTTCAGCCTCAGTTTGCATCTCAGTTCGAGGCAAATATTTAAAAACAGATATGGATTGAATGAGTTAAATATACATGAATGTTAACCAAAATAAAGAATAAAAACATGATGTTTTTGTACATTTTGAGTAGATCCGCTACAAACATTGAATGCTTCTAATGTTCAGAGGCCTGGTAGAGCCAAAAACCTAGAATTCTTCCAAAGGGGTCGCATAACTAAGAGGATTGGAAATATATAGTCTATAACCAGATATTAGAACTCTCTGAAACCATATGCTATAAGGAATTTCAATTTCAACTAAATAACCAAGGTAAACAATATGTGCATAGAAAAAACTTTATTAAATATTTATTTCACAATTCATGATATTGGTTGTTATGTGTTATAGCACAGTGAATGGGCAAGAAGATTTAAGATAGCGTTTAATATCCAACAAAGCTTCTACTGATTCCATTGCTTTTGTTGCCATAACAGTTTTCAAGCGAAATTGAAGTTATACAATAACGTTTTCCCAATCGCACGTTTTTTTCATGTTAACGAGGGGGATTGTATTTTCGAATCAGTGTAATAGAATTACCAAACAAACTTTGCACATTTGATCCATTAACTTTCATGAAATACATAATCGAATTAATGAATGTGGAAAAAATTAAGATGGACTGTTTAACAGAACAGCAGACAAGGGTTACAGAATAGTTCAATTATTCACCAAAGCCTTTTTATATTTTATTACCCTTTTTTGCAGATACAAATGGCTACAAACCATATTATATTTCGGGGTTTCAATTTTATTTAAAAAAATATTTATAACTATAATACACAAATGTATTAACCCGTTAAATGTCAAATTACCCACTACCTAGAAACCGCTTTATTTGTATTCGTGATTAGTATATAACATATAACTACTTATATAATTGAATATTTAAAAACAGAACTACAAACGATCAAATATGTTACCCAAACATGTCTATCTATCTAGCAGTATTAATACGAGGGTTGTTCAATAAAGACTGAGACTGGGCCCGGGATTTCCCTATACTGCTCTGATAAGACATGATGCCAGGTTTTTCCAATACCTTTGGACCCTATTGTTTACCAACAGACATTGAATTGCTTTATCTCTATCACAAAGCCATCAGTGCTCATTTGAACATCAGCTTGGTAAGTGCCGCCTCCAACGTTTTATCATGTCCAGTTTGCGTGAACAACGATATGCGATTAAGTTTTGTGTTAGACTCAACAAAACTGCGACTAACACTTATGAAGACATAAAGCAAGCTTTTGGGGATGACGCAATGTTTCGTGCTTCCTGTTTTCGCTGGTTCAAAGATTTTAAGGAAGGAAGAGAGGACCCAGAGTTGCAGGGAGGAGATGGTGCCCCAGTTACTGCTCTCACTGAGGAAATCATCAATACAGCAGCGGCAATGATCAAAACCGACCGACGTCTGACCGTCAGACAGATTGCTGAACTCCTTGACATATCGGTAGGTAGTGCTCTCACAATTTTAAAAGACAATCTTAACATGTATAGAGTGTGTGCTCGTTGGATTCCTCGTTTACTCACACCTGAACAAAAACAAAACCGTGTCGATGTTTGCCTTGAGTGGAAGCGGTTCGTTGAAGAAGATAGGGATTGGTGGAAGAGTGTAATCACTGCTGATGAGTCCTGGGTTTATCAGTATGACCCTGTAATGAAAATCCAAAGCACTGAGTGGGTAGAAAAAAATGAAGGTCGCCCGAAGAAAGCTAGGGCAACCAAATCTGCAAACAAAGCAATGGTCATTACTTTTTTTGACTATAAAGGAATGATGTACACTCATTCAGTTCCACGTGGCCAGACAATCAATGGAGACTATTACAAACAAGTTTTGGCTACATTAATGAATGATCATATTTCTCGAAAGCGTCCAGAACTTCGAGGAAACTGGAAACTTCATCACGACAATGCGGGGCCTCACATTGCACAAGTTGTGACAGAATATTTGGCCAAATGAAACATTAAGGTCGTGCCCCACCCACCTTATAGTCCTGACCTTGCGCTCTGTGACTTTTTTTTGTTTCCTACTGCAAAAAAGGAATTAAAGGGACGTCGTTTTGATTCGGAACAGGATGCAGTGAAGGCTTTGGAGGTGATCCTGAAGAACATGTCAATGGATAGCTTCTCTAACGTTTTCCAGGCATGGCAAAGGCGCTGGGACAAGTGCATTTCACTTAATGGGGAATACTTTGAAGGTGAAAAATTTGATGTAGATCAGAATTAAATAATAAATGTTTTATAGACACAGTCTCAGTCTTTATTGAGCAACCCTCGTATTTTATCTTTTTAACAAGAAAAAAGAATAAGTAGGTTACAAGTAAAAGTCTACGACACAGTAATTTCAAGAAGAGCAACAATCATCGTCATTTACAGGAAAATACTAAAAGTTCTAGGTAGTTTCATATAATGGGATTATGTCGAAATGTAAAAATAAATAACTTAATTTAGCTTGTGATATTAAAAAAGTACAAGTTGTAATTGTTTTGTTAATAATACGGTTTGTATGAGATCCTTGGAAAAAAAGCTGCTTTGTATTTTAACATGACAAATAAACTGGTTTGATCCTAATGAATGAATATTCTTTTTTAATTAGATGGAGAGTTTAATCCTCTCTTATTGGATGATTCAAAAGATGCTTTCGCTAAATTTTCTGTGGAAATAAACTTTTTTAACTTATATGAATTTAAAGGTCTTTTTAAGATGGACATAATTAATTTCTTATAGAATAAATTACAAAATTACGTTACAGAAGAACTAATCTATTTATTTCAATGGTAAATGTAACGTAATTTCTAATTTTGTGACTAATCTTATTTGTATACAACCTCCTCACATGGAATCAAAGTAGTATTTTGATAAAGAAATCACAAAATTATCGTTTCACATAACTTAAATAACTATTACAAAAAATAAATTATAAAGAAACTTAGTAGACGTTTTCATACTCCAGACTAGAAGATATATTATAATCCCAAGCTTCTTTTAACACCGTTATTAGTCTAGAAACATTATAAACATGATTAGAAAGAAGATAGTACTACTGTATAATTTTATACAATTATATTTTATTAAAATAAGATCGAATTTATTATTTTAAATCATATAGATGTGAAATAATATCTTTGGTTTTCATTTGTCTTTAATCGAATAAACAGGGCTGATATGTACTCTGATATCAGACGTTAGATCAGGTGTTCGTTTCCCATTGGCCGATTAACATTGCGTGTCAAGACCATGCAGCATAGCGCAGGCTGGGCGCAGGCAGAGTGGCGTCGGAGTTGCTCACGATGTCCCATTTTCTCTCACATCCAAGTCAGATGCACCGCCTCATGCACCTGATCTGGAGCGCTAATGACGTAGGTGAGTTGACATAGTTCCATATAAACCCTTTTGGTTCTACCGATACTCTTCACCTTTCTCAAAAATAATGTCTTTTTGTACATTAAAATATCATAAGATTAAACTAGTTAAAACTTTAACAACATTTTCAATTCAAGAGTTTCTATTAAAAATTGTACAAAATAAACTAGATTGCTCAAAAATATCAAGAAGTATGGTTTTATACAGGTAAAATTTCAACTTTTTTATTGTATGTGGATACTGGTTCCATATTTTCTGTTTAGTTCTGTCCCAAACATTTGTTTGTTAATTTTTTAATACTATTTTTTTATATAATTTGCGTGCGGACACATGTCTAACTGTTTTAGTTTATAATAAGTTGTTCTCTTAAATTTTCAACAAATAAATATTTAGACTGATGTAGTTAGTAACAGAACTGTACTGATTGTTGGAACAACTTAAGCTCTATCACCTTCTCAATGTAGAGCAGTATGTTTCATCCCATGACAAGAGCCGGCCTGTATGTGACAGCCCTGATATATTGAGAGTGTATATAATCAATATCAATACTATAGAAAGCAATATGTTTGCGAGTTACAGCAGGTTATAAATCAAACCTCTGAATGAAGTGTGACAGTTTAGAAATTTGTCATTTGTGCAATTATTTGACATTTAAAAACTTTGTATTATTACTATAGAAGTCTCTACACAGTATTCTAAAAGTCATTTGGAAAACTGGACGAGAACTGTATACCTGATATGATTAGAAAAACTTACAGTTTTAATTGGACCTGAACCATACTCTGCAATAGATCAATACGTCCATAACGGTTCACTCCTTACTGGTTAATAACTTCCAATAGGAATCTACAACGGGTGCAGTAAAATCTGATGATTCACTTAGTGCCCTTGATCGCTCCTGGTGGGATCCCGAAAGGGGGTGAACCCTAAGCCCAACTTTACCTTTATGGATATGATGTCAATCAGAAAGCAGTACAATTTTGTATCTCTAGCATATACATTAAGACTAAGTGAATGAAGGATTTCTTCATCTCATTAACCAAATTTTAAAAACTTCCCCATTGGAACGGATAAATACATCAATACTCTTTTGTTACATGACATTGTGCATACATACTTTAGAGTATTAGGAAGATTTGGTACACAAAACCAGCCTATTGGAACTGATCACTTGTAGTACTTATCGAAAATTTCTGACTAAATTCACCTTTTTGCACCCCATAACCCAAAGCCACCTTCGGTATAATGTTTAATTATTTATATGCTATATATTAAATTAGGTTTTAAATATGATAACTGCTCCAAAAGATTCAAACAAACAGAAAAACCTTTTCCGAAAACCTTTCTCTTAAATATCTTGGCTATGATTGTTAGCAAGCTCGATGTGCAATTTTAATTCAATATTGAGTTAAGTCACACTTTACTGAACTTTACAAATCCATACTTTTTTTGTGTTTAAGGAACAAAATAATGGCCTGGAAGTCTGGTAAAATGTCATAAACATTAAAAAAAATACAATTTATTTGTATCTTTAACTATTTTCGAGGTATTGGATACATGTAAATCCCATGAATATGAAATAATTATATTGTTATCAAAAAATCTAAATATTATTCCGGCTGAGCTGACCGGAATATTTAATTAAACAACAATATTTATGTTTTTATGTGACTGATTTAACGGTAAATATGGAGTGACCACGTTACCGACGTATTATCCTGTCAATCACCTATTGACCATCATTACTGGATTAGTGAGGTAATGTGCCCACAATTTATGTACAATTTAATGCTACAATCAGCTAATATTTTGTAATTTTATCGATAAAACTGATTGGCTATGAAATGTGGAGATTGCATAACTATATTATCATAACTTAATATCTGGAGAGTTTAACCTGATTAAGCAGATTATATTTCAGTCACAAACCTGTCAACAGTTAGTTTACGCGAATAAATTAATTTTCGTGACGCTAAATATTTCTTTGCTAAGATTCTTTTCATTTCTTTACTGAAGTAACTGGTTGGATGTTTGTGAAGTCCATCACTCACGTAATTAGAAACATTACTCTTTTTTCTGAACGCTCGAAATATATAACAATTTCGGATTGATAGAAAGATTAACATAAATATTTTTGGAAGTTACCGGATTGTAGAATATATCAAACATTTGCAAGCTATGGACTCGAGTTTTTTCATTTTAAATTCACTCAGAAATCAGGCAAAATTTTCCATATAGCTGCATGACTATGTCTGGATTCTACAGATATCTTGAGAAAAAATTGGGCAAAATATTTGGAATTATGTGTGAAACTTCATATCTATTACAACAGCAATATAGAGTTAGATAATGGTTTATGTTCTCACATATGTCACATGGACTATCCATGGTGTTCCCTATGTTACCCTGCATATTACGTATGACAAGAACTATTTAAATATGTATAGTTATAGTCAAATAGAGAGTTTACTACTTATCTCGGTAATGTTCAGCATTTAAATATAATATTTTAATATTTTATTTAAAAAATCTTATATTTCTTAGTTCTATATCTTGCATATTGTAAATCCTGCTTACTCTTTTGATTTGTGTAAACAATCCCAAATTTGTTAATGTAACTGCGTAACATAAATAAGTTCGTTATACGTAAGGGATCTTTATAAACTGTAGGCTACTTCAGATTCTATTTTAATTATATTCCATGCGCTATATTGACACGCTGTACAATTAATTGCATTACTAAACGTCATTGCTGGTGGGAAGGGATGGAACTCTGCCATACCAAAATCGGTTTTCTATACAACTATTCTAAGCGCTTTTATTGGGATAACACTTTTCCAGCTTATTGCACACCCAAGTTCTGCAAGTAAGACCTACTTACCACTGTGCCTTCAACGAGATTCTGCCCAATACTAACGTTGGATTCATCACCGGGCTTTAAGATTCAAAATAGTGGTCTCCTAACATAAGGCTTTTCAAAATCCAAAATTATGTTTAACAGTCTCCTCTGGCTGAATACATAGTACACTTAGAACCATCAGTAATGACTCCCTGAATTCGCCGTGTCCAGCAATAAGGGAAATTACCTGTATCAGAAGTTATTTGTTTAGATTCATCAAGTCACGATGTACTCTGGTATTTTTATAATATGTTATTACGATTCACAAAAGAAATCAACCTAAATTTTTAACCAAAAGTCTTTTTTTTTAAGCAAGTCAATATAAAATATTTACTATTATACAACAATTATTAGGATATCTACATTCTGCATTCGCTAGATGTACATTAATGAAGTATATAATTTTCATGACAAACTGCTAAAAACGATGTTAAATTACATTTGTTGTAACAGACAAAATGAGAAAATTTACTTTTAATTCATTATTTTATGTAAATAAATAATTTGGGAACAATACGTCATGAAATTCGTTTATTGATATTTTAAATGTGGAAATTTACTAACAGCTAGCTGATTCTCCATTGTTTTAAGCTCATTGAAGACTTGTAGTACTGTAGATATATTCAAATGTAAAGACATTGCTGCAAAATATTTAGTGGTTTGAGGAGGTTGAATAAAAGATAAGGCAAGAGCATGTCTGGAATTGTTGAGGAAGTTTGTTGAAACAAATTTCCCGTGACTTCTGCACAGTCTAGAAATGTGTGAATAACACGCCCGTTGCATAAATTACAATTATTAATATTTATTGTATACATGTAAAAACATACAACAAATTTATTGTATGTATTATGTATAGCCTACTTGATTATAGTAAACTTCTACGTTTAGTATTTAATAATGAAAAATTAGTACATAATTATGACTTTACAATATACCGTTGTCCATATATTTCTCACGCTACTCAACTACTGCTCATCAAGAATATGGGTGGTACACTATTATACAGCAGTAAAATAAAAACTCAATGTCACAATAATACAATTTTAATAAACCAAACAAATCAATTACAACTTTTTTATATGTATAGGAAAAATGTCATTCGTAATTTCATTTACAAACTCTCAATTTATTTTTTAACTAATAATAAACTATAATGAGCCTTTATAAGTCTAAAATTCACTCCCAGTACCAAAGATATTTCAGAAGGTATGAATTTTAAGGAGATGAATCCTTTCATATTTCAAGATCTATAGAAAATCATAGAGTTCAAGTATTCTTAAAAATCTCAGAAGTGGTCTCATCTAACGTTCTAGGAAATTCCAGAGACAGTGATGTTACTAATTCCAGGTGCTTTCAAACGTGGCTACCCAATACCTAAGAAGACAACTTAGCCATTAAATAACTCCAAAAAGCCTGAAAATTCCGTGGACCTAAGCAATAATGCAAGAATACAAGGAGTCCAGCGATACATTCTTAGTAAAATTTGGTAATAATAATAATCTATAATAAGCTTAGCAATACATAACTGACCGTAATAACCAGAATTCAAATTTAAAATACTGTTTTTGAGAACGCAATGTAACTAGGTACTCTGGAGGTTTGCGTGTTCAATCGAGCAGACATCGGCCCTGGTAACAAATCTTGTTTAGTTTACATAGAGGCTTACAAAATTGTGCTCCTATGATAATGACTTCCAAAGCTCCATAACTTGGCCAATGCAGATTTTTTCTAGCACGCCAATCATGAATAAAATTAAAGATGATAGTTTAAAAATAAATATTTTGTTATAATTCTAAAATTAATCAATAACACTACATCCTCTACCTCTTTTTAGTATAAACATTTTGTCTGAATTTGATCATAATTCCCGATTTAAGAATTTTGAGAGTTGAAACTTCAGTGTAAAGCATTAATACCGTTAAACAAGTAACGATGTAAATACTGGAAGTTATTATTTGCTAATAAGTTGCGTCCAATAATTGTCTGGATGCAAAAACAAACAAGCTTGAATGTTTCATACAGCTAAATTTTCCAGTAATCGTCATTACTTTAAGAAAATCCTGTTAGTTTAAGTAGTTTTAAGAGTTCTCCTGGACCAGAAACAATGTATTGATGCATTAAAGCATTATTATCCATGTCTGGAGCAACCATACATAATTTTTGTTAAACCAATTCAAATGTCCATTATTTTATTTATTTTATATTGTAAATGATGAAAAATAAATTATCTCAACAATAATTTTCAATAGGGTGGCACATTCAAGCAATTATGCGATATTTTACGAAAACTAATAAAAGAATAAAACTAAAATCTAACATAACTCTAATGACATAAAATCTAATGTAACTAAACATAATAAATCATTATACAATTAAAAACTGATTTTATTCAATCATAAAAATACAGGAAATATACACATAGTGTAGTAGAAAGGTATATACTTTATTACTTACAATGCATTGATACGACGTAGACTTTTGTGTTGGATATTTATCCCTTGTAGAAGTAAATAAATTATACATTTTGGGACAACTGAAGAATAATATCTTTTACATTTCGTTTCAATGGATTCGCGTGAGTTCGTTATTTGTGGGAAAATATCATCCTTCACCTATCGACCGATATAAAATTACTGATTCTTCCAGTTTTAATTTACCATTGTTGGTTGAACATGAATTTTTGCAGTGGGTTCAAAATATTAAAGTCATAATTGTGTTAAAATGTTTTCTACGGTAAGGTCTGGAAAATTAAGATTATTGCTATGATCTTGTATGGTAAAGTCTAAAGATTAAGTTCAATTAAAACTACATAATTCGCATTGAAAATTATGGGGACGAAAAATATTTATCTAAAAAAACCGTCTAATTATAATCATATAATCTTCAGTGATGTCGATGATGTATCTTGTATGTATGTTTCAAACTGTCACAAGTTGAAACTATAACTTAATAAATCTGTGAATGAGATAAAATTCTTGTCTATGTAGAAATTAAGAATTTTGCCAGAACCCTCAGTGCTGACTAAGCAGAGTATACACATTTTTTTGTATAGTTTCAGTCCATTCTCGAGATATCTTTGCTAAATTCGGCCAAATTTCATATAGAGACGTGCGCCATCATGAAACTATGTTTTCTATTTACAACTAAACAATCAAAACATATTACCGTAGAACGCGATTAAATTAAACGAATTTTTGCACCCAAATCCACAAGTATTACATGTTATAATTATGTATTCATTAATTTTCTCGTTGTTATCGTGGTTAAACGTAATGTAAAAATGTTAACGCCAAGCGTTATGCTAGCAAAATCTCATGGAGGAACAATGAACCACAATCAAAATCGGTGTTATATAAATAGAAATAAAGGTTCATGCAAAATATGAAGTCTATAATTCAAATATTTCCTTAGATATCGTTTGTGCATCTACGCAGACGGAAATTTTTCAAGAGGCCCCGTGAAAGGCTTCGCGATAATATTTCGATCAGCCAATAATATTTATTGTGGTTTTTTCTCATTTCAAAAGCTTTTCACGTTGCACCTCATTTCACTAGAAGTGGTCATCACTTATTTTTTCATTGCATTTAATATAGACAGCATTTCCTTAAAATTTCATTGAGAGTGGGAGACAAATCAAACCTCGGTTTTATTCCCAGTTCCCACTTTTATCCCACAAACGGTTGTCAGTTAAGCCGTTTACCACTCCAAATAGAACCTAACACAAACACATCTGTCTCTGCTTCGTAAGCCGCTTATCAAGAGTAACACAATATTTTATTGAGAAAATATGTGAATTTATTCGTAACAAGTAACTTTCAAATATCCCAGAAAGTTGAACTCCAGTACTCGTATGCCTCATTAGTTAAATAAAAATACTAAAACATTTTCGTCAATATAAAAAATTTACACGGAACAAACAATTTTGTGATTATTAACTAAATGTTATAAATGCTGCTTGTCTCAGTTTACCTTGCAACAACCGCCACCGTACCCACTTCACTGTGCCATTAGCAAAATATTGCACGTACTGCAAAATACAAAGTTCAAAAAATATAACTCCACATTAATGGAGTAGAAATGTTGATAGGAACAATTGGATACTAAATAATGGATATTTAGGGTGCTCAATATTTAGGATACACAAATTTATACAGACTTTTTAGATCATATCAAACCGAAATAAGGAGGAGATTTTAATACAGTAGAAGGTCAATGGCACTGATAACATATGCAGCGGTCAAAGACAAGATTTTTACTTGCGCTATCTCTAACTCGGATCCGGCTCTGCGGCAAATTGTACACTGGGCATGGTGTTACACTGTATGAATGACTGAAAGAGCACGGAATACTCAACAAAGTTCAAGTTCTTTCTTGAAATTCGACTCAGACTATGACAGATTTGCATGGTTTAAAGTTATTGTAGAATATAATTTACCATTTTGTCTTATAAGCAATAGAATCATTCCCTTTAAAACCCGGTAAACTGTTCTAAATAAAAAAAGATAGATTTAAACATAAATAATGAGCATTTAATATATATTTACTGCTTTAATTTTTAAAATTTAAAAACATGCTTTGTGTTCATGTTAAGATTAAAACTTTGATACTGGTTAAATCAATGCTACCGCGGTGAAGTAATCGACAAACAAGTCCAGTCACAGTACACCAAGATTCAAGATGGTGAAAGTTCCGAGTTTAGATCACAAACTTTGGCATCCACCACCATCGTCTTTATGTCACTTACCGGCGGCAACGATTAAAGTCTTTCATAGAAAACTCGTTTTAATCTTTCTTTTAGTTTTTAAACCTACGTTGTTTTTAAGGAATTGTAAAAAAATCAATCATATACATTTATACTACATTTCATATACGTTTGTAATTTAATAAAAACAGTGTTTTAATTGTGTAATGATTTATTGTGTTTTATACTACAGTAGTTTTTACCTCACTAAAAGTTTTATTCTTACATCGGTTTTCCGTAAAATTATGGCATAATTGTTTGAATGTACCACCCTCTTGAAAAGCATATTTCGAATAATTTATTTTTTATAATTACATTATACTAAAAAGAAAATATGTTTGAATTTAGCTAACAAAACTAATATGGTTGCTCCAGAACATAGATGATAATGCTGCGATATATCAATACATTGATAACTGATCCAGGACCTCTCTCAAAACTGCCATAAATTAAAACGGACTTTTTGTTGTAATGCTGATTACTAGGTAAAGGTAAACCTGTTAAAAAGAAATGGGGGGGGGGGGTGGGGGGGGGGGGGGGTGGGGGGGGGGGGGGGTGGGGGGGGGGGGGGGTGGGGGGGGGGGGGGGTGGGGGGGGGGGGGGGTGGGGGGAACGTTTAAACAGTGAAAAAGTCTTTTCTAATCATACAATTATTCGTCTTAATTTATTTCATAAATAAATATCGAATTTATATTTGTTAAACTTGCACCACCCTACAGCTAGATCCATAATGTTAACTTACTATTTACAGTCAATTTTTCAAATATTATTAACATTGATAGGACATATACCTCTTAAAGAGTAAAACGTTTTTAAAGATAGCAACATATATTTATGTATGTATTGTATATGCTAACACCGGCTTCAATTTCTATGGATATAAATACCTAAAAATTGATGTATTTTGAACATTTTATTTCCATAAAAGAACTATCTAAGCATAAAGCGTTTCATTCTAAACAGGATGCACACTTTAACATTTCCACTTCCAATGAACTTTACAAACGTCCAGGATTCCTTTTATTTTAGCGGCGTGCCGTGTTAGGGACTCTAGCAGGTTATGCAACATTTTTTGTAACATCCGGGAAAACTCAGCGTTATCAGAAGAAAGCGACAAAATGTTATCGGAATTTCTCTCAAAGTACATTTTGGGTTTTAATTAATGTTTTAAAAGATTTATATTACAATTTTGTTATTTTGTGTTTGCTCTAGAGATTTGTAGTATAGGAATAAATTTTCTTCTGGTATAAAATGTAGAGGTTTTAACATTTTGACAATGTGTTATCTTTAACATAACGGCTTTCCAAGCAAGATATCACGGGTTCGATTCCTATGTTTTCACATCATGAAACTATGTTTTCTATTTACAACAAAACGTATTATCATAGAACGCGATTAAATTAAACGAATTTTTGCACCCAAATTCAGAAACTATTACATGTTTTATTTCTTTATTCTATAGTTTTCTCGTTGCTATCGTGTTTACCCGTAATTTAAAATGTTAAACGCCCCAGCAAAATCTCATGGAGGAACATGAATCACAATCAAAATCGATGTTCTGTAAATAGAAATAAAAGCTTCATGCAACATATGAAGTCTATTTCCTTAGATATCGTTTGTGCAGCCACTCAGACGGAAATTTTTCTAAGAGGCCCAGTGAAAGATTCTCTAACGATCAGCCAATAATATTTATTGTGGTTTTGTTCTCATTTCAAAGCTTTTTCACGTTGCCTCATTTCACTGGAGGTGTCATCACTTATTTTTTCATTGCATTTAATATAGACAGCATTTCCTTAAAATTTCATTGAATGTGGGAGACAAATCAAACCTCGATTTTATTCCTAGTTCCCACTTTTATCCACAAACGGTTGTCAGTTAAGCCGTTTACACTCCAAACAGAACCTAACACAAACACATCTGTCTCTGATTCGTAAGCCGCTTATCAAGAGTAACACAATATTTTATTGAGAAAATATGTGAATTTATTCGTAACAAGTAACTTTCAAATATCCCAGAAGTTTGAACTCCATTACAAGTATGCCTCATTTACTTTAAACAGAAAAAACAAAAGCATCTTCGTCAATATACAAATGTACACGCTACAACCAATTTGGTGATTGCCTGACTAAGTGTTAGACATGCTGCTTGTCTCAGTTACCTTGCAAACAACCGCCGCCGTACCCAGTACACTGTGCCATTAGAAAAGGATTGCACGTACTGTAAAATACAAAGTTCAATAAAAATATAACTCCACATTAATGGAGAAGAATGTTTAATAGGAACAATAGGTTACTAAATAATGGATATTTACGTGCTCAATATTTAGGTACAAAATTTATACAGACTTTTTAGATCATGTCAAAACCGAGATTCAGTACAGTAGAAGGTCAATGGCACTGATAACAATGGCAGCGGTCAAAGACACGATTTTTACTTGCGCTATCTCTAACTCGGATCCAGCTCTGTGGCCAATTGTACACTGGGCATGGTGAACTGTATGAATGACTGCAAGAGTACGGAATAATCAACAAAATTCAAGTTCTTTCTTAAAATTTTTACTCAGACTATGACAGATTTACATGGTTTTAAAATTATTGTAGAATGTATTTACCATCGTTGTCTTATAAGCAATAGAATAATTTCTTTTAAAAACCGGGAAACTCTTATAAATAAAAAAAATAGAAATATTTATGCATAAACAATGGGCATTTAATATATAAAAAATATATATGCTGATACTGCTTTAAGTTTTAAGAATTAAAACATACTTTTGTGTTCTTGTTTAAGATTGAAAAGTGTGTTACTGGTCAAATCAATGCTACCGCGATGAAGTATCGACAAACAAGTCCAGTCACAGTACACCAAGATTCAAGATAGTGAAAGTTCCGAGTTTAGATCACAAAATTTGGCATCCACAACCATCGTCTTTATGTCACTTACCGGCGGCATACTATTAGTATTTCTATGAACTCATTTTATCTTTTTTTAGTTTTTTAAAACTACGTTGTTTTAATGAATTGTAAAAAATCAATCATATACATTAATGCTACATATCCTATACGTTTGTAATTTAATAAAAACAGTGTTTAATATGTGTAATGATTTATTGTGTTTTTAACTAGAGTAGTTTTTACCTCACAAAATGTTTTATTTTTACATCGGTGGCTGTAAATATGGCATAACTGTTTGAATATACCACCCTTTTGAAAAGTATATTTGGAATAATTTGTTTTTTAAATTTAATTTATTACAAATAAGAAAAATATGTTTGAATTTAGCTAAATAACAGTAATATGGTTGCTCCAGGACATGGATGATAATGCTGCAATACACCAAATACATTGATAACTGGTCCAGAAGCTCTCTCAAAACTGCCATAAATTAGAAGGGATTTTTTGTAGTAATGCTGATTACTAGAATATAATCGTTACAGTTGTAAAGGTTAAACCTGTTGAAAAGATAGTCCTTGCAAATTAACTTAAAAATGCCAAAAAAGTTTATTATTTATGATTCTGGAGCTTCACGCGATTAACACTGATAAAGCAATCATAGAGCATAATTATAATATTGTGAATGTGGACGTATTGAAACTCTTTTAAAAGGTTTTACTAGTGGCTATTGAAGGAAGAAAATTCTTACCATCCATTAAAGTTCTTACTTGATTGATAGAATTAACCTTACCCCAATTGTATTCAACTTTAGTGATTTACTTATGTAAGTTCTCTGCTTGGAAATCCAATTTAAAACTCCCTTACTTCAACAAGTTACATGTAAGTTTTACTTTAAAGATTAAAATTTGGATTAACAAGGCAAAAAACAAACGTATTAGCTCAACGTTAATAAAGACTTGAAATTTCAGAATTTAATATTTTTTTTTATATAGGCAAACATTATTGATCGATGAGTGCGTATTTTAACTCAATTGTGATTTGGCTGAGCTGTAGGGAATATTCTTACATTGATCTTATGAGTAACCATGAAAGCAGTGAGAAATTTACAAAAATCTATTAAAACGGTAAACAATCTGAGTACAATAATATGCCATTTTAATATATGACATACGAAGCCTGTCACACGGGGAATATTGATATGACGTCCACCTAAATTTTTTGGAATTTTAAAGAAAAATATGACATTGTCTGTAATTTTTAATTGTGTAGTTTAACAGAACTTATTAGATGTTGCATGGACTTATTTTTTAGTTAAGTTTTTATAAGGCACTACCTCAAGCTCGTACGTAGAACAAGTTTAAAGAAACATAAAAGTTATCACCTAGGTTATGTGATTATATTGGTTCATACATATTTTTGAGATATTTGAATTTTTAAAAGAGGTATTCTTAATATAAATAGTGAACCATTGAAATAAAAAATAAATATATTATTACAATTTAAAATTATACATTATTACCAAATAAGAAGATTAAATAAAATTTTTCTTGATTCTTGAATTTATACAATTTTGATAACATGGGTATTATATTCCTATAAATAAACCTTGTAAACAATGATCTAGATTTTTTAGTTAGAAAAAAGGTTTATTGTTTCGAATATACAGTATCTATTCTTATATATTGGTCATTAATATACATTTTTTAACTCTCATACCTAAAATTGATCCTAAACATGTTAGGGACCTTTCTCACCGAATCAAAACATTTAGTTTATATAAGTAAAGTAGAGGCTTAACACCGGAAAATTATTTATAATGAAGGTGTATTATAAAAAGCGCAGACGGAAATGTTGACGGTTGCTGGTCCGGACATCTCTATATTAACCTGTAAGTCAGACGCCGCGACAGAAATAAACGTTTCCTCAATACAAAAACTCAATTAAACTTTCTCTAACATTTCCAGTCGGGGCGCGTTGAAGGTAAACCTCCTTAATTCTCTGAGAAACTTCTTGCAGCCATTCTCCCGGGATTACTTGTCATTAATATTTCCTAAACATAAAATTAAATTGTTTATGAATTTTCTATTTATAATTGAACATTGTGTTTATAAAATGGATGTCAATGTGACTAGGAGTAAAATCTTAATTTTAGTCGCAAATCTTGAGCACGACGGGATTCAATGCATGATTTTCGATATTTACCAATATTAAGTGCTACAACGGACACAACGTCTAAAGAATTGAGTTCTATCCTCTTCTTCAACTGTCTAAAATTAAAACAAGTGGTTAATTATGCACAACAATTATACACAAACCAACGTATGATGACCGTAATCGTCGAATTAAAAGTTTTACAATAGAAACAAATTATTCCCTCTAAAACAATAAATTTACTTTCTAAGGAAATTAAAAAGTAATTAATTTATTACCGTGTTTCTTACACATTACCCATAAGTGTAACAGGTGTACCATAGAAATATATTTTTTCTAAAGACACCGAAGTTGTATAAAGGTTTAATATACAGGTACCATCAATGGAAAATATTCTCATTTCCATATACACTTTCTAAGTAATTAAACAAGTCAAAGCCTTAAAGCAAAGATATATTATTAGTATTTATGAACACTAATATTGATAGGTGACATTTTTTTAAGAAATACTATGGGTAAAGTTTACAAAGAAATACTTTAGTTGCATTAGTTACAGGAGTTAAAACATTCAAAGAAACAAGGTGTACTAAGGTCCAAAGGATTACTTCAGCTAGACAAATATTTAATATCTGTGCCTTTAAACCCACAGATCTCACTGTGACTATTTCAGGGTCTAATATACAGCATTGGATTATTTATATATTGTGTAACTAATATAGTTAAAGGTAATCCCCCATTTTAAAAATTGAATATATGTATTACGCTCCAATAATATTTCAGTGGTAAGTAAAAAAATTCATACCAGCAGTACATTTAAACGAGATGAAACTAAAAACATCCAAACATTTGCATATATCTATGATACTTATGATTATTATAGTTCGGTAAAACAGCACTACTCCCTGTTCTTGGAAATAATTCATCAGTTTGTATCTATTCTAGGAAATTTTATTTAATACAGAACAAGATACAACTTTATTGCTCTATTTTCCAACGTCATATTTTTCATCAGCCTTCCTAGATTTTAAAAATTAGACTCATTTGACAGAGTACCGATTGTATTAAATTTGTAACTCTGGGGTAACTGGATTTACCGGTGGAAGGAGTAGGCCCAGAAGAATAATAAGGACTGGACAGTACAAAAGAGGCTGCTGTCCGCGAGGCGCGCATCGCAGATGGCAGTGTTTGATAACGAAATTGAGAGGTGGGGTGAGGTAGACGTGCCGTACATCCCGTCTCAGTTTATCGGAAGTAGTAGTAAAGAGTAGTCTTTGAAAGTGCTTAGAGTTATCTTTTTGCTAATCGTCATCATTGAACCTGCGGGTAAGTGAACTTTTTAAACTGGTAAAAATTAAAATTTAATGGAAAATTTAGGAACTTGTCCTTTTGATCTGTGCAATATAAAAACTTGTTGGTGCAGTGAGCACATGTATATAAAATTTTTATGTAAAAATACTAAAACAGTTTTGTGGTTGTTACAGATGCTTTCAGAAATTTATAATAAAAATTCTAACACTGAAAAGAAGATATAAAGTAAAGTAAAGAAAATTAGTAACAAACTAAAGTTGAATTTTGAAGATAAATTAAAGTGAAATAATTGCCAGATCAGATTAGATTGTGATCAAATAAGTTTTGAATTTTGAAAAATTGGAATAAAAGGCAAGCTGTAAGAACTTTGTACATTTTGAGTGACGAATATATTACAAGTTTGAACTTATAGTCATCAAGAAGTTTTTATTTTAATTTTAAATCCAGTAATTATTTTCAAGAAGAAGTTTTATTTTTAGTTTGAACTTTATTTGTTTCAGAAGATTTTCGTGTTCCTTTTTTTTGAACCTACACAAACATTTAAATTTCTTAAGCCTAACCCCTCATGTGCCAGTAAAAACGGTACAACAGTGTGAGCATCTAAATTGGGTTATAATGTTTTATGGGAGTATTGGATCTTTTAATATATCCCTGTTCTAAGTACTCTCTAAATGCAATATTTCTTGCTGAGAGAATAATAAGCACAGTAAAGGAAAGATTTAGTTCAGGAAAATACTGATAACAAGTGTCATTAGGGACCGTAAAAATTATCAGTTCACATAGTTAAAACTAATAAATATTCTTATTAAAGTTCGTACCTCTTCTATCTCGTTCATAAATACTATGATATGCAAATGTGTATCGTAGTAATTTGTACTTAATAACATATACAAAATAAAGCTGCCCTTCTATTTTAAAAACAAACGGCAATGACGAAATAACCCTACCAGTCTAATTGTTGTTTCTTACTAGAGAAAGGCGACCCGAGCAACATCATGATACCATCTAGTGGCGTCAGCTGACGAAAACAAAATCTGGCGGAACATTGATGGGAACAGGCACTGACTGGTCTCTTGGTATCAGAGCCACTCCAGCTATTTTCTAACACACCAAAATAAACTCAATCTACCTATGACTATAGGAGTGACATATATCCTGTAACAGTAAAAAATAACAGGTTGAGGATAAGTATATCCGAAAGCGAGATTTATCAGTTAGAGTGTCTCGTTCCAATCGATTTTTTTGTCAAATCTGAAAATTACAAATAATAATTTTTTATGTCACATGATGATAATTTATTTTTAAACATATAAACAAATGCACCACAACATGCCCAAAGGTTTTTACAGCTAATGTGTTCATTTAGTGCATTTCTCTTTCCTTTAGGAATCGGATTTGGTGTAGGACAACTCTCTGTTTGCTATTTGCTCGTGATCAACTAATTCCTAACATAATACCCATGACCGACTAACTGTTGTTCACAGTGTGCCTAGTGGATTACAGGTGTAAGCTTTATGACAAAATTATAATATAGTTAATTTTTTGTTGAATTACCATTTTTGATGTTTAGCAATGCAGTAGCATGCACTATATAAGTGACACTCAAATCTTTCAGCTGTAAAATTATCAGTATTTTGTTCAAACTGTTACAACACAAGTTGAAACTATAACTTAATAAATCTGTGAATAATTTTAGGGTGTTATTATAAACAATTTTCAGAATAAATAAAAACTATGCAAAGTTGAGACAGTTATTAAAACTGTCGTCGTCGTTGTAGAGGGTCGCTAAGAATGCAACTTCTTAATCAAAATCAGCTTAGCATAATTTAAGGCAGTTCTTTGGTATGCACCCCATGGAAATTAGCTTTAATTGAAATTATCATGAGAAAAACTTATAACTTTTATACAATTATTTAATATTATACTTCGTATTTGTCATCAAATTTTATCCTAAATTGTTTAAGGAGTTATGGTACAAAGAATGAAATGTAAGCGCTAGAAAAAAACACTGAAAAAACTAAATCATATTACCTTGACGCCGTGCTACATATATTCTTTGGTTTTATTAAGCTTAGAAGCGACAGGAAATGTTTTCCTTCTTAAGAAACAATACAAAAGTATATGCAAATTATAATTAGATGCAATATTATCCAATGAATTGCGGAAGAATGTGTTTTAAGCATTGGGTTAGTTACACTAGCTTTAGGATATTATTTCTTAATATAAAGAATAAAGAGATATTGTAAATTGAAAGTAAAGTTACACACTGGTTAGGACTGCTGTTAGTCAATTCATAAACACAGTCGTGGAAAAAACTGTCATCCATACAGATTTTCCGACAATGATTACAGATTCTATATTATTCTTACACACGTTTTCAATATAAGTATCTTCTGTAAATATAAATACGGCAGTCATAACGAAGCCAACTTTTATCACATATTTTCAATTCTAACAGTTGTTTACGATTTCATCTAGGCGTACGTTTTAACAGATCTCCTTAGTGAAATATTTGGATCATATCACTTAATCTACATCATTGAAAGAATGTATTAATATTTGTACTGCAATTTTACTTTCTAAATAAGTATTATTTTTATATTTTATATGGTATTAAAAGAAGGATCACATTCTAGATGCGCTTCTCTCGATCCGCAATACAGACGAATACAGGCATTCGCTCTACTGGCATCCAAACACTTTTGGGGATAATTAGTCTACATGTGTTAGTATGCCACATTTTAAAATGTATTATTATTGTAATCAAATTGCTCAAATTGGTTACCAAGTTATTCAATATGGCCGTTTTTCTCCTTGGAGTGATACCAGTGAGACAAATATACACGATATTCGCTAATGCTACGCCAAATGTCATGGAGTGACGTGCAGATATCATTTAACTTGATTTTGTCTGTATAGAAGAGAAATTTGCTCTAAGTTTCTACCAAAATATGTAAAATTATAACATCACTTTAACGTGCCTTCATGCACATCACTCACCAGGAACTATATGCAACATAAAATTTCAATGAATGGACCGTAAGAAGACATAAACCCTCACTTCAGCTGCAATAACAGCCCACTTTGAGCCTTGAATATGCACAATACAAGAGTACTAACGGCTATTATACCATTATATTTTATAAGAGGTACTCTCGCGAATTTTTAAAATATTTAAAATTTGATTATGTTTATGTATTATTCCGGACCATGTCCTTTTGAGAATTTAAAACCAATGAACAACCAAATGTATTATCATCAGTTATCATGCTCTCATTAGGGAACTCCTACGCTTTTGTAGTAATAATTTTGTTCTACTATATTATTAGTTGATTGTAATGGATTCCTACCAGTTGAAAAACATCAATTTTTGTCTCTATTTGAGTTAGCCTTCAACAAGAATATTCACTTTAAATTTTGTCAACACCAGATATTATTTAGGCCAGTCAAATCTGAAAAACGTATTAGGTTAGGTTAGGTTAGGTTTGGTTTTGGTACTCTACATTCAGGTAGAGTATCAAAATAAAACTTGTTTTTATGCTCAAAGCAGTTTTATCTAAATGATATCAACGAGACCAAACATAATGATTTTAAATATATTCCCTAGTTCCGATTTCTACCAAATATTACTGGAGGGGAACAACCTAAAACGTGATGGTTCTTTGATTGTAGTTTATTATTTTTGACGATGGAATGATTGTGATGAAACAGTTTGCCCATCGTTCAATGAAACAAAAAAATCAGTAACACTACGTTTCGAGATCTACAATCTGATCTCTTCTTCAGGTAAATAACTATCCTAACACATAATTACGAACTAGATAAGCGGATACTTTGTTGGATTTTCTTTCCCTGTTTTGTTAACAAACCAAGACGCTCAATGCACTTTGGGAGGGGCGTCACTTGAGAGTGTTGAGACACTCAATGAATAGATTATGAAGGACAATTGCGGTGCGTATCTTGAGTAATATTCCATGTAATTGTTCACACAAAATAATAGGAGCTTAATTTGTTTAAGGGTGTTAAAATTGAAGGTTAAAACTTAGATAGTTTTTATTTGGTCCATGTACGTGTTTTTATCCCCCGAAAGTTTTTTAAAATGTATTTAAAAATCTAAACTATATTTTGGTTCATGCTATTTTTAATTATTTTAATAAGGTAGGAAATTACTAAATACTATGGATTAGAAACTATAATTAAGTATCCTATTTTCAAATTTAGCATATCTCTTTCCTACGGAGGATATAACTATGTTGCAGATTTCCCAAGCTTTGCATATATATTTGCACACGGGGGTTACTCTGTACAGCCAGAGACTCCGTCATAGTTAAGTAGGTTACTATATGCATGCAACGTGAGCCATGCAACAGATCTCATGTTTCCAGGGTCATCTTGGACATTGGACAGAAAAACGCGTTCATTTTTATAATAAAAACATTATATAACCATCATTATCCTGATAAAGTATAGAAGTGTCAATATACAATGCCCCAGCCCTAATTAGGAGATGTTGTTACCATTACCAAAAAAATAAATTAACTTGTACACTATTATGTGTAAATGATTATTAATTAGAATTCGTATAATTTTAATGATAAGTTACAGTATAACTGCTTATATAAGTAATAACTGAAATATTCTTCTTAAATCAGAAGGATTTTAATTAATTTGTTCGTTATATTCTTTTAAAACTTGGAATTATGAGTGAGTGATGAGTATACATTTATTATTGCCATGTTATGACAACAGTGACAATACAACACTGGATTTATTAGTGGGAGTGACAGCAGACATACAGTGTGTTGACATCAGGGTTGCATTATTTGTTCTTTTGTTATTGGATAACTCTGGGTTTGGCAGCTGTTCCATGTGAATTATTAACTCAACCTCTAAAGTCTATATGTCATGTCCTACATTGTTTTGAAATAATTCTGTCATTTAATAAAATTAGTTTATGTTTTGGAAAACAATCATTTATTTAAGTAATTCAAAAATACACCTGTTATAATAAATGTATCCACTACCAATTAAAGAGAAAATCTAACTATATTTGTACTGAAAATATAACACACGGCGTTGCACATACTGTTGCACTGGAAATTTAACATTTACTTTATAATACATTTTTATATTTGTATTTAAAATCCATACAATTCCAATTTGCTGTACAGTGTACATATTGGCTTCCCCACAGATGTGTTACAATTTTAAATTTTGGTTTATTTCATTCATATCATGATATGCGTAATATAGGTGACATCTAAAACTTAATTTTTGTTTTCCACAACATGTGTCGGTTCAGTGATTTTATATTCATTTAATGATCCGTCTGACCTATATACTTTTTATGGAAACAATCATATTCAATTTGGTACAGACCAAAATCAAATTTTTTAACTTTTTTATTTTATCAGTAAGAAGTGGTGTAGATTAGTAATGTCCAAAACGAGAACATGTGCCTTCAATTGCACAACTGTACAAACTTGCACTAATAACGCCCAATGGTAATCAGAGGTAGTTATTACGTAGCCTTCTGTCTGTTTGTTTTTCTGATGCGGTGCGGTTTGCTCTTACATAGAGTTGAATATAGACTTACCAACATTCAATACGTCTGTGTGAAGTAGTTAATTAAGTTTTGTTGCGCTGTTTTCCCTTCGTTTCAACTAATCAGATAGTTTTTAAATTTTATGCTTTAGTCTAATAATGGAGTGTAATTTCTTAAACATGTAACTAGTGACGTCACCTTATCGGTTTTTGGGCCGAACTAGGGATACGTCATTAATTTTCAGTTCATAAAGAGGCATATACTAATTGATTGTAATATATGTTACAATGTATAATTTATTTTACGCTATGAATAAAACATATTGAACCCCCACCTAATTGTAACTTGTTTTTGGATCACTATTCTTTGAATGAAGAACAGCTATTATAGATGTTAAAAGTAAATTGCATTTGATTGCAAACAGCTCTTCTTCCATGGAAATCGTAAACTTTTACTAGAGTGGTGTTCATCTGCGGAGCGAATAACTAACTATACTTCTATTGTTTCCATATTTTGGTGGTGAAGAACTATACAATCAGTATAATTATATAATTTTTGTTGTTAAATGTCTTACCTTGGAAACAATGGCAAATACTATTGATTAGTTTCTTTGATAAATTGACTTTTAAATGTCGTAAGTAATATTTGGTTAATTTCTTAAGTAAGTCCTTAGCTATTTTACCAATGATATTAGGCCTAATTTTCCCCTTTTAGATCTTCAATATTTATTTAATCGAAAGCAGTGTCAATGTTTGCTTATTGTCTATGGAAGGCATGTGGAAGTAAATAGGATTTTTTTCGTGAACTTTCCACTTGATAAAAAATCTACAACCTTATCTCTGGCTCTGGAGAATAACTAACGTAAAACATAACTACAATCAGGTTTATATAAAAAACGCTGCTATATAGAGCTGACAAGTTCCGATCCCTAAAACGTTTTTAGTAAGGTAAACAGTGTTGAAGAAACAGTGTTACAATCAGCTCTTTCAATCACATCATAGTGTTACATAAACGACACATATCACAATCTTCTTAACTTAGTTTTATTATTCGGAACGCTCACTGAATTATCGTACCGTACGAATTATTATTTCTTTATAATACAAAGGAAATAGTAATTATCCAGCCAGCCAGTGTTTACATTATAACACTTAAATAGGTAAGACGATGAGTTAAATAATAAAACTGATGTAAAATTAACGGTCACAATTTACCTGCAATATGAAGGGAATATTTCATTGTTAGATTAAAAAAACCACACATTAAACCCAAGATGACGAAATGGTTAAATGTAGATATTTCATCAGCGTAATATGATTCAAGACATTCAATTTAGTTGATAAAACCCATCTTAAACATTACTATTAAATGCTGAACACTAGTGGTTTACTGAAAGATGAGAGAAAGACATCATTTGTCAACTGTGTAATTTATCTCTTGTTCTTGAACATTGTGTTTCCACAGAATATCTAACCGTAATTATTGCCATAGTCAGTTATCTCATGATAGCCTTTGTTTAACTTGTCACGCTTTATACAGATTTTGTTCAGTTTATATAGTAGTTTTATTTCCCAGTAATTGTAGCGAGAGTGATAGTGAGACATATTGACGTTCAATTTATTTTAAGCATATTTTGGACTGATTGTGTATATATGGGTGTGACTATACCATAAGGTATACACATGAAATGTATAAAATATTGAGTTAAGGAAACAGTTTAAAATACATTTTATTAAATATTATTAGACATTAGAATTTGAAAACTATAAGAACATTCCGAAGCTTGTCATTCCAGATGCATACACAATTTTGTTGGTATAGGATTCTAACCATAAAGATGTAATCTAGTTGAGTTATTACAACTCTATTAACAAATAAATTGTCCTTTAACAACACCAACACCGGTGCGGCTTAGACTGTGCGCTTTTTGGCGTAGAGAGTAGAATAAGGGTCAAGAGGTTCGTGAACCGATTAGATAAAATTCCTTACGTTAAGTACTTTGTGAGAGTATAGAAGTCTGTCTTATGACGAAATGCGTTAAGAAATCATCGCGACCTATTTTATGTGAGTTAACTCCACAAGTTACTAGTATAGAATTTCCGATTATTTTGAAGACATCAAGCTATTAAATCATTTTAGTTTAAAATATAACGAAAATGTGATGTAAAAGATAAAAAAATTAGTAAAACACATTAAAACTACTTTTATTTCATAACATACTAAGGTTTTAAATTTAAACCATCTTTAAAAGCTCATATGCTATGTAAAAATCAGAATACATTTTGAGGGGTCACAATACTGAAATCTTTTTCTAATATTAACTTAATGGAAAGATTCTGGGTAACTTTGGAATACCCAGATTCTGTGTGGAACTCAAACCTAAGTTTTGGCGACTACAAGTCCTTCAGAATAGGCGTAAGTGAAGACACTGCTACTGTCATCTTGAATCCAGAGTTTTGGGGAGGAGGGAATTCTAGTCAAGGAGTTTGTTTTTCCCTCGGCGTTACCAAAACGATTTTTAGGCCAATAACGGGGGTTAGGTTTGGCTTCACCCAACCTATCAGTATGTTTCGAGTGATGTCTCCTGGCATTACATCTGTAGACACCTTCAATGCTAAAATACTTTATTTAAATGCTCAGTCATTGATGGACCAAACGTGACATGCTTGAGATTGTTTTGGCGGAATCTTGCTTTATTGGACTCTGTGTCAGTGAACACTGGTGCTCGGAGCTAACTTCTGATATGGTTAACATCCAAGACCTTTGTGCCAGCTAGCATGTACTGCCGATCAATTAGTCCAACGGGGGGTGGCTCGGGTGTACTTCTGAGGCAGGGAATCAAGTTCACTGTTGTAGATGTTTGATGAATTTTGCAGTGAGATGAACATTGAAGTGGCAGCAGTTATGTTAACGGAGTATAAAATTATCTTACTTGCACTCTATAGACCTCCTGGGGGGAATATGGACACTTTTATGAGTCTCTTTGAACGATTGTTTGACCACCTGATTAAGTTTAAATGTTTTTATTATATGTTGTGGTGATTTCAATATTGATTTTTTGAATGTAAACTCTTCCAATGTTCGTGGTTTTGAAAGACATTCTAAGATCAGTGGACTGTAAATTGACTATAAATACTCCCACAAGAGGCAATGCTTGCCTAGACAATATTGTGGACTAATCGGGATGATAATTACTTTCAAGTTTAAGGTCTTAAATGAGTGTCTGTCCGACCACAACATGATTGAAATTTCTTTCGTTCCTGAAACCCCAGACTAAGAAGAATTGTCAGGAGAAGCAAATCGAGGGTGAGATGTTTAGCTCCTAGCAATATTGAAAACTTAATCTCTCATCTGACATTGATTGATTGGCCAACCATTCTTGCAGTAAATAACAAGGAAACAATATTATTTGACATTTTTTTTGGACAGATTTTTAACTATTTTTGATCTATGTTGCCCTGTTAAAACAAAAAATCTTAAAATCGTTAGCAACTCTAAGTTTGAAAAGCGTTAAACTCAACTGGTATACCGACCATTTAAGGGATCTTAAGAAACATCTAATGGCAATTTATACAGTCTACTGTCATACCAAGTCTGAACCTTCACGAAGGGCCTACGTCGGTGAAAGAAACAAGTATAAAAATGAACTGAAGAAGGCAAAGCTTAAAGCAAATGAGAGGTTTAATCAGCTCTGCGTCTAATCCTTGTAAAACTGCATGGTCCATTATTGCTGCAGTAAGGAGCCCTACCCCTCCATCCAGTCCAGATATTTCGCCGGAGGCTTTCTGCTGCGACTTCTTCGTTGAGAACAGTGAAAGAAGGTACGACAAAGCAATATCTCCCAGTAACGTGTCTGCTGAGGAATCTCCTGGGTCAAGCTCCACGTACTCCTAACACCTTTAAATGGAAGCCAGTGTCTTGTGATGAGGTTTTGCAAGTGGTGAAAAATATGAAATCTTCAAATAGTAAAAGATATCTATGGCCTGTCTAGTGTTTCTTTTAAAGAGAATCTGTTTCTCTATCATATTGCCTCTCACCTGGTGTATAAATCAGTGCCTGTGTATTGGTGTTTTCCCAAAATCTTTAAAAACATCTAAAACTGTGCCTATCTATAAGAAGGGTCCCAAAGATTTACCCGGTTCCTATAGACCGATCTCTGTGGTACCCGTTTTTTCAAAAATTTTGGAATTCATCATGAATGATCAACTCGGTAAATACTTTGAATGTTTCAACCTTTTTTCAAAACTCTCAATTCGGCTTTTCGAGCAGGAAGAAGTACTTTGGATGCGGTTCGGAGCTTTGGTGAGATCGATTTTCGATGGTTTTTGAATCTAAAGCTGCCACCTTGGGCGACTCTTTTCGATCTTACCAGGGCTTTTGATTGTGTCCCGAGAGAAATCCTGCTCTCTAAATTATCTTTTTATGGCATAAAACAACCTGAATTGGCGCTTTTAAAATCATACCTGGCTGAGCGTGGGCAGAGAGTTTGTGTTGGTGGTGTTCTTTCTGCCTATCGCTCGGTCGAGTTTGGCGTGCCCGCAGGGATCGGTACTCGGACCCTTGTTAATTCTTAATTGTTATTAATGATCTCCCTTGTAATGTTAAGGCCAACGCCATTCTGTATGCTGATGATTCTACTCTGTTTAGCTCTGACAAAAATACCATTAACTTATGTAAGTTTATTGACGAGGCTTGCCTCGAGGCTAAGACATGGTTTCAGGCTAATGAACTTGCTCTGAATGAATGTAAGACACAACAAATATTATTTGCACTACAACCCGATCAGTGCACTTTTTTACACCTAATGTCCAAACTGTTGGGAATTGTCTTAGATAGTAAACTAACATGGTCAGATCACATTAGCCAAGTGTGTTCTAGATTATCTAGAGTTGTATTTTTGTTAAGACAGCTAAAACACTTGGTACCTAAAGAATACTTAAAAAATTCTTATTTTGCCTTTTTTAAACAGCATACTCTTATACGGCTTATACTTTTTTGGGGGGAAACGGAGTTGGAATTGATAGAGTTCTTCTAATACAAAAGAAAGCAATTAGGATTTTTAACAAACTCAGACAGAAGTGCTAGTTGTAGACCTTTATATTATACAAGAATCCATTCTTACAGTAATAAATCTTTATATATACACCTGTCTTGTTTATGTTAAGAAGAATTCAAATGATCTTGTCCATAGGAGTGATGTGCACTCTCACAATACTAGAAATAGGCATTTACTTAGACAAAGATTACTGTAGATTAAGCAAAACTCAAAAGAACTTTGGTTAAAAAAAAAAAAAAAATATTTAATCCATTACCTTTTTTAATATAAACTCGGTCGTATGGCAAATTCTGTAGACTTAAAGAAATTCAAACAGGTTATTTTCATTTGGCTTGTAAAAAAACCCTTTCTATTCAATCAATGAGTACCTGACTTGTAAAGATGTAGATTGTAGTTTTTAACTTAAGAAAGTCCACATTTTTATTTATCTACTAAATTTTTATCTCGTTGATTCTATCTTGTTGATTTTGTCTTGTTAAATTTTATATTTTTGGATTTTATCTTGTTATTAATTTTATAGATTTTTTTATATTTTTTGTTATTGACTTGTTGATTATTTGTTTTCTTGTTGACTCAACATTGTTGGTGTTTAGTTTATAAGTTACTCTAGTATATAATATTATGCTGACTGATTAATTGTAAGATGACTGTGTCCATTGCTCACAAGGCCTAAAGACATGAAATAAATTCAATTCAATTCCAATTCAATAGACCATCATTTCATATGATTTAAAGTATTTAAAGAAAACTAATAGTTTTCTTATTTTATTTCAGACGTTTTGAAAGAGAGAAAATTTTTATTTCAATTTATTGAGTCCCTAGCAGAGAAAAATAAAATGTATTATGAATTGACGATTTTGGTTTGTTGTTTAGTAAATTTTGAGAAGTTTGAAGAATTATATTACATTCAAACTAAACTATTAAATTTGCAGTCAATAGTGCAGTATATATTTATTTTAATGATATTTAGGTGATGTTTATAAATTAACTGGTTTATTTTTCCTATATCCAAGAATATAGGACTTTTGAAAGTAAGCTGAAAAATATAATTTTTCAATACATCTGTTAAGTCACCAAAAGTTTTTTAATAACTAACCATTAAAATTACGTGTCCTAATTTACTAAGAAATAAACTGGATGGCTATATTGGGTTTCTATCAATATAATTACATTTACAGTAAAATTTTAATTTTATATTAAATTAGAAGTTCTCTCTATTGTTTCTTGTAACTCAGTGCGTGAAATGTAATGTAAGTTTTTCCTTCTCTGAAAGTCATTAATCTTCTATGACTCCATTCCACAATACTATACTACTTTAAAACGCATCTATTGCTAATAAATATAGGATCTGAATCTGAATATTTTTGGAAAATATAAGTTTTTTTATTATATGGTATTATGTTATGAAATTTATACTTGTGGTTTTCTATTACTTGTACATTTTTCATACGTATAACAATACGTTTTTATCTGTATTCATTTTAAAATATTAACTCAAAGCTTTCTATACTGCATTATATTTTGATTGTATGAATGATTTAAAGTCGTTCAATAAGAGGGGTGTAATCCTAAATGTTACCTTTTGATTTTATTTAGCTGATTAAAATCTTATAAAATGTTGTTTTTTTTTCAAATAGAAGTAAACATTTTAAAAATCAATGTACAAGTGCAATTTTAGAATGTTATCTTATCTTAAGATTAAACTTTTTTAACTTATTGTTTCCAATAAAATTACATAAGCCTACATGGTAATTTGATTTTAATGCAAGATTTTAAACAAAACCCCAGGTACTGAAAGAGCGAGTCCGGAAAAACATTAAATCATTATATAATTATATATTAAAGTTAATCCATTTACTACTAACACATTAGCTTAAAAGTTGATCTTACAATATAATCGAATATTATGTTTATTATTATATTTTTAAGTATATATAGTTAGTATTGTAGTTTTAAATAGTATTTTTTGTTGTATAATTTTATATTTTTAAGGTTTTTCCCATTTTAATCCATTTGGGACCTCTATTCTATTTTTGGAACTTAAATAAAAAGGGTATGAGAGTAGTTTTATTCACACTTGGGAACTCCAACCAATTTTAGTGGGGTGTTTGTTGCAATGAACCAGTGTGCTATGTTGTCCTAACTTCAACTGCAGTTCCTGTTCTGCTAAGAGGAGTGTAATAGATACAAAATATATACTGTGACTTAGAGACGAAAATAATTACCCTAATGTATTTTTATGTGAGAAAATTTCGTCATTGTGTGTTTTTTAAAATACTGTATGTACATATATAACTATGGTAAGATATAATTAGTAGATTTAGTGGAGCATTTTAAGTTTGTCACATGCTCCTCATTATGCCTCAATCAGTAAATAGTAAATGACTTTTTATAAATGTGAAGACGGCAAAATTACAACATAATTATATGTTTAGTTATTTTTATAATAAATAATTATGTGCAATAGGAAATTTTTATAAAAAATAACTCTTAATTGTAAATATCAGCAAATTATCTATGTAGTGCTTGATCGTTAGCGAAATCCATACATCAAAGAGTTTTTTAAAAAACTTGTTATAAAACCCATCTTATAACAAATGGTTCGTTGGTTTTGACTGAAGTGAGCCTTTTAGATAAACTCAAATATGGCACCAGAAATACCTTGGCCGAAATATTACAATGGCCATAGGTATATCCCTTTCTGACCAAAATTGATCAGAGCAACAACACATAATATCAACGTTCGTTTCAAAATGGACACGTAGCTCCATAACTCGTTACATTACGAACGTGTTAGCTGAAAAGCTAAGGAATTCTACTTTAGGATTATTCTAAAGGGACCTTAAATAGTTAATTGTTACTGAAATCGCTTATCACAAAATATTGGAGAGAAATTTTTACTTATAGTTCGTTTCACAGGCCCAAAAGCACTGATTTAAGTTTAACCTTAAATCGAAAATGGATAAGAATAATATGATTATGATTTGACAGGAGTTCTTAGAATGTCATGTAAAAGAATATGACCTCGATGTCCCTGTTTTAGTAGGGAAATTGCGTTGTTAAAGCCGCAAATGACCGCTAGTATGTGATATTTTTAAGATATTAGTTGGGTTAAAACCGCTTAGCTAATAAATATTTTTTTACAAATGTTTATAAAACAAACAGTAGAGTGTGTTGCTTTGTATTTAATGTTTGTTTTGAAAATTTTATTATAAATAAAAATATATATTTATCACTTTCAGAGTATTTTATTGTTTGAACGTCTCTTGAAAAAAAAAACAAGTTTAAAATTATTTCTAGTGTATTGTAGTAGTACTATATATAAAGAAAATGAAATATACGAATATTCTCTGGCTATTCTCATCTAAAAAACATTTTTATTGCCCTTAATCATAAATGGTTATGCAATACACTTGTTTCATTATTTTAGCACAAATAAACATTTTATATCAATGTTATCGAGGTGGTTTTTTTTTGCAAATATAAAATACAAAGTTACAGAAAATACCAAAAACATGTAAATCAGAATGATGAAAAAGTTTATAAATTAGAAATTAAAACTAATTATTTTTTAATTATGAGCTTCACTCAACATGTTAAAAGTTGAAATATAATTTATAAACGTGAAACATTTGTATGAACAACATGAATCTACATTATCAAGGATCATAAATTATTTCATTTATATTATTTTTGTTTCTGAATATCAATCACGGACGTTCACATAAATATAAGTCGATAGAAATTTAAATTTGTTTGTAATTCCAGTTACATTAGTTGAGCCAACGGTAGTTGACAAATTCAATTACAAGTATATTTGTTTAAATTACAATAAAATAATTATGATGACTTCGTTATTAAGAATAATGCCCTTGAAAGGTTAGAAATATTATTTTTTCTATGAAGATTTAGTATCGTGTTTGTTTTGAAACTAACCTTGTTATTAAAGTCAGCTTTAATAAAGTAAAGCGTGATATTGGCTGTCTATATGAACTCTACGACAATGTTGTTGCGCTAATTAGAAGTTTATATGGTAACTAAGTAAACCTAATTTGTTGAACTTCCAACAAAAACTTCGGATAAGTTTCTTAGAAATCTATCCATAGAACTAATATTCCCTTTGGATAAAAATATTAATGGAAATCTTTGCATATTCTCTTGAAATACAGATACATATTGAAAGGTTTTTTGAAGATTTGCTTGTATGCGCTTAAACAATACACCCTGCGCTTGTTATAACGTGATTAAACTTGTATCATTTCTAGTAAACTCTGTTACGGAAATATTAATTACAAAGTCCTTGAATAATTTTAATAACTAGATGCATTTAATAAATGTTTAAATATTTTTGCCGTTTGAATCATCGGACAACTATTATCTCAGTTGACATAACACCAAATTATAATAACATTATACTTAAGTTCTTATATTTATTTTTCATGGCAGTAATTGAACATGTTTGAACGTTAAAATTTAAAATGAATTTAATTGTGTATTATTACAGTTTTTAAAGCACAATAGATTTTACATCACCAAAACAAAGGTTGTTTGTAGATTTCTTACACTTTCTCTCACCCGTAATACAATATAGACTATTCATTTACATGATCTAACACAAACTTTCATATTCATTCCTAGGGATGATTACGATATTATTCACACTTAAAGTTAAATATTTCTATAAACAACGTATTTATCCTATTTAACTACTTGAATATTTGAGTAAAACTAGCCTAATGTGGTAAGGAAATTTGAGTGCACAAAAAACTGCATTGAGAATATAACATTCATTATTTTTGCAATTCAATGTCAGTATATACTATATAACGCTAAAGAATATTCAACATTTGTAATTTATTACAATTTTTATTGGGTGGAAAAATCATTTTCTAAACTAATATTAAATCGATTAGCTTCAAAATGAGCTTTTACGCCCATTTCACTTGCACGGCCCATGGATAGAGAGTTTACAAGTGACACTATACTAAAGAGAATAATGCACTGAAATATGAATACAAGGTAGTGCTTTCACGTGTAAACAACACTCCAGTATTCCAGCTCCAGTCAACTGGACAAGTCCAGAAAGTGTTATTCCTGCAGAGTGCGTCCTGTGTATGACACTTTTCCCCGTAAAGTAAACCATGTCAAAGGTATTGAAGTTCTTGGAAGCATTCATGAATATTTTACTCGTGCTTCTCTTGCACCTTTTCTATTACGATTGGGCAGTTGTACAAATTAAAACAATTTAGAAGAAACACCGCCTACTAATAACAAAAATGTATTTTGAAATAGAGATTATAAAAAAGTAGAGTTTATCAAATAACATGTTGAGACAACTGAAATTTATAAACTTATTAAAACCATAAAATATGTATATATAGTGCATTATAAAATACACTTTACTATAAATCTTATAGTTTTGAGACGTTGCATAGAGTTTAGACATTAAAAATTTGTCAAAATCCATTCGTAATTAGTAATTGGGATTGATGAAAACATTTTAACGAATAATCAAGTTTGCAATCATTTTTACTAAGCAATTCATTCTTCGCTATATTAATAAAACTGTATGCTATTTTCTGTTAATGTAAATAATTCGTGCAAATGGTTTGTAATAGATATTAAAAAATAATAAAAATGAAACATAATTTTTTCTTTGTCTTAAAGTAACTGTTAATTAGAAGTAGTTCATTAATGTAATTTACAATTCTTACTGAATGGTTACTCGTCGTGCCTAGAAAAAGACTCTATGGAGAATATCACAGTAACACTTTAGTATGATTTGTAGGTAATAGTTCTTAATTTTTATTAAACTATCGCAAGGAATGATTAAAATAATTCTATTTGTTTTAAATAATATTTCATTGAATATTTGTAAAAGTATCCGATAGTCAAAAGATACTGGAATATATTATCACTAATGCTGAGTACGGTTCACTTAGAATGTCCAGACACAAAATGGTGACGGTACCCTGTTTTCAACTATCGCTAAACTAAAGTACTCTTCTTATTCTAAGTTCCTTTACTTTATAAACTTACTTAATTTGACAAATCTGGGTATCAGTTCAAATACTAGTTCGTATTTAGATAAATAATCTAACTTAATGGCAGGCATACTGGATTTTTCACTTGGTTTTCTCTCATTTTAAGGACTTGGCAGTTTAAGGACATCAAAAACGGAGATGTGCATTTATTATGTGTTAGAAAATATACAAAACACATAGTGTTGGATATCGCTGAGGCTTTAATAATTGATACTCGATTTGCAAAGTTTACTTATAAGTATAATTGTGGCAATTAAAACATACAAGCAATACTTCTAGATGTAAAAATAAAAAACAATATCTTGCCACATTGCTGGAAAAATATAGTAATAATGAGTATCTTTGTGGTGGGCCTAATTCTTCTAATGTTCTTTGGTATTTTTCAATTTTTCGAGACAACATATAATCACGACAACGTGGTCTCGTCAGAAGAACATCACCACTACTATTATCTGTATTAAATCTTATAAAATAAAATATAATAAAAGGTGAGTTTACTTTAACTATTCACAATTTTACTTTATATTATATTCAAATTAGATTACTTACGGACAAGGAATGCAGGTGTTGTGCTGTGCAGCAAGATATACAAAGTTCGAGTGAGAAAAGAATATTACGCGTCCCCAATTTGGTTATTAATCCGCCAAAAAATTTAATTCCAAGAACATCAGATTAGACTTATGCTAACCAGTAACGAATAACAGGTTTGCAAAAAAATGTATTGTATGAAATTAAACTAAATAACGGTACAAGTGTGATAAAAAAATAGTTATTTTAAATTATAAAAAAGTAGGTGGCTGCAACAGTCTCAGATCAGATGAAATTACAGTTCCAATGGTCCAAGTTCAACAATCCTCTGAGGGTGGATCATCCTTTGTTGATTCCTAGCAAACATTCAACTGTTGCCAACACTGCCTGGTTTCCGCAGCGTTTATTTTCAATATCATACTGTCAACATCTGGTATTGATTTTAGAATAATATTTTTTTATCTGTTTTAAATTCAATTATGTAACATTTACTATGCTCAGCCTCTGAATAAACAGGCAGGATGATACTCTTCAACTCACATGGTACAAATTACCATTTAATGAGGAAATTTCTGTTGACGAAATTGTCGACACAACTTTCAAACTGTGTCTTAATAAAATCCCGTATGCTTTAAGAAGAATTACTAACTGTAAAGCATAAAATAATTTAAAATATCCAATTCAGTTTTAAAATATATGTTTAAATCTTTACATTCTGGCTATGCAATCATTGATAATGTTAAAAGTGTTCTTAAAAACCAAATTATTCCAGTATATCAGGTAATTCCTTTTATTATAAAAATAGATTGTAAATTTAGGAAATGTTTTAATAATCATTAAAAGCGCTTATTTTTATTCAATAATCAATAATAAATTATTTAAAAATTATGAATGAAGGGTTTACTATTTCTAAAATAATACTTAATAATCAATCAATCTTTTAATTAGTTTAAACATGATTATCAACAATATGCACAAAACCTCCGAAACGATTTGCAAAGTTTTCACGAAATTCATTTCGTGAATAATCACAGGATATAGGCAATATTAAGGTAGATTATTCATGTATGGCTATAATACTCTTATTACATTTTGTGTTAATATACTTGCAATTTGTAGTGCGTATCGCGTAAAGGGCTGGGCGAAGGCTTCGCCAAGTTTTTGTAAATGTTGCTTATAATGATGTCTTAATATCAGAATAACCGATATATTCTTTCACCTGTTCCTTTCCTCTGTATACATTTGTGTTTCTAGATGTCTTATATGGATGCAGCCTTGTTGGTTTACCGGGTCCAGTTCAACTCAGTGTAAACTATAAGCCTAGGATTATTTTTACAAAATATGGCTTTTGTAAAACTATAACTAGCAACTTCACTTTCAAAACTCGCATAGCGGTCTATATTACACAAAAGGCCAAATTGAAATAAGAATCCGCCCAGTAAGATATCACTCACTTAACTCACTTTTTTCTATTTTTTTTGTGTTTTATGATTGTCGTAAGGTGTTGGACTGTTTCCTTAATAATCATTCACTAAAATCTGTTCTAAATACTGCTTTTAATTTTATGATACACTGTCCTGCTCTCCTGGAACCGATTACGCTGAATTATGATCTAAAGTGTCAAACTTAGTTTCAAGCTTTACCTAAATTATGATTTTGATAGTTATTAAAAATCAAATGTACACAGATATTGAAATATATTCACAGCATCTACACATAATCTATTTTAAAGTATTTCATTCGTCACCATTTTTATCGCTAATAATAATACAAATGATGTACAGTCTATTGCGAAGTTATTATACGACAGAGCCATGAACTCTACAGCTAAATTGAATTTCTAAAAGTTTTATTATTTCAGAAGCTAGGAACATTCAGCTGTCTTAAGAACAGGATATCCTAAAAACTGAAATCTTCGTATAAGCTAAAAACTTCCGAGTCTGGTTAGATCCCTAGTCTGAATCTTTTGGAAGGTGCAATTTCTCAGATAACAACAACATTCACATCAAGAGGTTAGAAGCTTCCTTGAAATTTGATTTATGGCTTCTCTTGAAGATCCAGAGTCGCAAAGGTGTTGTGTGGCTATAATACTCAAAAATGCAATTTCTCTCGCAAAGTTGCTAAACTAATATGCCAGAAAAATTCAAAAAAGCAATTGCTTGACGCTTTCAGATGTTAGCCTTCCAAAAATTTTAATTACTAAAAACCAACTATAAAATAATAAATTTGCAATATAATTTCAGGAGAAGTATGAGAAGCCAAAAATTCCTAGAAACTTTAAGTTTGAAAAGCCAAAAGCTCCCAAAAGTCTTAATTTTGAAGGAGCAAGATGAGTTACAGTAGGACATTTCCATGTAATATTTCAGTTACAATCGGCAGAATAGTTCATGCGTGAAAGAAATACAAACAAACAAAGGCACTTTCGCAATTATAATATATTAGAATTATAAAGTAATGATTACCATGTCACTACCCATATCTGAACTCTACATAAATACCCCTAGCGTACCATACAATAACGCTCGTTTCATAATTAAACTACTTGAAGTTCGTATCCCGCAGCGTCACAACGTTACATCGCGGCATTGTATAGCGCTCCAGTGATGGTTCTTGTACACAAAAGGCTCCCTTGTAAATTTAGTGCACGGCATTATCAGACAGTAACTTATATTGTTTAGCTGATTTAGTTTGTTTATTACAATTATTCTTATAATTGCATTTATTCAAACTTAAAATCAATAAATATGAGATATTTATCCCACATTCTACAGAATTAATGAGCATTTCTGGTTGAAGTAAATTATATTTCCAACCCCGATGTAGATTTTACCTTGATGTCACGATCAAGAAAATATGTCAAAAATGTATTGTACATGCATAATGTATTTTATTACAAAGTGGTCTACCACTCAACCTTTAAGTTCAATCAACCAAAAATTTAGTTTAGACAATTATACATCATAACTTAGCGCCTTCAAATAGTGTTTCACTGTTTAAATATACGTATCTATCTCGTAATTGCAGGTTATAATGTGCAGGCGCTTTGAAAACTTTTCTTCATTTTATTCGTTTATATTCACGACATAAGCGAATAATTCAGATAATAACTATCCTATCTTCTAAGTTAGGACTAAATTTACGGATACATGTGAAATTTGATTTGATATTGGTTCAGGTCGTTTTGGAGTTTATTGGCAACAATACATCGTGACTCAAGATTTTTATATATATACTAGCTGATTTCCCCCGCGGCTTCGCACGCTTTTCGTAAGTTTTGCCCGCGTATGAAGCATTTCTGGTTGAAGTAAATTATATTTCCAACCCCGATGTAGATTTTACCTTGATGTCACGATCAAGAAAATATGTCAAAAAATGTATTGTACATGCATAATGTATTTTTATTACAAAGTGGTCTACCACTCAACCTTTAAGTTCAACCAAAAATTTAGTTTAGACAATTATACATCATAACTTAGCGCCTTAAAATAGTGTTTCACTGTTTAATATACGTATCTATCTCGTAATTGCAGGTTATAATGTGCAGGCGTTTTGAAAACTGTTCTTCATTTTATTCGTTTATATTCACGACATAAGCGAATAATTTAGATAATAACTATCCTATCTTCTAAGTTAGACTAAATTACGGATACATGTGAAATTTGATTGAAATTGGTTTCAGTCGTTTTGGAGTTTATTGGCAACATACATCGTGGACTCAAGATTTTTATATATATAAGATATAAGATTTAATTGCGCCAACAGTAGAAATACTATCAGCTTTATATCCAATCTTCAACTGTAGGATATCCAATCTTCGTTCTCCGTCTTCTCCCTTGCTCCTTCTTCCTCTCCCCTATCCTTCACCATCTTATCCATCTTCCTCTTACCCTTGCCTTCTCCCTCTCACCACCGCCCCGTCACAAATCTCTCCCTCTCTCTTTGCCACTCTCCCTATCTTCTTCTCACTCTCCTTTTCTCCTCACTATCAACCCCCTCCCCCTCTCACTCTCGCCCTCTCCTTATGTATGTTTTTTTGGTAATGGCAAATGTTTTATGGTATTTTATTTAGTTTGTCAAATAAAAAATGTGAATAAACAAAATATTATCGGATTAGTTGTAGTTTTGGTTTAAGTTTAAAATTTTTGTTGTTTATATCTTTTAAAGTAAGAAAAGTATTCGTTTTGTAAATAGAATAAGAGTTAGGTGTAACAAAGAACCATGAGGTCCTAACTTCGCCTTTTTTACTAATAAAGACATGAATCAATCAAACAATTCCGCCCTCTTACTTCTCCTTCTCATTCTCTAATTCTCCCTTGCATTTATCTCCTTCTCCCTCCCATTATCTCATTTCTACCTCTCATACTTTCCCATTGCTCCTCTCTCAACCCCCTCTCTCTTAACCATATTTGTCAATTAAGCATGAAAGAGAGAGGAAGGTTATAAAAAATATGGTCATGGATAAAAGTAAAAAAGTCCAAAAAACAAAAATATTGTATACATAAAAATAAGCATTAACCTGTGTCAATAGCACTCAATTTAAATAAGAACAAATTAAAAACAAGGACACCTGTCAATGGTGTCAGTCTAGGCAATCGACGTGGCTGCCGCTTAGATAAGTAATCGCAGAGTGACCCGGCAAGAAGCCCGCTAGTCGGTTGTTGCTTGTTCGGATGTGATTTTTAAGCCCTTGATCACCAGGTTAAGTGTTAGAGAGGGAATCTTATCCAATCTTTAGTTTTACTTTACTCTGCAATGCTTATATACTAGAATAACACACGATTCAAGTATCAAAATGTGTTGAGACGTTGGAAAATTTCTTGAAAGGCTCCTTTAGTGTTTATTTTAAATCTATCTTTTTCTGGAGCCTTATGTGCCCGAAGGTCGAAGAGATTGTATTTTTTGTTTTTTTTGAAAAGTTGGCCTGAAAGACTAAAATTTAAATCGGTTACTGAACACAAGCTATACCCTCGCCTGCTGTAAATAATTGTAAAATAAATTATGAAAATCATTCCGATTTTACAAAATTTTCCTAAAAGCGTTATCGAAGAAAATAATTAGAACTGTAAAAAACAATTTAAAAACACAACCAAGATTACCTTTTCTTCACCCACTACACAAAGGAGTTCGCACATACTTAATAACTTGAACTTGGAACTTGGTTGGAAACTTAAAAAATTTGTAATTAATATGAATTTACAGTAACGCAAGTGCTTATGAAAATTGCAGAGTAGCAATATGTAGTATTTTTGTAGAAATGTTATAGAATAGTGTGACTAACGTATTATTGAAATTCAAGGAAGAAAATCATTCTACTATAATTACTTTTAGATCTATATTGGAATCTGAGAATCTCGGTCAATCGAGTCTAATCCAATAAATCGGATCGTCCAACTTGTTGCAGTATATAGACCTACAGTATTGGTTCTTTCTTATTGGACTTCTAGAAAAACTTTACTCATCGCAAATATTTCTTGTTGGCTTCTCTTTTATATTTATTTGGAGAAACTATATCAACTATTATAGCCATAATAGATTTTAACGAAGATAGTTTTACAATACATCTCTTGATAATTGGTTTACTTGATAAATACTAAAACTTTGAAAGCCCGATTTCTTGTGATAATTCAAACGCTGTTTTGCGTGTTTTGACTTAGTATTAATTACTGATTATAAATACATTAATTAACCACAATTAGGCTTTAATATTTGTTCTAAGTAGCTTATTTACTACCTGTACTATATTTATTACCACCGGTTAATACAACAACACACACGTTATATGTTGGATGGATTGCAGGTTAAATATGGAACCTGTTATCCAGACATGTAGAAATGTTAATCGCCAAGGCAACCATTTTACAATCATTAGAACACGTGATAGATTCCCGGGCTGTTGATGACAAATCTGAATATTGGTTTGGACATTTTAGTCTCATAAACATTACTAAAGAAATTTACAACGCTCTTGTAGGGACAGGCCCGTTTTAAAAACTGGTAAAGAAAACGAGAAGATAAATTCATCAGAAGATCAAGAATTCCGTTACCTCATATAGGTCTTGGTATCTTTAATACAAATATATAAGTGAAAATGTGCCCTGTGGTCAAAGTGGCCTATTCTCTTCTTGTACTAGTTTAGACTAGCACCATGTATTATTAGAGTTTGAAAAACTTGTTGTTCTCGTAAGAGACAATAGTCACTCAGCAAGTGGTGCCAGCAGCATAGAGACGGTTGTACCGCAAATGACTTGGATTGTTGATATTATTGTATCCCAGAGTATTAATATTTAAAATCATCAATAATACATCCAAGACGATTTAAAATATTTTATGATTAGTAAAGATCCTAGTGAATATTAAGTACAATGTATTACTAAATTTGTCAACTATTAAATATTATCTGGTTTGTCTAAAACAAAAAATCACAGTTCTAAATAAAAACAATGGATTTATTTTTAACTGGCAAATTAATAAGTTCAACGTTTCAGGATTTTTATCACTCTATTTTCCACAAAGAATTGACAAACCGGTTAGGAAATTTAAAAAATTCCTTTGGCAAGAAATAAAAAATAATAATCAAATATAACAAAATAAAAATCAGAGCTCTCTTCTAAAATAAAATAATAAAGTTTTAAAATAAAAATGAAATACCACTTGGAAATAACTAAAATAAAAATGTTCACTTCTAAGTTCACTCAAAATTCAAAATAAACATTTAAACTTCTCTTTACACTATTTGAACCATAACTTTCAAGTCTCTGCAATTCAGATTACAACTCTCTCTCTCTCTAACAATTATTAAAGTTCAATTAATTTTCAATTAATAATTCACAATAAATCAGTTCCAGTTAAATATCAATAAATTACTACTTTTCCAAATCTCAATTAAAGTTATTAACAAAGTTCAATTTTAATTCACTTCTCTTGCAAGCATGAACCAAATTTAACTTGTATGGTTCTATTATGTTCTATTGTTCTTCGAGAATAAGTTATTCAGAATGCTCTGTAGTTTTCTTTAAATTTAATTTTTACCTCAAAATCACTCGCGGAAAAATTTTAAGAAATACTGCGCACTGCAATTAACTTTACTCACGAAAAAACCAAAAAGAAGGGCAAAAATTATGAGCGGGCGCTTAAATACTTCCCTTTCCAATCAACTTTGCAGGACATCCGTGGTGCTCTCTCTCTCTCCTCATTGGTCCAGCTGTATCAAACCAGGAGAACAATACTCGAAACAAGACAAGTTCTAATCAATTCAAGGCAGTCAACCTGCCTTCCTAACAATTTAAAACTACCAGTACTAACTTGCCAAAGGATTACATGTTCGTTTTTACCCTGACATTTCACAATCTAATCTAAAATTAAGTCCCAATATTTCGATCCCAAAATTTTTATTTAATTTAAGTTTTAATAAAAAAAATCAATGTAGCTTTAAAAACGCTACAGGTGCTTACATTATATTTATTTGGCTTTCCTATAATAAGTCTATAATAATCCTTTGATGGGTATAATGGTCAAATCATACCCCAACATGAACAAATTTGTCATATATTGATCTCTGTGATGCCCAATACATTAGCTGTCTATTCAACCTAAAGAATAGTAACTGTCTTTAATATTTTGGCTTTAACTGTTTATAGCCATCTTGAATTAGTCTGAATAGCCATCTAATTTGTATCATCAGTAGGCGTCTTGAAATTCTTCATGAAAATACAGAAATTGTATATACACGATTTGAATGTTTTTATTTTTATTTATGTAACCAACGGCAGTGCCTTTTTATATAAATTAGTATGTAGTTATATAATTTACTTACACTAACTAAACCTTTCAAAGCGGCAGACATCACTATTCAATTAAATCTGTGTTCAATATTAATCGTTTTAAAAAATTATTTTAATAACTACACGCCAAAAATAATGACTTGTAAACAACTCCTAAAATAGGCCAATACCGAGTTTTCTGAACCAAACTTGTATAAATAAATATTTAGTTAGTAAGTAATAACAAAATTTGTTACACATATCGATAAAGGTACACTTTCAAATCATATATATTATTTCATATCTTAGATCAAAGTTTGATCGTATTAGTACATTCTTTCCTACTTAAGAACTTTTTTCCGAGAACGAGGTTCGCTATTGGCATAAAAACATCAGCAATAAAGTTATTGGTTGTAATTGTTTGCTTTCCGTGTCTAAACACAGAAATATACATTCTAAATTAGAACTTAACTCCCGTCACTGCACCTCCTATATCTAGTTTATAGTTAGCTTTCAAACTTCATTTTTATACTTATTGATTCGAGAGTGGGTGGATTATAAACTTGTGTAATGCAAATAACAAAAACATAAATTTGGAAAAAAAACTCAGAAATTGTTTATACTTAGACACTTTCTGTTATTTTTAATTAAATATTATTTGGAAACACCTAACTAATAAGGGTCTTCTTCGGTCAGTGTTAATTGGAATAAATATGAAATTTACAAACAAATGGCTGCTTACAGATTTTTAATTTATAAGGTTTATTACCAAAATAATTAATTCTATTTTGTCACCAGTAATTTTGACCATGTTTATTTACTTACGATCAACGACTGATTGAATTTTATAATTTCCCTAGTCATTAAATCTTTGGGGAGTTTTATCAATACCAACTTTGATCCACCAACAAATTCTTTTTAACTTTTATTCAATCCGTGCAAACTGCTAACTGATTTTTATCAGTGAATTAATTTTCATAAAGTTGTTAGAATACTGAGAATGACCATATTAATAATTCAAGAATATTTCCCTATTTTATAACACTTATTATAATTGCTATGAGGTATGACAAGAGAGAATACCGAATAGTCAGTAACCAGCTTATGGGAAAGTCATCTTATCTTTCTTTACTGTATATTTGGGTGTAAAAATAGCATTGAGAGCAAGAAACTATGAGCAACATTATAGTTAACAACTGTTTGCCTATAAGCCAGGTATATTGCACTGTTAATTCATAGGAGACGGCTGATTAGTACTTTTTAATAATAATATAGCCAACAGCAACGTGCCTAGCAATTTTTCAAAACATATGGTTTTAAATATAAACATTTTTAAGCCTCTAGCGCTGTTTAAAAGAATTCTCAATACTTTGATCACTTTGCAAACCACAGCACCGCACCATAAGAATTTTTGACACAGATGAAAAATAAGTCAATCAACATCAAAGCCAAATACGTATCTTTCACCAATCCACTAAAGGGTTACATACAAGTAAGATTTGTGCGGCCCTAACTTCGCTTTAATAAGGAAACATTATTTGTTATGTTCATTCTATACGATCTACTGCAAAGTGCCGTAGACCGTATTTTTTAATAGCTGTAAAACGGATGCTCATGAGTTGATCAGCCAATAACGCTTTTAAAATATAGTGCTGTTGAAACGGATGTAAGCACTGATCGGTACTATAATCATCAGCAACTGGGTCATTATTATCTAAAGGAACCATTCCAGACAAAGACTAATCGATATCATGATTTAAAATATGTGTCAATAAGGTTAGTAACCCGTACAATCGACACTATTATCACCATCATGACAAGCAGGACTGTTATAGTAAAGCTTCTCTGACGGTTAATCAACGCTGTGACTGGCGTAGTGAAGTCATTCCATGATGAATTCAGCACATAACACTTTTTAAGCATAAATAAAGGATCCAAGGAATCAAAAATAAAGTTTATAACCTAACGTAAGACCGAAAAGACTTCTAAGCCAAGCTCGTGCCAAATGTTTATTTTCTCTCTTAGTTTCTTTTTTTTCTTCGAAGGAGCGTCCTATTGGTATTCGTTGTCTCAAAGGTCTATCCAGCACGCCGGAATAATTATACCACCTTGTCTGTAATGACATCCAATAGTTTTAAGTTCTGACAGATTTAGGGTTTTATAACATATTCAAGTATTTAACTTTAAAATTTTAAAATGTAACCAAACCGAAATGCCCTACATGATCTAGCTACTCACGAAAGCAATATCGCACTCGGAATCCAATATCGCGGCCAACAGGAGCTGCACAAACCAACATTGTATAGCACTGAAATATGAGAGCCATTTAGTACTAACACCCCCTCCCTCCCACTGGCATTATTGAAACACTTCAGGCAAGTCTATTTTGAATATATTTCTGTTACAATTGTCAATAAATATGCAAAGTACTCAGTAGCGAAAATTGAAAATTAAAGACTTATATGGTGCAATTATAGTATAACGAGTTCTTGAGTTACGTATAGTATGAAAATTATAATATAATGTTGTCATGTGTATATTAAAATACTTATTTGTAAATAGATTGAAGTATATTAGTTTGAAACCACATTGTAATAAGCACCAAAGGCTGTGCTTATTTTTTTATTAGAGTAATTATTTCACTTTGTATATTTCTCATTCCGTTACTTTTTAGTTCATATTGATGTAATCAACACACTTTTTTCAATATATAAAAATACTAAAGAAAGCCAATCCCTTACAATTTTATTAAACAATGCCATATGGAATATGATAACTTGGACAACTCACAAATTGTACATTATGTTTGTTCATGATATACTGAGCTCACTTTAAATGTTAAACTAAAACGATTAGAATGAATTAAGACGAGGCGACGTCAATCACAACCAAACAATCACCCATAAAAAGAGAAATTCAATATCAGAGTACACAACTTATAATTAATATGTTTCTCATAATATATATCATATTTAATCTAAGTTCGCTAAAACAGCTTTTAATAGCATATTTTTGCCTTTTTAGTTTGACACTTGGAAGAGTTAGTTTGTTCTATATACAAACGTAAGTATTATTTACGTCAAATTAAAACAACTGAATTGATATCAAATATAATTTAGTTTAAACTATTTTAACACGTTGAGCTTGCTACACACGAATATGATTATATGGGTAATAGGTCATACAATATTCTTATCTACGACAAACGACAACAAGCGCCATCAAATTTACAAGCGCAAATATCTATTAGTATATTATGCATTATGCAATGTCACATAAGGTACTTACACCAGCTGCGTCGCGGTTCTATAGCTACGTAAACACTATTCATGTCATTCTAAGTATGTTTTTAAATGTCTACAACATCTTAATGGACATTTAATAACACGCCATCGGAAATCATATTGTTGTGTGACATATTCTAGTGAATCATATTATTCTTGGAGTATTGCTGTAAAGATTTCTACAATTTACATCAACTTAATAATCGTGGTTACATAGGTATAAGATAGTACTATATCTTAACTGTTGTAACAAATCTAGAAATTAGTTAACTGATTATTTTGTTTATCCTTATTTTTAGGATTTAGGTCTCTTGGTGTATTCTAACCATTATCGTTTTAGTTACGCTACCTGTATTAGACAATGGGCTTGTGTTTTTTATACCAATTCCTCAATTTATGTTCTTTTATTAATTTTTCACAGGTCTTCACCTATTTACATTTCGGTTTTGTACAGACTATAGTTCAATTTTTTATAATTTCTTGATTGCCCTTATTCTGTCTGTTTTCATGGATCACCGGCCTGAGCGAAGATCACGAAGAATCAACGAATCGAGAATATTCAAGAATAAGAAGGAGAGAAATCGCAGTAAAAATAAAACGGTGTCAATATAAATTGCAATGTCCACACATAAGGATTAGGAAACAGGGTTATTTCCAATATTCGACTTAATATGTTAAACCTACAATGAAATATTTCTTGGCTATCAATGACAACATTTTTATTAATCATGTCAAGTATTCGAAGGTCTATATTTACACACAAGAGGTTAACGCAAAGTAAAAAAAAATATTCAGTGTCAATTATATGCTTGTGTAAAAATTCTCCCCTGATTAGGGTTGAATCTGCGAAATTAAAAATATAACTTCAATAAATTTAAACTTACTGTACACGGTTCAACGATTTTGTATGAGGAGGGGATCTAAAATATACATTTGTTGAAAGAAAAACAAAAAGCCTTTTTCGAGGTTTATTTAAGGAAAAATAAAATGAGATCTCATGCTGAGTAAGTTTATTTGGAACGCGATTCTCAGGGATGTATTGTTCTATTAACCTGAGGAAAAGTAGGGATGTGTATTATTATGATGTTAGGTATGAGTCCAGAACGTGTAACTTTTTATATCCAATTACCTATCTCTCAGGAGAGTGGAGTAATGGAGGAACGCGAGTTTTAAGCATAATTTTCCTCTCTATATGAGGAAAATAAGGATTGTGTACAAAACCAATGTTATGTACTAGTCAAGAACATATAAACTTAGCATCCAATTTCCTCTGATTAGGTCAGGTTCATATCAATATTTTAGATTACGCTGCCCTAAGAGGAAGTTGAGCTGGAAATAAGCTCAATATTAACTATGAACCAATCTTTCCCATCATAGCTACTTTATTTTTAGAACACTTTATTGCTCCACCGTATACACAGCATAGTTCTCTTATTTTGCAAATGATTATACAATGAAAATATATCTTTACCACATACACACACTACATTACACAACGTTTTATACGCTATGTGTCTCTGATTAAGCTATGTAAAAAGTTCATTTGAGCTTTTCTTCACTGACTGTTTTCTTTATCTTTTCAGACAAAAATTTTTCAAGATTTCAGAAGTTAGTCTAAAATTTATATCACAATCAGTTATATGTTTATGGATTAAATCCGTCTATATTGGGGTTACATAATGGTTCTAGCGCTTATATTGTTTTTTTTAATATAATGCTAATAATATTATAAGTTAGAAAATGCCTATGTTTGTTTGTTTTGCTTTCACGCGTAAACTGTTCGACCGATTGTACTAATTTTACGTTCTCTGGTATAAACATCGGCCTATTCTTATTACGAAATTCATTCTAGGATACTCTCTTCTGATCTCTAAAGTACAAAAAATCTCTTTTTTCTCTCTAAAGTAATGAAATATAAAATTGAAAGAGCCTGTCAAGTTTAATCAATTGTTCTGTGTAAACATTGTTCTATGACAGCAAAACGCATTTTTAATTAAGTTAACCACTATTTTCAATATGTTTACATTTAAAGTGTGTAAATTTTCGAAGTATAAAGCATTATTTTTCAAGTGGTTTTTAAATTTCAGTGTTTAGGTAAGTACTACCCTACCTTAAAAAATGTCCTAAAACATAAGATGGTCAGAATTTGACTCCGAGGATTCCCTTTGAAGACTAATCAAGATGCTACATGAAATTTTACCGGGCGATTCTTTTGAACTAATAAACCATATCCAGTTCTAAATTTTCTTAAATATTAAAACTATTTTTTAGTTTATAACAAACTTACCACGTAAATAGAAAATATCCAGATAAAAGATTAAAGTGTTTATAAAAATATCCTTTTAAAATTTTTTTGCAATATTAAGTATTTTATATTAAATAAAAAGTTACTTTTTAACTTTTACTATAAATTTAAAGATTGTTATAAAAACCATCATAGTTCTATTTCGACAGATGTTGGCTTTTCTGATCTGTGATATATATTTTCTTAATCGAAAAACCAGACAAAATCAACTATGGCACAAATATACTAAGAAAGAAGTAAATTACAATGGCCATAAATGTACACTTTTTGACGTATTTTCATGAACGTAGCAACAAGGCAAACTCAAAATTTACGTCGGACATATAATTCACTCGAACGATAAGTGCTCATATAAAGTACAAAATCTATGAAATTGAGTGCCAATCCACGGGTAACTGCTAGTAAAGTAAAAATTGTATTAACAAAACGTAACAAAAAAATAATATGATAGAATAACTACACTATTTCACCATTGATTTCCATCTTTTTTCTTTATTTGTCATAAATTTGTTTTTACTCAAATATATTTACGTCTTATATGAAGAATTATTGATTTTTAATTTGAATTTAATTAACTATAAGAAAAACATTTAAGCTACACGAATTGCAATCATAATTTATGTATGATAGACTTTTATATTCTTTATTACGGTTGTAAATATCAATAATGATCTATAATATAACGAGGAACATTGTAAAATATTAAACTAAAAATACAATTTTAAACTATTTTCTATAATTTTTAGTTACTTTCTCATTTACTTTAGTTTCGTAATAAATTTTAATATACTTCTAAAATTTTATACTTCCTATTTTTTAAGATACTTTTAACTATTATACTGTCTGTAGGAGTACTTGATGCTTCTTTGTAGAGTTAGCTGATAGTTCGTTAAGGGCAGCATCAGTTGTCAATTTCATCGTTGGATTGTCTGTTTTTACTTGTTCTACTGTAGCCGCTGATTAATTAGTTATCGAAAAGGGTTGGCTTTATCTTTTAGCAGAAGCTTCAATCTAAGTTCAGTTCGCAAAGGCCTCTTATGAACACATTTCGCAATGAGATTTCTGAAACAGTGTCCTTCCACTTGTGGTAGTTAAATTTGCTGTTAACACTTATTTAGATGTTTATATCAACTACTTATTATTTAATTTTTAAAAGAAATAATTGTTAAATCCCTGTACTGTATCTAGCATCCAGGTTTGACTCATTCCCACGCAAAAACCTGTTATGTTCCATGTGGGAATATTTACACGATTACAAACACAGTAACTATATTTTTATATGCATACTTTTACGGGAAATAAGTTATTTCTATGGATTTCTATGGACCAATATATCCCCTTGAGGATTCGAATATTAAAGTAAAATTCCTTGTGCAGTGCTACCACCCACCACCTTCCACAACGGTTCTACAGGAACAGCGCCTACAACTGTGATGTCACCAGACAGTTATTGGATATTGAATCTCTCCAAAATCCTTGTTAATGATGTCACTTGGAGGAATAGCTATATCTTAATCAAAAACACAAATATATTACTTAATCCCCTTGATTCGTATGTTTTGTAGTTATTCGATGATGTAAATAATATCTGGGCAGCCGAGTGACAGAGTCACTTAGGTGTATGAAGAGAGCAGACGAGTCACTTAGTAACTTTAGTTCGGTGAAAGAATCAACATTTCCTTACGAGTGATGAGTTACAAACCCACCTGCGACAAACTGACAATATTCCAACAGATTTGATGTGTACACTGTGAGAAACAATACATGGGCCAAGTTGCTATCAATAGCGTTTGTTCTTTCTTGTGTGACCTGACATTGTTTATGTTTCGTAATTTATATTTTCTTTGTGTTCGTTTCCATACAGAGAGCTTGGCATGCAATGTTTATGTTGTCCGCGAGTTTATATTTCTTGTTGTGTCTTTCATTCATTCATAAACTGTTTGGGATTTCATATGAAAAAAGAGAGTAGATAACTTACTAGTATTAGCATATTACACTGTAATTTCAATACAGAAATAAGGAATGAAATAGCCCTTCATCTATTAATTTGTTATATCAATAATAATTATAATATCCAATAAACTAATAAAACTGAATATTGAAAACTCCAACAAAACATAACGTAAGAGGTAGCGCATAGACGAAAAGAGTTGGAGATACAGCCAGTTTAATTTCACCCTGAAACAATAGGGCTCTTCCTTAGACCATGATGAACCTATGTAAAAAAAAGTAAAGAAATGTCTTATTTTACCAGGCGAAGTTAGGGCTAAGAAACCCTCTCTAACACTTAATCTAGGGACCCAACGGCTTAAAGGTGACTTCCGAACCACCACCAATGGCCGGGCAGGCGGGCCGCTTGCAAGGACAGGATCGCTCAGCGGTCACCTATCCAAGCAGCTGCCACGCTCGACGTTGCATGATCTGGTTATCTTTGCGATAACCACCGTACCCGCTACACTGCGCCATTGGCACCTATGTGACAATTTTAAATCTCTAGGAGCTTCCTGTTAAGAGATATTGCACAGTTCGGTAGGTAGATAGATTGTTTTTATTACTCACTATAGTCTAATTTTCTTATAAGGTTTCATTATGATACCAGACCGATCTTTAGAATATGAATATATAATGTATTCCTGTGTTTGTACTTTTTGTACAATAATATTATTTTACAAACACCAGGAAAAAGCGTAAGTTTTATGAGGTAAATCAAAATTTTTAATAAATCTCTGAACTGAAATCTGCGAATATGTTTCAACAATAAATTAAATTTTAATGTATTTTTAATATTTTAAAAACTTACGCAAACGTTTTATTGAGTAGACTTTTACAATAGTAAAGGGCATGAAAGGGATTAACCAAAGTTGTTATGAAACATTTTTACACTCACCTTCAGTAAAGTGCAGCATGTATCAGCACGGTTCGAGAGGTGGACTGTATGTGACACCTGTGATATATGTATTGACAGTACAGGCCATCTATCTACCCTACGGGAGGTTACAACAGGTTATATATCAATTGTATACAAAATCTCAACCTGAGAACTGCTTTTAAAATTAATTTAATACATACACAACTCAGCATAACGTTCAGCATAAAATCATATTTTTAAACTTCAGTGCATGAGTATCTTCCCAGGAAAAAGGCTCCTAAGCATAATATCTAGTTAATTTACATTTATCTATTATTTTTTATATAATTTTGAGACAAATTCCACGTACAATTACGTAGAACGCAATACACCTATTCAAAATATTATATATTTTTCAAGAACTTTCTACAATTTATTTTATAATATAACTACTTTCCTTTATAAAGAATTTTTACATAAATAGGCTACTTTAGTCATGTTGCAATAATGTCTACAAATTTTGGCTTAGTTTTTGTATTCATCTCATCTAAGTTCTAAACAAACATTTACCGAATTTTTCTGGGCGATTATTTAATTTTATGCTTATTGTTGAAGCAAATCGATCTTATAAACTCTAAGGATAGATATTTTCCCACAAATAACCCACTCAAGCGAATCCACTGAAATGGAATGTAAAAGATATTATTTTATGAAACAGTATTTTTACCAAGAATATTAAATAAGATGATGCCAAAATAGTGGAGCTTCATAGTCAACCTTGGTTTTCATAAACCCCTATTATGTAAGTACGTTCTTGTGAGACTAAGCTGCGGAAATTAGGGACAAAAACCGTTTTCTAGTCAACTAAATTAAAAATAATCATAAATATTAATACCCCGATATTATTTAAACTATTAATTAGAATGGAAAACTGTGGGAAACTTCAGGATATTTTCAGTTTTCAACGTGTAGCCTTAAATTATTACGCGAGTATATAAAATAACTGCAAAAAACGTTAACTTAAATATTGCATGGAATAAATGTTAATTTCCGGTGGTTTTGAAAGTCTTTTCAGCCTCAGTTTGCATCTCAGTTCGAGGCAAATATTTACAAACAGATATGGATTGAATGAGTTAAATATACATGAATGTTAACCAAAATAAAGAATAAAAACATGATGTTTTTGTACATTTTGAGTAGATCCGCTACAAACATTGAATGCTTCTAATTTTCAGAGGCCTGGTAGAGCCAAAAACCTAGAATTCTTCCAAAGTGGTCGCATACCTAAGAGTATTGTAAATATATAGTCTATAACCAGATATTAGAACTCTCTGAAACCATATGCTATAAGGAATTTAAATTTCAACTAAATAACCAAGGTAAACAATATGTGCATAGAAAAGAATTTATTAAATATTTATTTCACAATTCATGATATTGGTTTTCATGTGTTATAGCACAGTGAATGGACGAGAAAATTTAAAATAGAGTTTAATATCCAACAAAGCTTCTACTGATTCCATTGCTTGTGTGTGCCATAACAGTTTTCAAGCGAAATTGAAGTTATACAATAACGTTTTGCTGCTATCGCACGTTTGTTTCATGTTAACGAGGGGGATTGTATATTCGAATCAGTGTAATAGAATGGCCAAACAAACTTTGCACATTTGTTCTATTAACTTTGATGAAATACATAATCGAATTGAAGAATGTGGAAAAAAATAAGATGCACTGTTTAACAGAACACCAGCCAAGGGTCACAGAATAGCTCAATTATTCACAAAAGCCTTTTTTATATTTTATCACCTTTTTTTGTGGATATCAATGGCTACAAACCATATCATATTTCGGTGTTCAAATTTTATTTTCAAAAATTATTTATAACTATAATACACAAATGTATTAACCCGCTCAATATCAAATTACCCACTACCTAGAAACCGCTTTATTTATATTCGTGATTAGTATATAACATATTATCACTCCTTATATAATTGAATATTTAAAAATAGAACTACAAACCATCAAATATGTTACCCAAACATGGGTGTCTGTCTAGCAGTATTAATATTTTATCTTTTTAAACAAGAAAAAAGAAGAAGTAGTTTACAAGCAAAAGGCTACGACACCGTAATATAATTTCAAGAAGAGCAACAATCATCGTCATTTACAGGAACATATTAAAAGTTCTAGGTAGTTTCATATAATGGGATTATGTCGAAATTTAACTATAAAAAAATAAATAACTTAATTTAGCTTGTGATATTGAAAAAGTACAAGTTGTAATTGTTTTGTTAATAATACGGTTTGTATGAGATCCTTGGAAAATAAGCTGCTTTGTATTTTAACATGACAAATAAGCTGGTTTGATCCTAATGAATGAATATTCTTTTTTAATTAGATGGAGAGTTTAATCCTCTCTTATTGGATGATTCAAAAGATGCTTTTGCTAAAATTTTCCTGTGGAAATAAACTTTTTTAACTTATATGAATTTAAAGGTCTTTTTAAGATGGACATAATTAATTTCTCATAGAATAAATTACAAAATTACATTACAGAAGAACTAATCTATTCATTTCAATGGTAAATGTAACGTAATTTCTATTTTTGTGACTAATCTTATTTGTATACAACCTCCTCACATGGAATCAAAGTAGTATTTTGATAAAGAAATCACAAAATTATCGTTTCACATAACTTAAATAACTTTTACAAAAAATAAATTATAAAGAAACTTAGTAGACGTTTTCATACTCCAGACTAGAAGATATATTATAATCCCAAGCTTCTTTTAACACCGTTATTAGTCTAGGAACATTATAAACATGATTAGAAAGAAGATAGTACTACTGTATAATTTTATACAATTATATTTTATTAAAATAAGATCGAATTTATTATTTTAAATCATATAGATGTGAAATAATATCTTTGGTTTTCATTTGTCTTTAATCGATAAGCAGGGCTGATATGTACTCTGAAATGAGACGTTAGATCAGGTGTTCGTTTCCCATTGGCCGATTAACATTGCGTGTCAAGACCATACAGCATAGCGCAGGCTGGGCGCAGGCAGAGTGGCGTCGGAGTTGCTCACGATGTCCCATTTTCTCTCACATCCAAGTCAGATGCACCGCCTCATGCGCCTGATCTGGAGCGATAATGACGTAGGTGAGTTGACATAGTTCCATATAAACCCTTTTGGTTCTACCGATACTCTTCACCTTTCTCAAAAATATATGTCTTTTTGTACATTGAAATATCATAAGATTAAACTAGTTAAAACTTTAACTACATTTTCAATTCAAGAGTTTCTATTAAAAATTGTACAAAATAAACTGGATTGCTCAAAAATATCAAGAAGTATGATTTTATACAGGTAAAATTTCAACTTTTTTATTGTATGTGGATTACTGGTTCCATAGTTTCTGTTTAGTTCTGTCCCAAACATTTGTTTGTTAATTTTTTAATACTATTTTTTTGATATAATTTGCGTGCGGACACATGTCTAACTGTATTACGTTATATTAAGTTTTTCTCTTAAATTTCAACAAATAAATATTTAGACTGATGTAGTTAGTAACAGAACTGTACTGATTGTTAGAACAACTTACGCTCTCTCACCTTCTCAATGGAGAGCAGTATGTTTCATCTCATGTCAAGAGCTGGCCTGTATGTGACAGCCCTGATATATTGAGAGTGTATATAATCAATAACAATACTATAGAAAGCAATATGTTTGCGAGTTACAGCAGGTTATAAATCAAACCTCTGAATGAAGTGTGACAGTTTAGAAATTTGTCATTATTGTGCAATTATTTGACATTTAAAAACTTTGTATTATTACTATAGAAGTCTCTACCTAGTATTCTAAAAGTCATTTGGAAAACTGGACGAGAACTGTATACCTGATATGATTAGAAAAACTTACAGTTGTAATTGGACCTGAACAATACTCTGCAATAGATCAATACGTCCATAACGGTTCACTCCTTACTGGTTAATACCTTCCAATAGGAATCTACAACGGGTGCAGTAAAATCTGATGATTCACTTAGTGCCCTTGATCTCTCCTGGTGGGATCCCGAAAGGGGGTGAACCCTAAGCCCAACTTTACCTTTATGGATATGATGTCACTCAGAAAGCAGTACAATTTTGTATCTCTAGCATATACATTAAGACTAAGTGAATGAAGGATTTCCTCATCTCATTAACCAAATTTTAAAAACTTCCCCATTGGAATGGATAAATACATCAATACTGTTTTGTTACATGACATTGTGCATACATAATTTAGAGTATTAGGAAGATTTGGTACACAAAACCAGCCTATTGGAACTGATCACTTGTAGTACTTATCGAAAATTTCTGGCTCAAATTAGCTTTTTGGTCACCCTACATCCCTCCCCCACCCTCGTTATAAAGTTTGATTATTTATATGCTATATAAAGTGGGTTTTAAGTATGATAACTGCCCAAGAAGATTCAAACAAGTAGAAAAAAATGTTTCTAAAAACTTTCTCATTAATATCTTGGCTACGTTTGTTAGCTCGATGTGCAATTTTAATTCAATATTGAGGCAGTTCACACTTTACTGAACTTTACAAATCCATATGTTTTTGTGTTTAAAAAACAAAATAATGGCCTGGAAGTCTGGTAAAATGTCATAAACATTTAAAAAAAATACAATTTATTTGTATCTTTAACTATTTTCGAGGTATTGGATACATGTAAATCCCATGAATATGAAATAATTATATTCATTTATCAAAAAATCTAAATATTATTCCGGCTGAGCTGACCGGAATATTTAATTAAACAACAATATTTATGTTTTTATGTGACTGATTTAACGGTAAATATGGAGTGACCACATTACCGACGTATTATCCTGTCAATCACCTATTGACCATCATTACTGGATTAGTGAGGTAATGTGTCCATAAGTTATGGACAGCCTAATGCTACAATCAGTTGATATTTTGTAATTTTATCGATAAAACTGATTGGCTATGAAATGTGGAGATTGCATAACTATATTATCATAACTTAATATCTGGAGAGTTTAACCTGATTAAGCAGATTATATTTCAGTCACAAACCTGTCAACAGTTAGTTTACGCGAATAAATTAATTTTCGTGACGCTAAATATTTCTTGCTAAGATTCTTTTCATTTCTTTACTGAAGTAACTGGTTGGATGTTTGTGAAGTCCATCACTCACGTAATTAGAAACATTACTCTTTTTTCTGAACGCTCGAAATATATAACAATTTCGGATTGATAGAAAGATTAACATAAATATTTTTGGAAGCTTACCGGATTGTAGAATATATCAAACATTTGCAAGCTATGGACTCGATATTTTTCATTTTAAATTCACTCAGAAATCAGGCAAAATTTTCCATATAGCTGTATGACTATGTCTGGATTCTACAGATATCTTGAGAACAAATTGAGCAAAATATTTGGAATTATGTCTGAAACTTCATATCTATTACAACAGCAATATAGAGTTCGATAATGGTGTATGTTCTCCCATATGTCGCATGCACTATCCATGGTTGTTCCATATGTTACCCTACATATTACGTATGACAAGAACTATTTAAATATGTATAGTTATAGTCAACTAGAGAGTTTACTACTTATCTCGGTAATGTTCAGCATTTAACTATAATATTTTAATCTTTTATTTAAAAAATCTTATATTTCTTAGTTCTATATCTTGCATATTGTAAATCCTGCTTACTCTGGTGATTTGTGTAAACAATCACAAATTTATTAATGTAACTGCAGAACATAAAGAAGTTCGTTATACGTAAGGGATCTTTATAAACTGTACTTCACGTTCTATTTTACTTATATTCCATGCGCTATATTGACACGCTGTACAATTGCATTACTAAATTTCATTGCTGGTGGGAAGGGATGGAATTGCCATACCGAAATCGGTTTTCTATACAACTATTCTAAGCGCTTTTATCAGGATAACACTTTTCCAGCTTATTGCACACCCAAGTTCTGCAAGTAAGACCTACTTACCACTGTGCCTTCAACGAGATTCTGCCCAATACTAACGTTGAATTCATCACCTGGCTTTAAGATTCAAAATAGTGGTCTCCTAACATAAGGCTTTTCAAAATCCAAGTTGATGTTTAACAGTCTCCTGTGGCTGAATACATAGTACACTTAGAACCATCAGTAAATGACTCCTTCAATTCGCCGTGTCCAGCAATAAGGGAAATTACCTGTATCAGAAGTGATTTGTTTAGATTCATCAAGTCACGATGTACTCTGGTATTTTTATAATATGTTATTACGATTCACAAAAGAAATCAACCTAAATCTTTAACCAAAAGTCTTTTTTAAGCGAGTCAATATAAAATATTTATTATTATATAACAATTATTAGAACATCTACATACCCTACTACATTCGCTAGAGGTATATTATTCAAATATTTAATTTTCATGACAAATTGCTAAAAACGATTCATGTTAAATTACATTTGTTTGTAACAGACAAAATGAGAAAATTTACTTTTAATTCATTATTTTATGTAAATAATTTGGAATAATACGTAATTAAATTCGTTTATATATATATATATATATATATATATATATATATATATATATATATATATATATATATATATATTTTAAATAGTATGGAAATTTACTAACAGCAAGCTGTTTCTCCATTGTTTTACTCATTGAAGAATTGTAGTACTGTAGATATATCCAAAGTGTAAAGACTGCTGCAAAATATTTAGTGGTTTGAGGAGGTTGAATAAAAGATAAGGCAAGAGCATGTCTGGAATTGTTGAGGAAGTTTGTCAAACAAATTTCCCGTGACTTCTGTACAGTCTAGAAATGTGTGAAAAACACCCCCGTTGCATAAATTACAATTACTAATATTTATTGTATACATGCAACAACATATTACAAATTTATTGTATGTATTATGTATAGCATACTTGATTATAGTAAACTTCTACGTTTAGTATTGAATAATAAAAATTAGTACATAATTATGACTTTACAATATACCGTTGTCCACATATTTCTCACGCTACTGTTTATCGGGGAGATGGGTGGTACACTATTATACAGCAGTAAAATAAAACCCAATGTCTGAATAATACAATTTTAATAAACCAAACAAATCAATTACAACTTTTTTATATGTATAGGAATAAATGTCATTCGTAATTTCATTTACAAACTCTCAAATTTATTTGTTAACTAATAATAGACTATAATGAGCCTTTATAAGTCGGAAATTCACTCCCAGTACCTAAGCTATTTCAGAGGGTATGAATGTTAAGGAGATGAATCCTTTCGCATTTCAGGATCTATAGAAAATCATAGAGGTCACGTATCCCTAATGTCTGAAATATCTGAGAGGCCAAAAATCTCAGAAGTGGTCTCATCTAACGGTCTAGGAAATTCCAGAGGCAGTGATGTTACTAATTCCAGGTGCTTTCAAACGTGGCTATCCAATACCTAAGAAGACAACTTAGCCATTAAATAACTCCAAAAAGCCTGGAAATTCTGTGGACCGAAGCAATAAGGCGAGAATACAAGGAGTCCAGCGTTACATTCTTAGTAAAATTTCTTAATAATAATAATCAATAATAAGCTTAGCAATACGTGACTGACCGTAATAACCAGAATTCAAATTTAAAATTTTTGAGTAAAGACATACTGTTTTTGAGAACGCAATGTAACTAGGTGCTCCGGAGGTTTGTGTATTCAATCGAGCAGACACCGTATGTGGTAACAAATCTTGTTTAGTTTACATAGAGGTTTACAAAATTGTGCGCCTACGATAGTGACTTTTAAAGATCGATAACTAGGCCAATGCCAATTTTTTCTAGCGCGCCAATCATGAATAAAATTAAAGATGATAGTTTAACAATAAATATTTTGTTATAAATCTAAAATTACTCAATAACACTACATGCTCTACCGTTTCTGGTATAAACATTTTGTCTGAATTTGATCATAATTCCCGATTTATGAATTTTGAGAGTTGAAACTTCAGTGTAAAGTATAAATACCGTTAAACTTTATTAAGTAACGATGTAAATACTGGAAGTTATTATTTGCTAATAAGTTGCGTCAATTGTCTGGATGCAAAAACAAACAAGCTGAATTTTCATACAGCTAAATTTTTCACTAATCGTCATTACTTTAAGAAAATCCTGTTAGTTTAAGTAGTTTTAAGAGTTCTCCTGGACCAGAAACAATGTATTGATGCATTAAAGCATTATTATCCATGTCTGGAGCAACCATACATAATGTTTGTTAAACCAATTCAAATGTCCATTATTTTATTAATTTTATATTGTAAATGATGAAAAATAAATTATCTCAACAATAATTTTCAATAGGGTGGCACATTCAAGCAATTATGCGATATTTTACGAAAACTAATAAAAGAATAAAACTGTTTGTGACATAAAATCTAAGGTAACTAAACATAATAAATCATTACACAATTAAAAACTGATTTTATTCAATCATAAAAATACAAGAAATATACATATAGTGTAGTAGAAAGGTATATACTTTATTACTTACAATGCATTGATACGACGTAGACTTTTGTGTTGGATATTTATCCCTTGTAGAAGTAAATAAATTATACATTTTGGGACACCTGAACTAAAAAAGATAAAAAGAGTTTCAAAGAAAGACTTTAAAAGTTTACGCCTGTAATTGACACAAAGATGGCTGTGGATGTCAAAGTTTGTGATCTAAGCTCGGACTTTAGCCATCTTGAGTAATGGTGCACTGGGACTTGGCTTGTTTGTCGATATCTCACCCCAGTATCAAACTTTTTATCCTAATACGAACACAAAACACGTGTTAAATATTAAAAATGAAAGTAATATCAGTAAATATATTTGTTATACTACTTGTTAAAAAGGCGTTATAAATCTCCCCTTTTTCAGTTTGATATGATTCTCACATAGGCAAGTAGCCAATGAAGTTAGACATAACCAGACTGAAAAGGGATCGAGCTTTCCTTATTATTATAAAAACTATAAAGTCCGTATGCATTTTTTTAATTATTTTTTTTTTATTCAAGTAAATTAATGATTAAATGCAAAATATTTTATACATTGGGGTTAAATTATTTCACCTGGCAAATATTTATTTACTTTCATTTATTTTCTTTCAAGGTTCAAAGTTTAAAAGGAGCTTTTAAAAATAATTGTTTACGGAGAACAAATACTTAATGAGTGTTTTACAAAACCAAATATTTTATATCCCCATATACTATTCAATGAATATGGAGTTATAATTTTTATTTAACTCTCTACTTTCAATACTTGTAGTTCGTGCAGTTCTTTACAAACGGCATAATGTAATGGGTAACGGCGGTTATTGCAAGGTAACAGAGTCATGCAACATAGACTAACTTACTAACACTTAGCCAATAATAACCACATTTTTGTTACTGAATGGACATTTCAGAGAAAAACATACTTCAGTGCTGAATGCTCTTAGTAATGGATTCAGGGCCCTTATACACTTAACTACATCCCTGAATGGAGCTCAAATGAGAGGTGATCGAATTATTGGGTTAATGTGATTACTGCTGCATTTCAAACTCGATTATCAATACCTTTTGATCCAAGAGTGATCACTGTCAAAATAGCTCTCTAATAGTCCTCTCCTATTAACCCCATTTTTTGAAAAAATTATTTAATAAAAACTATTAAATTAATAATTATTTACTATCCATAATGAACAGACTAATTAATTCAAAGTAAAACATACACAGCACACTAGGTATGCTGTACTTTTTACGTCGTAGTTTTTTATTAATAGCATTATTTTTTATTCATTTTCACCCATGGTAAAAACGTTTTTTAAAAAAACTAATAACACAACCTAAATTTGTGTGTTATTCCTTTATTTTTAAACTGCCTATACTGAATCCCCTCGTAGTATGGATGATTCTTGAGATACATCATCGACATCACTGAAGATTATATGATTATAATTAGACGGTTTTTTAGATAAATATTTTTCATCCCCCATAATTTTTAATGCGAATTATGTAGGTTTTAATTGAACTTAGTCTTTAGGACTTTACCAAATACAAGATCATAGCAATAATCTTAATTTTCCATACCTTACCGTAGAAAAACATTTTAACACAATTAATGACTTTAATATTTTGAACCCACTGCAAAAATTCATGTTCAAACCAACAATGGTAAATTAAAACTGGAAGATCAGTAATTTATATCGGTCGATAGGTGAAGGATGATATTTTCCACAAATAACCCACTCACGCGAAATCCATTGAAACGGAATGTAAAAGATATTATTCTTAAGGTGTCCCTAAATGTATAATTTATTTACTTCTACAAGGGATAAATATCCAACACAAAAGTCTACGTCGTATCAATGCATTGTAAGTAATAAAGTATATACCTTTCTTACTACAATATATGTATATTTCCTGTATTTTTATGTTTGAATAAAATCAGTTTTTTAATTGTGTAACGATTTATATGTTTAGTTACATTAGATTTTATGTCACAAACAGTTTTATTCTTTTATTAGTTTTTCGTAAAAATATCGCATAATTGCTTGAATGTGCCACCCTATTGAAAATTATTGTAGAGATAATTTATTTTTTTGTCATTTGCAATATAAAATTAATAAAATAATGGACATTTGAATTGGTTTAACAAAAATTATGTATGGTTGCTCCAGACATGGATAATAATGCTTTAATGCATCAATACATTGTTTCTGGTCCAGGAGAAACTCTTAAAACTACTTAAACTAACAGGATTTTCTTAAAGTAATGACGATTACTAGAATATAATCTTACAGTTATAAATGTAAACCTATATGAAAATATATTCCCTCCAAATTAACTAAAGATACCAAAAACTTATTTTACAATTCCTGAGCTTCACGTGGAGAAGACTGATAAGAAATCAAAGGAGAATAACAAAATATTATAAAAGTTGAAATATTTATATTATATTATAAGTGAAACTTTACTCTTTAAAATGTTTACTAGTAGATATGGAATGAAAAAATTCTTACCATCCATTTGAGCTCTTACTGGATTGAGAGACTTAACTCTACCCAATTGTGTTCAACTTCAATAATTTAGTTATGTAGACTCTCAGCTTGGAAATCGAGTTTAAACTCGTTTACAAGTTACATGTAAGTTTTACTTTGAATTTAACAGTAAATAAGGATGCAAAAATAAATAAATTGGCTGAACGTTAGCAAAAACTTAAAATGCAGTATTATTTTTATGAGGGCAACATTTGATGGACAAGTGCCTATTTCAGTCCTTGTGTTTTGCTGAGCGTTAGGAGAATATTTTTTACATTGATTTTAGAGTAACCAAGAAAGGAACGAGGAAATCACAGAATAAATTAAAATGGTAAACGGTTATAGTACAATACAATTTCATTTTTCAAGCATCATCATCCTATCAGACGATACAATGATAAACCTATTTTTTTTTATTTAAAGAAAAATATGACATTGACATATTACCTGAAACTGTAATTGTGCAGTTTAAAAGAACATATTAGATGTTACCCAGACTTTTTTTATTTTAAATAAAACTAGTATGTATCAATTTTATATAAAAATAGAAAAAACTCGTCTCGAGACTTTCTTATGTTTTAATTCAGAATTTATATATGCATGTTACTCAGAAAAAATGCATATTTTTCAAATATTTAAGTTTTGACAACGATTTAATAAAAAATTTAACTATTGAAAACAAATAATAATGCAAGTTTTAATATTATACATTAGTACCGAATAAGAAGATTAATTAATATTCTAAAACTTTTTGTTAAGATTATGTAATAAAGTAACACTGTGGTCAGGTTACAATCCACGATAACTGATATTTTCATAAATTATCTGGTGACTATGACCTGCATCTTTTAGTTAGATAAGAAATACTTATTGATTAGAATAGCAATATTTATTCGTATATTTTTGTTATAAATTACGTATTTCTAAATGTCAAACATAAACTTTATCCTAAACATGTCTTTCTCACCGTATCAAGACCTTTAGTGTACATAAATAAAGTAGGAGCTCAAAACTGGAAATTATTTATAATGAAGGTTTCTTATAAAAAGCGCAGACGGAAATGTTGACGGTGCTGGTCCGGACAACTCTATATTAACCTGTAAGTCAGACAACGCGGCAGAAATAAACGTTTATTAAACTTTCTCTAACATTTCCAGTCGGGGCGTGAAGGTAAACCTCCTTAATTCTTTGAGAACTTCTGCCAACTATCTTCCTGGATTACTTTTAATTGACCAAGTAATTATATTTTCTAGATACAAAAATAAACTGTTTATGAATTTTCTATTTATAATTGAATGTTGTATTTCTTAAATGAGTATTTTATTAATGCAGTAATGTTGTGACTAGGAAAAATAGTTAATTTTTAAATTCTGTACTGAACACAAAGGATTTAATGCAGAATTTTTTATATTTGCCAATGTTTTGTGCCACAAAGGAGACAACGTTTCAAAAAGAGAATTCTGTGCTCTTCCTCGACTGTCTAAAAATAGTACATGAGTTTAAGCATGCACAACAGTTATAAACAAGTCAAATTATGATGATGCACTCGTCAAATTCAAAGTGGAAAATAGAAACAAGTTATTTTTTGAAATATAAATCTAATTTGTAAGGCCATTAAAAGTAACGAACTATCACCATGTTTCTTACATATAAGACCCAACAGTGTAACAGGGGTACCGTAGTAATCTATTTTTGTAAAGACACAAGAATTGTAAATTTTAATAGGTACGTACGATCGTTGGAATATAATTTCATTTCCAGATAAACTTTAAAATATACCTGGTGCGTGATAATAAGTTTATAGAATCCTTACAGCAGAAAATTAAATATTATTTTACGAATACTTATATGATAGGTAAAATTTCTATAAGAAATAATATGGAAATGTTATAAATAAATACTTTGATTACATTAGTTATACATGATATAATACATTCAAACGGACAAGGTGTGCTGAAGTCCAATGGATTACTTCAGCTAGCTCTGAGTTCTGATGCTAGGGCTTTGAAGGAAACAGGATTTTTCCGGACATTTGCCATCGTTCAGTGAAACAAGATATCAGTAACACTACGTTTCGAGATCTGCAATCTGATCTCTTAATTCTTTGAGACCTCGTAGGTGGTTAGTAGAAGAGTGAAGACGTATTGTGACCTGTATTCCGTAGTTCAGTTTTAATTATTAGTGTTTTGCATAGCTTTTTATTAAGTGCATGTTTATAGAGTTAGTGAATATGACAAACAACATGTAGGTTGTGATTCCTGACTAAGGCGTGCCACAACGCTTTGGTAAGATTTGTTTATTTTAACCTAGTTTGTAATTATGTATTATGTTAGTTCTTTACCTGAAGAAGAGATCAGATTGCAGATCTCGAAACGTAGTGTTACTGATTTCTTGTTTCACTGAACGATGGCAAATGTCCGGAAAAATCCTGTTTCCTTCACAATCCTTCCATCGTCAAAAATAACCTTCAAAGCTAGGGCTTTGTTTGCATCTTTGAAATATTTACTACCTGTGACTTTCAACCCTCATTGACCCACTGTGACTATTTCAGGTCTAATACAGGTATACAGCATTGGATTATTAATATATTGTGTAACAAATACTGTCAAAGGTGAACCCCTTTTCTTAAAGGTGAGTACATGTATTATACTTGAATAATATTTCAATGTTTAATGAAACATTCCTTCCCAGCAGTATGTGCAAAAGAGATAAAACTCAAACATTTGCATATACCTATAATACCTCAGAATAATATAGTTCCCTAAAAGAGCAATATTCCCTATTGTTTTAGAAATATTTCATCAATTTTGTATCTATTATGAAAAGTATATTTGATAAAATCCAAGCTATAACTTTATTTCTCTAATTTCCAAAGATGTATTTTCTTGAGTCTGCCTAAATTTTCAAAATTGGTGTCATTTGGAGTGGTGTAATCAACTAAATTGGATGATAATTTTTATGGAGGTATTGAATCTTTATAAATACCTGCTCTAACTACTCTCCAAATACAAATACAGTAGATCTTCGCAGAGATTACAATAAGCGCAGTAAAGGAAAGAGTTGGTTTAGAAACAAACACGAGGATATTGATAAAGATTATCTGAGACATACTTCATAAGAACCGTAAAGTTATCAGCTCACTTAGTTCAATTGAAATACAGGTTAAACTTAGGTTCCAGGTAAAACTAATAAAAATAAATATTTAAAATGTACCTCTACATTCACATCGATAAGTAATTGATTATCGTAATAATTTATATTTAAAACGCATGTAAACAAAACTTCTACTTTAAAACATATGGTCTTATCGAAATAACTTACTGATTGTTGCTTCTTACTGGAGAACTTGATGTAGCAACATCTTGACATCATATAGTGGCCAGGATGATCAGCTGATAAAAACACAATCTGACGGAAAACTGTTGAGAGCAGGCAATGACTGCATCTGGGTATCAGAGCCACTTCTGCCAGTTTCTCAAACTCAACCTGCCTGTGTATGACTACAGGAGTGAAATATATCCTGCAAAGATGAAAGAACTGAGGTTGAGGAGAATTACATCCGAAAGCGAGATGTATCACTTAGCGTTTCTTGTGCCAATCGAATAATAGTTCAAATTAATTATTTTTATTGGATTGAGTATAATGATAATTTATCTTTGAATATATCAAATATTGTATCAAAAGATTTCTGAAGTAATTATTTTAGGAATGTAATGCACAAAATGCTCTAAGAATTTACTACATAATTACTGAAATGATCATAAACAATATACAGGGTAATGCTACTCAGGACATGTGCGTAAACTTCTTTTTCATTTCGGAATCAGAGGCTAGGCAAGACAGCAAACCGTTTGCTAATTGCTCGTGATTAACTGATTATTAATAACATACCGAGAGGTGTAAGTGTTACAGTATTATAATATATCTAATTTTATATCAAAAATGTTCTAAAGTAATTATTTTACAGACGTAATGCACAACATTCCCTCAGATTACCACATAATTACAAACACTATAAAAATAATATATAAATAATTATAGTACTATAAATAGAGTAACGCTATTCAGGACTAGTGCGTAAACTTCTTTTTCCTTTCGGAATAAGAGGTGAGGCAGGACAGCAAACTGTTTGCTAAATGCTCGTGATTAACTGATTATTAGAGACCAACTGCTCACATGGGCCTAATTGATTACATGTGTGAGTGTTACAGTATTATAATATAGCAAATGTATTGCCGAATTAACATTTTGACGTTTAGCATTGCAGTTTCATACACAATAGATGTGACGTTTAAACATTACAGCTGTTAACTAGACAGTATTTTGTTCAAACTGTCACACAAGTTGAAACTATAACTTAATAAATATGTGAATTAGTTAAAATTCTTTTCTATGTAGAAATTAAGAATTTTTCCCGTTTTCAGTGCTGGCTAAGCAGAATATACACATTTAAATTATAGTTCTGTCCATTCTCGAGATATCTTTGCTAAATTCGGCTAAATTTCATATAGACCCATCATGTAACTATGTTTTCTATTTAAAAATAAACAATCAAAACATATTATCCTAGGATGCGATTAAATTAAACGAATTTTTGCACACAAATTCAGAAGTATTACATGTTATAATTATGTATTCTATAAGTTTCTCGTTGCTATCGTGGTTACCCGTAATGTAAAAATGTTAAATTCTAGCAAAATCTCATGGAGGAACATGAACCACAATCAAAATCGATGTTCTGTAAATAGAAATAAACCTTAATGCAAAATATGAAGTCTATAATTAAGTTACTTCCTTAGATATCGTTTGTGCAGTCACGCAGACGGAAATTTTTTCGAGGCCTAGTGAAAGGCTTCGCGATAATATTTCGATCAGCCAATAATATTTATTGTGGTTTTTTCTCATTTCAAAGCTTTTCACGTTGCACTCATTTCACTGGAAGTATCATCACTTATTTTTTCATTGTATTTAATATAGACAGCCTTTCCTTAAAATTTCATTGTATGTGGAATACAAATCAAACCTCGATTTTATTCCCAGTTACAACGTTTATCCACAAACGGTTGTCAGTTAAGCCGTTTACACTCCAAACAGAACCTAACACAAACACATCTGTCTCTACTTCATAAGCCGCTTATCAAGAGTAACACAATATTTTATTGAGAAAATATGTGAATTTATTCGTAACAAGTAACTTTCAAATATCCCAGAAAGTTGAACTTCAACTTCAGTAGACGAGTACCTCATTAGTTAAATAGAAATAATAAAGCATTTTCGTCAATATCAAAATTTACACGCAACAACAATTTGGTGATTGTTGACTAAATTTTAGACATGCTGCTTGTCTCAGTTTCCTTGCAGCAACCGCCGCCGTACCCACTTCACTGTGCCATTAGCAAAGGACTGCACGTGCTGCACGTACTGCAAAATTCTGCAAAAGTTCAAAAAAATATAACTCCATATTAATGGAGTAGAATTTTTGATAGGTACAATAGGTTACTAAATAATGCATATGTAGGTACTCAATATTTAGGTACACAAATTCATACAGACTTTTTAGATCATATCAAACCGAATAAAGAGGAGATTCAATACAGTAGAAGGTCAATGGTACTGATAACATGTGCAGCGGTCAAAGACAGGATTTTTACTTGCGCTATCTCTAACTCGGATTCAGCTCTGCGGCCAAATGTACACTAGACATGGTGTATACTGTATGAATGACTGCAAGAGCACGGAATACTCATCAAAGTTCAAGTTCTTTCTTAAAGTTCTACTCATACTATGACAGATTTGCATGGTTTAAAATTATTGTAGAGTATATTTACCATCGTTGTCTTATAATCAATAGAATCTTTATTTTTTTAAACCGGGAAACTGTTCTAAATAAATAAAATAGAAATATTTGAACATATATAATGGGAATGTAATATATAACAAATATATTTACTGATACTGCTTTAGTTTTTAAGATTTAAAACATACTTTTGTGTTCTTGTTAAGATTAAAAGTGTGATACTGGTTAAATCAATGCTACCACGGTGAAGTATCGACAAACAACTCTAGTCACAGTGCACCAAGATTCAAGATGGTGAAAGTCCCTAACTTAGATCACAAACTTTGACATCCACAGCCATCGTCTTATGTGTTATTTACAGGTGGCAACGTTTAAAGTCTTTCTTAGACACTCGTTTTATCTTTTATTAGTTTTTAAGACAACGTTGTTTTAATGAATTGTAAAAAATAAATTATATACAATTATACTATATTACCTATACGTTTATGATTGAATAAAATCAGTGTTTAATTGTGTAATGATTTATTGTGTGTTTAACTACAGTAGTTTTTAACTCATAAAAGTTTTATTCTTACATCGGTTTCCGTAAAATATAACATAATTGTTTGAATGTACCACCCTTTTGAAAAGCATATTTGGAATAATTTATATTTAAATTATACTAATAAGTTGGATTTAGCTAACAAAACTAATATGGTTGCTCCAGACATGGATGATAATGCTGCAATACACCAATACATTGATAACTGATCCAGGAGCTCTCTCAAAACTGCCATAAATTAAAAGGGATTTTTTTTAGTAATGCTCATTACTAGAATATAATCGTACAGCTGTAAAGGTAAACCTGTTAAAAGATAGTCCCTGCAAATTAACTTAAATTGCCAATAACTTATTATTTATGATTCTGGAGCATCACGCGATTAACACTGATAAGCAATCAAAGAGCATAAATATAATATTGTGAATATGGACGTATTGAAACTCTTTAAAAGGTTTACTAGTGGCTATTGAAGGAAGAAATTCTTACCATCAATTAAAGGTCTTACTGGATTGATGAAATTAACTTTACCCAATTGTGTTCAACTTTAGTGATTTACTTATGTAAGCTCTCTGCTTGGAAATCCAATTTAAACTCCCTTACTTCAGCAAGTTACATGTAAGTTTTACTTTAAAGATAACATTTCATAACAAGGCAAAAACAAATGTATTAGCTCAACGTTAACAAAGACTTGAAATTCAGAATTTAACATTTTTTTTATATACAACATTATGACCGATGAGTGTGTATTTAACTCATTTTGATTTGGCTGAGCTGTAGGGAATATTCTTACATTGATCTTAGAGTAACCATGAATGCAGTGAGAAATTACAAAATGTATTAAAAGGGTAAACAATGTGAGTACAATCATATGCCATTTTAATATATGACATGCAATAGCATCGAAGCCTGTCACACGGTAATATGATATGACGTCCACCTAAATTTTTGAATTTTAAAGAAAAATATGGCATTGTCTGTAATGTGTAATTGTGTAGTTTAACAGAACTTATTAGATGTTGCATGGACTTATGTTTTAAGTTTTATGAGGCACTACCTCAAGCTCGTACGTAGAACATGTTTAAAGAAACATAAAAGTTATCACCTAGATTACGTGATTATATTGGTTCATACATATTTTTGAGATATTTGAATTTGAAAGAGGTATTCTTAATATAAATAGTGAACCATTGAAATAAAAATAAATATTATTACAATTTATAATTATACATTATTACCAAATATGATGATTAACTAGAAATCTTCTTGATTCTTGAATCTATACAATTTTGATAACACGGTATTATATTCCTATAAATAACCTTGTAACAATGATCTAGATTTTTTTAGTTAGAAAAAAAAGGTTTATTGTTTCGACAGTATTTATTCGTATATATTGGTCATTAATATACATTTTTTAACTCTCATGCCTACACTTTATCCTAAACATGTTAGGACCTTTCTCACCGAATCAAAACATTTAGTTTACATAAGTAAAGTAGAGGCTCAAGACCGGAAATTATTTATAATGAAGGTGTATTATAAAAGACACAGACGGAAAAGTTGACGGTTGCTGGTCCGGACATCTCTATATTAACCTGTAAGTCAGACGACGCGACAGAAATAAACGTTTCCTCAATACAGAACTCAATTAAACTTTCTCTAACATTTCCAGACGGGGCGAGAAAGTAAACCTCCTTAATTCTCTGAGAACTTCTTGCAGTCATCTCCCGGGATTACTTATGTCATTATATTTTCTAAACATAAAAGTAAATTGTTTATGAGTTTTCTATTTATAATTGAACATTGTATTTATAAAATGGGTGCCAATGTGACTAGGAAAAAATGTTAATTTTAGTCGCAAATCTTGTATTGGCCACGACGGATTTAATGCAGAATTTTGGATATTTGCCGATATTGAGTGCTACAAAGGACACAACGTTTCAAGAACTGAGTTTTGTCTCTTCTTCAACTGTCTAAAAAATAAAACGAATCGTTAATAATGCACAACAATTATAAACAAACCGACGTATGGTGATGCACTCGTCGAATTCAAAGTTTACAATAGAAACAAATTATTTGTCAAAAAAATAAATTTACTTTTTTATGTCATTAAAAGTAATTAGCTATTACCATGTTTCTTACACACAAGACCCAGAAGTGTAACAGGTTTACCGTAAAAATCTATTTTTCTAAAGACACAAAAATTTTAAAGGTTAATATACAGGTAGCATCAATTGAAAATATTCTCATTTCCATATACATTTTCAATTAATAACACCTTCTGGGTAATAAAAAAGTGATTCGAAACCTTAAAGCAGAGATTAATATAAGACCCAACAGTGTAGCAGTAGTACCATAGAATTCAATTTTTGTAAAGACACAAGAATTATAAAGTTTAATAGGTAAGTACAATAGGTAATATATTTCTTTTCCAGAAAAACTTCAAAATATACCTGGTGCGTAATAAAATAAGTGTATAGAATTCTTAAAGCAGAAAATGAAGTAGTGTTTATGAATACTAATAAACTGTAACATTTCTGTAAGAAGTACTATGACAAAGCTATAAAGAAATAATTTAATTGCATTATTTACAGGAGTTAAAACATTCAAACGGACAAGGTGTACTAAGCCCAAAGGATTACTTCAGCTAGATAAATATTTACTATCTGTGCCTTTTAACCCACAGATCTCACTGTGACTATTTCAGGGTCTAATATACAGCATTGGATTATTTATATATTGTGTAACTAATATAGTTAAAGGTAAACCCCCATTTTAAAACTTGAATATATGTATTACACTCGAATAATATTTCAATGCTTGTTGAAATATTTCATCCCAGTAGTACATTTAAACGAGATTAAACTAAATCATCCAAACACTTTCATATATCTATGATACTTAAGATTAATATAGTTCGGTAAAAGAGCACTATTGCCTGTTCTTGGAAATATTTCATCACTTTTGTATCTATTCTAGGAAAGTGTATTTGATACAATACAAGATACAGCTTTATTGCTCTATTTTCCAACGTCATACTGTACTTTCTTCAGTCTACCTAAATTTTCAAAATTAGAGTCATTTGGAGTGGTTTGAGCAACTAAATTGTGTTGTAATGTTTTATGGAGGTATTGGGATCTTTTAATATCCCCTGTTTCTAAGTACTCTCTAAAAGCAATAGGTATTGCTGAGGCAATAATAAGCTTAGTAAAGGAAAGATTTTGTTCAGGGAAAAACCCGAGGTACCGATAACAAGTGGCATTAGGGACCGTAAAATTATCAGCTCACATAGTTGCATTGAAACCTACTTTTTTAATCGAAGAGTTAAAACTAATAAAAATTCATATAAAAGTCCGTACCTCTTCTGTCTCGTTGATAATTACTATCATACGCAATTGTTTATCGTAGTAATTTGTACTTAAAAACATATACAAGATAAAGCTGCCTTCTATTTTAAAACACGGGGCAATGACGAAATAACACTATCGCTATAATTGTTGTTTCTTACTGGAGAAATCGAACCAGCAACATCTTGAGACCGTCTAGTGGCTAATATGGTCAGCTGATGAAAACACAATCTGGCGGAACATTGATGAGAACAGTCAATGTCTGTCTCTTGGTATCAGAGCCACTTCTGCCATTTTCTAACACACCAACACAAACTCAATCTGCCTATGACAATAGGAGTGAAATATATCCTGATAAAGTAAAAGAACAGGTTGAGGATAATTACGAGTCCGAAAGCGATATTATGTATCGATTAGAGTGTCTCGTGCCAATCGATTTTTTTTATTAGTCAAATCTGAAAATTACTAGTAATAATTTTTCTTTCTAATAATGATAATTTATTTTTAAATATATCAAAAACATTCTAAATTATTTTTTACAGATAAAATGTTCCACAACATGCCCAAAGGTTTTTACCGCGTAATTATTGAAACAATAAAACACTATATAGAGTAAAAATTTAGAATCAGAATATTACATTAATATTAATTATATTTTATATTAATATTAAAAATATTAATAGTTCATCCAATACAACTGAGCTCATGTGTTTATTTAGTACATTTCTCTTTCCTTTAGGAATTGGAGTTGGTGTAGGACAGCTCTCTGTTTGCTAATTGCTCGTGATAAACCAATTCCTAATATAATACTCATGACAGAGTAACTGTTCACAGTGTGTCCAATGGATTAGAGGTGTAAGTTTATGACAAAATTATAATATAGTTAATTTTTTGTTGAATTACCATTTTGATGTTTTGCAATGCCGTAGCATTCACAATATAAGTGACACTCAAATCTTACAACAACAAAAACCGTGTTACAACACAAGTTGAAACTATAACTTAATAAATCTGTGAATAGGGTTAATATTTTATTACAAAATTGTTCCAGAATAAATAAAAACTATGCCAAGTGAGACAGTTATTACACTGTCATCGTCGTTGTAGAGGGTCGCTAAGAATGCAACTTCTTAATCAAATCAGCTTAGCATACTCCACGGCAATTCTTTGGTATGCATCTAATTAAAAATTGCTTTGATTAAAGTTATATGAGACAAAAGCGTTAGCATTTATAACTTTTATACAATATTTAATATTATACTTTAAATTTGTCATCAATTTTTATCCTGAATTATTTAAGGAGTTATGGTACAAAGAATAAAATAAAAGCGTTAGAAACAAAGAAACTCACAAAAACTAAATCATATTACCTTGACTCCGTGCTATATAATTTCTTTGAAAATTTAATTAAGCTTACTTAGAAGTGACAGGAAATATAAATTTAGCTTTTAATTAATTAAGTTTTTCAACACCAGATACTATTTAGGACAGTGTGGCACATTCAGGTAGAGCATCAAAATAAAACTAGTTTTTATGCTCAAAGCAGTTTTATCTAAATGATATCAACGAGACCAAACATAATGATTTTAAATTTATTCCCTAGCTCCGATTTCTACCAAATATTACTGGAGGGGAACAACCTAAAACGTGATGGTTCTTTGTTTGTAGTTTATTTTTGACGATGGAATGATTGTGATGAAACAGTTTGCCATCGTTCAATGAAACAAAATAAATCAGTACGTTTCGAGATATACAATCTGATCTCTTCTTCAGGTAAATAACTAACCTAACACATAATTACGAACTAGATAAGCGGATACTTTGTTGGATTTCTTTCCCTGTTTGTTAACAACCCAAGACGCTCAATGCACTTTGGGAGAGGCGTCACTCTCAACACTCAATGAATAGATTATGAGAGACAATTGCGGTGCGTATCTTGAATATTCCATGTAATTGTTCACACAAAATAATAGGAGCTTAAATTGTTTAGGGGTGTTAAAGTTGAAGGTTAAAACTTAGATAGTTTTTTTATTTGGTCCATGTAGTGCTTTTATCCCCCGAAAGTTTTAAATGTATTTAAAAATTTAAAACCATATTTTGGTTCATGCTATTTTTAATTATTTAATAAGATAGGAAATTACTAAAACTATGGATTATAAACTATAATTAAGTATCCTATTTTCAAATTTAGCATATCTCTTTCCTACGGAGGATTAACTATGTTGCAGATTTCCCCAGCTTTGCATATATATTTGCACACAGGGGGTTACTCTGTACAGCCAGAGACTCCGTCATAGTAAGTAGGTTACCCTATGCGTGAAAGGTGAGCCATGCAACAGATCTCATGTTTCCAGGGTCATCTTGGACATTGGACAGAAAACGCGTTCATTTTTCTAACAAAAACATATATAACCATCATTATCCTGATGAAGTATTCAAGTGTCAATATACAATGCCCAGCCCTATTAGGAGAAGTTACCATTTACCAAAAATAAATTAACTTGTACATTATGTATAAATGATTATTAATTAGCGTTGGTATAATTTTAATGGTAAGTAATAACTGCTTATATAGGTAATAACTGAAATATTCTTCTTAAAACAGAAGGATGTTAACTAATTTGTTCGTTATGTTCATTTACAACATGGAATTATGAGTGAGGGATGAGTATACATTTATTTTTGTCATGTTATGATAACAGTGACAATACAACACTGGATTTATTAGTGGGAGTGACAGCAGATGTACAGTGTGTTGACATCAGGGTTGTAATATTTGTTCTTTTGTATGAGATAACTCTGAGTTTGGCAGCTGTTCCATTGTCAATTATTAACTCAACCTCTAAAGTTTCTATGTCATGTCTAAATTGTTTGTCTAAATATTTCAGTCATTTAATAAAGTTAGTTTATGTTTTGGAAAAACAATCATTTATTGAAGTAATTCAATAAAACACTTGTTATAATAAATTCATGTTTTACTACCAATTAAAGAGATAATCTAACTATATTTTTACTGGCAACATAACACGCAGCGTTGCACATAACGTTTCACTGGAATTTAACCTTTACTATATAATAAATCTTTGTATTGAAATTCCATACTATTCCAATTTGCTTTACATATTTCCTTCCCCACAGATGTGTTAAAATTTTAAATTATGGTTTATTTCATTCATATCATCATATGCGTAATACAGGTGACGTATAAAACTTGATTTTTGCTTTCCACAACGTGTGTCAGTTCAGTGATTTTATAATTATTAAATGAATGATGTGACCTAGATACTTTTTAGGGAAACAATCATATTCACTTCGGTACAGACCAACATCACATTTTTTAACTGTTTTTTTTATCAGTAACAATTGGTGTAGATTAGTAATGTCAAAAGGAGAACTTGCGCTCTCGATTGTTTAACTGTACAAAATTGCACTAATAACGCCCAATGGTAACCAGAGGTAGTTATTACGTAACATGCTGTCTGCTTCTGTTGCGGTTTGCTCTTACACAGAGTGAATATAGACTTACCAACATTCAATACGTCTGTGTGAAGTAGTTAATTAAGTTTTTTTGCGCTGTTTTCCTTCGTTTCAACTAAAATATTGTTTAATCAGATAGTTTTAAATTTATGCTGTAGTCTGATAATGGAGTGTAATTTCTTAAACATATAAATAGTTACGTCACCTTATCGGTTTTCGGGCCGAGTTAGGGATACCTAATTAATTTTCGGTTCATAAAGAGGCATATACTAATTAATTTTAATATGTTTTACAATGTATAATTTAATTTAATGCCAGAAATAAAACATTTTAAATCCCCACTTAATTGTAATTTGTCTTTGGGTCACAATTCTTAGAATGAAGAACAGCTGCTGCAGATGTTAAATGGAAATAGCATTAGATTGGAAACAGATCTTCCCATTGAAAAAGATAACTTTTACTTCAGTGTTGTTTATCTGCGGGATGAATCATTAAGTATACTTCTATTATTCCCATATTTGGCGATGATGAACTCTATAATTAAAGTTTTGTAGTTGCATTTCTTATTTGGGTCATCGTTAAAAATATGGTTCATAAATGTTTGCATAAATGATTATCAACATTTAGAGTGGTAAGTTATAATTGGTTAATTATTTAGTTAGTTCTTATCTATTGTACCAATGATAGGATAAACACAATATTAGGCCTCATTTTCTTTGTAGATCCTCAAACTTTTTTGAATCAAACATTAATGCATGATTACTCCGTATATAAATAAAGTTGTTTTAAAGTGTAAAAACGTTTAATTATGTAACATCGTACGTAGGAAAGTTTCACTACACGACTACTTTTACCAAGGCTTCTGTCTTGGATTAAACGATCTATCTATACCTTGTGTTAATGAAAGTAAGATTACTTTTCATAAAACCCTCGATGACTCATAGAACCCGTCCTTGAATTAATATAATTACTAATATTACTATATATATATACTATATATAGTATATATATATATATATATATATATATACTATATATAGTATATATATATATATATACTATATATAGTATATATATATATATATATATACTATATATATAGTATATATATAATTCTTTGCTTCAAGTTTTTTATGTCGATAGAAGGATTGTGAAGCAAGCAGGATTTATTTTCGTGCACTTTTCACTTGATCAAAAATTAGTAGCATTACGTTTTGAGACCTGTAACCTGATCTGTAACTCTGGAGAATAGCTAACGTAACTAGAAGAAGTTCTAGTCCCTAATGCATCTTTAGTTAGGTAAACTGTGTTGAAGAAAGAGTGTTTTAATCAGCTCTTTTAATACATATTATTGTTACATAAACTAAACATATCAAATTCATCTTGACTAAGTTTTATTATTCGACATGATCACTGAATTATTATTTCTCAGATACAATGTAAGTATTAGATTGAGTAATGAGTTATCCAGCCAGACAGTGTTTACATTTTGTATATAAAACGTAAATACGTCAGAGGGTAGGTTAAACAATGAAACGAATGTGAAAGGAGCGTCACAAACTATTTGAAGTGTGAAGACAATATTTCATTGTTAGATATAAAAACACACATTACCCAAGATGACAAAATGTTTAAATGTAGATAATTCATCTGCGTAATATGACTCAAGACAGTCAGCTAGATGATAAAATCCCACTTCTAACATTATTAATAAATGCTGAACACTAGTGTTTGCTGAAATAAGACAGATGGCATCATTTGTCAACTGAATAATTTATCTCTTGTTCTTGCACATTGTGTTCCAGAGAAGATCTCACTGTAATTATTACCGTAGTCAGTCATCTCAAGATAGCCTTCGTTTACCTGTATAATTTGTTACGTCTTATACTTATTTGGTTTAGTTTATATGCTAGTTTTATTTCCTAATAATTGTAGCGGGAGTGATAGTGAAACATATTGACGTCAATTTATTTAAAACATAATTTAGACAGAGTATGTATAATAAGTATGCCTATACCATATAGATATTAAATCTTTAATTAATTTTATAATAAATAAATTTATAACAGGAATTTTTATTAAAGTACACTTTTAATTGTAAATATTAGCAAATATTATCCATGCAGTGTTTGATCATTAGCGCAATGCATATGTCAAAGAGAAGGTTACTATCTAACTTTTGCTACATATTTAAAAACTGCTATAAATATCATCTTAGTTGGCTTTGACTAAAGTATGCATTTTAGATAAAGTCAAATACCGCACCAGAAATTACTTGCCTTTGGGCCTTACCAAATACTTTTGAACAGGGCATCAACATAAAATATAATTTTGTTTCAAAATAACATAGAGAATCATTGTTTATTACATTATGAATGAGTTAACTGAAAAGCCAAGAAATTCGACTTAAGGATTCTTATAAGCTGGCCTTAAATAGTTAATTGTTACTAAAATCCTTTATCACGTATCAATTATTGGAGATAAATCTTACTTTAAGTTTAACATTTAATCTAAAATGGATAAGAATATTTTATTATCACCTGACTCAGGAGTGTTTTAAAATGTAATGTAAAAGAAAATGCACTGGATGTCCATGTTTTTCAATAGGAAAATGAGTATAAAACCGCAAATATCCGCTAGTAAGTTATTCTTCCAGGATATTATTGGGTTAAAAACGTTTAGCTAATAATTGTTTTACATATTGTATAAAACAAACAGTAATGTGTTGTTTTGCATTTAAGGTTTCTTTTTATAAATAAATATATTTATCACTTTAAAAGTATTGTATCACTGGACATCCCTTAAACAAGACAAGCTTAAAATTATATTTAGCATATTGTATTATCATTATATAAAGAAAAAGATAGTTAGTTTCATCTATAAAAAATATTTTGATTGCCCTTAATCATTTTGGTTATATCAATACACTTGTATTATTATTTAAGCAAAAATAAACATTTCACCAATGTTATCCAGGTGTTGTGATGAAAATATAAAACTCAATGTTACAGAAAAGTTTAAAAAAAAACGGAAATAACGTACTTTCTAGATTATAAAAAAGCAAAATTTTCAAAACTGCGTTTTCACTCAAGATTTTAACAATTTTAATATAATTTATAACGTGAAAACTGTTCTATGATCAACATAAATCAACATTATCAAGTATCATAAATTATTTCATCTACTACAAAATTGTTGTTTCGAAATATCAATGGACGGTCACATAAATAAAAATAAAGCTAATAGAAACTGAAATTTTGATGTGATTCAGTTATATTGGTTGAGCTAGCGGCATTCAACTACAAGTATATTTGTTTTTAAACATCTATAAAATTAATTATAATCACTTCCTTACATTGAAAAATGCCCTTGTAACGTTATAAACATTTATTTTCGAAGAAGATTTAGTGTTCGAGTTTGTTTGATTACGCTTGTTGAGACTAACTTTGGTAATGAAGTAAGCTTAGAAAAGTAAAGTGTCTATTCGCTATCTATATATACTCTACAAAAAGTTGATGCGCTAATTATAAGTTTACATGTTACTAATCAACCTTATTTGTTAAACTTTCACAAAACTTCAGATAGGTTTCGTAGAAATCTATACATAGAACTAATATCCCTGTGTTACGATATTCCTGGAAATCTTTTCATCTTCTGCTGAAATACAAATGCATAATTTATACGTTTTTGAAGATTTTTGTGCATACGCTTATGCAATAAACTCATGCTTGTTAACGCATTAAAACCTGTAATATTTCTAGTTTATTTAAATTCAGTCCTTTACGGAAATATTAACTTTGCAATCCATGAACAACTTTGATAACTACATGGTTTTAGTGTCTTAATATTGTAGCTGATGAATCCTCCCACATCTGTTATCTCAGTTGAAATAACACACATTACAGATAGAGAATGCAATACGGATGTGTGAAACCATTGCAATTACAAATTTATGTACACAAAACAATACATTGAGAATATAACATTCATTATTTTACCATTCAATGTCAGTATACGAGACGCTAAAGAATTAAAAATTTATAATTTTATTACAATTTTAAATGGGCGAAATCATTGTGAAAACGAATTTAAAATCAATTAGCTTCAAAATGAGCTTTTACGTCCATTTGACTTGCACGGACATGGATAGAGATTTTACAAGTGACACTGTTCTAAAGAGAATAATGCACTGAATTATGAATACAGGATAGTGCTCTCACGTGTAAACAACATTCCAGGACTCCAGCTCCAGCTCCAGTCAACTGGACAAGTCCAGAAAGTGTTATTCCTGCAGAGTGTGTCCTGTGTATGACACTTTTCCCCGTAAATTAAACCATGTCAAAGGTATTAAAGTCTTAGAAGCAATCATGAATATTTTACCCGTGCTTCTGTTGCATTTTTATTTTACGATTGGGCAGTTGTACTGATCAAAAAGTTTGGAAGAAACATCAATACCGCTTACTAATCAAAACATTTATTTTGAAATGGAGATTATACAAAAAGTAGAATTTATAAAAGAACATGTTGAGACAATTGAAATTTATAATGTACTAAAAACCGTAAATAGATAGATATTGCAAGATAAAATACACTTTAATATACATCATATATTATTCGAGACGTTGCTTCACGTTTAGATATTAAAACAAAATCCATTCTAACAGTATTTAGTGAATGGGATTAATGAACACATTTTAAGAAATAATCACGTTACAATGAGTGTACATGTGTGTGTGTGTGTGTGTGTGTGTGTGTGTGTGTGTGTGTGTGTGTGTGTGTGTGTTGTGTGTGTGTGTGTGTGTGTGTGTGTGTGTGTGTGTGTGTGTGTGTGTGTGTGTGTGTGTGTGCGTGTGTGTGTGCGCGCGCGCTGTTCGAGTAGTGTGTATTGGGTGTATGTGAGTGCGAGTGATTGGGGACGTACGATTCATTAGGTGTGTGGTGGGGGGTGGGAGGGTTGCAACTGCTATAGTATTCTTCCATGTAACCAAACAAATCTTTAGTATATTCTTTTTAAATTATTAAAAACATAATCAATTAATAATTTTAATTTCTAAATATTTATATATTTATTTTAACAAAAATTTTAATTATTTTTATAGAAATTCTTTTTAGTTTGTTGTAATTAAGCTACAATAAAATAAGAGTAACAATGCGGTACATTACAAGACTCATTCTCAAAACACAAGTTTTTACTTAGTTTGGGAATTAATTTCTAAGTTTTATTTTATAGAGTTTTACAGCACCGTAATTAGTTATTGTAGTATATTTTATTTCACCTAAGTAAATGTATATAAACTAGATGTAAATGTTTTTTTGATGAAGAAATAAATACTTTTTGACTTTTGACTTTTTTAATATCATTTTCAGGAAGCATTTGAATCTTTGCTTTATTGATAAAACTGTTTGATATTCTATATTTATGAAATCTTTTCTTTAAAATTTTTTTAACCAATATTTTTTCCAGTATCTTTGTAAACGAATAATTCTTATAAATTGTTTTTATAGAGAGTCAAAAATAATCACATTTAACATGTTTTTTCCTTGTTTTGTTTTCTTAAAGTAACTACTTGAAACTTGAGAGTCTTGTACGCAGTTGTTTGTATCCGTTGGACGTGAAACCTGTGCTTTGTAATATTTTGAATCACCCCACGTCCAAGTCGAAGATGAAACGAAAGAGCTCTGAATTCGTTCACCTTCACGTCTCTCGTAGAATATTTGATACCTATTTCTCAAAACTCTTAAATTGTAAGCTTTTCTTTGTTCTTCTGACATTTTAATGTTTTTTTTCTCCGCCAAAGTGGGATGAAAGTAAACAATAATATCAACTTCAATGACCTAGAGGTGAAGAATTCGCGATACGAACCGGCGCGTGCCGATAACGAAACGTAAACAATAGTAGCGACCTCGCGGGCTTATCTAATTGTTATTTAATTGAGGTCAATTGCTTTTTAATTGGGGTCAAGGTTATCTGGCACGTGCTTATCTTAAAATATGCGGAAATGTCAAAGGTTATCACTGATAAGGACCCCCCGCAGAGAGATAACAGGGGTCAAAGGTCCTGTCCCAGAACCTACACTTTATAACTACTTATATAATATTATAATATAATATATATAATATTATTATATAATAATAATATTATATAATATTTTATATTATATTATATATATATATATATATATATAATTTGTTTATATGGAGAAACAGCATGCTGTTAGTAAATTTCCATACTATTTAAAATATATATATATATATATAAGCTGTTTCTCCATTATCTTACTCATTGAAGAATTGTAGTACGGTAGATATATCCAAGTGTAAAGACTGCTGCAAAATATTTAGTGGTTTGAGGAGGTTGAATAAAAGATAAGGCAAGAGCATGTCTGTAATTGTTGAGGAAGTTTGTCAAACAAATTTCCCGTGACTTCTGTACAGTCTAGAAATGTGTGAATAACACGCCCGTTGCATAAATTACAATTATTAATATTTATTGTATACATGCAACAACATACAAAAAATATTGTATGTATTATGTATAGCCTACTTGATTATAGTAAACTTCTACGTTTAGTATTGAATAATGAAAATTAGTACATAATTATGACTTTATAACATACCGTTGTCCATATATTTCTCACGCTACTGCTTATCAAGAAGATGGGTGGTACACTAGCAGTAAAATAAAATCCAATGTCTGAATAATACAATTTTAATAAACCAAACAAATCAATTACAACTTTTTTATATGTATAGGAATAATGTCATTCGTAATAATATAAAATTCGTACAAACTCTCAATTTATTTTTTAACCAATAATAAACTATAATGAGCCTTTATAAGTCGGAAATTCACTCCCAGCACCTAAAATATTTCAGAGAGTATGAATTTTAAGGAGATGAATCCTTTCGCATTTCAGGACCTTCCTGACTATAGAAAATCATAGAGGTCACATATCCCTAATGTCTGAAATACCTGAGAGGCCAAAAATCTCAGAAGCGGTCTCATCTAACGGTCTAGGAAATTCCAGAGACAGGGATGTTACTAATTCCAGGTGTTTTCAAACGTGGCTATCCAATACCTAAGAAGAGAACTTAGCCATTAAATAACTCCAAAAAGCCTGGAAATTCCGTGGACCGAAAGTTATAAGGCGAGAATACAAGGAGTCCAGCGTTACATTCTTAGCAAAATTTTGTAAAGGCTGAGATCAATAATATACCATGTTAATCAATACACATTAGCACAATACACTAAATTAACACTTATAATAAGCTTAGCAATAAATGACTGACCGTAATAACCAGAATTCAGAAAATTATTATTTTTGAGTAAAGACATACTATTTTGGAGAACGCAATGGAGAACTAGGTACTCTGGAGGTTTGCGTGTTCAATCGAGCAGACACCGGATGTGGTAACAAATCTTGTTTAGTTTACATAGAGGTTTACAAAATTGTGCGCCTACGATAGTGACTTTTAAAGCCCGATAACTTGGCCAATGCCAATTTTTTCTAGCACGCCAATCGTGAATAAAATTAAAGATGATAGTTTAACAATAATTTATAATTAATTTTTTATAATTCTAAAATTACTCAATAACACTACAACCTCTACCGCTTCTGGTATTAAAAATGTTGTAAGAATTTGATCATAACTCCCGATTTATGAATTTTGAAAGTTGTAATTTCAGTTTAAAGTACAATTACCGTTAAAATTTTGTAAGTAACGATGTAAATACTGAAGGTTATTATTTGCAAATAAGTTGCGTCAATTGCCTGGATGCAAAAACAAACAAGCTGAATTTTCATACAGCTAAATTTTCCTAATTTCGCTCTGAAAGTTATTTTGTAGCTAACTTTTAAACTCGATTATCAATACCTTTTGATCCAAGAGTAAACATTGTGCTCTCTAATATTCCTTTTAACCCTTGCTTTTTTGAAAAATTATTTTAGTATAAACCTATTAAATTAATAAATAATTTACTAGCCATAATAAACAGACTAATTATTCAAAGTAAAACATACACAGCACACTAGGTTGCTGTATTTTTTACGTCGTAGTTTTTTATTAATAGCATTATTTTTTATTCATTTATACGCATGGTAAAAACTTTTTAAATAACTAATAACACAATCTAAATTTGTGTGCTTTTCCTTTATTTTTAAACTGCCTGTACCGAATCCCCTCGTAGTATTCTTGAGATATATGACCGATATCACTGAAGTTTATATGATCAGAATAATAATTAGACCATTTTTTAGATAAATATTTCTCGTCCCCATAATTATCAATGCAGCTTATGTAGGTTTAATGGAACTTAATTCTTAGACTTCACCATATGGGATCGTAGCAATAATCTTAATTATCTAGACCTTACCGTTGAAAACATTTTAACACACTAATTTGTTATGGTTTTAATATTTTGAACTCGTTCTCAAAATTCATGTTCAGCCAACATTGGTAAATTAAAACTGGAAGAATCAGTAATTTATATCTGTCGATAAGTAAAGGATGGACAGCTTTATCGTGATTAACCGAAGCTGAGCTAATAACCGTTCAATCTGACCAATCAATATGGCTTATAGGTTGCCAGGTTTCTATTATCTGTGCTGTCTTCTGTTATCAAATTATTTTCGTTGGTGATCGCTTGTGATTTGTACATCCTCATCATATCACGATAATTAAGTCCAATAATTTCGGAAATTTTTAGTTTAGTATTTGTTGCTTATATGATGGCTTACCAAAGCAAGAACAAAATAAACTTGTTAACTTAGATGGTAGGTTAAAATTAATTCTAACATTTAAGAATATTACAATTTTAATTATTTTGTCATTGTTATCATAAAATATTATATCGATCGATTGTAGACTGCGGTTACCAGCACAATCAAACGTTTTCAGTCAATAGTTGTTTTATTTCTCTTTACTTGTATTCAGTGCCCATTATATATATCAAACAAACAAAATGTAAATGTGTTTTATTCTTTAGTAAACTTCGTTAACGTTGTTAAAGTGAACAGGTGGTCATACGTCTGTACTGAACCTACAGTAGCAACAGTGAGTGTAACTAGTCGCCGTCTCCTATACTGTACACACACTTACAATGCCCAATATCTCTATATCAATCAGAAGTGTTTAGAAAGTGATTACAAACTCAATATTTCCTGTTCAAGTTTTTGTTCTTATGATACCACTTTTTGGACATGTTTTGAACTTGAATATCACTTCTGAGGGACTCAAACTATATATTCGTAACTTTCAGAAAGATATAATATATTTAATTCGAAAATAGTTTTTTCGAATGTACAATTGTACAATGTACAACATGTACAATTTTGTTGATACAAATTTTATCTATTTCATTTTAATAATCATTTTTTAAACTTTTGAGGCTATACCTACTAAAATATGTAATCTTTGAAATATATTTAAATGGTTTCAAGCTCATAGTAGTTGGAAATAAATGGTCAAATGCAAAGAAATGAGCAATAGCTATTATAAATAAATTAAGAATCATAAAATTCTTTTCAATTCTATTTATTTCTAAATACTTTATTTTAATGGCCGTAATTCTGAAAATTTAAGAATTGAAAACGTATACAAATATAAAAGCTGTTTTAAATTGAATACGATTTAGTTCGAATTTGTAATTTACTGTATGAAAACGCCTTTGAGCCGTTGGTTCCCAGATTAAGTGTTCTTGAGGGCTTCTTAGCCCTAAATAGTAAAATAAGAGATTTTTACTTTATTTTCATTTTTAAACAAAGATATAAAAGCACGAATATTATCTTAATTTATATTCCTACTGTTTATATTTTACAATATAATTTTCGAAGCAGAAGAATTACATATCTCACCTCCTTTATTGATTAAAATAAAATAAGATGGTTAAATTGTTGGACACATCCATACAAATGTATTGTATTATGACCGGAACAAAATTTAACTAAAACAGTATCGGCAATAAAAGACAATAATTTACATAAAACTGAATAGCAGTACGTTTCAAGACTGTGCCTCCTGCTCATTAAGGAGTATTAATTCTGTGAGTAGTCTCACCGGGCTTAGCAGTATGATTTCCCCGAGGTGCGGAGTTTCATCCATGATTCATGGAGCTTGAAGCTATGACAGCTTATCAACTAAACATTAGGTCTCCATATATAGCATATATATCACCTCGAGAGAGAGAATATCATCAAATACCCTTGTAGCACCACATCTTATTGGCGAAATTTATTCTTTTTGAGAAGGGAATCATGCTACTTGGAGTACTAATATAGTTAGCACAAAATATCTAGGATTACGTTACCTAGGATACATCTTATCAGTGTCCTAACAGCTGATGTAACAGTTACTCTTAGACATAGGAGATGGGATACTAGGAATTTCTCCAAGCCTCTCGTCCCACGTTTGTCCATACCAATAACGCGAGTGTAGCGGGTACAACGGTTATCGCAAGAACCAGATCAAGCAACGCCGAGCGTGGCTGCTGCTTGGATGGGTGACTGCTGGGCGATCCTGTCCTTGCAAAGCATCCCGCCTGCCCGGCCATTGGTGGTGGTTCGGAAGTCACCTTTAAGCCGTTGGTCCCCAGTCTAAGTGTGAGAGAAGGTTTTCTTAGCCCTAACTTCACCTGGTAAAATAATACTTTTTTTATACCTCGTTATTGTACTAAAGCGCACTTTCACATGCAGTACATCTCCACTTCAATTTCATAGAGATGAATAACATCCTAAATTCATTCTTCCAAGTTTTATTTGTTCAAATCAGTCATGATTCAATTTTTTTGTTGCCTTTACATAAACACTGTTAGTCAGTTATACATCCTTTCAAGAGGATATGTCACGGTAATATAGACCTATTTAATATTTCCCGAAAGCATTTATTATTTGCAAACAAACGCCTTCTCAAATTCACTCTAAAGAAAGTCATAAAATTTGTAAATAAAACTTTCACGGGTCGGAACTAAGCCACAATGCTAACACCAGCGGTCATGTGATTTATTAAATGGCTGAATAAATCAATCCCATATCCTATACAGCCGCATATGGAACTGACTCACTCACTCACTGATATATAAATACATATTCTAACATACTAGAAGTGGTGGAAACTTGAAATTTGGCACCCAGGTAAGTTTTCCATTATAACCCACAGGAAAAGTCTGAAAAATAAACATTTTTACTTTTAAACCCCTCAAAAAAATTCGCAAAAGAACGTCCATTTTTCTTTCTTGTTTTTTTGAAGCCCCATAGAGGGTGAACCGTTAGAGATAGCTCAGATCTGGCGAAAAATTGTTATTCAGGAAAAGGCGAACTACAAAAAAAAAGTCCAGTGACTTTTTGTCCTATCTTTAATGAATTCCCAAGATGTCTTGCAGATAATTAGGCTACATGTGTGACTTCTTATAAAGTCATATGATTACATTTAGCTTTTTTAAAAGGACTGGCCATCTTGTATTTTACATCCTGTTTGTACAATCCATACAATTGTAGACGATTGCAATGGTTTAAACGTGTAAATTCCCTTGACCTGGCTGTCAAAACGGCCAGAAGTAATATTCAATTTATATTTGAGTTTATGTTTCTGTGACAAAAATAAGACTAGACTTAAAGTTCAGTAATGGTAACTCTGTTGATGTTATTCTACAGCGTATTCATGTGTGTACCTGGAATTTTTCTTTTCATAAAATGTAACTATTATTTTAGAAGTTAATGATTAACAAATTACAAGATTTTTTATTGTTTTTACAATACTAAAATGGCTACATACATATACATAACTGGATCAACCCTCCACCACCCCTCAGCCATGTGTTACAGGACCAAGACTACTCTTTGATGTACAATTTTTAAGAACCCAACTGTGGAGAGTATGTAAACAATAGTAAGTAATATGGATTTGTCAGCAAGGATTTAAGGCTCCTTGTACTCAGTGTGTAAGACTGAAGGTTGGTTACTCTACGAAGAATTTCCTTACTGCTGTTGTCTAGTGTCGTTGGTTTCAGCAGTACGTAAGACTAGAGATTTGTTGTCCACGAAGAATTTCCTTGCCGCTGTTGTCCACTTACGTTTGTTTCAGCAGTACGTAAGACTCGAGATTTCTTATCTTGCGGAGATTTTCACTGAATTTGGATGTTCTTTTTAACGTATCCCTTAACAACCATTAGGTACAAAACAATCACCTTTAGTCATCTTGAACCAGAGGTGGCAAATTCTTCTTGGCTCCTTAAAGTGTGGTATAGTTAATCAACTTCTAATAACATTTCTTAAACTAACATTACTTATGAAGAGCGATTCAAAATATTTTGGGACAGCTGGGATTGTGATTTGTTTAAATCGGATCAAAACTTCATAGCGTGTTGATGCTCTAATTTAGAATTCATAATGAATTTCAAATATTAACTACCATGGAAACAACCTTTCTTGTTTGTTTGTTTATATTTATGTTTAAATTTCTAAATTTTATCCAGCTGCTTATTCAGGTGAGTCCTCAGAATACACTGGAGTATGATACCTACTTAAGGAGCTCAACGAAAACATTGAGTTTCATTAGCAACAATTATACCACCGCGTCGTTAAGAATTTCCTTATTTTAGTGGGTGGATAGTTATCAAATAAACTATTGCGTTTAGTTCAATGTTGTCTTCCTGCAACCGCCTCATATCTCATCAAAGGTAAGCATAGAATGAAAATGTTGAAGTAACATAAACATTCGTAACAAACTGTGATTAACTGTAAAATACAATAAGATGAAAGGACAACAAGGACGTAGCCAGGGAGGGAGTCCAAGGGTTCCGGACCCCCTGAATTCAACGTTTTCAATTACTTTTTTATTATTATTATTTACATAATTCAGTATTACTGACATGTACAGCTGAAAGGTCGTTCTCAACAAATAAAAAGGTCTTTTTGAGCAACAAAATGGATCCTTACTCTACGCCCATTACGAGAAAATATCAGTTGTCTGGACCCCCCCCCCCCAAAAAAAAAAATCTTTTCCTGGCTAAATTCTTGAAGTAAAAGTCTATTTATGTTTCACCAACACATGATAAACGACGTGCCATAAGTAACCGCTACATTTTTATACTTTTTAGCGGTTATTTGTCTAGTTAAAACGTTTATTTGTAAATTAATGTACCTTTAAAATATGATATGTAAAACTAAGACAATATGTAATAACTATGTGTGATCCGTATGCATGAAGCTTTCAATATTCTGAGTCAAATCGATATATACAGCTGTAACTGGAATTCAAGTAATAAGACTTAAACTGGTAATTTTTAAGAGCATAATATGACATTGGTTGTATTGTAGACTATTATATAATCAAAATGTCAATATGTAAATTTTACGTATTTTTTATATGTAAATAGACAACAGCGTAAAAATGTATGTAGAAAGTCTTTCCCAGAAGGAAATTTACCTGAATAATTATTTTATTACATACATTTAACCTAATAAGGGAAAAGTATTCAAATTAGATTTCACTAGCAGTTAAACGCGGTTTCACACGCAATTTCTTAAGCTTTCCACGTGTAAGAGCTTTGCTGGTTCGATTGAATTATATTTACGATGTTTAGTTTGTCTTGTTGCCACGATTATGTAAAAAAGTGTATATTAATGTCCATTTTAATTTACTCCGCTCTTATTATTTTTTCTATAGCCGATTTTGTCTTTTTTCCAGATCAGGAAAAGATATATGACAGATGTGAAAAGCATACTTCTGTCAAAAGACAACTAACATGGGTTTTATAACAATTTTTAAATGTAGAGTGCAATTAGATAGTAACTTTGTCTTTCATATGTCAAACTTAATAATTGCTAAAAGTGAACTGTTAGAAGTACACTAAAAGTGGTACTTCACGTAAATACGTATTTGTTTCTCTAGAAACTGTAACCTATTTATAACATTTTAGAACATTTAGAGCTGGAATTGGTACGTTAGTTCAAACGCATAGTCCAGCTAAATTTCATCTAGCATACTTATACAGCCGCTTGAGAAACTGACTCACTCACTCACTCACTAATATATAGATACGAATTCTACGGTACTTATAGAAGTTCTGTAAATTTGAAATTTGTTAGCTTTTACCGTATAACTAACAGGAAAATTCTTAAAACCGGGAATTTTAGCTTTTAGACCTCTCCAAAGAATATTTGCGCATTTTTTGCCCTTGCAGGTCTTTTTTGTAAGCCAGATAGCGGGCGAACCGTTAGAGCTAGCTCAGATCTGACGGTAAATCTTTAGTCAGGAATGAAGTGAACTGCAATAACATTCCAGTGATTTTTTGCCCTATCTCCAATTGTTAAGTGACAAAACGCTGGATTGTTTGACATTCCAGAGATTTCCCCTTAAAATAATGTTTCGAGCCTGGTAGGGGCCGACGAACGGTTGGTCTTAGCTCAAATCTAATTGACCCATCAAACTATGCCCGTGTCACATTTAGTGAAAAAAATCACAACTGGACTTCTGTATAACGTAGGCTAAATTTGTGTAATTTTCACGTGAAAATTCAGTTTTTGGAGTAGATTGGCGAAACAATTGGTCGGAGGTTAAAACAAATTGATAACAAGATTTAATTAATTACGTGATCTAGCGAAAAGTTCCTGTAATGTTATGCCTTATCCTCAATGGTTCGGCCACAGAACGTGTTTAAATGAAAATACTTTCTGTTTTTACGTGTGAATTTTGTTTCTGGACTCGATAGCAGCCGAAAGGTTAGTCCTAGCTTAAATATAAAACTTTCTGTAACTTGAAAATGATGAGGTTTACAAAAAAATATAAATGGCTTTTTTTGTCGTATACCCTTCCGTAAGCCCTAAAATCACTTTCAATGTCAAAATCTTTGTCGTAATTGGCAATTTAAGGAGTTTTAATTTGATGCAACAATATTTTGTGAAATCATTCCGGATCCTTATTGAACTTGCATTACTAGGTTATCAAGTTAATACAAAGCCATATCTGCAATTGGCTGAGCGTTAGCAAAACTTCAATAGTAGATATGTAAAGACTGAATTCTTTTTATGTTTCAGACACAACATCCTCCGGAAGAGAACCACGTGTGTCTTAACCCCCAGTAACATTAACCAGATCAGATTATACAAAGTCAAGCCATCTTCCTGGAATACTATAAACTTGAAATAATGCATAGTTCTAGATTAGTCCGTTTATCCACTAGAAAGCTCCAAAAAACAAGGTTTTTCGTCATTTAAATTACTCAAAACATTCACAATGGATGACCAGTGCACTATTTTCTCCTAAGCTATGTACCAAGAAAACCAGGTGTCGTAGCTAAAAATCCGAGGACGGAATCGACAAGAAAGGAAAATTAAATTTCCGATTTCAGAAAGGTCTAGTCACTTTTTGTCGGATCACACTCCACTAATTGGCTGAGCGTTAGTGAATCGTCAATGGTAGATAGAGACAGAATGTGTTTTAATTAATTTCGTGAAATGTTGTTCTTTCTGAAAACTGTGGCACGGAATGAAAATCTTCTGAGTTCTTTAAACCCCTAGATCAATTTATTATTTTGTTAAAAATTACTGTACACGCATTCTCGTAGCACAGATACATGTTGTACTCACTTAATCAGATTATACAAAGTCAAGCCAACTTCCTGGAATACTAGAAACTTGAAAATACTGCATAGTTCTAGATTAGTCCGTTTATCCACCAGAAAGCTCCTAAAAACAAGGGTTTTTTTATTTTGATTACTCAAAACATTCACAATGGATGACCAGTGCAATCTTTTCTCCAAAGCTCTGTACCGGATTAACCAAAAACTCCTAGCCCAAATCCAATAGGATCAAGGTCCTGTCGAGTTTTGTCCTATCTGATATGGTTAGGCCACAAAACGCTTGCATATCTCAAATTCCATTGATTTTCACGTTAAATTTAACGATTTGAGCCAGATTGCAGCTGAATGATTAGGAGTAGCTCAAATTTAGTTATTTTGTCAATTAATAGATAGGGCGTTCTACAAATAATGTCCGGTGTATGTTTTCCGTATCTTTAAAGTTTAACGTGGAAACACTCGTTAGTAGATAGGGATAGAGAGATTCAGAATACCAAACAATCTGAAGGTATAAAATCGACGATTTACTAGATTTACTTTGTGTAATTTTAGTACATACATGCAGTGAGACTTAGGGGGGATTACTGCAGTAGATAGGGACAGAGAGATTCAGAATACCAAACAATCTGAAGGTATAAAATCGACGATTTACTAGATTTACTTTGTGTAATTTTAGTACATACAAGCAGTGAGACTAGGGGGGATTACTGCAGTAGATAGGGATAGAGAGATTCAGAATACCAAACAATCTGAAGGTATAAAATCGACGATTTACTAGATTTACTTTGTGTAATTTTGGTACATACAAGCAGTGAGACTAGGGGGGATTACTGCAGTAGATAGGGACAGAGAGATTCAGAATACCAAACAATCTGAAGGTATAAAATCGACGATTTACTAGATTTACTTTGTGTAATTTTAGTACATACAAGCAGTGAGACTAGGGGGGATTACTGCAGTAGATAGGGACAGAGAGATTCAGAATACCAAACAATCTGAAGGTATAAAATCGACGATTTACTATATTTACTTTGTGTAATTTTAGTACATACAAGCAGTGAGACTAGGGGGATTACTGCAGTAGATAGGGACAGAGAGATTCAGAATACCAAACAATCTGAAGGTATAAAATCGACGATTTACTAGATTTACTTTGTGTAATTTTAGTACATACAAGCAGTGAGACTAGGGGGGGGGATTACTGCAGTAGATAGGGACAGAGAGATTCAGAATACCAAACAATCTGAAGGTATAAAATCGACAATTTACTAGATTTACTTTGTGTAATTTTAGTACATACAAGCAGTGAGACTAGGGGGGATTACTGCAGTAGATAGGGATAGAGAGATTCAGAATACCAAACAATCTGAAGGTATAAAATCGACGATTTACTAGATTTACTTTGTGTAATTTTAGTACATACAAGCAGTGAGACTTAGGGAGGATTACCGCAGTAGATAGGGATAGAGAGATTCAGAATACCAAACAATCTGAAGGTATAAAATCGACGATTTACTAGATTTACTTTGTGTAATTTTAGTACATACAAGCAGTGAGACTTAGGGAGGATTACTGCAGTAGATAGGGATAGAGAGATTCAGAATACCAAACAATCTGAAGGTATAAAATCGACGATTTACTAGATTTACTTTGTGTAATTTTAGTACATACAAGCAGTGAGACTAGGGGTGGGATTACTGCAGTAGATAGGGATAGAGAGATTCAGAATACCAAACAATCTGAAGGTATAAAATCGACGATTTACTAGATTTACTTTGTGTAATTTTAGTACATACAAGCAGTGAGACTAGGGGTGGGATTACTGCAGTAGATAGGGATAGAGAGATTCAGAATACCAAACAATCTGAAGGTATAAAATCGACGATTTACTAGATTTACTTTGTGTAATTTTAGTACATACAAGCAGTGAGACTAGGGGGGATTACTGCAGTAGATAGGGATAGAGAGATTCAGAATACCAAACAATCTGAAGGTATAAAATCGACGATTTACTAGATTTACTTTGTGTAATTTTAGTACATACAAGCAGTGAGACTAGGGGGGATTACTGCAGTAGATAGGGATAGAGAGATTCAGAATACCAAACAATCTGAAGGTATAAAAATCGACGATTTACTAGATTTACTTTGTGTAATTTTAGTACATACAAGCAGTGAGACTAGGGGGGATTACTGCAGTAGATAGGGATAGAGAGATTCAGAATACCAAACAATCTGAAGGTATAAAATCGACGATTTACTAGATTTACTTTGTGTAATTTTAGTACATACAAGCAGTGAGACTAGGGGGGATTACTGCAGTAGATAAGGATAGAGAGATTCAGAATACCAAACAATCTGAAGGTATAAAATCGACGATTTACTAGATTTACTTTGTGTAATTTTAGTACATACAAGCAGTGAGACTAGGGGGGATTACTGCAGTAGATAGGGATAGAGAGATTCAGAATACCAAACAATCTGAAGGTATACGATAAAATCGACGATTTACTAGATTTACTTTGTGTAATTTTAGTACATACAAGCAGTGAGACTAGGGGGGATTACTGCAGTAGATAGGGATAGAGAGATTCAGAATACCAAACAATCTGAAGGTATAAAATCGACGATTTACTAGATTTACTTTGTGTAATTTTAGTACATACAAGCAGTGAGACTAGGGGGGATTACTGCAGTAGATAGGGATAGAGAGATTCAGAATACCAAACAATCTGAAGGTATAAAATCGACGATTTACTAGATTTACTTTGTGTAATTTTAGTACATACAAGCAGTGAGACTAGGGGGGATTACTGCAGTAGATAGGGATAGAGAGATTCAGAATACCAAACAATCTGAAGGTATAAAATCGACGATTTACTAGATTTACTTTGTGTAATTTTAGTACATACAAGCAGTGAGACTAGGGGGGATTACTGCAGTAGATAGGGATAGAGAGATTCAGAATACCAAACAATCTGAAGGTATAAAATCGACGATTTACTAGATTTACTTTGTGTAATTTTAGTACATACAAGCAGTGAGACTAGGGGGGATTACTGCAGTAGATAGGGATAGAGAGATTCAGAATACCAAACAATCTGAAGGTATAAAATCGACGATTTACTAGATTTACTTTGTGTAATTTTAGTACATACAAGCAGTGAGACTAGGGGGGGATTACTGCAGTAGATAGGGACAGATGACGTTTTGACCTCATGTGCGAATTGAACCAATCACCAAGTACCTCATATCCCCGAAAATGTACGTAGTTGGCTTTTGCCGTAAAACCACAAGGAAAAGTCTGAAAACCGTAATTTTTTATGTTAAACCCCTCAAAAAATTCGAAAATACGTTAATTTGGACTAGTGGATAAAGACAGACAATGTACAGTAGATACGGACAGAGGTGGTGTTGGCGAGCTTTAGAACTGCTAGACACTTGAAATTTGGCACCCAGGTGGTTTTTGCCGTATAATCCACAGGAAATTCTAAAAAATTGGGAATTTTTACTTTTAAGCCCCCCAATGAATATTTGTTATATTTTTAACTTTACCCTTGCAGGCTTTCCTTTGAACCGTTAGAGCTAGCTCAAATCTGAGGGAAAAAATTGTTAGTCAGGAATGAAGTGAGCTACATAAAAGGTCATGTGCCTTTTTACACTATCTCGATCAGTGTGGCCATAAAACACGATTATGTGCAAAATGTTCGTAATTTTTAAGTAAAAATTTAGCTTCCGGGGTCGATAGTGGCCCAGCTGTTGGTCGCAGCTCATTGTAATTACGATTTATAAAAACAATGTAATCTACAAAAACTTTCTAGGAACTTTTTGCCCTATTTTCAATAGTTTAAACCGCAAAATACGATTAAAAGCAATATTTTGGTAATTTTTAAGCAAAAATTTGATTTTGCGCTCGATTGCAACCGAACCATTTATTGTAACTTGGAACATAAATTTAATATAGATAAAAATTATATGAACTACAAAAAGGTCAATTAACTTTTTAATCTATCTCCATACGCATTAGCGAAATTTCAATAGTAGATACAGTAGTACAACAGTAGGGTCAGAGTGATCTTAGTTTATTTTTCCCTGAAAATTCAGTGCATAAGCAAATTATCACTAGTTAATAGGGACAGTGTACATTTTATTTATGTTCACTTAACAGCTCCTGTGTATTGTTAAATAACTTGTGAGGAATACTGACTGTTCAAAATTTTGAAGTTTGTGCTTGAACAAATACTTTCAAGATACATTTAATTAAAATATACTTATTCTTATAACATACACAGCTCCCTCCAGGAGAAAAACCTCAATTTTATCCCCGTATTCCAGGAACCTCTCTGGTCTTCAATCAAACCCACTGATCAACTTATTTTGCTGATAATGATTATTTTCTATCCATTCTCATAGCACAAACAAACCTCTCCAAAAAAACTTAAACAAAACACGTGGTTAACCCGGGTAACAATAAACCAATTGTATTCTGTTTAACATAATGCTGTCAGAATCGTAAACAAAATTGAATTTCCTACAAGAAAGGTTTACTCACTTTTTGTCGTATCTCTAACGGTTCAGCCATAAAACGCCCTTGAAGTCAAACTTTAGTTAAATCCGGAAAATACTATAAAACAGGTCTATTTTAAACTCCGAGATACCTAATCTTATGCTCGGACTCAACCTGTCCCCGAATTCCGCTTATCCCCGATTTTGCCAACACATAAAATTGTTTGCAAAAGTTGTTGTCATTTTTCAATAGTCCCTATCAGAATATATACTGCATATATACGACTGCAATCTGCAACTTTCTCACTAAGTAAGGAATAACCAAAAGTTCAATAATTCCATTATGACCACTTCAAGGAATAGTTCCTTATAATGCAAGTGTAAACTGAAATCTCTGCATGTAAACTTTCGTCATTCCGTAAGACTTGAAAGTTCGTGCCCTCCAACAATGTTGGTACTACGTTTGACTTCTAGCGGGGATCACTGTGGTACTTACAAGTAAAAGGATTTTTTGCATAATTCACCCTTTGCACGCCAGCCTATTATCCAAAAGTTACCCAGAAACGCCAAGGGCATTTTCAGCAGTTTTGCAAGCTTTCACAAATTTATCATAACTTTTTTTATTTTCTTAACGGAAATTGATGATTTCTTTACCATTGTTTTGCTTATAAAATTCTCTTGTTCAGTTGGTAAATTGTAGTTGCATAAATGTAATTTAATGTTATAAAAAAATAAAAATTTAGAAAAAAGAAATAAAAATTTTTCAAAAAACTTGTTTTAACACAAATAAATGGTTTCAAAAAACATTTAGGCAGATTTCCTGTTATATCCTAGTAATCTATATCTACCCCTTAACCGAATTACAAAATTTCAAAAGCCTACCTTATATAGAAGTCCAGTTGTGATTTTTTTCACTAAATGTGACACGGGCACAGTTTTTGTAAGTTGCATGGACGTTGTATGTAATGTTACACTATATTCACAAATCAATATTTGACACTATTCAAATCGGTACTTTGGGATTATACCAACCACACCAGTATGAGGAACACAAAAATAAAAATGTATAGATATATTATAAACAAACGTTATAGAACGAAAAAACAACTCTTTAATTACAAAATTACAAACTTATAAAGATTATCAATTGTTAATGAGGACAGAATCGCTTAAACTTTTTTCAATGAACTTAGAACGTTATAAAACGATGTTTTTGAGTAACAGAACTAACATTCCATCAATCAACAAGCATTTCCAGGTATTGTGATCGGTATTGTGGTCGCTGTTATCTTATCTTTCTTGAGAATCCCGATTACGGCAGGCCGCGCGGCATCACATGATTATTTAAGTTTTTTGCACGGTACATAATTGCCTTTCCATTACAATTCAATTTATATTTCTGATCAACCGCTCTAGAATTATATTTTACTGATAGATACTATCTCGAGGGATGTTTTTCTTTCGTTGACTTCAGCGCGAGTTTCGGCCGGAGGCACTCGCATTTTGGGTGGCGGAGTTTGATCAAGAATAAAAACAAGTCTTGTGTGTTTTTTTTTCAATAAAGAGTTTAGTTTTTGTTTGGTAATGTTTGTTTTTGTTGAATTTTTGTGTTTGGAGAAATGTAGGGATAAAATACTAAAGTACAACAAAGCGAACGGGCGGCTCGACTTTGACCTCTGTCTGAGGATGGTGAGGGGTTTGCGATAAGACAATTCCTGTTTTATACTGACGAAATATTGTTCTACGCTAATCTAGTAATCAGTTGAAAGCTACATGTCAACTGTCTGAGGATGGGGAGGGGTTTGCGATAAGACAATTCCTGTTTTTATATCGACGAAATATTGTTCTCTACGCTAATCTAGTAATCAGTTGAAAGCTACATTTCAACTGTCTGAGGATGGGAGGGGTTTCCGATAAGACGATTCCTGTTTTATATCGACGAAATATTGTTCTACGCTAATCTATTAATCAGTTGAAGCTAAATGTCAAATAACGATTCATGTCTGGGTGTGGTCGGTATAATCCCAAAGTACCAATGAATCTAATAAAAGGGGCATAATAAAATGCCCTAACAACAAAAGTAATGAGAGAATTACAAACGTAAACAACGCATAGCAACACGAACGTAACCTCACTCTCGACCAAACAATCCAACAGCTGCGAAGCTCAAATACGACCAAACAAACAGTCCATAAAGGAATTAATTAACTACTTTGTGGTTGCAAAGCAACTAATCGACTATCGATTAGTCAAAATTTCGCGGCAATCAGATGAACTATAAGAAAATTACAGGCGAAAAACGTGACGTACCTATATTACGGCCGTTGGCGATTTTCGGTTGAGTAGCCGACGGCCGTAATATAGGTACGTTGGCGTGCAAAGGGTTCACTTCAAATATTCCTTAGGTAATGGTAATAATGATTATTAAATCCTATAATAATCAAACTTTGCACTAGACCCTGTACCCTCTAACAAGGTATAAACAATGGAAACCTATTATAGGTCAAACGAACATAACGACTTCCATTTTCAGTATGGGTATTTGAGGAAATTTAATTTTCACTTGCGACCCATATATTAAGGCAGTTATTACGAGATTTAAAACAGGGGAGTCTCCCGAAAACTTGACGTTAGCTTAGCTCCAAACATAACAAAAAAACAGCCATTCATAATAATGGAAGTATATCCTTTTTATACAGTTCTAATGTCTCTCGCCGTAATAGAGCCTCTTACACTATTTCTCGAATTATGGTGCTATTTTTTTTTTTATATTTTTATTCCAATATGATGCACGCAGCTTTGAATTCAGCTGTAGCTGTAGGGAGACTGTTAGGGTTCATCCAGTCAGGAGCCTAATACTTACTTTACTAAAAATGTCTTCAATCAGTTAAAAGGTTAATATATTCCTGTATTTCTGGATTTTCATCACGAATGTTTGCTAATGTTAATTATTACATTAAATAACCTAAATATATATTTTAATAAATTCCTGGTGTATTGATTATTATTGTTGTGTATTACAAAAACATTACTTTTTTTCTGATTCAATGCGTACTCTACTTATCAAACATCAATAACTACACACATTTCGTTATACATTTATTTAACGACATGAAATATATACTATAATAGTAGTTTATTAACTATAATTATTAAGTCAGAAAGTTTGGTATTTGCTTCAGTAAACTATTAATACGTTGCTTACATTGTCAATACACTAAACTCTTCAAACTAGATTATAATTCTCTAATATTCCTTATGTAACATACGACTTGGACTGATAACCGTATCAGACAATACCCAGTATATATCTAACAGCACACAAAGAGCCTGCCCGTCTGATGGTAGAGTCACTAAGGTCAACTCCTTAATTAAGAAATCTACCTGAAAGTTTTCTCATATATCTTTAGTTGTTTGTCTCCAGCTTCCTTTGTAATTCAATCAAGTGATTTGATTTACGTACATACTTTCTTACTCTCTTCATATTTATCACTTGTCAATTACAGTGGTTCTATAATATAATTCTTTTCTGGGCAATTTTATAAGTAATACCTTAGCTTATTTTGTGAAAAATCAACAAAAGATTTTGTAGCACGCTTTCTTCGTTACCAATGGAATTGCTACATATTTATTACATAGTGGAAAATTCCTTAGTTTATTTGATTTATTACAAATAACAATTCTATTAGATTCGTAAGGTTAACAGGATTGGCCATTATAATGTTTTACAATATTTACATGACATTTCGAGATCTGGTATCTGTTCTCTTCATCAGGTAGCTATCAAGTATAAATACTACTTCAAGATAATAACTCGCAAAAACAGTTACACAAAAAAATGTATCGTTGTCACTCATAATTAAAACACCAAATCAGGCAAACTTCAGCTAAACAAAAAATTCCCTCGTGATTACGACTCGTGTCATCACGTAACGAAAGTCAGGAGACTCTAATGTTTGCCGAAAGTAATATTGCAGTTTAGGATGGGGAAATGTATAATACCTGATCACTTTTTGCCATAATTTTGGAGTTTACGTTCCTTGGCCAAAAAATCGAAATAAATGCAAATAAATGTCTATATCACTGCACAAAACATCTTCTGCTGTATAAAATATTAATCTTTCATTTATGTGGCCTAAATATCAATTTTATGATTTATTTACTTGTTCGAATATTATTCATAACACCGCCAGCTAAATGTAACATAGCTTGAAAGGCAACTGTTACAACGATGTGAAACGAAAAATTAAAACATGTTGCTAATCCCAACTGTAAGACTTTTCATCAAGTGGGTTAAGAGTAACCATAACGGAAATATCGAAATCACAAAATAAATATACTTGTAACAAACTTATTACATTCATATTAAATTCTAACACGTCACATAGTAATACATGTATTTAAATATCGGAAATATTTATCAACAATAACGTCATTTTAAAATTCATCGCTTTAAATATTGCGTGAAACTTCATTTTTATGTAGTTCATTTTTAATGTTCATATCCATCCATGTGATTTGGATCATGGCATCAAAGTCTATAGTTAGAAGGCTGGGAAAATTTCGCTTTTGTCTGTCTGGGGCCTGTAATGATTTATTGTCTGTATGATTGTTTGTGAATTGAATGTGAAACGACTTGAAGCTTAATATTTGACAAATGGTGTAGTGTGTTTGTATTATATTGTAAGACAAAACATCTAAGATACTAAAATACATTCTTATTAGATTGGTATATGAAAATAACTATTCTCATTATATGTTTTAGGTTTGTCACCAGTTTTTCCCAACCTGTAATATTCAAGTCAGGAAAAAGGGTTCAGAATTCAAGGACAAGTAAAAAGATAAACTTCAGTGGGAGTTCTTAAAGTAAGAACTCTTTGAAGAAAAAGGTTTTCTTATTCAATCCCCAAAATAAAGCTTGCATGATGACTGTAAAATTAAATATTCCTAAACTAACCGACGATATTCGTTGTTTATATAGAATATTTTTATTTAACTTTTAAACACGAATGGTAAAATTAAGTCAAACACTGGAGCCTGTTTTCTGCAACGAATTTTTGTATTACAAACCAAAATACAAGCATACGACTCCCAATACGCAATGTTAACGATGTCAACTGTACAGTTCACAACAAATTTAAGACTATCAGTTGCAAGATCGAAGATGGGATTCGAGCTATATCACAAATTTATGGAATAAAAAAGAACAAATACATTACTGGCCGTTTCATGTAGGAATTGTTTATGCAAATTAAATTTCCTCAAAAATTTATTAAAACTGTGTTACTCCTTAAGTTATGATAAAGATAACACGCAATACATTAGAGCTGAGCAATCTGTAGTTTATTATTTCAGGCACTACTGAAAATGTTACAGTACTATCAAAATAGTGTTCTAAACATACGTTTCCAGTTAAATAATCTATTACAAAGAGTAATTAATAAAATTATTTAAATAATTTAAATAATTAATTTAATAAATAAATTTAAAGAATTATTCTTCAATACAAAGACATATAATTGGAGAAATTTATGTATTTAATTAACTTTTAGAAACTCGTAGAAACTAGTTCCTTAAACGTGTTATGCAGCTGAAACTGCGCCTTCATTATAGATTTGGTATATGCTATACTGTAAAGTATGGCAATATGCATTCTAATAAGTAAGGCGTTACTGATAACTGACTTATGCGACCAAGCCAAAGAAGCGAATACGATAACAGAGCCAAATAGGAATAAATAAATAAAAAAATATTAAACTCCTGTCAGCAGATCGTCCCATTATTGACTCCTTAAAATCTGTGTTCTACAGACAAAGCCTGGTCTTTAAGGACCAGTCAAGGCGTTAACCCTGTGACTCAATAAATAATAATTATAATTGCTTGCAAGAGTTAAAATTTCTGGGTCATTATTCAACGTTTTCAACAGTTCATAACATTTATAATGTTGCTGTTATAAGATGTTGGTGCAGCTGATGATTTTTATTCATAAAACAGGCGTACAAATGAAGGCAATTACCTGATTATACATTAGTGAACTACGAAGTCAAATTGTTCGAGTAAACATATAAACTTGTAATATTTATTTTATATAACCTATAGGTTCATGTTGTATTATTGGGAATAATTTTTAAATATCTTTCTTCGATATCTTCAAGATTTCCTTATAAAATTAAAAACATCTTAAACAACTGCAAAAAACTTGTTTTACTTAACGTGAATACTTTTGAAGCTAGAAAGAACTCTATTAGATAGACATAGATAGATTTAGATAAAAGCAAATTTATCTAATTTTTATTTTAAACGTTTTAAAACTTTGATATTGGATAATTTTGGAACAGGTCCCCAAGGATTCCCCGAATATATTAGAATGTTACATACCATAGTAATCCTGAGTTTATTGTAAAGTTAAATATGTAACTCAAATGTTTATCTCTATATATTAATTATGTAATATTTGTATAAAATGCTTTTATATAATAATGTATAATTATATAATTCATTTAATTATATAGTATTCATTTCACAGTTTTTTGTCGCTATTTTTAATGAAAAGATCAAAGTTTAGTTTTCAAAAAAGTGCTTGGCCTACACAGACCTTGAAAGCTATATAAACACTACATATTTTCTCAATTAAAAACTGGACACACACGCCCCACACTTGCGGATTTGACATACCTTCCCCTTAAAAATTCCTAAAACATTTTAAAACTGATATGAGGTGGTTATGGTTAAAAGGGTCGATTCAATGGTAATCTTGAGTTTACATTCCTCTTAGTTTTCCGTCTTGTTTGTTGGTTTACAGCATCAATTTTATGACAAGCTCTATAACATGAGACTAATGCTTGAGGATCCTTTAGTGCAAGAGAGCGTTTACAAAGAAACCCTTTTGATAAAACTCAACTTTGAGAGATAATATCGTGTCACGAGGTAGTTTAAATCTTGAATATGACATTGCAGTAGAGTAGTTTAAGTTTGTGTTGTATTCTTAGGTGAATATTTGTAAAACTGTAATTTGAAATAAATGACTTTTCCAGGGGATACTCCGGTATATTTCATAAACCGCTCGCCTTCGTCATTCCAAATCACGTTTGCCAGTTGCCTGTACATATTTATAATATAGTATTACAAACTTCTTATAAAAAAAATGACAGTGCTAACTTTGGAATTTAATTCCGTTATCAATTGCGAAAACTTAACTTAGTTATTTTAACTACTGAAATTCAAATTCCAAATCGAGAAAGTCAATCTTTTTCTTCAAAGTGTCAGAAAACCTAAAGCTAAAGTTTAACCATAAGTAATAATTAAAAACTAATCAATAATGGTGATGAACTCACTTAAGTCAAAGTTAATAACTGAAGTCATAAAACTCCAGAGTCCAGAGTGGTATCCTCAGGAATGTGCTTGAGTTTCTTGCACTAATAAAATAACTGTCTAAGTGTAAAGTGTTTCATTGTGAACATGACGCTTACTTTAAAGCGTCCACTACCTACGTAACTTTTCAAAAAGCCAAAAATCCATACGTGTCATTTATAGCCTAAGTAGATTTGTGACATCCGGTGTTATGGACACTGGTAGTTTTTTCGTACGTTTTTAACTTCCGGGCGTTTAATAATTAAAGCAATAAAATTGTTTCGGAATTACTCCCTAAGTAAATTTTAACCATTTTATATTGGCGTTTTTAAGGATTTCTAGAACGATTTTGTTACTTTAGGTTTTCTCTAGAAACTAAAACCTCAATAAAATCTTTAGTCAAAAGTATCTTTTTCTGATTAGGAAACTTTTCATGGTTCAAAACTTTTAAAATGTGTCTTCTTTAACATGTTACTGGAAGTAAATGAAACTAACTTCACCGTACCTAAGGCTGCGGATCTCTAACCGAAAGGTCACTGGTTCGATTCTTGGGAGTTAATAAAAATGAGCTATGTGAAGCTGGCGGCACCCATTAACCAAAATACACCCAAAACTAGTGGAATCGTTTGTTTAGCGTTTGTTTAGGTTTGTTTAGCTGTTTTCAGCGTTTGTTTGGCATTAATGTGCGAAATATGCAAAAAACAAAGTGGGTGCCGCTAGCTTCACACCAGCGGCACCCATTAACGAAAATACGCCAAAAACTAGTGGAATCGTTTGTTTGACGTTTGTTTAGGTTTGTTTAGCTATTTTCAGCGTTTGTTTGGCATTAGTGTGCGAAATATGCAAAAAACAGTGGGTGCCGCTAGCTTCACACCAGCGGCAACCCATTAACGAAAATACACCCAAAACTAGTGGAATCGTTTGTTTAGCGTTTGTTTAGGTTTGTTTAGCTATTTTCAGCGTTTTGTTTGGCATTAGTGTGCGAAATATGCAAAAAACAGTGGGTGCCGCTAGCTTCACACCAGCGGCACCCATTAACGAAAATACGCCAAAAACTAGTGGAATCGTTTGTTTGACGTTTGTTTAGGTTTGTTTAGCTATTTTCAGCGTTTGTTTGGCATTAGTGTGCGAAATATGCAAAAAACAGTGGGTGCCGCTAGCTTTACACCAGCGGCACCCATTAACGAAAATACGCCAAAAACTAGTGGAATCGTTTGTTTGACGTTTGTTTAGCTATTTTCAGCGTTTGTTTGGCATTAGTGTGCGAAATATGCAAAAAACAGTGGGTGCCGCTAGCTTCACACCAGCGGCACCCATTAACGAAAATACACCCAAAACTAGTGGAATCGTTTGTTTAGCGTTTGTTTAGCGTTTGTTTAGGTTTGTTTAGCTATTTTCAGCGTTTGTTTGGCATTAGTGTGCGAAATATGCAAAAAACAGTGGGTGCGCTAGCTTCACACCAGCGGCACCCATTATCGAAAATACGCCAAAAACTAATGGAATCGTTTGTTTGACGTTTGTTTAGGTTTGTTTAGCTATTTTCAGCGTTTGTTTGGGATTAGTGTGCGAAATATGCAAAAACAGTGGGTGCCGCTAGCTTCACTCCAGCGGCACCATTAACGAAAATACGCCAAAAACTAATGGAATTGTTTGTTTAGCACCAGCGGCGCCCAGTAACGAAAGTTGTTTTATAATGTAAATGTAGTTTAAATCCTAGATACAGTGTTTAATATATTTGTATATTCATATACAAATATATACAGGGTGTCAATTAAGTCTGGAACCTCTTTTTTAATTTTTGAACCATAATAGAAAGAAATACCAAAGTTCACACGTGCTTACTGGTGATAGTAACGCACACATCTGCCCAATTGCCGACCGGATAATCCCTTTGGGGGACGGTCCACAAGGAGTCAGACAAAATTCTTAAATAGCAGCATAGGTCAAGTTTGGTATCAAATTAACGGTCTTACTTAGCAGAGTACAATGCCGCAAACCGGACTTAAAAAGGTGGATTCATTCAGTAGTTATAGCTATTTGAATTTTAAAACAATTGAACAATGTAAATTATTAAGTATTACAAGTAAACACCAATTTTTAAGTACCTGTGATCAAAGTAAGTGTTCAAAATGTTCCCCTCCTATCATCTGACAATTTAGTAATCGAAGCCAGAAATCAATAATTATTACCAATAACACAACTACTGTTAGAATGTGAAAGTAGCAGATTGAGTCATACACAGCATCCACAGAAACTTAACGTTTGGGCAGGTATTATAGGAAATCAAATTATGGGCCCATTATTTATCAATGGTAATTTAAATGGTGACTCGTATCTAGCAATGCTTCAAAATGAGATAATTCCTGCACTACAAGCTGCTCTTGGTCGACAATTTCAAAGAATTTATTTCCAACAAGATGGCGCGCCACCACATTTTGCTCTCCTTGTTAGAGAATACTTGGATACAATATTCCTTCACAGATGGATTGGAAGACGTGGTGCAGTAGAGTGGCCTGCTCGTTCCCCTGATTTATCTCCGCTGGATTTTTTTCTTTGGGGATACCTCAAAGATAAAGTTTATCGTACTAAGCCTCGAGATTTGGCGCACCTAAGAAATCTCATAGTCCAAGAAGCTCAATATATTCCTCGTGACTACCTTCAAAATGCAGTGGATGGCTTTTAAAACCGCCTAGGACATTGCCAGACGATGGTAGGGGAACATTTTGAACACTTACTTTGATCACAGGTACTTAAAAATTTGTGTTTACTTGTAATACTTAATAATTTACATTGTTCAATTGTTTTAAAATTCAAATAGCTATAACTACTGAATGAATCCACCTTTTTAAGTCCGGTTTGCGTCATTGTACTCTGCTAAGTAAGACCTTTAATTTGATACCAAACTTGACCTATGCTGCTATTTAAGAATTTTGTCTGACTCCTTGTGGACCGTCCCCCAAAGGGATTATCTGGTCGGTAATTGGGCAGATATGTGCATTACTATCACCAGTAAGCACGTGTGAACTTTGGTATTTTTTTATAATGTGGTTTAAAAATTAAAAAAGAGGTTCCAGACTTAATTGACACCCTGTATATAATATATAAATATATATAGTCAATGAAAAAATTAAAATGCAAAGTTTTTCAGTCGTAAATATCAGAATGATATTCATCAGAATGTAAAGTGCATGACAGGGTTACCCGGAAGGACTAAGTATTTTGACAACACATGAAAGGCGACAGATTACACGCTTGTTTCCAAGAAAGGGTAATGGGTCAATGCAACATCCCTACCACCCTTAATATTAATGAAAGGGTTAAGCAACATTAAATATTAGTTAAAGAACTGATTAATTATACCGACTTGAATATCGATATTTAAAATTAATATATATTTATATATTACAATAACCAGAGTAATCATAAAAACAATTTTTTAATGTATTCAGCATTTTTACAACTCGCATAATTTTACCCAGTTGTCACAAATTCAAGCTTAAGCCAAGTATCATATAGTTCGCAAGTTTTAGTGATATTAGTGCTATAATATGAAAACTTTATCGATAATTAATTTAAAGGCACTTGGACATTTCCTAGCACACGGAAATAGAGAACGCGTGACGTTGACCTTATTTCAATTGTAGGTTGTCAGCCAAGTTCATTAAGGGAATTACTGAATCTTTTTTAATGACTAAAGATTAATTTTTCGTTTATGCTGAATCTGTGAAACAATTCAGAGCCGTCCCCTGCCGTTGCCGAACCGCAAATTGGGTCAAAACACGAGTCTTCCTACAAAAATCTTTAAAATTAGTTTGCAATAAGAGTAATCCACATTACGGATAAAATATAAAATACATTTTGTACACTTCGTCCTATAAAACATAAACATTTAAAAAGAAATTTAAATATTTTAACACATAACATATTTTGTATCAACTCTATTTTCTGGACATTACAGAGAGTTGTTTGACTTTTCAATTATTTAAAAGACTGTCTGTTGATTGGATGCGGTTTGTCTGCAGACTGTTTCCAAACATCACCGGATACAAAAAGATACAGTCTGCATACAATGTACCCGCATACAAATCTGCCAGTGTGGACTATGCTTAAGACATGAAAACGTGCCTTACAGTTACCGTACCCATATACTCGTAAATTGAATAACGAACTTTCTACCATTTGGTAGTGATCTTCTGTGCCGAGCGGTTTGAATGTGTGAGGTCACTGGTCGCAATTTTCTCTGTTTTCAAAACCCTTCAAACAAGGAATGGCGGCGTTTTTTTTTACATTTCCGGTCCCTTGCATGTGTCATCACAAAGAACTTTTATGATGGGCAATATAGGCCTAGATAAGATAGACCTTGGGAATATTAGGTCTGTGCGAACGTGATCCGAACAATACGTCGTATGGTTCGCCAATATGGGGTTTATGGCATACCCTTGTAATGGGCTCAGCGTAAGAGCTACCTGGCGTAACAAAGGGTTCTGTTAGGCAAAGAAAGGGGAAGGAACCTATATGTATACCCACTCTAGAACCCACATTTCAGACGCCTACACCACGAGAAGGTCCGAACATCTTTTGCTGTTGGCTCTGGAGCGAACTACTAGCGTCGATCAGTCTCAAAGGTAAGTGAATCTATTTATTTTTATAATAGGATGTGTTTGAAGTTTCAAATGAAATGTTTGTACTCTTGTAATATAGTAATCTTAATGTGCCCTGTTCATGTCACTTGAGAATTGAATATATAGCGTCTAAAAATCAAACCATATTAAATTACCAAGCTTTACTTTTAAATCAAGCATAAACTTTTAACTCTTTTCAATGCAATTGTGTATTTTAACGCAGTTAACAATTTGCCATTGTATTTGAAAATGTTTATGTATTAATAAAAGTATATCTAGTTAACAAATTGCAAAACGAAGTCTACATAAAAATTAAATAACAATAAGATATGCACGTTCCATCACATAATGTTATTATACTCAGTTATAAGTATTAGCAAACTAGCTGTTACCCGCGGCTTCGCACGAAATTTTTAGAACCGAAGTCCTTATAAAAAGCAATTATGATGTAAAATGATGGGAGTCCTACAAACATTTTAAAACTTAAGTAGGCATACATCAGGTATATATTATTTAGGTTCGTGGGAAACAGTATCAGAGTTTAAATTAATTATTATATCATGTTTGGCACATGTAGGAGCATTTCTGGTTCTAATTAATTATATACTCGTACATAACGTCACAGCTGAATCTGCCTTGTAATCCCGATCAGGAAAACACAAATCTCGGGTCACACAGGTCTCGGAAATTTACTTTGGTCAAAAAGCGAATATTTCCAGTCCTTGTCATATATTTCAGGTCTAAGATATTGCCAGTACCATAGTAGAGTTTGCCTTGTTGTTCTGACGAAGAAAAAATATATATACTTACATAGGACCGAGATGCCTACTTCGGTAAAAAAGTGCCTACTTAAGACCGTTTAAATTCACTTACCTACTATGTCACAGGTTAGCTTGCCATATTGCCTCGATTAAAATACTATATACGTTCTATTATTCTAGGAAATCTATTTTGGTCAAAATCGTGTTGGCATAGTTAAGTTTGCTAGGACTGAAAAGCCTAATACGACTTAGGGGGAAGTCCTACCTACTTTTTATTAAGGTTATGCAACATTCCAAAATAATCGTTATTCAAGTTTTGCGTTAACACTTGTTTTTTGGACTGTAGCCAGGGAAAGAATGAATCGTTAAGTATTCATTTCTCTGTTTGTCCGTAAGCCATTGTTAAAATGTAATATCATAACGTTAAGGAAGCCCACCAGTTTAAAGTAACTTATGTGAAAACATTCATAACTTTGTTCATTAAGGTTAGTTTTATAACAGTATTTAATGCGTTAGATGATTTTAACTCGTCACTGGCGCAATCTGGAGCAAAGTTTATTTTTAATGTTTTATTTACTATCTGCATTACACTACCGATCAAGCACTGTTTACTTATTATTGATAAAATTCAAATGTAAACAGATGTTTCAGAAAGTTTGCCGAACTATAACTGTCAACAGCTGTCAAAATACGTTTCGTACTTATCATAATATTCGAATGTAAACAAACTAATTTTTCAATTTGAATTCGACTTTATTTGGTGAAATGAATGTGTTTATCGGTGGTAAAAAGCACTCTAAATTTTAATTCAGACCAAAAGCTATAGGCCTACCTGTTCCAAATTTCAGCACAATCCGTATAGCAGTTTCAGCGTGATTCGAGAACAAACCTCCAAATATCCAAACATTTAAACTTTTGCATTTATAATATTAGTGGGATGATAACCAAGAGTTGTTATCATCATTATTAAGAGGATGACACCCTAATAATACTATTAATACCTTTGTGGAGTTTTTATCAATTCTCTGGGATAGTGAACAATCAAATTACATAGTAACAAACAATATCATTTGTACGTGATTTTGAAGGTAATCACCTTATGTATCAAGTTAAATTATTTTATTTATTCATGTTACGATATTTAAGGATTCTTTTTTAAGTAAAGTATAAAATAAAAAAATATCAACACATTTTCTTACGTGTTCAATCAACTTAGTTATCTTAAGTTTAAGTACTTCAAAAGGTGCGCCTGAATTAGCACCCCCTGGACATAACACCCCTCGCTACTGACGTCATTTTGACGTCACGAAAGTGTGGGTGCTAAATCAGCACAGTGGCCGTTTCCATGCCCTGAATAAGCACCCCCTTGGAATAGGGGGGTCCTAATTCAGCGCCTTGACCGTGTCCATTTGCGGATTTAGCACTCCCTTTGAATCAGCGCCTATACCTTGTTGATGTGAACAGTAAGCACCTCCTACTGAATAAAGCAATAAAACTAAGCATATTGCGATTTGATAATAGGTAAACTTATTGTGTTGCTGTGATTTGACTTTTATTATTTCAAAAACAATTAATTAAATACCTATTGTAAATAATACTATGCATCGAACATCCTTTCGGTACAAAACTAGGCTCTAGGCATTCAAATACAACTTTATTTTAAAGTATATTTAATTTGAAACCATGGTATAAACCAAGCAGAAGTTTTGATATAGTTGAAATATTTATTAAAAAAAAAAAAACATTTGAAATTATAATTCCTCATGGTATATGGTTCTTTACGAAATGAAACCGATATCTAAATGTTACAAACGTAATGCTCATACTTACTTACACTTTTGAAGGATCATATGTATATCAAGATACTGAATATACCAACCAATATATACATATTAGAGGTCACTGCAAGTAACAACATTTTCGTGAGAACTAACAAGAACTAACAATAACTATTCCGAGAACGTGCTTATATTTATTTCATGTGGGTACGCTAGGTATTTTTCATACTGTGAAGTTAGCTTACCCATTAAATGAAGCCTTTAAAATGGCTAATACTACTGATAATCATTTTCTCTTGAGAACTAACGGGAACTAACGAGTAACTGTTTGTACTTAAAAAAATCTAATTATAAATAGTTCATCTGGGTAAGCTACTTTTCATGCTGTGAAGTTAAGCGTACCCATTGAATCAAGGCTGTAAAGTCGTTAATTTTGCGGAACTATGCGTCTCCGTTTGTTTTGGCTGCTATACATACTAAACGTGCAGTCTGAAAACACTAGGGAATATTACTTATTTGCTTTATTAACAAGTGTTTTACGAAAATAAAGTCAATTAAAGTAGTGAAATCATTGGATAGTGTAAATCTTGAAAATTTCTAAAGGAGTTTTGGAATAAACCAACGTACAAGACTAGATCACCTGTAAATACCTAAAATTTGAAACCCTACAATTTATTTACAGTATATTACAGAATTATTACCAAACATAGTTTTATAGTTATACAGGGTGATTCAAAACTAAACGGCAATCTCTCGAGAGCTTATTCTATAGCTAAAAACAAGTAAAAAAGTTCATATAACCATATGCCCGGAAACGCTTCGTTAGCGAGTTTACGCCTAGCGAAAGATTTCGCCCGGATTTCAGAACCCTTCGTGAAGTCAGGCCGTATAAAAATGGTAAAGGTAGTTACAAAGATACAAATACGATTGTTTTTTATGTTTTTTATATCTGAAAAATTTATTAAAATTCGTCCCAGAGCTGTAAATGCAATACTTTCAGAGATATCTTACGTAAAACACAAGAATTGGTGCAAAGAAATAACACATTTTTGTGTTTAACGTAAGATTACTTCCATAAATGTTAAATAAAGGTCATTTTTTTCTTAAACAGATTTGTAGAACATTTAATTCTGGAAAAGATTCATGTGAATTACTTAACATAAAAAACAATCGTATTTGTATCTTTGTAACTACCTTTACCATTTTTATACGGCCTGACTTCACCAAGGGTTCTGAAATCCGGGCGAAATCTTTCGCTAGGCGTAACTCGCTAACGAAGCGTTTCCGGGCATATGGTTATATGAACTTTTTTACTTTTTTTTAGCTATAGAATAAGCTCCCGAGAGATTGCCGTTTAGTTTTGAATCACCCTGTAATTTTACTGTTGTTTACTGTTATCTCTTAAGACCGTCCATTAAGAAAAAATTTAAAAAATCTACTTAAAACCCTGCCTGTAAATTTTCCATTGAGAGGGTAAAGAGTCATCAACGATGTAACAAAGCCTTTTTATGCAATGTTGCTCTTCTAAGTTTCAATTGTATAATGTTTGGTTATTAACAAGCCGAGAACGGTGATATCAATTGCACATACATACATTCAGACAGAATACCAAAAACTTAAATTACAACCATATTTAAAATGCGCTCAATATACATAACAGTCGTAATGATACCCTAAATATCTGACAACATTCCTGAAAAACTCTGTATATGTAATAATAGCTATTTAAGATTATTATTTATTTTTATATTAATGTAAATGACAGTAAATGAGAGAGGAATATAACTTACAGATGCCGAGGAAAGCAGCTGTTAGCCATGAAGAGTTGCTACCTGTCCTTTTATCAACGGAGAATATTGTGGATAGTAAGGGCATAATCCCGGGGCCTTCCCATGATATATGGAAAGGACATTTCCAAAACTTTTAACTAACCGTATAAAGCCAAATTATATTTACCAGCAAGTAAAAGAAAATAGATATAAACTATATAGTAAGATTTTTGAAAACATAATAATATTAATAATAATTCAGCAAAAGAAAAACGAAGATATTGATGAAGACAATGAAAGACAGGAATTTAAAGAAGGAAACGATTTTAACCTCATCCGATTTTGGATCAGATAATGATGGACCACTTGTAAAACCAAAAAAAAACCTTTCAAGTACTGATTTCATCCCCCGAATTGGGAAAAAACTCAAACCTATTAAAACTAAGTATAAGCGTAATGGGGGGGTGGGGGGGGGGGGGGGTGGGGGGGGGGGGGGGTGGGGGGGGGGGGGGGTGGGGGGGGGGGGGGGTGGGGGGGGGGGGGGGTGGGGGGGGGGGGAACACTGCCGCTATAATTGTTGGTTCTTACTGGATAAATCGAACCAGCAACATCTTGAGACCGTCTAGTGGCTAATATGGTCAGCTGATGAAAACAACAATCTGGCGGAACATTGATGAGAACAGTCAATGTCTGTCTCTTGGTATCAGAGCCACTTCTGCCATTTTCTAACACACCAACACAAACTCAATCTGCCTATGACTATAGGAGTGAAATATATCCTGATAAAGTAAAAGAACAGGTTGAGGATATTACGAGTCCCGAAAGCGATATTATGTATCGATTAGAGTGTCTCGTGCCAATCGATTTTTTTTTATTTGTCAAATCTGAAAATTACTAGTAAACAATTTTTCTTTCTAATAATGATAATTTATTTTTAAAAATGTAGAATCAGGATATTACACTGATATTAATTATATTTTATAATAATATTAAAAATATTAATAGTTCATCCAATACAACTCAGCTCATGTGTTTATTTAGTACATTTCTCTTTCCTTTAGGAATTGGAGTTGGCGTAGGACAACTCTCTATTTGCTAATTGCTCGTAATCAACAACCAATTCCTAACATAATACCCATGACCGACTAACTGTTCACAGTGTGTCCAATGGATTAGAGGTGTAAGTTTATGACAAAATTATAATATAGTTAATTTTTTGTTGAATTACCATTTTGATGTTTTGCAATGCAGTAGCATTCACAATATAAGTGACACTCAAATCTTACAACAACAAAAACCGTGTTACAACACAAGTTGAAACTATAACTTAATAAATCTGTGAATAGGGTTAATATTTTATTACAAAATTGTTCCAGAATAAATCAAAACTATGCATAGTGAACAGTTATTAAACTGTCGACGTCGTTGTAGAGGGTCGCTAAGAATGCAATTTCTTAATCAAATCAGCTTAGCACACTCTACACGGGCAATTCTTTGGTATGCACCCAATGAAAAATTGCTTTGATTAAAGTTATATGAGACAAACGCGTTAGCACTTATAACTTTTATACAATATTTAATTGTATACTTTAAATTTGTCATCAAATTTTGTCCTGATACAAATAATGAAATGAAAGCGCTAGAAATAAAAAAAATCAGAAAAAAATAAATTATATTACCTTGACGCCTTGCTACATATTTTTTTGAAAGTTTTAATTAAGCTTAGAACTGACAGGAAATATAAATTTAGCTTTCAATTCATTAATAGTAAGAATTGTATTTGTTAAAAAGTGTAGTAATTTCCTTCTTAAGAAGCAATACTAAATTATGCAATTTATATTAAATGCAATTACCCAATGAATGCGGAAGAATGTGTTTTAAGCATTGGGTTAGTTACACTAGCTTTAGGATATTCTTTCTTAATATAAAGAATGAAGAGATATTGTAAAGTTAAAGTAAAGTAATACACTGGTTAGGACTGCTATTAGTCAATTCCTAAACACAGTCGTGGAAAAACTGTCATCCATACAGATTTTCCGACAATGATTAAAGATTCTATATTATTCTTACACACGTTTTCAATATAAGTGTTTTCTGTAAATATAAATACGGCAGTAATAACGAAGCCAACTTTTATCTCATATTTTTAAATTCTAACAGATGTTTACGATTTCATCTAGGCGTACGTTTTTAACAGATCTCCTTAGTGAAATGTTTGGATCATATCACTTAATCTACATCATTGAAAGAATGTATTAATATTTTTACTGCAATTTTACTTCTAAATAAGTATTATTTTATATTTTATATGGTATAAACCGAAGGATCACATTCTAGATGCGCTTCTCTAAATCCGCAATACATACGAATACAGGCATTCGCTCTACTTGCATCCAAACACTTTTAGGGATAATTAGTCTAACATGTGTTAGTATGCCTCATTTTAAAATATATTATTATTGTAATCAAATTGCTCAAATTGGTTACCAAGTTATTCAATATGCTTTTTCTCTTTGGAGTGATACCAGTGAGACAAATATACACGATATTCGCTAATGCTACGCCAAATGTCATGGAGTGACGTGCAATATCATTTAACTTGATTTTGTCTGTATAGAAGAGAAATTTGCTCTAAGTTTCTACCAAAATATGTAAAATTATAACATCACTTTACGTGCCTTCATGCACATCACTCACCAGGAACTATATGCAACATAAAATTCAATGAATGGACCGTAAGAAGACATAAACCCTCACTTCAGCTGCAATAACAGCCACTTTGAGCCTTGAATATGCATAATACAAGAGTACTAACGGCTATTATACCAATATATTTTATAAGAGGTTCTCTCGCGAATTTTTAAAATATTTAAATTTGATTATGTTTATGTATTATTCCGGACCATGTCCTTTGAGAATTTAAAACCATGTGACAACCAAATGTATTATCATCGGTTATCATGCTATCATTAGGGAACTACTACGCTTTTGTAGTAATAATTTTGTTCTACTATATTATTAGTTGATTGTATCTTCTATATATGAGTTCTGTATCTTCTTCAACTGTCTAAAAAATAAAACGAATCGTTAATAATGCGCAACAATTATAAACAAACCGACGTATGGTGATGCACTCGTCGAATTCAAAGTTTACAATAGAAAACAAATTATTTGTCGAAAAAATAAATTTACTTTTTAATGTCATTAAAAGTAATTATCTATTACCATGTTTCTTACACACAAGACCCAGAAGTGTAACAGGTTTACCGTAAAAATCTATTTTTCTAAAGACACAAAAATTTTAAAGGTTAATATACAGGTAGCATCAATTGAAAATATTCTCATTTCCATATACACTTTCAATTAATAACACCTTCTGGTTAATAAAAAAGTGATTCGAAGCCTTAAAGCAGAGATTAATATAAGACCCAATAGTGTAGCAGTAGTACCGTAGAATTCAATTTTTGTAAAGACACAAGAATTGTAAAGTTTAATAGGTAAGTACAATAGGTAATATATTTCATTTCCAGAAAAACTTCAAAATATATCTGGTGCGTAATAAAATAAGTGTATAGAAGTCTTAAAGCAGAAAATGAAGTAGTGTTTGTGAATACTAATAAACTGTAACATTTATGTAAGAAGTACTATGACAAAGCTATAAAGAAATAATTTAATTGCATTAGTTTCAAATATTTAATAGTTTAATTCAAACGGACAAATATTTACTATCTGTTCCTTTTAACCCACAGATCTCACTGTGACTATTTCAGGGTCTAAATATACAGCATTGGATTATTTATATATTCTGTAAGTAATATAGTTAAAGGTAAACCCCGATTTTATAACGTGAATAGATATATTAAACTCGAATAATATTTCAGTGCTTGTTGAAATATTTCATCCCAGCAGTACATTTAAACGAGATTAAACTAAATCATCCAAACACTTTCATATATCTATGATACTTAAGATTAATATAGTTCGGTAAAAGAGCACTATTGCCTGTTCTTGGGAATATTTCATCACTTTTGTATCTATTCTAGGAAAGTTTATTTGATACAATACAAGATACAGATTTATTGCTCTATTTTCCAACGTCATACTGTACTTTCTTCGGTCTACCTAAATTTTCAAAATTAGAGTCATTTGGAGTGGTTTGAACAACTAAATTGTGTTGTAATGTTTTATGGAGGTATTGAATGTTCGTAAATACCTGTTCCAAGTACTAATAAAAAACTAATAAAAATTCATATTTAAGTCCGTAACTCTTCTGTCTCGTTGATAATTACTATCATTCGCAATTGTTTATCGTAGTAATTTGTACTTTAAAAACATATACAAGATAAAGCTGCCTTCTATTTTAAAACACAGGGCAATGACGAAAATAACACTGCCGCTATAATTGTTGGTTCTTACTGGATAAATCGAACCAGCAACATCTTGAGACCGTCTAGTGGCTAATATGGTCAGCTGATGAAAACAACAATCTGGCGGAACATTGATGAGAACAGTCAATGTCTGTCTCTTGGTATCAGAGCCACTTCTGCCATTTTCTAACACACCAACACAAACTCAATCTGCCTATGACTATAGGAGTGAAATATATCCTGATAAAGTAAAAGAACAGGTTGAGGATATTACGAGTCCGAAAGCGATATTATGTATCGATTAGAGTGTCTCGTGCCAATCGATTTTTTTTATTTGTCAAATCTGAAAATTACTAGTAACAATTTTTCTTTCTAATAATGATAATTTATTTTTAAAAATGTAGAATCAGGATATTACACTGATATTAATTATATTTTATAATAATATTAAAAATATTAATAGTTCATCCAATACAACTCAGCTCATGTGTTTATTTAGTACATTTCTCTTTCCTTTAGGAATTGGAGTTGGCGTAGGACAACTCTCTATTTGCTAATTGCTCGTAATCAACCAATTCCTAACATAATACCCATGACCGACTAACTGTTCACAGTGTGTCCAATGGATTAGAGGTGTAAGTTTATGACAAAATTATAATATAGTTAATTTTTTTGTTGAATTACCATTTTGATGTTTTGCAATGCAGTAGCATTCACAATATAAGTGACACTCAAATCTTACAACAACAAAAACCGTGTTACAACACAAGTTGAAACTATAACTTAATAAATCTGTGAATAGGGTTAATATTTTATTACAAAATTGTTCCAGAATAAATCAAAACTATGCATAGTGAACAGTTATTAAACTGTCGACGTCGTTGTAGAGGGTCGCTAAGAATGCAATTTCTTAATCAAATCAGCTTAGCACACTCTACGGCAATTCTTTGGTATGCACCCAATGAAAAATTGCTTTGATTAAAGTTATATGAGACAAACGCGTTAGCACTTATAACTTTTATACAATATTTAATTGTATACTTTAAATTTGTCATCAAATTTTGTCCTGATACAAATAATGAAATGAAAGCGCTAGAAATAAAAAAAATCAGAAAAAAATAAATTATATTACCTTGACGCCTTGCTACATATTTTTTTTGAAAGTTTTAATTAAGCTTAGAACTGACAGGAAATATAAATTTAGCTTTCAATTCATTAATAGTAAGAATTGTATTTGTTAAAAAGTGTAGTAATTTCCTTCTTAAGAAGCAATACTAAATTATGCAATTTATATTAAATGCAATTACCCAATGAATGCGGAAGAATGTGTTTTAAGCATTGGGTTAGTTACACTAGCTTTAGGATATTCTTTCTTAATATAAAGAATGAAGAGATATTGTAAAGTTAAAGTAAAGTAATACACTGGTTAGGACTGCTATTAGTCAATTCCTAAACACAGTCGTGGAAAAACTGTCATCCATACAGATTTTCCGACAATGATTAAAGATTCTATATTATTCTTACACACGTTTTCAATATAAGTGTTTTCTGTAAATATAAATACGGCAGTAATAACGAAGCCAACTTTTATCTCATATTTTAAATTCTAACAGATGTTTACGATTTCATCTAGGCGTACGTTTTAACAGATCTCCTTAGTGAAATGTTTGGATCATATCACTTAATCTACATCATTGAAAGAATGTATTAATATTTTTACTGCAATTTTACTTCTAAATAAGTATTATTTTATATTTTATATGGTATAAACCGAAGGATCACATTCTAGATGCGCTTCTCTAAATCCGCAATACATACGAATACAGGCATTCGCTCTACTTGCATCCAAACACTTTTAGGGATAATTAGTCTACATGTGTTAGTATGCCTCATTTTAAAATATATTATTATTGTAATCAAATTGCTCAAATTGGTTACCAAGTTATTCAATATGCGTTTTTCTCTTTGGAGTGATACCAGTGAGACAAATATACACGATATTCGCTAATGCTACGCCAAATGTCATGGAGTGACGTGCAATATCATTTAACTTGATTTTGTCTGTATAGAAGAGAAATTTGCTCTAAGTTTCTACCAAAATATGTAAAATTATAACATCACTTTACGTGCCTTCATGCACATCACTCACCAGGAACTATATGCAACATAAAATTCAATGAATGGACCGTAAGAAGACATAAACCCTCACTTCAGCTGCAATAACAGCCACTTTGAGCCTTGAATATGCATAATACAAGAGTACTAACGGCTATTATACCAATATATTTTATAAGAGGTTCTCTCGCGAATTTTTAAAATATTTAAATTTGATTATGTTTATGTATTATTCCGGACCATGTCCTTTGAGAATTTAAAACCATGTGACAACCAAATGTATTATCATCGGTTATCATGCTATCATTAGGGAACTACTACGCTTTTGTAGTAATAATTTTGTTCTACTATATTATTAGTTGATTGTAATGGATCCTACCAGTTGAAAAACATAAATTTTTGTCTCTATTTGAGTTAGCCTTCAACAAGAATATTCACTTTAAATTTTGTCAACACCAGATATTATTTAGGCCAGTCAAATCTGAAAAACGTATTAGGTTAGGTTAGGTTAGGTTAGGTTTTTTGGTACTCTACATTCAGGTAGAGTATCAAAATAAAACTTGTTTTTATGCTCAAAGCAGTTTTATCTAAATGATATCAACGAGACCAAACATAATGATTTTAAATTTATTCCCTAGTTCCGATTTCTACCAAATATTACTGGAGGGGAACAACCTAAAACGTGATGGTTCTTTGTTTGTAATTTATTTTTGACGATGGAATGATTGTGATGAAACAGTTTGCCATCGTTCAATGAAACAAAAAAAATCAGTAACACTATGTTTCGAGATCTACAATCTGATCTCTTCTTCAGGTAAATAACTATCCTAACACATAATTACGAACTAGATAAGCGGATACTTTGTTGGATTTCTTTCCCTGTTTGTTAACAAACCGAGACGCTCAATGCACTTTGGGAGGGGCGTCACTTGAGAGTGTTGAGACACTCAATGAATAGATTATGAAGGACAATTGCGGTGCGTATCTTGAGTAATATTCCATGTAATTGTTTCACACACAAAATAATAGGAGCTTAATTTGTTTATGGGTGTTAAAATTGAAGGTTAAAACTTAGATAGTTTTTTATTTGGTCCATGTACGTGCTTTTATCCCCCGAAAGTTTTAAATGTATTTAAAAATTTAAAACTATATTTTGGTTCATGCTATTTTTGATTATTTAATAAGGTAGCAAATTACGAAATACTATGGATTATAAACTATAATTAAGTATCCTATTTTCAAATTTACCATATCTCTTTCCTACAGAGGATATAACTATGTTGCAGATTTCCCCAGCTTTGCATATAAATTTGCACACAGGGGGTTACTCTGTACAGCCAGAGACTCCGTCATAGTAATTAGGTTACCCTATGCGTGCAACGTGAGCCATGCAACAGATCTCATGTTTTCAGAGTCATCTTGGACATTGGACAGAAAACGCGTTCATTTTTCTAACAAAAACATATATAACCATCATTATCCTGATGAAGTATAGAAGTGTCAATATACAATACCCGGCCCTGTTAGGAGATGTTACCATTTACCAAAAATAAAGTAACTTGTACATTATGTATAAATGATTATTAATTAGTGGTGGTATAATTTTAATGATACGTTATAACTGCTTATATGGTTAATAACTGAAATATTCTTCTTAAAACAGAAAGATTTTAATTAATTTGTTCGTTATGTTCATTTACAACATGGAATTATGAGTGAGCGATGAGTATACATTTATTTTTGCCATGTTATGACAACAGTGACAATACAACACTGGATTTATTAGTGGGAGTGACAGCAGATGTAGAGCGTGTTGACATCAGGTGTTGATTGTTCTTTTGTATGAGATAAGTCTGACTTTGGCAGCTGTTCCATTGTCAATTATTAACGTAACCTCTAAAGTTTCTACGTCATGTCTACATTGATTGAAATATTTCTGGAATTTAATAGAGTTAGTATATGTTTTGGAAAAACACTCATTTATTGAAGTAATTCCAAAATATACTTGATATAAAAATTACAAATGTTCAAGTTTAATACCAATTTTCTAGACAATAGTGATAATCTAACTACATTTTTACTGACAACATAACACACAACGTTGCACTGGAAATTTAACCTTTACTTTATAATACATTATATATTTGTATTTTAAAATCCATACTATTCCAATTTGCTATACATATTGCCTTCCCCAAAGATGTGTTACAATTTTACATTTTTGTTTATTTCATGCATATCATGATATGCGTAATATAGGTGACGTATAAAACTTAATTTTTGCAGGGAAACAATTGTATTCACTTCGGTAAAGACCAACATCACATTTTTAACTGTTTTTTTTATCAGTAACAATTGGTGTACATTATTAATGTCAAAACGAGAACATGTGCCTTCAATTTCACAACTGTACAATCTTGCACTAATAACGCCCAATGGTAACCAGAGGTAGTTATTACGTAGCCTGCTGTCTGTTTGTTTCTGATGCGGTTTGCTCTTACATAGAGTGAATATAGACTTACCAACATTCAATACGTCAGTAGTTAATTAAGTTTTGTTGCGCTGTTTTCCTTCGTTTCAACTAAAAGATTATTTAATCAGATAGTATTAAATTTATGCTGCAGTCTGATAATGGAGTGTAATTTCTGAAACATGTAACTAGTTACGTCACCTTATCGGTTTTCGGGCCGAGTTAGGGATACCTAATTAATTTTTGGTTCATAAAGAGGCATATACTAATTGATTGTAATATGTTTTACAATGTATAATTTAATTTAATGCCAGAAATAAACATGTTAAATCCCCACTTAATTGTAATTTGTCTTTGGGTCACAATTCTTTGAATGAAGAACAGCTGCTGCATATGTTAAATGGAAATAGCTTTAGATTGGAAACAGATCTTCCCATTGAAAAAGATAACTTTTACTACAGTGTTGTTTATCTGCGGGATGAATCATTAAGTATACTTCTATTATTCCCATATTTGGCGATGATGAACTATATAATTACAGTGTTGTAGTTAAATTTCTTATTTGGGCCATCGTTAAAAATATGGTTTATAAATGTCTGTATAGATGATTCTCAACATTTAGAGTGGTAACTTATAATTGGTTAATTATTAAGTTAGTTCATATCTATTGTACCAATGATAAGATAAACATAATATTAGGCCTCATTTTCTTTGTAGATCCTCAAAATTGTTTGAATCAAAGTTTGAATGCATGATTATTCCGCGTATAAATAAAATGGTATTAAAGTGTAAAAGCATTTAAGTATGTAACATCATACGTAGTAAAGTTTCACTACACGACTACTTTTACCAAGACTTCTGTCTTGGATTAAACGATCTATCTATACCTTGTGTTAATGAAAGTAAGATTACTTTTCATAAAACCCACGATGACTCCTAGAACCCGTCCTTCCCGTTCTTGAATTAATATAATTATATATATATATATATATATATATATATATATATATATATATATATATATATATATATAATTATATATATATATAAATAAAATTCTTTGTTCCAAGTTTTTTATGACGATAGAATGATTGTGAAGCAAGCAGGATTTATTTTCGTGCACTTTTCACTTGATACAAAATTAGTAGCATTACCTTTTGAGATCTGTAACCTGATCTGTAACTCTGGAGAATAACTAACGTAACTAGAAGAACTTCTGGTCCCTAAAACATCTTTAGTTAGGTAAACAGTGTTGAAGAAAGATTGTTTTAATCAGCTCTTTAATTCACATATTATTGTTACATAAACTAAACATATCAAAATCATCTTTACTAAGTTTTATTATTCGACATGATCACTGAATTATTATTTCTTCAGATACAAAGTAAGTATTAGATTGAGTAATGAGTTATCCAGCCAGACAGTGTTTACATTTTGTATATAACACGTAAATACGTCAGAGGGTAGGTTAAGCAATGAAACGAATGTGAAAGGAGCGTCACAACTTATTTGAAGTGTGAAGACGATATTTCATTGTTAGATATAAAAACACACATTACCAAGATGACGTAATGTTTAAATTATCTACATTCATCTGCGTAATATGACTCAAGACAGTCAGCTAGCTGATAAAATTCCACTTCAAACATTATTAATAAATGCTGAACACTAGTGTTTACTGAAATAAGAGAGATGGCATCATTTTTCAACTGAATAAGTTATCTCTTGTTCTTGCACATTGTGTTCCAGAGAAGATCTCACTGTAATTATGCAATATGACTCAAGACAGTCAGCTAGCTGATAAAATCCCACTTCAAACAATATTAATAAATGCTGAACACTAGTGTTTACTGAAATAAGACAGATGGCATCATTTTTCAACTGAATAATTTATCTTTTGTTCTTGCACATTGTGTTCCACAGAATATCTAACCGTATTTATTGCATCAGTCAGTCATCTCATGATAGCCTTTGTTTAACTGTATAATGTTTTACGTTTTATACTAATTTTGTTCAGTTTATATGCTAGTTTTATCTCCCAATAATTGTAGCGAGTGTTAGTGAGATATATAAACGTCAATTTATTTTAAAACAATTTGGACTTATTGTGTATAATAAATGTGTCTATACCATAAAAGGTATACACATGAAATTTATAAAATAATGAGTTTAAAATACATTTTATTAAATGTTATTAAACATTACAATTTGAAAACTATAGAGAACATTCCGAAGCTTGTCATTCCAGATGCAGGCACAATTTTGTTTGGTATACGATTCTAACCGAAAAATATAATTTAGTTCGTTTACAAGTCTAGTAACAAAGAACTTGGAACGCTTGTTGACTTTAACCAACCCTGGTGCGGCTAGACTGTGCGCTTGGAGTAGAGAGTGTGAAGGGGAAACAATATCCTGAAATGTTAATATGTCAAATTCATACTTTAAGAGCTTTGTGAGTGTATAGAAGTCTGACATATGACGAAATGGGTTAAGAAATCATCGCGAGCTATTTTTCGTGAATTAACGCCACAAGTTACTAGTACAAAATTTCCGGTTATTTTTAAGACATCAAGCTATTAAATCATTTAGTTAAAAATATAACAAAAATGTGATGTAAACGATAAAAAATTAGTAAAATCATTAGAACTACTTTACTTCATACTTTATTAAGGTTTAATTTTCAATCATGTTTTAAATCTCACATTTTATGTAAAAATTTAGAATACATTTTGAGGGGTCACAATACTTAAATCTTTTTTCTAATATTAACTTAATGAAAGATTCTAGATAACTTTGGAAGAAAACACAATTTCATATAATTAAAACAATTTAAAGTATTTAAGGAAAAGTAATAATTTTTATTTTATTTAGAAACAGAGAAATCTTATTTCAATTTATTGAGTGCCTAGCAGAAAAATAAAATGTATTATGTATTGATGATTTCGGTTTGTTGTAATATAAATTTTGAGAAGTATGAAGGATCATATTACATTTAAACTAAACTTTTAATAGTTATAATTATATATATAATTACATGTACAGTAAAATTTTTATTTTATATTGAATTATAAGTTCTCTCTATTGTTCTTGTAACTCAATGCGTGAAATGTAATGTAAGTTTTTCTTCTCTGTAAGTCATTAATCTTCTAGGACTCAATTCCACATTACTATACTACTTTTAAATGCATCTATTGCTGATCAATATAGGATCTGAATCCTATTTTTTGGAAATTGTACGTTTTTTACTATATGTTATTATTTTATTAATTATATTTGTGGTTTTTCTATTACTTTTACATTTTTCATACGTATAATAATACGTATTGATCTGTATTGATTTTAAATATTAACTCAAAGCCTTATATTCTGTATTTTTTATTTTAATAATGCAATAGGACATTTTTATAAAAATATACTTTTAATTGTAAATATTAGCAAATTATCTGTGTAGTGCTTGATCATTAGCTAATTTCATACATCAAAGAGTTTTTAAAAGATGTTTTAAAACCCATCTTAGTTGGTCTTGACTGAAGTGGGCCTTTGGTTAAATTCAAATATGACACCAGAAATACCTTGCACCGAAATATTGCAATGGCCATATGTATACTTTCTGACCAAAATTAATCAGAGGAACAACACATAATCAACGTTCATTTCAAAATCGCATAGAGCCCCATAACCATTACATTATGAACGTGTTAGCTGAAAAGCTAAGGAAATCCTAATTCGACTTTAGGATTATTCTAAAGGGACCTTAAACAGTTCATTGTTACTGAATACGCTTATCACAAAATATCAAAAAGAAATTTTACTTATAGTTCGTTTCACAGGCCCAAAGCACTGATTTAAGTTTAACCTTAAATAGACAATGGATAAAAAGATATGATTATGATTAAAGTCAGGAGATTTTAGAATGTCATGTAAAAGAATATGACCTCGATGTCCATGTTTTCAGTAGGACATTGCGTGTAAAGCCGCAAATAACCGCTAGTATGTGATATTATTAAGATATTAGTTAGGATAACACCGCTTAGCTAATATATATATTTTTTTACTGTTATAAAACAAACAGTAGAGTGTGTTGTTTTGTATTTCATTGTTGTTTTGTTGTGTTGAAAATTTTATTATAAATAACAATATATTTATCACTTTCAGATTATTATATTGTTTGAAGTCTCTTGAACAAGAAAAGTTTAAAATTATTTGTAGTGTATTGTAGTAGCATTATATAAAGAAAATTAAATATACGAATATAGTCTGGTTAGTCTCATCTATACAAAATTATTTTTATTGCCCTTAATCATAAATGGATATGCAATACAATTGTTTCATTATTTTAGCACAAATAAACATTTTATCAATGTTATCGAGGTGGTTTTATTGCAAATATAAAACACAAAATTACAGAAAATTCCAAAACAGGTAAATCAGAATGATGAAAAAGTTTATAAATTAGAAAGAAAGTTATTTTTTAATACTGAGTTTTCACTCAACATGTTAAAAGTTGAAATATAATTGATAACGTTAAACTTTTGTATAACAAACATAGATCAACATTATCAAGGATCATAAATTATTTCCTTTATAATGTTCTTCGGGACGTTCACTTAATTAAAAATAAAGTCGATAGAAATTTAAATTCTTATGAAATCCAGTTACATTAGTTGAGCCAGCGATAGTTACAAATTTAATTAAGAGTATATTTGTTTTAAAGTACTATAAAATAATTATGATCACTTTTATATTAAGAATAATGCCCTTGTAACATTAGAAACTGTTTTTCTATGAAGATTTTGTAGTTTACACTCGTTGAGACTAACCTTGTTAATATAGTCAGCTTAATAAAATAAAGTGTGATATTGGCTGTCTATATGAACTCTACGACGAAGTTTTTACTCTAATTAGAAGTTTACATGTTACTAAGCAACCTAATTTGTTGAACTTTCACAAAACTTCGGATAGGTTTCTGAGAAATCTATCGATAAAACTAACATTCTCTTTGGATAACAATATTCCTGGAAATCTTTGCATATTCTCCTGAAATACAGATACATAATGCTAAGTTGTTTAAATATTTGTGTGTATACGTTTATACAATACAGCCTACGCTCGTTAAAGTAATAAAAAATATCATTTCTAGTTTACTCTGTTACGGATATAATAGTTACACAGTCTTTGAATAACTTTAATAACTAGATGCATTTATAAGTTTTAATATTTTGGCTGCTTCAATCCTCGGACAACTATTATCTCAGTTGACACAACACAAAAATAGTTTAATATTTTACTTAAGTTTCTATATTTCTTTTAAATGGCAGTAATTTAACATGTTGAAAGTTAATACTTGAACTAAATTTAATTAATTAATACAGCGTTTAGAGCACAGTACATTTTACATCACAAAAAGAGTTTTTAGAACTAAATCATTACATTAAATTAACTTAATACACCCAAAAACAATTTCAAACCTATAAGAGCTAAACTTTGCAGCATTACATTTACTATGATCTGAATAGCTAATCATTTAAAGGTATGAGAGTTAAAAGGCTGTCTGTAGATTTCTTAAACTTTCTCTCACCTGTAATACAATATAGACTATTAATTTAGATGATCTAACACAAACTTTCATATTTATTCCTATTGAAATTACGATATTATTCACATTAAAGGTGAATATTACTACAAACAATGTATTTATCTTATTTAACTACTTAAATGTTTTAGTAAAACTAGCCTACTGTGGCAAGGAAATTTATGTGCACAAAAAACTGTACTCAGAATATAACATTCATTATTTTAAAATTCAATGACAGTATACTAGATAACGCTAAAGTAAATATTTCTAATTTTATTACAATTTCAAATGGATGAAACTGTTGTACAAACGAATATTAAATCAATTAGCTTGAAAATGAGCTTTTACGTCCATTTGACTTGCACGAACATGGACAGAGAGTTTACAATTGACACTGTACTAAAGAGAATATAGCACTGAAATATGAATACAGGATAGTGCTTTCACGTGTAAACAACACTCCAGTACTTCAGTTCCAGCTCCAGTGAACCGGACAAGTCCAGAAAGTGTTACTCCTGCAGAGTGTGTCCTGTGTATGACACTTTTCCCGTAAAGTAAACCATTTCAAATGTATTGAAGTCTTAGAAGCATTCATAAATATTTTACTCGTGCTTCTTTTGCATCTTTATTTTACGATTGGACAGTTGTACAGACCAAAAAGTTTTGAAGAAACATCAATACCGCTTACTAATCTAAACATTTATTTTGAAGTGGAGATTATACCAAAAGTAGAATTTATCAAATAACATGTTGAGGCAATTGAAATTTATAATGTACTAAAACCGTAAATAGATAGATATTGCAGGATAAAATACACTTTACTATACATCTTTTATTATTCGAGACGTTGCTTCACGTTTAAATATTAAAACAATATCCATTCGAACAGTATTTAGTGAATGGGATTAATGAACACATTTTAAGAAATAATCACGTTACAATGAGTGTGCATGAGTGTGTGCGGTGTGTGTGTGTTTGTTTGTGTGTGCGCGTGTGGGTGTGTGTGTGCGCTGTTCGAGTAGTGTGTATTGGGTGTATGCAATGAATACAAAGTATTCACTGGTGTATGTGAGTGCGAGTGATTGGAGACGTACGAGTCATTAGGTGTGGGGTGGGGGGTGGGAGGGTTGCAACTGCCATAGTATTCTCCCATGTAAACAAACAAATCTTTAGAATATTCTTTTTAAATTATTAAAAACATAATCAATTAATAATTTTAGTTTCTGAATATTTATATATTTATTTTTACAAAAAATTTAATTATTTTTATAAAAATTCTTTTTAGTTTGTTGTAATTAAGCTACAATAAAATATTAAGTAACAATGCGGTACATTACAAGACTCATTCTCAAAACACAAGTTTTACTTAGTTTGGGAATTAATTTCTAAGTTTTATTTTATAGAGTTTTACAGCAACGTAATTAGTTATTGTAGTATATTTTTATTTCACCTAAGGAAATGTATGTAAACTAGATTTAAATGTTTTTTTGATGAAGAAATACTTTTTGACTTTTTTAATATCATTTTCAGGAAGCATTTGAATCTTTGCTTTATTGATAAAACTGTATGCTATTTTATATTTATGAACGCTTTTCTTTAAAAGGTTTTTAACCAATATTTCTTGTAGTAGCTTTGTAAACAAATAATTCCTATAAATTATTTTTATAGAGTCAAAAATAATCAAATTTAAAATGTTTTTCCTTGTTTTGTTTTCTTAAAGTAATTGTAATTAGAAGTAATTCATTAATGTAACTTACAATTCTTACTAAATATTTATTCGTCGTGCCTAGAATAAGATTCTACGTGGAATACCACAATACGTATGATTTTTAGATGATAGTTTTTTGATACTTATTAAACTATTGCACTAAATTATTAGAATAATTCTATCTGTTTTAATTAATACTTCATTGAATTCTTCTAATAATATCCGATAGTCGAAATATACTGGAATATATTATCACTAATGCTGACTACGGCTCACGTAGAATGTCCAGACACCAAAACGGTGACGGTATCCCCACCCTGTTGTCTATTATGGCGAAACTAAAGTTCTATTTCTTATTCTAAGTTCCTTTACTGTGAAAACCTTACTTTTACTTAATTTGACACCTCTGGATACCACTTCCAATATTAGGTCGTCTTTTGATAAATACTCTAACTTAATGGCAGGCATAGTGGATTTTTCACTCGGTTTCTCTCATTATAATGGCAGTTTAGCACATCAAAAGCAGAGATGCGCATTTATTATGTGTACCGAATGGACGAAACACATGATGTTGGATATCGCTGAGGCTTTAATAATTAACACTCGATTTGCAAAGTTTACTTATAAGTTTAATTTTTTCAATTAAAACCTACAAGCACTACCTCTAGATGTAAATATAAAACAATATCTTGCCACGTTCTTGCCAAAATATAGTAATAATGAGTATCTTTGGGGTGGCCCTAATCCTTCCAATGTCCTTTGGTATTTTGCGCACGAACTTAATCAATTACTAAACATTTAAAGTTGAATTCCCTTCAAGTCAATGTCGGCACACACGCGCGGGCTTCAGCATCCTGGCTCGACATTGCAACTGTAGACGGAAACAGTGGAGATTTGTAGACTAGAAGTCTATAACATGGAAATACTTGAGGTTGTTCTCATAGTTCGAGAGCACTCGTAAACTCGCCTAAAAGAAAATCACGAAGGTTTTAGCAATATACCGAGACAACTTATAATCAAGATAAGGTGGTCTCGTCAGAAGAACATTACCACTACTATTATCTGTATTAATCTTCTAAACAATATATAACAAAAGGCAAGTTACTTTACTATTTAAAATTTTATTTTTATTACATTCAAATTAGATTATTTACGAACAAGGCATGCGAGGTGTTGCTTTGCAGCAAGATGTTCAGCTACAAAGTTCGAGAGGAAAAGAATATCACTCGTGCCAAGGGTATTAATCCGCCAAGAACTTAATTCCAATAACATCAGATTAAACTTATGCTAACCAGTAACGAGTAACAGGTTTGCAAAAAAATGTAACTGAAACTAAATAACGGTACAAGTGTAATTAAACGTAGTTGAAATTATAAAAAGTTAGTGGTTGCAGCAGCCTCATAGATGAAATTACAGTTCAAATGGTCCAAGTCCAACAATCCTCTGAGGGTGGATCATCCTTTGTTGATTCCTAGCAAACATTTATCTGTTGTCAACACTACCTGGTTCCACGGCGTCTATTTCAATATCATTCTGTCAACATCTGGTATTGATTTTAGAATAATATTTTTTAATCTGTTTTCGATTCAATTATGTAACATTTACTATGCTCAGCCTATGGTTAAAACGAACAGGATGACACTCAACAATTCACATGGTACAAATTAACATTTAATGAGGTCATTTCTGTTGAGGAAATTGTAGACACATCTTACAACTGTGTCTTAATAAAACCGCGTATGCTTTAAGAAGAATTACTAACTGTATAGCATAAAATAATGTAAAATATCCAATTCAGTTTCACAATTGATGATTAAATCTTTACATTCTGGCTAAAACCAACTTATTTTAGTATGGCGAATAATTCCTTTTATTATGAAAATAGATTGTAAATTTATGAAATGTTTTAATGCCCATTAAAAACGCTTTTTTTAATCAATCCAATAAGAAATTATGTATTAATAATGAATGATGGGTTACTATTCCAAAATAATACTCAAAAATCAATAAACATTTAAATTAGTTTAAGCATGATTATCAACATTATATACACAAAACCTCCGAAACAATTTGCGTAGTTTTAAAGAAATTCATTTTGTGAATAATTATAGGACATATTTAAATGTTAAAACTGAAACTACATTTTACCACAGTGATTTAAAGGCAGAATTTCATGTATGGCTATAGTCCTCTTAGTACATCCTGTATAATATACTTGCAATTAATAGTGCGAATGGCGTAAAAGGCTGGACGAAGGTTTCGCCAAGTATTGTAAAATTTGCTTATAATGATGTTGTAATATTAGAATAAACGATATATCATTCACTTATACCTTTCCTCTGTATACCTTTGTGTTCTGAATGTCTTTTAGAGATGCAGCCTTGTTGGTTTAAAGGGTCTAGTTCAACTCAGTATTAAACAATAAGCCAAGCGATATTTTTACAAAATATGACTTTGTAAAGCTATAACTAGCAGCCTCACTTACAAACCTCGCATAGCAGTATATATTATAATACTTTCAACATGCCTCTAAATATTTTATATATCTATCTTGGAATGTGGCATTTGTCAAAGAATGTTTTACAAATTTTAAATGTCATAAAATCCGCCAAAATTTTTACGTGATAGAATGCTTAAAGTTAGATAGACGACTCCAAAAAATGTTCTACGTTAGACTTCGTGTTCTCATTCGTGAGTTTTTGTTAAATAAGGCTGTAGTATCAATCACTTTTTCTTAAAAATCTCAACACTGTTAAAACTTAACAACAATATTGTTCTACATTATTTTCATCGTAAATTCTATTCACTGTAAAAACATTATTAATTGTAGTCAAACGTATATGCCATAGAAGACGTGGGGCAACACAAAGTCCAAATTAGAATAAGAACGGCCAAGTAAGATAACACTCACTTCACTCTTCTTTTTCTAGTTTTTGTGATGGACCGTTTTATTAATAATCACTAAAATCTGTTCTAAATACTACTTTTAATTGTATGATACACTGTCTTGCTCTCTTGGAACCGATTATGCTCAATTATGATCTAAAGTGTCAACTTAAGTTTCAAGCTACTAAATTGTTACAAAAATATGATTTTGATAGTTATTAAAATCATATGTACACAGGTATTGAAATATATCACTGCATTTACACATAATCTATTTTAAAGTTTTGGATTCATCACCATTTTTATCGCTAATAAATACAATGATGTACAGTCTATTGCGAAGTTATTACACGACAGAGCCATTAACTCTAAGCTAAATTGAATTTCTAAAAGTTTTATTATTTCAGAAGCTAGGAATATCCAGCTACCCTTATCTGAACCCTACATAAATACATCCATCTAGTGTACGATACAACAACGCTCGCTCATACTTAAACTACTTGAGGCTCGTATCCCGCAGCTTCATCAATACAACGTTACGTCACGGCATTGTATATCGCTCTAGTAATGGTCCTTGTACACAAAAGGCTCCCTTTTATATTTTTAGACACAGTAACTTACATTGTTTAGCTGATTTAGTTTGTTTACTACAATTATGTTTATAATTGTATTTATTCAAACTTAAAATCAATAAATATGAGATATTTATCCCACATTCTACAGCATTATATAAACATTTAATTGCGCCAACAGTAGAAATACTTCAGCTTTATATCCAATCTTGAACTGTAGGGTATCCAATCTTCGTTCTCCGTCTCCAACTCCTTCTCCCTTGCTCCTTCTTCCTCTTCCCTATCCTTCACCATCTTATCCATCTTCCTCTTACCCTTGCCTTCTCCCTCTCACCACCCCCCGTCAGAAATCTCACTCTTCCTCTCTCTTTGCCACTCTCCCTCTCTCCTTCTCCCTCTCCTTTTCTCCTCTCTATCAATCCCTCCCCCTCTCACTCTCCCCCTCTCCTTATGTATGTTTTTTTGGTAATTGAAAATGTTTTATGATATTTTATTTAGTTTGTCAAATAAAATATGTGAATAAACAAAATATTATCGGATTTTTTTTATTTTTGGTTTAAGTTTAACATTTTTTTTTGTTATATCTTTTAAAGTAAGAAAAGTATTCGGTTTGTAAATAGAATGAGAGTTAGGTGTATGAAAGGACCATGAGGTCCTAACTTCGCCTTTTTACTAATAAAGAAATGAATCAATCAACCAATTCTGCCCTCTACTTCTCCTTCTCATTCTCTAATTCTCCCTTCCATTATCTCCTTCTCCCTCCCATTATCTCCTTATACCTCTCATACTCTTCCATTTTTCCTCCCTCAACCCCTCTCCTTACTTTATTTGTCAATTAATCATGAAAAATAGAGGAGGTTATAAAAATATGGTCATGGATAAAAGTAAAATAGTGCAAAAACAAAGATATTGTATACATAAAATAAGCATTTACCTGTGTCAATAGTATTACATTTAAATAAGAACAAATTAAAAACAAGGACACACTGTCAATGGTATCGTCTAGACACTCGACGTGGCTGCCGCTTAGATAAGTAATCGCAGAGTGACCCTGCAAGAAGCCCGCTAGTCGGTTGTTGCTTGTTCAGATGTGATCTTTTAGCTCTTGATCACCAGGTTAAGTGTTAGAGAGGGCATCTTAGCCAATCTTTAGTTTACTTTACTTTTCAATGCTTACATAATACAATAACTCACGATTTAGGGACCAAAACGTGGTGAGACGGAGAAAATTCTTTAAAGGCTCTTTTATTGCTTATTTTAAACCTATCTTTGTCTGAGCCTTATGTACCGAAGGACGAAGAGATTGTATATTTTTTTTGTTTGAAAAGTGCTTCAAAGATTAAAATTTAAATTGGTTACTGTACACAATCTACACCTTCGACTTCTTTAAATAATTTTAAAATAAATAATAAGAATCATTCCGATTCACAACATTTCCTAAATAGTTATCGAAGAAAATAATTAGAACTGTAAGAACAATTTTAAAACACGACCAAGATTAGCTATTCTTCACCCATTATACAAAGCAGTTCGTATATACTTAACAACTTGAACTTGGGACTTAGTTTTGAAGTTAAAAAACTTTGTAATGAATATGAAATTACAGTAACGCAAGTGCTTATGAAAGTTGCAGAGTAACAATAAAAAGTATTCTTGTAAAACTGTTATGGAACAATGTGACTAACGTATTATTCAATTCAAGGAAGAAACACAATTCTACTATAATACTTTTAGATCTATATTCGAGTCTGAGAACTCAGTCAATCGAGTCTAATCCAATAAATCGGATCGTCCAACTTGTTGCAGTCTATAGACCTACTGAAGTGGTTTTTCTTATTGGACTCTAGAAAACTTTACTCATCGCAAATATTTCTTGTTGGCTTCTCTTTTATATTTTTTTTGAAGAAACCATTTCAACTATTATATATATAATAGGTTTTAATGAAGATAGTTTTACAATACAACTCTTGATAATTAGTTTATTTGATAATACTAAACTTTGAAAGCTCGATTTTTGTAATAATAGAAATGCTCTTTTGCGTTTTTTATTTATAAAGTATTAATAACTTATTAAAGAATGACATTAATTAATCATAATTAGCCTTTCTATTTGATATAAGTATCCTTTTTTCCACCGGTTAATACAATAATACATGTTATATGTTGGATGAATTGCAGGTGAAATATTGAACCTGAAATTCAGACAGGTTCTGGTTTAGAAATGTAATTACCTTCACCGTAGCGTAGAGTTAAGGCTACACTTTCTAATCATCGGGACATGAGATCTCTTCCCGACTATGTTGGTAACAAATCTAAATATTGGTTTGGATCCTTTAGTCTCATAAACATTACTAAAGAAATATACAACCCTATTGAAGGATGAGCCTCTGTAAACAGGTAAAGAAAAACTAAAAGATCAGCTTCTGTAACGAGAATTTTCTCTGAATTCCTTTACATCATTTAGGTCTTGGTTTGTTTGTTTCATAAATAGATATAATTCTTGCTGGAATAGATATCTGAGTTCCCCTAAAACAGTTATACTATAAATATTGTTACATTTTTAACATGACAGCTAGAGTTCCAGCTACATTAATGGGGGCACATAATCTTATCTTTGCAATGTTAACATATTTTACTTTTACCCAGTACATATAAAATATATTTTTTTCTAATTATTCCCTAATTATATCTTTTATCAATAAGTAGAGTTAAAAAAAAATTTTATTTCAAAAATTAAATTATAAATGTATGGATTTTGCTTTTGGGTTTGTTAAAAAGTAGAAAAATATTATTAATTCTTTTGCAGAAGAAACCAAGGTAAAAAAACTTTTTTGGGAAGTTATAACAATATTTTAAGAAGTACTTTTTACATACCAAAGTAATACAATCGTAACGTTTTCCAGCTTTTTTCCCTTCCTTATAAGCATCTGCAAGTTCAGAAGCCTTTTTCTATTTCATCTATTGCTTTGTTTGCATCATTCTCCAGTTTAGCTACCGCAGCTGGAATATGTTTACATGGCCCATACTGAAGCAGAATGTTACAAAATCCTACCCATCATGAAAAGTTTAAACCGTATGTTGAAAGATTTAGCTTTTTTAGACTCAAAAATATTTGTTGAGGGGGATATAATTCCAATGTACGTTTTTCAATTACAAGGTGGGGTCTTTTCTAATAAACATTTTTTAAGGCACCTTGGGTCGTTTAAATATAGGTTTTATACAGCCTCTGGTAAGTGAAAATTGGCCCTGTGATCAATTGCCCTTATCTTGTTTTGTGCTAGTCTAAACTTACACCATCTATCATTAAGGTTTGTAAAAATGTATTGTTTAAAGTGTTTAATTGCTGGACACTACATTCTTCTACATACTACATAATCTTCCCAATCTGCACTTTTCATGCCACTTACGATTTTTTATTATTGCTAGACCATAATATTCTTATATATTTAGGACAGTAGCATACGTAAGACAGTTGGACTGCCAAGTTACATTTTATTTGGAAGCTGTTTTGTTTTATTGATTCTAAGTACTCAGTCATATTCCTATTCGCGTAAAATACTCAATGATCGGACAGAATTTAGATTCACTTACGGTTTAGGTAAACATTAAAATCAAAATAATTACTTTATTGTATGTAAAATTTAAACCACAGTAACTACTGCATGGCTACGGAGTGATGACCTCAAAACATCCATTGATAAAACTAATTTTTAAACCAATTTTAGTAAGACATTCTTAAAAACATTTGTTGCTGAAATGCTCCTGCATTCAAGCAAAACAGGACATAATCCGCAAATGAGACATGTGCATCAATAGAAGGGGCGACTAACGATGCCAAGATGTTTCAAAAGTGTTTTAATTATAAAAATTTAAGTTATGAAGAAGATTTTAAATTACATCACATAGCTCAAATAAGAATGAATTGTTTAAAGGTTATTTTTGACGATGGAAGGATTGTGAAGGAAACAGGATTTTTCCGGACATTTGCCATCGTTCAGTGAAACAAGAAAACAGTAACACTACGTTTCGAGATCTGCAATCTGATCTCTTCTTCAGGTAAAGAACTAACCTAATACATAATTACAAACTAGGTTAAAATAAACAAATCTTACTAAAGCGTTGTGGCACGCCTAAGTCAGGAATCACAACCTACATGTTGTTGTCAACTTCACTAACACTAAAGACATGCACTTAATACAAAACTATACAAAACACTAATCATTAAAACTAAACTACGGAATACAGGTCACAATACGTCTTCACTCGTCTACTGACCACCTACGACTGACCAGAGGGACTAGCCAATGGCAATCGTGACGGCAGGCTAAAACAAGATGGCGGAAATACAAGGGAAGGGGAACAGGAATGGGCCCTTTCGTTATTATTGGTTCATGCGAGATGAACTTCTTAAAACCATATTGTGACTCCGCATTGGTTTATTACAAATATCCGATCCGTTTGATACTTTTGGTTTTCTCTTTAGTTCATTTTTTAGAATTGGCAACCAAAGCGGCCTAATCTCGACTGATGGTTGACTGATTGGTTGGTCTGCCAATTTAATGTATGTTGCCTCAATTAATTTCCTTTTGAAGAAATGTGGTTCCCGATGTATTATGTGGGCTTCATCCCAATTCATATGATGGTCTTCGGACCAACAATGGTGTGCAATTTTTGACTTTTCTGTGAAACCCTTTCTCGTGTTTTCTTTGTGTTCTTTTATCCTTACGTTTAGTGGTCTTTTTGTCTCGCCTATGTATTCCCTATTGCAGCTACATTTTATACTGTAAACACAGTATTTGGAATCCTGTGTGCCATTTTTTGGTTTTGTTTTTACGAGACTTTGTCTAAGAGTGTTGTGTGTTTTAAACGCGGTTCTAATGTTGTACTTTCTACCTACTCTTCTAATTTTCTCCGATAATCCCGGCACATAAGGGATTGACATAAACGCAAATTTATCACAATTCTGTTTTTCTGACTCAGGAATGATTCTTCTGGTTCGTTTGCACTTATTAATTACGAATTGAGGGTATCCATTGCTTCTGAGATCCGATTCAATTTTCTTAAATTCTTCTTTAGTCCATCTTTATCTGAGCACAAGCTCTTTGCTCTATCAAACAACGAGTAGGCTACTCCTTCTTTGACAGATTTTTGATGGTTGGATTGATAATTTAAATATTTTCCTGTGTGTGTTATCTTTCGAAAAACAGTTGTCTTAAGGACATCCCTATCTCTTAATACACACACATCCAAAAAGGGAAGCTTGTTTTGGACTTCCACTTCCATTGTGAGGCGGATGGAAGGAGAAATACTATTAATGTGATTCAAAAAATTATTTAATTCAATGTCTCCATGAGAAAAAATAACAAAGGTATCATCCACATACCTCCACCAAATCTTCGGTTTGAACTGAGCTGAAGCCAAAGCTTTTCGCTCGAATTCCTCCATAAAGATATTGGCGAAAATAGGAGACAGTGGAGAACCCATTGCCATCCCCTCATCTTGACGGTAAATTTTACCCTCTAACTCAAAATAATTGCATTGAGTGCATAGTTCTAACAGTTCCATAATTACTGGCACGGGAAGTTTAGTTCTATCCTTTAATGTTTGGTCTTCTTTGAGACGTGATTTAATAATTCCGAGAGTTTCTGGAACTGGTACATTTGTAAATAGACTTTCGACATCAAAACTTACCAGTTTGTCAGTTTCAGTCAACTTTAGGGATTTTGACTTCTCAACGAAATCCCTGGAATTTTTGATGAAAGAGTCAGTTTTTCCTACCAATGGCGTTAAGATGTCCAAGAGGACTTTAGACAATTCCCTGCAAGGTGAATCACGAGAACTAATGATGGGCCGAAGAGGGATGGTAGGTTTGTGGATTTTGGGAAGGCCATACATATGGGGGATTTTTGAGTGGTGAGGAGTTAATTTAGATCTAAATTTATCTGAAAAAAATTCTTTATGTTTTCTTAAGGTGTTTGCTACTTTGCGTTCAAATGAATCAGTCGGGTCTTTATTTAAAACTGTATATTTGCCAGTATTTAAAGTTTCCGCAATCTTTTCTTTATACGCTACTGAGTCAAGTACCACAGTAGCGTTGCCTTTGTCGGCAGGTAAGATTTTGACCGTGTCGTCTTTCCCAAGGATCGACCTGGCCTTTTTCTCCTCTATTGTCAAATTGGGTTTTGTGGGAGGAATTTTTCTGAGTAAAAGACTGGCCTCACAACGAAACCGGTCACCCTGTTCCTCAGGTAACTGTGAAACAGCCGACTCGATTCCAGTTACGAAATCCAGTGCCTTTAACCGATTTTTGTGCCACAGAAAAGTTTAAACCCTTGGATAAGACTGATATTTCCGCTTCATTCAGGATTTTTGAAGAGAGGTTGATTAAATTTTTATTATTTGCATCCGTATTCAAGTTGCCATCCTTAGGCAAATCACATTTTTTAGGCCTAATTTTTTCCAGTTTAGAGATTTTCTTTTTCTTATCTGTTTCAGAAACTTATATACATCTATTTTGGATGCTTTCGAGAATGTTGTTGAATTCTGTACCGATCAGTGTTTTTAATTCAGTTTTTTTACACTCAATACTATTTTGGAGGAGGTATCTTTCACGATGATGATATGCAATTCTTTCTTTAAGTAAAGATTTAGAAGCAGAAGACAAAATTTTACTGGCTTTCCTACTATAAAAAGGAGTTTTTTAGAGTTAACCCTATAGGCATAAGGTCTTGAACCTTACATTTATGCAAGAAAGTTAAATGATTAATGTGTTTAGTTAATTTAAGATGCAAGCTCTCAAGGTCTTTGATTTGTTTACTGGTTCCGGGTCCGTACCGAGAATCAATTCTTTGTTTAAAGGTTATTTTTGACGATGGAAGGATTGTGAAGGAAACAGGATTTTTCCGGACATTTGCCATCGTTCAGTGAAACAAGAAAACAGTAACACTACGTTTCGAGATCTGCAATCTGATCTCTTCTTCAGGTAAAGAACTAACCTAATACATAATTACAAACTAGGTTAAAATAAACAAATCTTACTAAAGCGTTTGTGGCACGCCTAAGTCAGGAATCACAACCTACATGTTGTTGTCAACTTCACTAACACTAAAGACATGCACTTAATACAAAAACTATACAAAACACTAATCATTAAAACTAAACTACGGAATACAGGTCACAATACGTCTTCACTCGTCTACTGACCACCTACGACTGACCAGAGGGACTAGCCAATGGCAATCGTGACGGCAGGCTAAAACAAGATGGCGGAAATACAAGGGAAGGGGAACAGGAATGGGCCCTTTCGTTATTATTGGTTCATGCGAGATGAACTTCTTAAAACCATATTGTGACTCCGCATTGGTTTATTACAAATATCCGATCCGTTTGATACTTTTGGTTTTCTCTTTAGTTCATTTTTTAGAATTGGCAACCAAAGCGGCCTAATCTCGACTGATGGTTGACTGATTGGTTGGTCTGCCAATTTAATGTATGTTGCCTCAATTAATTTCCTTTTGAAGAAATGTGGTTCCCGATGTATTATGTGGGCTTCATCCCAATTCATATGATGGTCTTCGGACCAACAATGGTGTGCAATTTTTGACTTTTCTGTGAAACCCTTTCTCGTGTTTTTCTTTGTGTTCTTTTATCCTTACGTTTAGTGGTCTTTTTGTCTCGCCTATGTATTCCCTATTGCAGCTACATTTTATACTGTAAAACACAGTATTTGGAATCCTGTGTGCCATTTTTTGGTTTTGTTTTTACGAGACTTTGTCTAAGAGTGTTGTGTGTTTTAAACGCGGTTCTAATGTTGTACTTTCTACCTACTCTTCTAATTTTCTCCGATAATCCCGGCACATAAGGGATTGACATAAACGCAAATTTATCACAATTCTGTTTTTCTGACTCAGGAATGATTCTTCTGGTTCGTTTGCACTTATTAATTACGAATTGAGGGTATCCATTGCTTCTGAGATCCGATTCAATTTTCTTAAATTCTTCTTTTAGTCCATCTTTATCTGAGCACAAGCTCTTTGCTCTATCAAACAACGAGTAGGCTACTCCTTCTTTGACAGATTTTTGATGGTTGGATTGATAATTTAAATATTTTCCTGTGTGTGTTATCTTTCGAAAAACAGTTGTCTTAAGGACATCCCTATCTCTTAATACACACACATCCAAAAAGGGAAGCTTGTTTTGGACTTCCACTTCCATTGTGAGGCGGATGGAAGGAGAAATACTATTAATGTGATTCAAAAAATTATTTAATTCAATGTCTCCATGAGAAAAAATAACAAAGGTATCATCCACATACCTCCACCAAATCTTCGGTTTGAACTGAGCTGAAGCCAAAGCTTTTCGCTCGAATTCCTCCATAAAGATATTGGCGAAAATAGGAGACAGTGGAGAACCCATTGCCATCCCCTCATCTTGACGGTAAATTTTACCCTCTAACTCAAAATAATTGCATTGAGTGCATAGTTCTAACAGTTCCATAATTACTGGCACGGGAAGTTTAGTTCTATCCTTTAATGTTTGGTCTTCTTTGAGACGTGATTTAATAATTCCGAGAGTTTCTGGAACTGGTACATTTGTAAATAGACTTTCGACATCAAAACTTACCAGTTTGTCAGTTTCAGTCAACTTTAGGGATTTTGACTTCTCAACGAAATCCCTGGAATTTTTGATGAAAGAGTCAGTTTTTCCTACCAATGGCGTTAAGATGTCCAAGAGGACTTTAGACAATTCCCTGCAAGGTGAATCACGAGAACTAATGATGGGCCGAAGAGGGATGGTAGGTTTGTGGATTTTGGGAAGGCCATACATATGGGGGATTTTTGAGTGGTGAGGAGTTAATTTAGATCTAAATTTATCTGAAAAAAATTCTTTATGTTTTCTTAAGGTGTTTGCTACTTTGCGTTCAAATGAATCAGTCGGGTCTTTATTTAAAACTGTATATTTGCCAGTATTTAAAGTTTCCGCAATCTTTTCTTTATACGCTACTGAGTCAAGTACCACAGTAGCGTTGCCTTTGTCGGCAGGTAAGATTTTGACCGTGTCGTCTTTCCCAAGGATCGACCTGGCCTTTTTCTCCTCTATTGTCAAATTGGGTTTTGTGGGAGGAATTTTTCTGAGTAAAAGACTGGCCTCACAACGAAACCGGTCACCCTGTTCCTCAGGTAACTGTGAAACAGCCGACTCGATTCCAGTTACGAAATCCAGTGCCTTTACCGATTTTTGTGCCACAGAAAAGTTTTAAACCCTTGGATAAGACTGATATTTCCGCTTCATTCAGGATTTTTGAAGAGAGGTTGATTAAATTTTTATTATTTGCATCCGTATTCAAGTTGCCATCCTTAGGCAAATCACATTTTTTTAGGCCTAATTTTTTCCAGTTTAGAGATTTTCTTTTTCTTATCTGTTTCAGAAACTTTTATACATCTATTTTGGATGCTTTCGAGAATGTTGTTGAATTCTGTACCGATCAGTGTTTTTAATTCAGTTTTTTTACACTCAATACTATTTTGGAGGAGGTATCTTTCACGATGATGATATGCAATTCTTTCTTTAAGTAAAGATTTAGAAGCAGAAGACAAAATTTTACTGGCTTTCCTACTATAAAAAAGGAGTTTTTAGAGTTAACCCTATAGGCATAAGGTCTTGAACCTTACATTTATGCAAGAAAGTTAAATGATTAATGTGTTTAGTTAATTTAAGATGCAAGCTCTCAAGGTCTTTGATTTGTTTACTGGTTCCGGGTCCGTACCGAGAATCAATTCTTTGTTTAAAGGTTATTTTTGACGATGGAAGGATTGTGAAGGAAACAGGATTTTTCCGGACATTTGCCATCGTTCAGTGAAACAAGAAAACAGTAACACTACGTTTTCGAGATCTGCAATCTGATCTCTTCTTCAGGTAAAGAACTAACCTAATACATAATTACAAACTAGGTTAAAATAAACAAATCTTACTAAAGCGTTGTGGCACGCCTAAGTCAGGAATCACAACCTACATGTTGTTGTCAACTTCACTAACACTAAAGACATGCACTTAATACAAAACTATACAAAACACTAATCATTAAAACTAAACTACGGAATACAGGTCACAATACGTCTTCACTCGTCTACTGACCACCTACGACTGACCAGAGGGACTAGCCAATGGCAATCGTGACGGCAGGCTAAAACAAGATGGCGGAAATACAAGGGAAGGGGAACAGGAATGGGCCCTTTCGTTATTATTGGTTCATGCGAGATGAACTTCTTAAAACCATATTGTGACTCCGCATTGGTTTATTACAAATATCCGATCCGTTTGATACTTTTGGTTTTCTCTTTAGTTCATTTTTTAGAATTGGCAACCAAAGCGGCCTAATCTCGACTGATGGTTGACTGATTGGTTGGTCTGCCAATTTAATGTATGTTGCCTCAATTAATTTCCTTTTGAAGAAATGTGGTTCCCGATGTATTATGTGGGCTTCATCCCAATTCATATGATGGTCTTCGGACCAACAATGGTGTGCAATTTTTGACTTTTCTGTGAAACCCTTTCTCGTGTTTTCTTTGTGTTCTTTTATCCTTACGTTTAGTGGTCTTTTTGTCTCGCCTATGTATTCCCTATTGCAGCTACATTTTATACTGTAAACACAGTATTTGGAATCCTGTGTGCCATTTTTTGGTTTTGTTTTTACGAGACTTTGTCTAAGAGTGTTTGTGTGTTTTAAACGCGGTTCTAATGTTGTACTTTCTACCTACTCTTCTAATTTTCTCCGATAATCCCGGCACATAAGGGATTGACATAAACGCAAATTTATCACAATTCTGTTTTTCTGACTCAGGAATGATTCTTCTGGTTCGTTTGCACTTATTAATTACGAATTGAGGGTATCCATTGCTTCTGAGATCCGATTCAATTTTCTTAAATTCATTTTTTCTAAAATATTTGTACTTTAATTTCTTTTTATCACTCTTTTACCTGGTTTGGCGTTAGAGAAGCCCTTCGTTAGGGATCTAGCAAAATGTTATTTCTGTCTTTATATCTTAATGTTTCATGCTGCTTCATACCTTTATACACAATATCGAGCTCGATAATGGTATATGTCACGCCTTTAGATCTTCATAACGTTTTTAAACACTTCTACATTGGTCTTAAGGCTAACTATGATGGAAAATTACAGAATAAATAAATGTTAAATAAACTAAGAACATTGATTCTACTTTTTTATCACATGACATAACAACACATCTAGCTCTAAACTTTGCATACTGTCTCAGCGAGCTTCTTGCACGGGGAGTACTCCTACCTTGCAATAATATCAGTTAGATGTAGCAAATTCTCAACTGACTAGTTAAACTCAAAACTAGTCATCAATTCAAAAACTTATATTTTATATGGGATTACATTTATTAAATCCGACCGTTATACACAATTATTTTTACAATGAGTTCGAATATTTTATTACTATTTCTAACCCATGTATAATAATTCATCAAATACTGAATTAAGTTAAAATTATGTAATCCCATATATTGTTTTAATTTATTTTTATAAAGAAATTTTTTTAATTTTAATATCAGTGTTCAATAAAAGCTTTTATACACATAATGTTGTTAATTATTAATCCCTATTTGACTTATAGATTTCTGTATAAACCAAGTCAAATAGAAAAATTTAAGAAAGTAAATATCTCAATTTATATTTTTGATGCAGTAAAAATATATTCATAAGTTTTAAACCAAAAATAAAATAATATAAATAGAGCAAATAAAATAATTATTTTGAGATGTAAAGAAACTTGTATATGTAAATATTACTGTACTGAAGCGATTGTGTAATATACATGTTTTACTAAACAATAATTATCAATTACATTATGCATATATATTTATTGCCGCATTAGACAATGCATTTACGTCAACAACGCTTTGAACGATATCTTATAAACAATTAACTTGTTTCATATACACAAAGGCGTGCTCTCTTACATGTTAAATGCTAGCATTTCAATATCACAGTTACATAACAGATGTCCCAACTTCAAACATCCTTCGTCAATTACACTAAATAAATTCAGTATGATGATAAGAGAATCATTCAATAAAGATATCGACATTTTCTGATATTGTAAACCACGTATTGTTTTTCCTTACATTAGGTGTGGTGTTTTATTGTGTGTTTTTTAAGTATTTGCAGTAAAATTAGATTTAATTTTTAAATATATGATTACGTTATTATTATAATCTATACTTTTATATGAAGTGTTTTTAGAAGTATAGTTTAAAACTTTTATTACTATCTTTATTTGTGAATTTAATACTTACTCTCTTTAACTTGACAACATTAAGTTTTGTAAACATGCTCGAATAACAAAGTGAATTTTTTTTATGTTATTAAATTTTTTTTTTAATAGAAAGTGAACCAGACCACCACTTTAGCGGTATAACAAGCGTAGGTATAAACTCCGTTTCAACTAAAACCCTATCCCTATTTTTTTGGCCAAAGAATGGATAAAATTAATTAAATTGTCTGTGAAATTATTTTTTGTGCTTGAGGTACCTCATTTGATAGGTCTCTTGACATAAATAATTTCAAATACTGTAATACTTTTTTTGTGTACATGGCGTTAAAAATATAAAAAGACGGCTTTAGGTTTTGTTTACTTTATTGAAACATTTTTTAAAATCCAAATTTTACACATACTGCCATAAAATAATCGTAAAAGTTCAGTTTCGAAAGGTTAAATTTCAATAATTATAAAATTACATTTTTAAAATCTTTATAAAAAAAATCAACCATATGTTTTGCATTAGACCTAAAGCTAGTAAAAACCTCAATTGTTGTGTATTATATCTTTGGTTTTATCTCAAGCGGTTTCGGTTCTGTAGGCAAAAATACCTGGGTAAGGAGGTCTGGTTTACCCTGTACAGATAGATACAGTACGTCTTATTACAATCCTTACTAAAACAAAGTAATGATTTTCATGTAGATTGAGCCCAATATCTACTTATTTTCCAAATCTCGCCATTCCAGGAAGTTTCAAATAAATATGAACCCGATAGGTCTATCTTGTCATCGATTCAAATTCCGCCAGTCCGTCTGTCTACTGTTCGATATTGTTTGAGAGAAAGAAAGAAAGAAAAGATTCTAAACTTGGTCCTCATGCTTCGAGAAAAAAAATATTAATTTTTGGCATCAAAAATGCCAAAGAGTAGTCCAATGTACCGGAATCTATATATATATATATATATATATATATATATATATATATATATATATATATATATATATATATATATATATATATATATATATACAGTAATTGTATTGCCATGTTTTAAATCAGTTCATAAAAAATAAAATAAAAGTTTTAACTTCCCACTTAACTGCTTTGCCTTCTTCTATAGTATAACAGGTGCACTACAGAAAATCATGTTAAGTGGGAAGTTAAAACTTTTATTTTATTTTTTATGAACTGATTTAAAACATGGCAATACAATTACTTATGCGACTAGTAAGGAACAAGCCACTAATAATTTTTGCTGTTTTACAGCTTCTCAATTTGGAGAAAGTTGTGTCACGTTTGAAATAATACTCTAACGATTAACCCAAGGGTTAATCAACTTTCTAATGTATATTAAGTTAGTCTATTATTTATTAACTCTAGTCAAAATAATGATATAAATGTATTTTCCAATATTAATTTAAATGTTTTTTTCTGCTTTGGGTTATTTATATTTGAATATCCAACATGGGCTTAAGTATTATTTCATTTTCTGATTACAAAAAAGATTGGAAAATATTTGTTTAGTAGTATAAACAACAAGGCCCACTACAACTGGAATATTTTGTGTGCTATATGTAATAAAACCTACACATTATTAACATTCATGAATTTATTCAATGTCATTAAACGGGAGAATTCTGTTGATTTCTATCGTTAGAAAATGAAGTATGAATATTGCCCGTGTTTACACTGTTGTCAACAAAACACGTTTGGCAGAATGGTTTTATTTCTTACTGGTAATACTATACAATTTCACACAGTTTGTTTCTTTTCATGTTACAACATAACAGCGTATTTAGCATCATAAAAACAAAAGTCTATCGTATATAAAAATAATATGTTATTTATGTTGTAATTGTAACATTTTTAAATCAGCCAAATGGGTGGGTTGTAGTTACTGTATTAGTATTAAATATTCTAATTAAGTCGCACTTTTATTTTTAGTGACTACCTTGGAGTCTAAATGTATGTTTAAGTATAAGGTGCAAATAATTGAAATTCGTAAATAACGAATTAAATCTTAAGTAATATTTTGATATGTTTTACATAATATAACAATGTTTTAAAAAATATTTTCACTTGTGTGTATTTATAAATTTGTTCGTCTTTTTGTGTAGTTATAACTAAGCTGAATTTTGGTTGTTTTTCAGCATTAACTTAAGTATTATTGGATCATGCAATATATCAAGCATGTTTTATTGGTTGTTTTCAGAGCAGACACAATTTCATAAAACTGTAAACACGTGCCATGAAGAATAGATCATGCTTTCCTACATTACCTTTTGATATTTTACTTCATTTATAGGTTCATTAAACAATAAAAGAAGTATAAATCACTTATATTACTGTTCTTTAGTCTGATGAAATGCTACGTGAAATAAAATGTCATTAAGAAGTGAAAACTATAATACCAAATTAAAATATTGACGTAGAAGAATATTTCACAATTTAAAAATATATTTTGTGTTTTTAAGTATGAAAGAAAACACTGCTACCTTTTAATTTCTTACATACATACATACGTACCATCATTCTACCGTGTTTAGTCAAGTTTTGCCTAGGACAATAACATGGTACATCAATATGAACATAAGTATTTTATGTATAAAATGTCGCATAACCATACTGCATAATGATTCTAAAGATAAAATAACCATAATCAGCTCATACTGATTTAACCTGGTCCAGTTCAGTTCTACAGTTCAGATATGCAAGTTGAAAGTCTATATTCTTTGAAGGCTGTTTTCAGACAGCTATCCGATTACCGAGACGGATTGTAAGGCTCCTGTAGTTTGAATAATGATTATTAGATGTGTACATATAAGTTACATTCCTCCATAATTAATGAGAATCAGTAATCTAATTTAGATATCTCATTAACCATATGTCTGAGAAATTGGGGTTAAAGAATACGCCTCATCTAATGTTACGCGTAAAGCTTTATACTATAATAGGAGCTTAACAGTTTTCATTCACTCAATACGATAAAAAAACTAATCACTCTACCAACTGACAAAGTTAACTCCTCAAACTAGTCCGAGTCGAATAAACAGGGAAGATAACTTGGACTAAAGTTTGGTCAAGAGGTCTAAGTTACAGGATGTGCTCAAGTTCTGCTTGGTTCAATTTGAGTTTACCAAAGCAACTTGGGCTTATCAGAGTTTTTACCAATCAAAATAAGAACCTATTTGCTAATTAGCAAAAGCTTACACCTTGTCGTACCACATGTTCAGGGACTGCATTAACTATTGTTTAAATAAAAATATAATAAAAAGTAAAGTTGAAAAACACTTCGACAAGAAGTAGCGTATTTACCGGTCACCCACTAACTACGATATATTATACGCATCAAAATCATTATTAGTTTTATCAACATTTTATGCCAACAGATTAATTAAAAAGTTATTGAAATTTTCTGTTCTTCATCGTTTAAGTATTACAAAGTATAAACTAAATAACTGCAAATTGTTTAATTTACAGTGTGGATAAATGTTATATTTTTAATGAGACGAAAAGATTGGAATGTGAAAGTGCCGTTCATTAGGTGTAAGGTTGTTCTTATAAGGAAAATCTTAAAATCGTTACACTACTGGCGACTCCAACTCGAGGCTGAATAACAAACTGGGGTTTTTGAACAAGTTATTAGAAAACCCCTAGTACCCCAACTCACGATACTGATATTACACTCAACTTAAGAGTATGTTTTATTGACCAATGGACATTTTTGGAATTTCTGCTTTGAAAAGTTTTGTGAAACGATTCAATTTAATCCTATTATTTTGAGATTTTGTTAAATCGAGTTTTATTGCCACCGGCCCATGTGAGGATTGAATCTACCAGATTTAAGGCTCGTGAAAGACCTATTGTTCTCAAGAGACAATAGTCACTCAGCAAGTGGTGCTTACATTATATTTATTTGGCTTTCCTATAATAAGTCTATAATAATCCTTAGAGGGATATAATGGAAAAATCATACCCCAACATGTACAAATTTGTCATATATTGATCTCTATGATGCCCAATAGATTATTTATCTATTCAAGATAAGAATAGTAAAGTTACTGTCTTTAACATTTTGGCTTTAACTGTTTTATAGCCATCTTGAATTAGTCTGAATAGCCATCAAATGTTAGTAGCCATCTTGAAATGATTCATGAAATTACAGAAATTGTATATACACGATTAAAAGTATTAATTTTTATTTATGTATTATGTAACTACACGCCAAAAATAAGGCTTGTAAGCAACTCCTAAAATAGACCAATACCGAGTCTTATGAACCAATCGTTTATGAATAAATATTTAGTTAGTAATTCATAACAACATTGGTTACACATATCTATAAAGATACACTTTCAAAACGTATATACTATTTCATATCTTGGATCAAAGTTTGATCTTATTCGTACATTTTGTCTTATTTCTGAAATTTTCCGAGAGCGAGGTACGCTATTGGAATAAAAACTAGAAGTTTCATTTTTTTTTTAAGGAGAAGCTGATCTCCTTTTATGCCTTATCCTGCCCTTCCTCATGGGCCACTGGCTTTTGCGAGGATCATATCAAACAGAATAAGGGGGAAAGTCGATACAGTACAAGGTCGATGGTACTGATAAAAAAGTGCAACGGTCACAGATAGGATTCGAACCTGCGTTATCTCTAACTCAGACTCAAAGTCCAACGTCTTAGACCACTCGGCCATCGGCACTCCCAATTATTGGTTGGTTGTAATTTTTGCTTTCCATGTCTAAACACAGATCTATACATTATAAATTAGAATTTAAACTCCCGTCACTGCACCTCCTATATCTAGTTTATAGTTAGCTTTCAAACTTAATTTTTATACTTATTGATTTGAGAGTGGTTGGATTAGAAACTTGTGTAATGCAAATAAAAAAAAACATGAGTTTGGAAAAAAATCAGACATTTATATTGATTTGATACGTAATTGTTTATACTTAGACACTTTCTGTTATTTTTAATTAAATATTATTTGAAAACACCTCACTAATAAGGGTCTTCTTCAGTCAATGGTAATTGGAATAATAATATAAAATGTAGAAACAAATGGCTGCTTACAGATTTTTAATTTATAAAGTTTATTACCAAGATAATTAATTCTATTGTCACCAGTAATTTTTTACATGTTTATTTGCTTATGATCAACTAGGAATCATTGCTAGGAATTTTTGTATTTCCCTAGTTATTAAATCTTTGGTGAGTTTTATCAATACCAACTTTGTTCCACCAACGAATTCTTCTTACCTTTTATTAAATCCGTGCAAACTGCAAACTGTTTTCGTCATTGACTGAATTTTAATAAATTTGTTAGAATACTGAGATTCTACATATTAATAATTCAAGAATATTTCCCTATTTTATAACACGTGTTATGATTGCTATAAAGTATGACAATAGAGAATACCGTATAGTCAGTAACCAGTTTATTGGAAACTTATGTTATCTTTCTTTACTGTATATTTGGGTGTAAAAATAGCATTGAGAGCAAGAAACTATGAGCAACATTATAGTTAACAACTGTTTGCCTATAAGCAAGGTATATTGCACTGTTAATTATTAGAAGACGGCTGATTAGTACTTTTTAATAATAATATAGCCAACAGCAACATGCCTAGGGATTTTCTAAAACATATGGTATTAAATATAAAATGTTAAGACATGTAGCGCTATTTAAAAGAATTTTCAATACTTTGATCACTTTGCAAACCCACAGCACCGCACCATAAGAATTTTGGACACGGATGAAAAATTATTCGATCAACATCAAAGCCAAATACGTATCTTTCACTAATCCACTGAAGGGTCAAATGCAAGAAAGAGCTGTGCGGCCCTAACTTCGCTTTAATAAGGGAACATTATTTGTTATGTTCATTCTAAACGGTATACTTCAAATTGCCGTAGACCGTATTTTCCGAGCTGTAAAACGGATCATCATGAGTTGATCAGCCAATAACGCTTTAAGGTTATAGTGCTGTTGAAACTGATAGAAGCACTGATCAGCAGTATGATCATCAGCACTGTGACATTATTATCTAAAGGTACTATTACAGACAAAGACTAATCGATATCATGATTTACAATATGTGTAAATAAGGTTAGTAACGCGTACAGTCGACACTCTTATCACCATCATGACCAGCAAGACCGTTCTAGTAAAGCTTCTCTGACGGTTAATCAACGCTCTGACTGGCATAGTGAAGACGGTCCGTGGTGAATTCGGTGCATAAAATTTCAGCATAAATAAAGGATCTAAAGAATCAAGAATAAAGTCTATAACCTAACGTAAGACCGAAAAGACTTTTAAACCAAGATCGTTTGAAATGATTAGTTTCTCTCCTCCTAGTTTCTTTTTTTTTCGAAAGAGCGGCCTATTGGTATTCGTTGTCTCAAATTTCTATCCAGCACTCTGGAATAATTATGACACCTGTAATGACATCCAATACTTTTAAGTTCTGACAGATCTAGGGTTTTATAACATCTTCAAATATTTACCTTTAAAATTTTAAAATATAAATAAACCGAAATGCCCTACATGATCTAGCTACTCACGAAAGCAGTATCGCACTCAGAATCCAATATCGTGGCCAACAGGAGCTGCACAGTCCAACATTGTATAGCACTGAAATATGAGAGCCATTTAGTACTAACACCCCGACTCCCTCCCACTGGCATTATTGTAACATTTCAGGCAGTCTACTGTAAATATATTTCTGTTACAATTGTCAATAAATATACAAAGTACTCAGTATCGAAAATTGAAAATTAAAGACTTATATGGTGCAATTATAGTATAACGAGTTCTTTAATTACATATAATATGAAAATAATAATATAACGTTGTCATGTGTATATTATAATACTTATTTGTAAATAGATTGAAGTAAATTAGTCTGAAACCACATTCTAATAAGCACCAAAGGCTGTGCTTATTTTTTTATTAGAGTAATTATTTCACTTTGTATATTTCTCATTCCGTTACTTTTTAGTTCATATTGATGTAATAAACACACCTTTTTCAATATATAAAAATACTAAAGAAAGTCAATCCCTTACAATTTTATCAAACAATGCCATATGGAATATGATAACTTGGACAACTCACCAATTGTACATTATGTTTGTTCATGATATACTGAGCTCACTTTAAATGTTTAAACTAAAACGATTAGAATGAATTAAGACGAGGCGACGTCAATCACAACCAAACAATCACCCATAAACAGAGAAATTCAATATCAGAGTACACAACTTATAATTAATATGTTTCTCATAAGATATATCATATTTAATCTAAGTTCGCTAAAACAGCTTTTAATAGCACATTTTTGCATTTTTAGTTTGCCACTTGGAAGAGTTAGTTTGTTCTATATACAAACGTAAGTATTATTTACGTCAAATTAAAACAACTGAATTGATATCAAATATAATTTAGTTTAAACTATGTTAAAACGTTGAGCTTGCTACACACGAATATGATTATATGGGTAATAGATCATACAATATTCTTATCTACGACAAACGACAACAAGCGCCATCAAATTTACAAGCGCAAATATCTATTAGTTTATTATGCATTATGCAATGTCACATAACGTACTTACACCAGCTGCGTCGCGGTTCTATGGCTATGTAAACACTATTCATGTCAAGTATGTTGTTAAATGTCTACAACATCTTATGGACATTTTTAATAACACGCCATCGGAAATCATATTGTTGTGTGACATATTCTAGTGAATCATATTATTCTTGGAGTATTGCTGTAAAGATTTCTACAGTTTACATCAACTCAATAATCGTGGTTACATAGGTATAAGATAGTACTTTATCTTAACTGTTGTAACAAATCTAGAAAGTAGATTAACTGATTATTTTGTTTATCCTTATTTTTAGGATTTAGATCTCTTGGTGTATTCTAACCATTATCGTTTTAGTTACGCTACCGGTAGAGACAATGGGCTGTGTATTTTTGAACCAATTCCTCAATTTGTGTTCTTTTATTCATTTTTCAGAGTTCTTCACATATTTACATTTCAGTTTCGTACAGACTATAGTTCAATTTTTTATAATTTCTTGATTGCCCTTATTCTGTCCGTTTTCATGAATCATCGGCCTGAGGAAAGATCAAGAATAATCAACTAATCGAGAATACTCAAGAATAAGAAGAAGAGAAATAGCAGCCAAAATAAAACGGTGTCAATATAAATTCCAATGCCCACACATAGGATTAGGACACAGGGTTATTTCCAATATTCAATTTAATACGTTGAACCTAAAATGAAATATTTCTTGGCTATCAATGATAACATTTATTATTAATCATGTCAAGTATTCAAAGGTCTATATTTACATACAAGAGGTTAACACAAAGTAAATAAAAATTTAATATTCAGTGTCAATTATATGCTTGTGTAAAAATTCTTCCTTGATTAGTGTTGAAACTGCTAAATTATAAATATAACTACAACAAATTTAAATTTACTCTCCACAGTTGAACGATTTTCTATGTGGAGGGGATCTAAAGAATATGTTAGTACAAAAACACAAAGAGCCTTTTTCGAGATCAATTCAAAGAAACAGAATATAAGATGTCATCCAGAGTAAGTTTACATAGAACGCGATTCTAAGGGATGTTTTACCTCTCTATCTGAGGAAAGTAGGGATGTACGAGGAAATTAGGATGTTATGTACGAGTCCAGAACGTGTAAATTTAATATCCAATTACGTATCTCCGTAGAGAGGGGTGTTAATAAGGATAAGGAAAATAAGGATTTTGTACAACTACGATTTTATGTACTAGTCGAGAGCGTGGGAACAGAGCATCCAATTACCTCTGTTCAGGTAAGGTTCATATCACTATTTTATTATGCTGCACTAAGAGGAAGTTGAGCTAGAAATAAGCTCAATATTAACTTTGAACCAATCTTGCCCACCATAGCTACTTTATTTTTAGAACACTATTACTTTACAGTATCTACAGCTTAGTTCTCTTATTTTGCAAATGATTATACAATGAAAATATATCTTTACCACATGCTCACACTACATTACTAAACTACATTACACTACATAACTATAACTACATTACACAATGTTTTATAATCATGTTAAACTATGTAAAAAGTGCATTTTAGCTTTTCTCCACAGACCTTTTTATTTATATTTTTAGACAAAAATATTTCCAGATTCCAGAAGTTAGTTTAAAATGTATATCACAATCAGTTATATTTTTACTGATTAAATCTATCTATATTGGTGATATATAATAATTCTAGCGCTTGTATTGTCTTTTTTTCATATAATGCTAATAACATTATAAGTGAGAAAATGCCTTTGTTTTTTTGTTTTGCTTTCACGCGTAAACTGTTCGACCGATTGTACTTTTACGGTCTGGTATGAACATCGGCCTATTCTTATTACGAAATTCATTCTAGGATACGATCTACTGATCTCTAAAGTACAAAAATCTCATTTTTGTCTCTAAAGTAATGAAATATAAATTGAAAGAGCCTGTCAAGTTTAATCAATTGTTCTGTGTAAACATTGTTCTATGCCAGAAAACACATTTTCAATTAAGTTAACCACTATTTTCAATATGTTTACATTTAAAGTGTGTAAATTTTCTAAGTATAAAGCATTAGTTTTCAAGTGGTTTTTAAATTTCAGTGTTTAGGTAAGTACTCGCCTACCTTAAAAAATGTCCTAAAACATAAGATGGTCAGAATTTGACTCCGAAGATTCCCTTAGAAACACTGATCAAGATGCTACATGAAATTTTACCGGGCGATTCTTTTGAACTAATAAACCATATAAATTTCTAAATGTTCTTAAATATTAAAACTATATTTTAGTTTATAACAAACCTACCACGTAAATAGAAAATATACAGATAAAAGATTAAAGTTTTTATAAAAATATCCTTTTAAATGTTTTTGCAATAGTATTTTATATTAAATAAGAAGTTACTTTTTAACTTTTAATATAAATTTAAAAATTTTTATAAAAACCATCATAGTTCTCTTTCGACAGATGTTGGCTTTTCTGATCGGTTCAATTAGTTATAGAAAAGGATTGGCTTTATGTTTTAGCAGAAGTTTCAATGTAAGTTGCTGATCGCAAAGGCCTCTTATGAACTTTTGCAATCAGATTTCTGAAACAGTGTCCTTCCACTTGTAATTAACTTTGCTGTTAACACTTATTTAGATGTTTATATCAACTACTTATTCTTTAATTTTTTAAATAAATAATTGGTAAACCTCTGTACTGAATCTCCATGTGGGAATATTTACACAATTACAAACACAGTAACTATATTTTTGATATGCATACTTTTACGGGAAATAAGTTATTTCTATGGATGTGTACCAATATATCCCCTTGAGGATTTGAATATTAAAGTAGAATTCCCCGTGCAGTGCTACCACCCTCCACACCCCACAACGGTTCTACAGGAACAGCGCCTACAACTGTGACGTCACCAGACAGTTATTGGATATTGAACCTCTCCAAAATCCTTGTCAATGATGTCACTTGGAGGAATAGCTATATCTTAATTAAACACACAAATATATAATTTAATCCCTTTGACTCGTATGTTTTATAGTTATTCGATGATGAAAATAATATCTGGGCGGCCGAGTGACAGAGTCACTTAGGTGTATGAAGAGAGCAGACGAGTCACGTAGCAACTTTAGTTCGGTGAAAGAATCAACATTCCCTTATGAGTGATGAGTTACAAACCCACCTGCGACAAAATGACAATACAGATGTGTTATGTACACTGTGAGAAACAAAGAGCAAGATACATGGGCCAAGTTGCTATCAATAGCGTTTGTTCTTTCTTGTGCGGCCTGACATTGTTTATGTTTTGTACTGTATATTTTCTTGTGTTCGTTTCCACTCGAAGAGCTTGGCATACAATGTCTACCATGTCCGCGAGGTTATATTTCTTGTTGTGTATTTCATTCATTCATAAACTATTTGGGATTTCATATGAAAAAAGAGAGTAGATAACTTACTAGTATTAGCATATTACACAGTAATTTCAATACAGAAATAATGATAACGATAAAATATGAATAATGATGAATAAATAATGATAAAATAATAAGTGATGAGTTACAAACCCACCTGCGACAAACTGACAATATTCCAACAGATGTGTTGTGTACAATGTGAGAAACAAAGATCAATGTATGGGCAATACATGGGCCAAGTTGCTATCAATAGCGTTCGTTCTTTCTTGTGCGGCCTGACATTGTTTATGTTTTGTTCTTTATATTCTCTTTGTGTTCGTTTCCATACGAAGAGCTTGGCATACAATGTTTATAATGTTCGAGAGGTTATGTACATTCCTTGTTGTGTCTTTCATTCATTCATAAACTGTTTGGGATTTCGTATCAAAGAAGAGAGCAGATAGTTTACTAGTATTAGCATATTAAATTTTAATTTTAATATAGGAATAAGGAGTGAAATCGTCCTTAATCTATTAAATTATTATATCAATAATAATAATATTCAATAAACTGATATAACGGATTATTGAAAACTCCAAAAGAACGTAACGTAAGAGTTAGCGAATAGACGGAAAGACAGTCGGACATACAGCTATTTTTACTTTTACTTTTAACCTGAAACAATACAGTTCTTCTTGGGTCATGATACATCTATGTAATAAGTTTCAAATCTGTAGAACCTTTCTGTCAAAAGACACAGCACAAATAAGAAAGTAGAAGGATTTTTTAGTACTCACTACAGTTTGTGTTACTTATAAGGTTTCATAATGGTTCCAGACCGGCCTTTAGAATATGAAAGTGTATATTAATTTAAGCAAACTCTCCAATAATATAAAGTTTTTATTTTTGTGGGGCCTTTCGTACTCAAAAAAATCACAATTCAGTTGCGTGAGTTCGAAGATGTACTCATTGAGTACGAAAGGCCTCACAAAAATAAAAACTTTATATTAATTGGAGAGTTTGTTTAAATTAATATATAATTTCCAATAATACAAGAGCTTCAAGAATGTATGAAAGTATAATTTATTTTTTTTACTTACTTTTTGTATAATAATTTTATTTTTATTTTAATTTTATAAAGAGCTAAATTTAAATTTAAATTCTAAACACTTCTAAACAATATACCCACTTAATTTACGTTGATCTATTATTTTTCTAATTTTAAATCAAGTGTCGCTTATATAATGTAACTATTCGAAATATAATATATTTTTCAAGAATGTTCTACAATTTATATTAATATATAGTTACTTTTCTTAATATATAGTTTTACATTAATATGCTACTTTAGTCATGTTGTAGTAATAACTGTCTACAAATTTTAGCTCAAGAAACGTTTGTGTAATCATTTCATCAAAGTCCTTAACACATTTAACCAAAATTATCGTGGTGAATATTTAAATTTATGGTTATTATTGAGGTAAGTATTAACTCTAAAACAATATATTAACACGCTTTTTATAAGCTTCGGTTGTATCTATGTATGTAACGGAATCTTTGAGCATAATTTTCACCAATTTCCAGAAGTCTGATTAATTTGAAACTTTGCATACGTATCAAGGACCGATGACAATGCAATAATTTGATCATAGTTTTTCCATTATCCTTATAAGGACCGCCAGGATTAATAAAATTCTTTTATAGATAATCTGTAGTGGAGTAAAAAGAAGATAGAGCTAGCGCGCGATCTGCGCTAACCCAGCGCTCAAGTCTCCATTCGTCTCGGTATTCTCGAATGTACTTGACTCTCTTAATATAGTAATATTATAGTAGTCATCCAGTCTCTGCCATTTCCAGTGGTTTCCTTGACAGCTAGATCTCTAAGTACACGATCCATGCATGTTCTTTGTTTAGTATACATTACATAATACTAATTTGAGTTGTTGCTTTACAGAAACATACATAGTATTTTCATCAGACAAAGCCTTAAGTGTTTTTTAACTAATTCCATTTCAACAATATTCCAAATTTTTCTTGCATTTTCAATTTTATTTACTATAAAATAAAAGTAGAACAAACAGTTTAGTTATTTTACACATTACCGAAGATGTATAGCTAATAAATAAAATAATAAATGTACCAAAATATGGGTATATTCAAGTCTGAAATACAATAACCATTAGTTTTATTATGTATGTATATATATATAACTCAGAATATAGCAATTATATGATAAAAATATAAAAATGATTTACGATACGAAAAATTCAACTTAGTTAAGGGAGTTGTAACATTTTATAATAGTATATCTCAAATAAGACATAGCTTTAATACAGCTCAGTAAGAATGATAAATTATATATACTAACCAACATTTCTTTTATTAAATACTTCACATACCTAACCCTCAAGTCCGGCAAATGTGTTTCAAACAGCCACAGTTCCTTGGTAGCTTAGATGCCAGCCTTCGATTTTTACGGCAATAATTTATCTAAAGAGAACTGCGAAGCTCCGAGTCTCCAGGGATCAAACCCGACATCTTAAGTGCAAACTCGAGGAGTCATATTGAGGCGATGCAGGTTGATTTTTCCCCGTTGGTAGCTATTATTCCAATAGGACAGAAACTTTAATGGGACACCGATGACAGAAACGCACCAAGCGGGCAAAAACCTGTCCGACCCGACATCCTTGATCTAGGCTCGCGATTGTTTAATGTTGGACCAGCCTATGTAGCACTTAGTCGTGTAAGATCTTTAGACGGTATTCGGATTGAAAAACTTGATTGCTCTAAATTAACAGGAAATACCCCATGAAATAGTGAAGATTTAAATGAAATGACGAGATTCCGGAATGTTTCGTAAGAATTACCACATTTCCACAAGAAACTAATTGATACATCGAACTAAAAAATTAAAAATAAATAATAGTTTAAAAAACTAAAAAACACGCTTTTACAGCAAAACAAACTAAACAATATAAAATAATGTTTAATTACAAAGAGTTTATATTATGGTAGTAGAAGGCAAAACAATTATTCATAGTCAATCACCTCAAAATAAAATTATGATAAAATTTAAGTTATTAACAGAATAAATTAATTCAGAGTAAAAAGCGTGGGGTTCATTTTACTACATTTTATAAGTCTCCTCCCAAAGATAATTACCGATAGAATGGTAGTAATATTTAATATATCAAGCACCCCACGCTTTTTACTCTGAATTAATTTATTCTGTTAATAACTTAAATTTTATTATAATTTTATTTTGAGGTGATTGACTATGAATTATTGATTTGCCTTCTACTACCATAATATGAACTCTTTGTAATTAAAAATTATTTTCTATTTTTTAGTTTGGTTAGCTATAAAAGCGTGTTTTTTTTAGTTTTTTAAACTATTATTTATTTTTCTACACAAAAGCATCTCCCACGGTTCCGTTGATATGGAATGTAAGAGATATTATTTTATGAAACAGTATTTTTACCAAGAATAATAAGAATACTGGTTCCAGAATGGTGGAACAATATAGTTAAACTTAGTTTTCACACATCCATATTGTGATAGTATGTTCTTGTGAGACAAATTTTTGTACGTTAGGGACATATATTGTTTTCTAGTCATATATATTAAAATGAGCATAACTATTACTTCCCCAAAATTTATTTAAACCATTAATTATTATTAATTACCAGAATTAGATTGAAAAAGGTGTGAAACTTCAGGGCATTTTCAGTTTTCAACGTAAGTTGCCTCAACTTTCTGTGTGAGTATTTGAATTAATTATAAAAAATAAGCTTGGATATTGCATTGAATAAATATTGATTTCAGATGGTTTTGAGAGTCTTTCCAACCAGTTTTGGTTTTGAACTAAATAGCTACGAACAGATCTGCAATATATATATATATATATATATATATATATATATATATATATATATATATATATATATATATATGAGTTTTAACCAAAATAAATAATAAAAACATGACGACATTCCACATTTAGAATAGGTCAACTACAATTATTGAACACTTCAGAGGCCTGGTGGAACCAGAAACCTAGAATTATTCTAATGGCCAAGTGGTCGCATACTTAAGAGATTTGTAGAGATATAATCTACAACCAGATATTAGAAAACTCTGGAGCCATATGTTATAAGAAATGTAATTTTAATTTCAAAATTTCAATAATAGAATGCCCAAACAAACATTGCACACAAAACTTTGATCTATTAACTTTGATGGAAATACATAATAGAATTAAAGAATATGGAACAGAAATTAAGATGTACTGTTTAACAGAACAGCAGCCAAGGGTCACAGAATAGCTCAATTATTCACCAAAGCTTTTTTTATATTTTAGCACCCTTCTTTGTAGACACCAATGGCTACAAACCGTATCATATTTCGGTGCTTAAATTTTATTTTCAAAAATTATTTACAACTTTAACACACAAATGTATTAACCCGTTCAATATAAAATTACCCGATACCTTGAAACCGCTTTATTTATATTCGTGATTAGTAGATAACATATAACTCCTTATATAATTGAATATTTAAAAATAGAACTACAAACCATCAAATATGTTACCCAAACATGGGTATCTACCCAGCAGGATTAATATTTTTTAACAAGAAAAGAGAATAAGTAGGTTACAAGCAAAAGGTTACGACACAGTAATGTAATTTCAAGAAGGGCACAAACATCGTAATTTAGAGGAACATATTGAAAGTTCTAGGCAATTTCATATAATGGGATAATGTCTAAATATACAAAAAAAAACACTTAATTTAGCTTTTGATATTGAAAAAGTACAAGTTGTAATTGTTTTGTTAATAATACGGTTTGTATGAGATCCTTGGCAAATAAGCTGCTTTGTATGTTAACATGATATAACCTGGTTTCATCCTAATGAATGAATATTCTTTTTTAATTAGATGGATAGTTTAATCCTCTCTTATTGGATGATTCAATAGATGTTTTTGCGGAATTTTTTCTGTGGAAATAAACTTTTTTTAACTTAGATGAATTTAAAGGTCTTTTTAAGATGGAACATAATTAATGCTTCATAGAATAAATTACAAAATTACAGAAGAACTAATCTATTCATTCCAATGGTAAATGTAACGTAATTTCTATTTTTGTGACTAATCTTATTTGTATAAACTCTCCTTCCATGGAATCAAAGTACTATTTTGATAAAGAAATTATAAAATTACCGTTTCACATAGCTTAAATAACGTATGCAAAATATAAAGTATAAAGGAACTTAGTAGACGTGTTGACACTCCTAAGCTTCTTTTGACACCATTATTTTCTAGTAAGATTAGAAACATGATTAGAAATAAGATATTACTGCTTTATAATTTTATACAATTATATTTTATTAAAATAAGATTGATATTATTATTTTAAATCATTTAGATGTGAAATAATATATCTGGTTTCCATTTCTCTTTTAATCAATAAGCTGGGCTGATACGTACTCTGAAATCAGACGTTATATCGGGTGTTCGTTTCCCATTGGCTGATTAACATTGCGTGTCAAGACCATACAGCATAGCTTAAAATTCGATTATTCACTTAGTGCTCTAGATCTCTCGTCGTGGAATCCCGACAGGAGGCGACCCCTAAGCCCAACTTTACTCATTATAAATATCAAGTCACTCCGGAAGCAGCACAATGTTACATCTCAAGCATCTACATTAAAACTAAGAGAATTTGGTGGTTCTCCTCATCTCATTAACCAAATTTTAAAGATTTCTCTGTTGGAACAGATAAATATATCAATACTATTTTGATAAATGACATTCATTGTATATACATCATTTCGTGTAACATGTAGGTAGAGTTGGTGCACAAAATCAACACATTGTAATGAACATTTGGTTGCACATCGAAAATTTCTACCTAAATTCAGTTTTTGGTCACCCCACAGCCCAAAACACTCGTTATAAAATTTCATTATTTATATAATATATAAAGTGGGTCTTAGATACGATAACTGTCCCAAAAAGTGGCAAACAAGTAGAGCACTTTTTCTAAAAACACCTTTTTTATTAATGTCTTGGCTATGTTTGTTAGCCAGCTCAGGACGCAATTTTAATTCAGCATTGAGGCAGCTCACACTTTACAAAATTTTACAAATCGATGTATTTTTTTATTAAAAACATAATAATGGCCTGGAAATCCTGGAAATCTGGGAAACTTTCATAAACAATTTTGAATATACAATTTATTTGTATCTTTAACTATTTTCGAGACATTGCATGCATGTCAATCCCATGAGAATGAAATAATTATATTCATTTATCAAAAAATCTAAATATTCTTCCGGCTGAGCTGACTGGAATATTTAATTAAACAACAATATTTATGGTTTTATGTGACTAATTTAACGTTAAATATGGAGTGACTACGTTACCGACGTATTATCCTGTCAATCACGTAATGACGCTCATTACTGGATTATTGAGGTAATGTGTCCACAATTTATGTACAGCTTAATGCTACAATTAGCTGATATTTTGTAATTTTATCGATAAGAGTGATTGGCTATATAATGTGGAGGTAGCATAATTTATACTATCATAACTTAATATCTGGAGAGTTTAACCTGATTAAGCAGATTATATTTCAGTCAAAAAACCTGTCAACAGTTGTATTACCCTACTGGCTTGCATTAGTTTACGCGAATAAATTAATTTTCGTGATGCTAAATATTTCTTTATAAAGATTCTTTTCATTTTTTTACTAAAGGACGTTTGTTAAGTCCCACACTCAAGGACTTTGAACCATTACTCTTTTTTCTGTACGCTCGAAGGATATCTCAATATATTGAGATAGACAATATATTGCAGGAAGCTCCATAAGATTGTAGAATATCTGTAATATCTTTGAGCTTTGGACTTAATATTTTGCACTTCATATTTACTCAGAAATAGCCAAAATATATTCCATATGGCTGTATGATTTATCTGTATGGATTCTACAGATATATTGAGCAAAATGTTTGGAATTATGTTTGAAACTTTCTATCTACTACACAAGCAATATAGAGTTCGATAATTGTGTTTGTTATCCCATATGTCGCATGCTCTATCCATGGTTGTTCCATATGCTACCCTACATATTACGTATGACAAGAATTAGATAAATATGTATAGTTATAGTCAAATAGAGAATTTACTACTTAACTGAGTTATATTTAACATTTAAGTATAATATTTTTACCTTTTATGTATCAAATCTTATATTTATTAATTTTAAATGATGAATATTGCAAATCCTACTTACTCTGGTGATTTTTGTGAACATTCCCTATTTTCGTGTGTAACTATGTATCATAAAGATTAAAAGTTCGTTATATATAATAGGTTCGTAAAAAACTGTATTTGCACGTTCTATTTTATTTAAATTTTATTTGCACGCTCCTCAAAAGTAATTGCATTACTGAAGTTCGTTATTGATGGGAAGGGAGGGAACCCCAACACCCCAATCAGTTTATTATACAACTACCCTAAACTCTTATTTTCCTATTATTTTGGTACGCAGTTAAATTTCTTATGTCACAAGCCGTTTATGGTACAAAAAAAGTTTTTTCAATCACTCTGTCCTCTTATATTTTTTATAACATCTTATTATGACAAAGGAAATCAACCTAAATCCCTAACCAAAAGTCCTTTCTTTGAGCAAGTCGATATAAAATATTTATTATTATACAATAAATACTCGTATATAGTTATATCTTATATAGTTCATTCGATAGAGGTATATTAATAAAATATTAAATTTTTATAACAAACTGCTAAAAACGATTCCTGTTAAAGTACATTTGCTGTAACGGACAAAATGAGAAAATTTATTTTAATTTCATTATTTTCTGACAAACAATTTCTGTTCAAACATTTCGTGAATTTTGTTAATTATTATGGAAATTTACTACTAGCAAGCTTTTTCTCTCCATTGTTTTAAGCTCATTAAAGGCTTGTACATATATTCAAGTGGAAAAACTCGCTGTAAAATATTTAGTGGTTTGCGGAGGTTGAATAAAAGATAAGGCAAGAGCACATCTGGAATTGTTAAGGAAGTGTGTCGAACAAGTTTCCCGAGACTACTGTGGAGTCTAGAAATGTCTGAATAATACACCTTTCATAAAGTAAAATTATTAATATTTATTGTATACATGACACAACATACAACATATTTATTGCTGGTATATAATCCTGATTATAATCCTACAATCCAAGGGATTGCAGTCAAATAAAACTCAATATCAGAATATAAAAATTTTAGCAATCCAAACAAATCAATGAGAACTGTTTTATGTATATCAATTCCCTTTTGTTCTCTTATTCGTTCACTATTATTATTCGTTTTTTATATGTATAGAAATCATTCGTAAATTAATTAAAAAAACACTTAATTTATATTAATTAGTTAACTAATAAAACATATAGACTACAATGAGCCTGTATAAGTCGGAAATTCACTCCCAGTCCCTGAGATATTTAAAAAGGTAGGAATTTCAATAGGATGATTCCTTTTGGATTTAAAGACCTTCCTAACTATATAAACTCATAGAGGTCACGTGTATGACTAAAATATTTATGAGGACGAGAATCCCAGAAGCTCCTATGGTCCAGGAACTTCTAGAGGCAGGCATCTGATTAATTCCAGGTGCTTCCAAACATTGGTATCCAAAACCTAAGAAGAGAAATTAAGCATTAAATAATTCGAAAAACTTTTAAAATGTCATGGACCAAAAGCAATCATGCGAATAATCCAAGGGATCTCTTTCGGAAAGAGTTACATTCTTTGCGAAATTTTGTAATAATAATACTATGTTAATCAATACGCATTAGCACAGTTCACAAGTTACAACCTGAGTTACAAATTTAAAATGTTGTCTTCGAGTTTTTTTCTCATGGTGGCACTTTTTGGACATGTTTTGAACTTGAATATCACTTCTAAGGGACTCAAGCTATATATTCATAACTTTCAGAAAGATATAATATATTTAATTCGGCAATAGCTTTTTACATATACATGTACAATTTGGTTGATACAAATGTTATCTATTTCATTTTAATAATCATTTTTTAATCTTTTGAGATTATACCTACTAAAATATGTAATCTTTGAAATATATTTAAATGGTTTCAACCTCATATTAGTTGGAAATAAATGGTCAAATGCAAAGATATGAGCAATAGGTATTATAAGTAAATTAAGAATCATAAAATTCTTTTCAATTTTATTTATTTCTAAATGCTTTATTTTACAATTTTAATGGCCGTAATTCTGAAAATGTAAGAATTGAAAACGTATAAAATTAAAAAATTAAACCAAATATAAAAGCTGTTTTAAATTGAATACGGTTTAGTTCGAATTTGTAATTTACTGTATGAAAACGCCTTTGAGCCGTTGGTTTTCAGATTAAGTGTTCTAGAGGCCTTCTTAGCCCTAAAAATTGAAACAACAAAAATAAGATATAAAAGCACAAGCATGATCGTAATTTATATTCATACTGTTTATATTTTAAAATATAATTTTCGAAACAGAACAATTATATATCTCACTGCCTTTATTTATTACAATAAAATAAGATAGTTATATTGATGAAGACATCAAGACAAATATATTGTATTTTGACCAGGGAAAACATTTAATTAAACCAGTATCGGCAATAAAAGACAATAATGAACGTAAGACTGAATAATACTAAGTTTAAGCACGTGCTTCCTCCTCATTAAGTATGATTTCCCCGAGGAGCGGAGTTTCATCCATGATTCATGGAGCTTGAAGGTATGACAGCTTATTTACCAAATATATTAGGTCTCCATGAATGGATCTATATCACCTAGAGAGAGAAATAATATCGTCAACGCTTAACTTGTAGCAAGAAATTTTATTAGTAAAAGTAATCCGTCTGTTTGATAAGGGATTTGTGCTACTTGGAGTACTAACATACTTAGCACAAAATATCTCGGATTGCGGTACCTAGGATACATCTTAATAGGTGATGTAACGGTTACTCTTCGACGTAGGAGATGGGAGGGTACTTGAGTTTGAGTTTAAATATTCCAGAAACTTTTTGTCGAGTCATAAAGACTCCACCAATAAAAACCACCAAGGAAGACCAAGGGAAATGGAATAATTTTGTTTTTTAGGAACACTTTTAACCAGAAAACGAGTCCATGTGAATGCTAGCTGCTTACAGAGAGCATTTACGGAAATTTTTACATTTCCACACAATCAAAATACATTTAGTGGTTCAAATAAACTTTGATACAAGCAAGGAAAATACATTACTTTAAGATAGAAAAAAAACTGTGAACTTGGAAAAGCTAATATTCTTTACTTGTCAACAGCTACTTGTACAATTCAATACGATTGAAGGTTAACTATGTCTATCTTGTAAATTTAAGCAAAGGCAAGGAAAGTGGATTACCATTGAGTTTTTATTGTTCTTCGTATCCCGGAATATACTTAGTATCCACTACGTATAAAAAGCAACTTGTAACATTCTTTTTGGAATTAGGTGAACAGAATGGCTCTGATAAATTGAGAACATATAAAGAAAGTAGACCACTTTTAATTTTACAGACCTCTTTGAATACGGAGAAGACCTAATTTCGGCTAGGTGTCAACAGCGACTTCAAAACTTTTCACGAGATGAGGTGGATTGAGTGAGTCTGATAAACTATAAGGAAAAGGATAACTTTCAATCTAGAAAAGCCTTTCTGATCTAGATATATGCTAGGCGTCTGCATCAATTTGTAAACTTCGTCAAGAAACGAGGTGATCTTAACGGGGCAGATAAATTTGAGCACAAACAAATAAAATTGATTACTTTGAAGATTGAACAACGCTTTGATCCCGGAGACGAGCTAATGTCTGCTAGGTGTCTGCAGCAATTTGTAAAATTCCAAAATAAACGAGGTGTAACAGATGAATTTGAGCGTAAGCAAAGAAATATTTAAAAATATCAGTATCAATATAACACAGAAGCATGCACTAGTGAAGAATTTAGAAATTTCTTTTTTGATAAATGTGTAGTATTAGAGGCAAGACGAACAATGCCTAACTTCCAATATATAAACTTGACAATACTAACTGCCCAACTTTAGCGGATACAATACACTTGGAGGAAACATGACCCATAAACCATCCGAACTTTGATCATTATGATTTTCAAGCCACTTTAATAATATTGTATCATGTGATAAATTTGCATTATAAACTGTAAACCGTTTTATAAGAGGTTAGTGTTCAATGTATGGTGATATTTTTGATCCCTATCAGTTACTTATTCTCATTTTATTTAATAATGTTTATTATGGCAACATTTCGTTACTGTCTGCCCGCAAGTTATCGCGAGAATGAGCTCCTACACCCTATTTTCATAAAAGCACCATTGAGTTTAATGATTGTAACTTAATTGTATTCATTTAGAATTTTGTTTTTCAGCTGTTCAGAAATGAGAGTAGAATCAATAACAGTGTTTAATTTAAGTTTATTCTTTTTATCTCAGAGCCCATTCTGTTGTATTCATTTATTATATTTTTAAAACCAAATCTTTAAAGTTATACAGATAGGCATATTGAGTTGTTCTGCTTTGTCCAAAATATTTAAACCAATTTTTTCATTAAATATACATATTTTTATATCCAAGAAAACGTTTTACATACGATTCTGTAACGGATGAAATGGAACGGAGAATAAATGGCCATTCAATCTCCAACTTATATAACTCTCTGAACTCCGGGAAACGATTTCATTGTAAGTGAATGTGATTCATCGTCTCCTTTAGATTGCTGCCTCAGGCTCCGAGGAATAACTTTGCAGACTTTAGCTATTCAGGTGTTATTTATGACAAACCTACGATACTGAGCTGACTTTCTACTCAAGACACTGTACCCTGATTAAAATCGTTATTACCCATTATTACAGGATTTCAGGCAGATTCTAGATCTTCTGTGTGGTTGTGGGACGAAGAAGAAATCTTGGTGTCCAACAAATAGCCTTCGGTAGCATTAAAATATGAAGAACGAATATGGAAATGCTAGCTATTAAACCCGCCTGAACGTTAGTTTTAAGCGAGAGATGTATTAACCCATTAAGGAAGCAATACCCTAGCGTGTCTATAACTGAATGTTTAAATTGATTTTGGCCAAAATGGCTGCGTGTACTCCCCAATGGGATTTAATATAAAATTTAAAAAAATGTTTGACCAGAGAGCTAAGCATTAATGGAATGAGTTTTGGATACAGATAAATTCGTCTAGTATCCGAACATTTTAGTCTATTTGGTTGTTCTACAACAGTGTTTGTTGTTTTCTCAAAATAATTGTTTATTTAATCTTTTTATTATGTATGAAAGAACTTTTAGCAATAAAAACAAAACAATCAAAAGCACTTTGAATGTTTTTTTTGTTTATCTGTTTAAATATTCTTTTATTTAAAACAGCACATATTTTTACATATAAAACCATTTTTTATTGGTTTACTTACTTATGAAGCGTAATAATCAAATAATAAAAATTCACTACATTTTTTATGATTTTATGACAAGTTCCTGAATTAGTTGTCTGGAACATGAAATTAAACTGTTTGTTACATGCAATTGTTATTATTAAGATGATAGCAACGGCGAGTGGCGCTTGAGCAATTTCACAAATGGGTTTTAATATAAAATAATAAAAATACTTGACCAGAGGGTTAAGTAACTCATCACTACTTCACTTTATTTTTATAAATAATAAGAAAGGTATTCTAAAGGTACATACATGGACATTAATTTACTTATATTTCGTTAACAATGAGATTTACATTACTTTTGGCTTTATATTTGATATATTTTTTAAAACCAATACTTACTCTAACAACTCGTTTAACTCCGACAAGTTATGTAACAGTCAGCAGGATTTAAGTAGAGGAAGTCATGAAGCTTAGCAACATATTAAAATAATGTTGTAAGCGTTCATTATGAATTTATTACATAAAAATTAGGAGTACCAGAGTAATAAGTTCGACAAGTTTGAAAATTATAAGTCTATTTCTCATTACATTCTTGAGACGTCCTGCGGACAGGCAGGTCATCAGATTCAGTCCGATGTAAACCGAGGAACAATAATTGTGATAGCTTACTGTGTGATAAACTTCAATGATGGTCAGCCAGATTCCAAGTATATACATGCACCATCATCAATCTCATTCTTGTATAAATTAACTTCATGCAAAAGTAAATACTAAAGATGAATCGTTCTCGAAATAGTCAAAGGACAGTTAGGACACGTAAACGCTCAGACATAATACCAAAAACAACGTTTTCTATGTTTATATAATGTTACATGTGAACTTTCAGGTCCATAATTAAATTCTTTCTTGGATATACAGGGCGGAAACAGGCACACAGACAAGCGGAATTTGACAGAAATCAAAATGATCGCTTAACAAAATTACTAAATTTATAGCTGATTATTTTTTATTCTCGAGATAAAAACTTAGAGTTAATATTAACTTTATAGTAAGTGCCAATCTTCAATTTGGGCTACACAGTTGTAAGTATAAAGGTAATATTCTGTATTTTAATCAAAGAAAAACGCAACCTCGGCAACGACAAACCACCTCGCAGAATGTGTCGTGTGGTGTAAAAATAGATATAGTTGGAGCTCGCAGAATAAATCCTTTAACAAGACCAACACAGCAAGTTTGCAGAACTTGCGTCACACACGGAACAATATTTTGCCCAAACTCCGATCGTTTAACACGTAATTCTTTAGTTTGATAGTAACAACTAATTTGATTTTTTCATCAAAACCATTTTGATAACGAAACATATTGGACGTACAAACGGAAAAATCATATTTTCATAATGCTTTCACTAGAGGAGAAAAATCTGCTGTTAGTTACATTGTCTAATTAAAGCTAAAACCTGCTTTGGAAAACTTAAAGTGATAAAATAAGTGTTTACTACAAAAAATTATTTTTTGGCGTTTTCAGAGACTTTCTAAAAGATGAATTGTTAAATCTAAGTGAAGATAACAAAGGAAGAACATTGGTAGTTGTCTGGCAGTATTTATGAAGAATATCAAAACACTTTCAAGCAGAGGTTTAAAACATACTCACAAAGAATGTACATTTGAAGCTTGCAATATCATTAGAAAATACACTCAATTCATTATATAAAATGCGTCTCAATGTGTTTTGAAATAAATTATGTGATTTTAATAATCACATTACTTGTTTTATTATATAGTATTGTAAAAGTAGTGCTCTCTCGTTAAAAAATTACTCTTTCCAGTGCTCTTTTAACGACTCATACTATAGAAACCCGATTTTGCACATTAATTATGAAATATAATATTAATTCACAATTTTCTAATAGATACTTTCAACCAGGTACTGTACATGTGTCCCGTTTAGTGCATGAAACATTTCCACTGATTATAAGCTCTAAAGGTTCAAGAGCAGTCTGTCTGTCCACCTGAGTATCCGTTAGGTAAATGTTGATATACATTTCTTAGAGACTTACAACTTGGTGCATAGTTTGGTCCTTGCCCAGGGAAGATCTCTTGAGTTCGCGCTCAAACTGTCAAAGGGCTGTAAAGTTTCCTTTATAGTCAGTTAATTACAGTTCGTTAAGGACTTTAGTTATGATCAATACGGGTCCTTCAATATTCCGTCGTATTCATTGAAGGGACATTCTTGTCATTCTAACCCTACTGTTGATTTTACTCGTCCTAGACACTAAGAACACATTTTACACCATATTGAAATAAGAGCAACAAGAAGACCTATTGAAGGAACAGCCAGTGTTCAATTCTATCACTACTCAAATTTTTTGTAATCCTAAACAAATAATAACCGGACACCTCATGAATAGTGAGCAATGTGTGCAATATTCATTTACTATTATATTTATTTACAAACCATATTAAACATACAAAAACTTTCTTGAAAATAGATACTTCAAATTTATACGAATACTGTTAGTTATTCAATAATTCGGATGTCGTCATAAGTTGCTTCTGTCCTTTTTATAGGAACTTTAAACTAGCTTAAAATGGATACATTTTTTCCTCCGTTATACTAATCTTTCTTAATGCAATCGAATGGTAACTTTACTACGTGACAAGATAGAAGTACGCTAAACCGGAAACACGCTTTGTAGAAGCTAGATGCAAAATTTAAAGTTAGTCTCGCAATATCATTCTCGAGGTGTCCTTCATATAGAGACATGCGCCATCATGAAACTATGTTTTCTATTAACACCTAAACAATAAAAACATATTATCGTAGAACGAGATTAAATTAAACGAATTTTTGCACCTAAATTCAGAAGTATAACATGTTATATTTATGTATTCTATAATTTTCTCGTTGTTATCTTGGTTTACCGTAATGTAAAAATGTTAACGCCTAGCGTTATGCTAGCAAAATCTCATGGAGGAACATGAACCACAATCAAAATCGGTGTTTTTTATATAGAAATAAAGGTTCATGCAAAATATGAAGTCTATAATTCAGTTATTTCCTTAGATATCGTTTGTGCATCTACGCAAACGGAAATGTTTCAAGAGGCCCCGTCAAAGGCTTCGCGGTAATATTTCGATCAGCCAATAATATTTATTATGGTCTTTTCTCATTTCAAAGCTTTTCACGTTGCACTCATTTCACTGGAAGTGTCATCACTTATTTATTTATATAGACAGCCTTTCTTTAAAATTTCATTGAATGTGAGAGACAAATCAAACCTCGATTTTATTCTCAGTTCCCACTTTTATCCACAAACAGTTGTCAGTTAAGCCGTTTACACTCTAAACAGAGCCTAACACAAATCTGTCTCTACTTCGTAAGGCGCTTATCAAGAGTAACAAAATATTTTATTGAGAAAATATTATTTTATTTGCATCAAGTAACTTTCTAATATTCCAGAAATTTGAACTCCAGTACACGTATACCTCATTATTTAAATATAAATACTAAAGCATTTTCGCCAATATCACAATTTACAAGCAGCAAACAATTTGGTTGTTATTGACTGAAGTTTTAGACATGTTGCTTGTCTCAGTTACCTTGCAACAATCGCCGCCGTACCCACTTCACTGTGCCATTAGCAAAGGATTGCACATGCTGCACGTACTGCAGAATACAAAGTTCAAAAAAATATAACTCCATATTAATGGAGTAGAATGTTTGATAGGAAATAATGGATATTTAAGTGCTCAATATTTAGGTACACAAATTTATACAGACTTTTTAGAACATATAAAACCGAATAAGGAGGAGATTCAATACAGTAGAAGGTCAATGGCACTGATAACATGTGCAGCGGTCAAAGACAGGAATATTACTTGAGCTATCTCTAACTCGGATCCGGCTCTACGGCTCTAAGGCACTGGGCATGGTGTACACTGTATGAATGACTGCAAGAGCACGGAATACTCAAGAAAGATCAAGTTCTTCCTTTAAATTTGACTCAGACTATGAGAGATTTGCATGGTTTAAAGTTATTGTAGAATATATTTACCATTTTTGTCTTATAAGCAATAGAATCATTCCCTTTAAAACCCTTCTAAATAAATAAAGTAGAAATATTTAAACATAAATAATGAGCATTTAATTTACTCTATCTATTTTAATAGATAGATAGTAAATTCTATCTATTAAAATATAGTTACTTATACTGCTTTAATTTTTAAGATTTAAAACATACTTTTGTGTTCTTGTTAAGATTGAAAGTGTGATACTGGTTAAATCAATGCTACCGCGGTGAAGTATCGACAAACAAGTCCAGTCACAGTACACCAAGTTTCAAAATGTTGAAAGTTCCGAGTTTAGATCACAAAATTTGGCATCCACAACCATCGTCTTTATGTCACTTACCGGCGGCAACTATTAAAGTCTTTCATAGAAACTCGTTTTATCTTTTTTTAGTTTTTAACCTACGTTGTTTTAAGGAATTGTAAAAAATCAATCATATACATTTATACTACATTTCCTATACGTTTGTAATTTAATAAAACAGTGTTTAATTGTGTAATGATTTATTGTGTTTTAAACTACAGTAGTTTTTACCTCACTAAAAGTTTTATTCTTACATCAGTTTCCGTAAAATATGGCATAATTGTTTGAATGTACCACCCTTCTGAAAAGCATATTTGGAATAGTTTATTTGTATATTTACATTATACTAATAAAAAATATGTTTGGATTTAGCTAACAAAACTAATATGGTTGCTCCAGACATGGATGATAATGCTGCAATACACCAATACATTGATAACTGATCCAGGAGCTCTCTCAAAACTGCCATAAATTAAAAGGGATTTTTTGTAGTAATGCTGATTACTAGAATATAATCGTACAGTTGTAAAGGTAAACCTAGGCTACTAGTGGCTATTGAAGGAATAAATTCTTACTATCCATTAAAGCTCTTACTGGATTGATAGAATTAACTTTACCCACTTGTGTTCAACTTTAGTGATTTACTTATGTAAGCTCTCTGCTTGGAAATCCAATTTAAACTCCCTTACTTCAACAAGTAACATGTAAGTTTTACTTTAAAGATAACATTTCAAAACAAGGCAAAAACAAATGTATTAGCTCAACGTTAATAAAGACTTGAAATTCAGAATTTAACATTTTTTTATATAGGCGACATTATGATCGATAAGTGTGTATTTAACTCATTGTGATTTGGCTGAGCTGTAGAGAATATTCTTACATTGATCTTAGAGTAACCATGAAAGCAGTGAGAAATTACAAAATGTATTAAAACGGTAAACAATCTGAGTACAATCATATGCCATTTTAATATATGACATGCAATAGCATCGAAACCTGTCACAATGATATGACATCCACCTAAATTTTTGAATTTTAAAGAAAAATATGACATTGTCTGTAATTTGTAATTGTGTAGTTTAACAGAACTTATTAGATGTTGCATGGACATATTTTTTAAGTTTTATAAGGCACTATGTCAAGCTCGTACGTAGAACAAGTTTAAAAGAAACATAAAAGTTATCACCTAGATTACGTAATTATATTGATTGATACATATTTTTGAGATCTTTAAATGTTGAGATATTTAAATAAAAATAAATATTATTACAATTTATAATTATACATCATTACCAAATAAGAAGATTAAGTAAAAATCCACACCATTTTGATAACATGGTATTATACTCCTATAAATAACCTTGTAGCAATGATCTAGATTTTGTAGTTACATAAAAAAATGTTTATTGTTTAGAAGAACAGTATTTATTCGTATATTTTGGTCATAAATAAAATTTTTCTAACTCTCAAACCTAAACTTTGTCCTAAACATGAAAAGACCTTTCTCGCCCAATCAAGACATTTAGTTTACATAAGTAAAGTAGAGACTCGACACCGGAAATGATTTATAATGAAGGTGTATTATAAAAAGCGCAGACGGAAATGTTGACGGTTGCTGGTCCGGACACCTCTATATTAACCTGTAAGTCAGACGATGCGACAGAAATAAACGTTTCCTCAATACAAAACTCAATTAAACTTTCTCTAACATTTCCAGTCGGGGAGTGAAGGTACACCTCCTTAATTCTCTGAGAACTTCTTGCAGTCATCTCCCGGGATTACTTATGTCATTATATTTTCTAAACATAAAAGTCAATTGTTTATAAATTTTCTATTTAAAATTGAACATTGTGTTTATAAAATGGGTGCCAATGTGACTATGAAAATGTTAATTTTATTCGCAAATCTTATATTGACCACGACGGATTTAATGCATAATTTTGGATATTTGCCAATATTAAGTGCTACAACGGACACAACGTTTCAAGAACTGAGTTCTGTCCTCTTTTTCAACTTTCAAAAAAATAAAACGAGAGGTTAATCATGCATAAAAATTATAAGCTAACCAAATTATGATGATGCAGTCGTCGAATTCAAAGTTTACAATACAAATTATTCGTCGAAAAAATAAATTTACTTTTTAAGGTCATTAAATGTTATTAGCTATTACCATTTTTCTTACACACAATACCAAGAAGTGTAACAGGTGTACCATAGAAATATATTTTTCTAAAGAAACAAAAAATTGTAAAGGTTAATATACAGGTACCATTAATGGAAAATATTCTCATTTCCATATACACTTTCAAACAATAACATCTTCTAGGTAACTAAATAAGTGAGTCGAAGCCTTAAAGCAGAGATTATTATAGTATTTATGAATACTAATATGATAGGTAACATTTCTGTAAGAAATACTATGTTAAAGTTATAATGAAATACTTTAATTGCATTAGTTACAGGAGTTAAACCATTCAAACGGAAAAGGTGTGCAAAGGTCCAAAGGATCACTGCAGCTAGATAAATATTTACTATCTGTGCGTTTTAACCCACAGATCTCACTGTGACTATTTCAGGGTCTAATATACAGCATTGGATTATTTATATATTGTGTAACTAATATAGTTAAAGGTAAACCCCTATTTTAAAACGTGAATATATGTATTAAATTCGAATAATATTTCAGTTTTTGTTGAAAGATTTCATCCCAGCAGTACATTTAAACGAGATGAAACTCAAACATCCAAACATTTGTATAGATCTATGATAATTAACATTAGTATAGTTTGGTAAAAGAGTACTACTGCCTGTTCTTTGAAATATTTTATCAGTTTTATATCTATTCTAGGAAAGTTTATTTGATACAATACAATATACAACTTTATTGCCCTATTTTTCAACGTCATGTTTTCTTCAGTCTTCCATGATTTTCAAAATTATAGTCATTTGAATCGGTGTGAACAACTAAAATGGGTTATAAGGTTTTATGGAGGTATTGGATCTTTTAATATACCTGTTCTAAGTACTCTCTAAATGCAATAGGTCTTGCTGAGAGAATAATAAGCACAGGAAAGGAAAGATTTCGTTCAGGAAAATACCTGAGTATACTGATAACAAGTGTCATTAGGGACCGTAAAATAATCAGCTCACATAGTTTAAAACTAATAAAAATTCATTTTGAAGTCCGTACCTCTTTTTTCTCGTTGCTAATTACTATCATACTCAATTGTTTGTTGTAATAATTTGTACTAAAAAACATACATAAAATAAAGCTGCCTTCAAATTTATAACACATGGCCATGACGAAATACACTACCTCTCTGTTGTTGTGTCTTACTGGAGAAATCGACCCAGCAACATCTTGAGATCATCTAGTGGCTAATATGGTCAGCTTATAAAAACACAATCTGGCGGAACATTGATGGGAACAGGCACTGACTGTCTCTTGGTATCTGCCACTTCTGCCATTTTCTAACACACCAACACAAACTCAATCTGCCTATGACTATAGGAGTGAAATATATATTGAGAAAGTAAAAGGACAAGGTTGAGGATAATTATATCCAAAAGCGAGATGTATCTATTAGCGTTTATCGTGCCAATCGATTTTTTTATTTGTCAAATCTGAAAATTATAAATAATAATTTTTTATTGCAAATAATGACATTTTTTTAAACATATAAAAAAACACTCAAAATTATTTGTTACAAATAAAATGCTCTACAACATGCCCAAAGATTTTTACCACGTAATTATTGAAACAATCAAATACTATATAGAGTAAAAATTTAGAATCAGGATATTACATTAATATTAATTATATTTTATATTAATACTAAAATATTAATAGTTCATCCAATACGACTCAGCTCATGTGTTCATTTATTACATTTCTCTTTCCTTTAGGAATTGGAGTTGGTGTGGGACAAAATCTCTATTTGCTAATTGCTCGTGATCAACTAATTCCTAACATAATACACATGACCATCTGTTCATAGTGTGCCTAATGGATTAGAGGTGTAAGTGTATGACAACATTATAATATAAATATTACTAAATGTAAAGAATACATAACATTTCTAATTTATTTATATTTCGGGTCGAAATCGAAGGATTCCTCACCAGGCGACTCCATAAATAAATATTTACATAATTTTTATTACAGTTAAAAATACCATATGGTGTAAATATGTAAATACAAAGATTTTAGAAATATTTCAGCCAGTATGAAAAATTAAATACAGCTACGTCCACAAAATCAAAATCAATACACTTTTTTGGTTATTTCAGCACAAATAAATAATTCACTAAAGTTATCCAGGTGGTTTGATGAAAATATGAAACACGGTGTTACATAAAATGTCAAAACAAACAAAAAGTGGCAAATTTTATAGATTAGAAGGAAAACTATAACGGCTTGGATTGTAGATATTAATATTCCACAGTATAATATTTAAATTATCAATGAGACATCAAAGACGATATAAAATATTTTTTGATTAGTAAGCTCCTAGTGAATATTCAGTACAATTTATCACTAAATTGGTTAACTATTAAATATTATCTGGTTTGTCTAAAATAAAAATTCTAAACACAGTTCTAAATAACACAATGGATTTATTTTAAACTGGCAAATTAATAAGTTCAAAGTTTCAGAATTTTTATCACTATATTTTCCACAAAGAATTGACAAACATTTTAGTAAATTTAAAAATTCCTTTGGCAAGAAATAAAAATATTAATCAAATATATCAAACTAAAAATCAGAGCTCTCTTCTAAAATAAAATAATAAATTTTTAAAATAGAAATGAAATACCACTTTGAAATAACTAAAATAAAAATGCTCACTTCTAAGTTCACTCAAAATTCAAAATAAAAATTTAAACTTCTCTTTCCACTATTTGAACCTTAACTTTCAAGTCTCTGCAATTCAGATTACAAGTCTCTCTAACAATTATTAAAGTTCAATTAATTTCCAATTAATAATTCACAAGAAAAACAGTTCCAATTAAATATTAATAAATTACTACTTTTCCAAATTTCAATTTTAAAGTTATTAACAAAGTTCAATTTTAATTCACTTTTCTTGCAAGCCTGAACCAAATGTAACTTGTATGATTCTATTATGCTGTATTGTTCCTCGAGAATAAGTTATTCAGATTGCTCTGTAGTTTCTATGAACTTAATTTTTTCCTATAAAAAAGACAACAAAATTAAATTAATATCAGATCTGGAAGACAATTTCAATAAACGTACAATAAATTTGGTGTTTACCTCAAAATCCCTCGCGGAAAAAATTAAGAAACACGGCGCACTCTAATCAACTTAACTCACTAAATGACCAAAAGAAGGGCGAAAATTATGAGCGGGTGCTTAAATACTTCCCTTTCCAATATCCTTTGCAGGACATCCGTGGTGCTCTCTCATTGGTCAAGCTGTATCATACCAGAGAACAATACTCGTAACAAGACAAGTTCTAATCAAGGCAGTCAACCTGCCTTCCTAACAATTTAAAACTACCAGTACTAACTTGCCAAAGGATTACATGTTCGTTTTTACCCTGACATTTCACAATCTAATCTAAAATTAAATCCCAATATTTCGATCCCAAAATTTTTCATTTAATTTAAGTTTTAATTAAAAAAAAATATTAAAGCAATGTAGCTTTAAAAACGCTACAAAAACGAAATATTTTTAAATACTGAGTTTTCACTCAAGATGTTAAGAATTAACATAAACTATATTTATCAAGTGAAAACTGTTCTATGATCAACATAAATCAAGTTATCAAGTGAAACTGTTCTATGATCAACATAAATCAAGTTATCAAGTGAAACTGTTCTATAATAAACATAAATCAAGATATCAAGCGAAACTCTTCTATTATCAACATAAATCAAGTTATCAAGTATCATAAATTATCTCATTTACAATAAAATTGTTGTTTCAAAATATCAATATACGTTCACATAAATAAAATTAAAGCTAATAAAATTTTAAATGTTTATGTCATTCGTTTATATTGTTTGAGCTAGCGGTACTCAGCTACAAATATATTTGTTTGAATCATCTATAAAATTAATTATAATCACTTCCTTCCATAGAATAATGCCCTTGTAACGTTACAAATATTTATTTTCATAGAAGATTTAGTGTCGAGTTGTTTGTTTACGCTTGTTGAGACTGAACTTGGTAATGAAGTAAGCTTAGCAAAGTAAAGTGTCTATTAAGTGTCTCTACGTACTCTACGAACAGTTGTTGCGCTAATTAGAAGTTTACATGTTACTAAGCAACCTTATTTGTTGAACTTTCACAAAAATGTCAGATAGGTTTCGTAGAAATCTATAGGTAGAACTAATATTCCTCCGTGCGTTATGATATTCCTGGAAATATCTACATCTTCTCCTGAAATACAAAATGCATAATTTATAAGTTTTTGAAGATTTGTGTTTATGCAATAAACTCGTGCTTGTTAATGCATTAAGACCTGCAGCAACAAATAGTTTATTTAAATTCAGTGCTTTACGGAAATATTAATTAAACAGTCCTTGAATAACTTTGATAGCTAGATGGATTTAGTGTCTTAATATTAAGCCGCTTGTATGCTCGCACATCTTTTATCTCAGCTGACACAACTCATATTGCACATAAAAATTAATAGAATTTTAACAAATTTCTTATATTTATATACTTAAGTTTCTATATTTATTTTAAACGGCAGGAATTGAACATGTTGAAGTAAAAACGCCACTTATACTTAGTACTTATACTAAATTGAATTGCACACTAATACAGTTTTTTAAGGACTATAGATTTTAGTTTACCAAAAAACGTTTTTAGGCGTAAATCATTAAATAATTTTCAAGTTAATACGCCCGAAAACAATTTTTAAACTTACAACAGCTAAACTTGACAGCATTGCGTTAAGAATGATCTGGATGCTTGATCAGTGAGAGGTATGAGTGAAAAGGCTGTAGATTTCTTAAACTTTCGCTCGGCTGTGATGCCATATAGATTATTAATTTATATTATCTAAAACAAGCGCTTATTTTCATTCATTCATATGTGGATATTATACAGACCAAAGTTAAAGATTTCTAAAACCATTGTATTCATCCTATTTATACTATTTCAATTTTTTATTTAAATTAGCCTTCTGTTGTAAGGAAAATGATTTGCAAAAAATGTGTATTGAGAACATAACTTTCTCTATTCTTCAAGGCAATATCAGGATTTACTACAAAACGCTAAAGAATTTATAAGAAAGAAAATCGAATAAAATATTTCTAATTTTATTATTGGTAAAATCTGTGATAGTGCTCTCACGTGTAAACAACACTCCAGTTCTCCAGCTCCAGCTCCAGTGAACCGGACAAGTCCCAGAAAGTGTTACTCCTGCAGAGTGTGTTCTGTATATGACACTTTTCCTGTCGAGGGTAAACCATGTCAAAGGTATTGAAGTCTTAGAAGATTTCATGAATATTTTCTCGTGCTTCTTTTTTATCTTTCTATTACGATTGAGCAGTTGTACTGATCGCCAAAAAAAATGGAAGAAACATCAATACCGCTTACTAATCAAAACATTTATTTTGAATTGGAGATTATACAAAAAGTAGAATTTATCAAATAACACGTTGAGATAACTGAAATTTATAATGTACTAAAACCGTAAATAAATAGATGGTGCAGGATAAAATAACTTTACTACACATCTTACATTATTTGAGACGTAGCTTCACGTTTAGATATTAATTTTTTTTTTTATTCATTCGAACAGTATTTAGTAAATGGGTTTGATGAAAAGATTTTTAGGAATAATCACGTTGCAATAATTTTCAGGAAGCAAATGATTCTTCGCTAAATTTATAAAATTGTTTGCTATTTTCTGTTAATGAACACTTTTATTTAAGAGTTTTTTCAACTGAGATTTCTTCCAGTATCTTTGTAAACATATAATTCGTACAGATGGTATGAGTATTTTTTATAGATAGTCAACAATAATCAAATTTAAAATATTTTTGTCTTAATTTAACAGTAATTAGAAGTAATTTATTAATATAACTTACACTTCTTACTAAATAGATATTCGTCGTGACTAGAAAAAAATCTACGGAGAATACCAAAGAAACTCTTTCGTATGATTTCTAGATAATAGTTTTTTATATTTATTAAACTATTGCACGGAATGATTAAAATAATTTGGATTGTTTTAATTAATATTTCATTGAATACTTCTAGAAGTATCCGATACTTAAAATATACTGGAATAAATTATCACTAATGCAGACTACGGTTTCACGTAGAATGTCCAGACACAAAAACGGTGACGGTATCCCCACCCTGTTGTCTACTATGGCGAAACTAAAGTAATATTTCTTAATCTAAGTTCCTTTACTGTATAAACTTTACTTAATTTGACACCTCTGGATACCGGTTAAAATACTAGTTCGTCTTTTGATAAATACCCGAACTTAATGGCAGGCATAGTGGATTTTTCACTCGGTTTCTGCCAGTTTAATGGCAGTTTAAGCACATCAAAAGCAGAGATGCGCATTTATTATATGTACGAAAGGACGAAACACATGGTGTTGGATATCACACTGAATCTTTAATAATTGATACTTGATTTTCAAAGTTTACCTATAAGTTTAATTGTGGCAGTTAATATCTACGAGCACTACTTCTAGGTGTAAATATAAAACAATATCTTGCCACGTTGCTGCAAAAATATAGTAATAATGAGTATCTTTGGGGTAGGCCTAATGCTTCCTATGTTCTTTGATATTTTTGCCTACGAACTTGATCTATTACTAAACATTTAAATTTGAATTCCCTTCAAGTCAATGTCGGCACACACGCGCGGGCTTCAGCATCTTGGCTCGACATTGTAATTGTAGTCGGAAAAAGTGGAGATTTGTAGACTAGAAGTCTATGACATGAATACTAGAAATACTTGAGGTTGTTCTCATAGTTCGAGAGCACTCGTAAACTCGCCTATATGAAAATCACGAAGGTATTAGCAATTTATCGAGACATCTTATAATCACGACAACGTGGTCTCGTCAGAAGAAACATCACCACTACTATTATATGTATTAACCTTCCAAGTAATATATATTAAAACGTAAGTTACTTTACTATTTACAACTTTATTTTATATTACATTCAAATTAGATTACTTACGGACAAGTCACGCGAGTTGTTGCTCTGCAGCAAGATGTTTAGCTACAAAGATCGTGAGAGAAAAGAATATTACGCGTGCCAAGGTTATTAATCCGCCAAGAATTTAATTCCAAGAACATCAGATTAAACTTGCTAAACCAGTAATGAGTTGCTAAAACAGGGTTACAAAAAATATATTATATAAAATTAAACTAAATAACGGTACAAGTGTGATGAAACATAGTTATTTTAAAATTATAAAAAAGGTTGGTTGCAGCAGCCTCATAACAGATGAAATTACACTTGTAATGGTCCAAGTCCAACAATCCTCTGAGGGTGGATCATCCTTTGTTGATTCCTAGCAATCATTCAGCTGTTGCTAACACTGCCTGGTTCCGGGGCGTTTATTTCAATATCATTTCTGTCATCATCTGGTATTTATTTTAGAATAATATTTTTAATCTGTTTTCGATTGAATAATGTAAAATTTATTATGCTCAGCCTCTGGTTAATACAAACAGGATGCCACTCTTCAAATCACGTGGTACAAATTACCATTTGATGAGGACATTTCTGTTGACAAAATTGTCGACACATCTTTCAAAATGTGTCTTAATAAAATCGCGTATGCTTTAAGAATAATTACTAACTTTATAGCATAATATAATTTAAAATATCCAATTCAGATTGAAAATAGATGTATAAATCTTTCCATTCTGGCTTAAGCAATCGTTAAAAATGTTTGAAATGTTCTTAAAAACCAACTTATTAAAGTATGGCGAGTAATTCCTTTACTATAAAAAATAGATTGTAAATTTAGGATATGTTTTAATTTTTCATTAAAAACTCTTATTTTTATTTAATAACCAGTAAGACATTATGTATAAATAATGAATGAATAGTTACTATTTCCATAATAATATTCAACAATCAATATACTTTTAAATTATTAGCTTAAGCATGATTATCAACAATATACACAAAACCTCCGAAACGATTTGCTTAGTTTTCAAGAAAATCATTTCGTGAATAATTATAGGACATATTTTAAATATTAAACACTTAAAATAAATTTTACCACAGTGTTTTTAAGGTAGATTTCATGTATGGCTAAAGTCCTCTTTCTACTTCCTATGTTAATATACTTGCAATCTGTAGTGCGAATGGCGTAAAAGGATGGTAGAATGTTTCACCAAGTTTTGCAAAAGTTGCTTATAATGATATTGTAATATTAGAATAAACGATATATATTCATTCACGTATACATTTCCTCTGTATAAATTTGTGTTCTAGATGTCTTACAGAGATGCAGCCTTGTTGTTTTACCGGGTCCAATTCAACTCAGTGTAAACTATAAACCAAGGATTATTTTAACAAAATATGGCTTTTGTAAAACTATAACTAGCAGCTTCACTTTCAAAACTCGCATAGCGGTCTATATTACACAAAGGCCAAATTGAAATAAGATTCGCCCAGTAAGATATCACTCACTTAACTCACTTTTTTCTATTTTTTGTGTTTTATGATTGTCGTAAGGTGTTGGACTGTTTCCTTAATAATCCTTCACTAAAATCTGTTCTAAATACTGCTTTTAATTGTATGATACACTGTCTTGCTCTCTTGGAACCGATTTACGCTGAATTATTATCTAAAGTGTCAACTTAGATTCAAGCTTTAGTTAAATTATGATTTTGATAGTTATTAAAATCAAATGTACACAGATATTGAAATATATCACTGCATTTACACATAATCTATTTTAAAGTATTGCATTCGTCCACTATTTATATCGCTAATAGCAATACAAATGATGTACAGTCTATTGCGAAGTTATTATACGGTAGAGCCATGAACTCTAAGCTAAAATGAATTTCTAATAGTTTTTTTATTTCAGAAGCTAGGAACATTCAGCTGTCTTAAGAACAGGATATCCTAAAAAACTGTAATCTTCTATAAGCTAAAAACTTCCGAGTCTGGTTATATCCCTAGTCTGAATCTTTTTGGAAGGTGCAATTCTCATATAACAACAACATTCACATCTAGAGGTTAGAAGCTTCCTTGAAATTTGATTTTATGGCTCTCTTGTAAGATCCAGAGTCGCAAAAGGTGTGAGTGGCTATAATCCTCAAAAAATTCATTTCTCTCACAAATTTGCTAAAATAATATGCCAGAAAATTCAAAAAAGCAATTGATTGACGCTTTCAGATGTTAGAATTCCAAAACTTTAATTACTAAAAAACCAACTATAAAATAATAAATTTGCAAAATAATTTCAGAAGAAGTAGCAGAAGCCAAAATTTCTAGAAACGTTTAAAGTTTGACAAGTTAAAAAAGCTCCAAAAAAGTCTTAATTTTGAAGGAGGCAAGATGAGTTACAGTAAGCATTTCCATGTAAAAATGTCAATACAATCGATAGAATAGTTCATGGTGTGAAAGAAAAACAAAACAAACAAAGGCACTTTCGCAATTATATTATATTAGAATTATAAAGTAATGATTACCATGTCACTACCCATTATCTGAACTCTACATAAATACCCCTAGCGTACCATACAATAACGCTCGTTTCATAATTAAACTCCTTGAAGTTCGTATCCCGCAGCGTCATCCATACAACGTTACATCACGACATTGTATAGCGCTCCAGTGATGGTTCTTGTACACAAAAGGCTCCCTTGTAAATTTAGTGCACTGCATTATCAGACAGTAACTTATATTGTTTAGCTGATTTAGTTTGCTTATTACAATTATTCTTATAATTGCATTTATTTCAAACTTAAAATCAATAAATATGAGATATTTATCCCACATTCTACATCATTGTGTAAATATTTAATAGCGCCAACAGTAGACATACTATCAGCTTTATATCCAATCTTCAACTGTCTAGGATTATCCAATCTTCGTTCTCCGTCTTCTCCCTTGCTCCTTCTTCCTCTCCCCTATCCTTCACCATCTTATCCATCTTCCTCTTACCCTTGCCATCTCCCTCCTCTCACCACCCCCCCCCGTCACAAATCTCACTCTCCCTCTCTCTTTGCCACTCTCCCTCTCTTCTTCTCCCTCTCCTTTTCTCCTCACTGTCAACCCCTACCTCTCTCACTCTAGCCCTCTTCTTATGTATGTTTGTTTGGTAATGGAAAATGTTTTTATGGTATTTTTATTTAGTTTGTCAAATAAAATATGTGAATTAAAAAAATATTATCGGATTTGTTGTGCTTTTGGTTTAAGTTTAAAATTGTTGTTATATCTTTCAAAGTAAGAAAAGTATTCGTTTTTGTAAATAGAATAAGAGTTAGGTGTAAGAAAGGACCATGAAGTCCTAACTTCGCCTTTTTACTAATAAAGAAAATCAATCAACCAATTCCGCTCTCTACTTCTCCTTCTCATTCTCTAATTCTCCCTTGCATTATCTCCTTCTTCCTCCCATTATCTCCTTCTACCTCTCATACTTCCCATTGCTCTTTCCCTCAACCCCTCTCCTTACTATATTTGTCAATTAAGCATGAAAGAGAGAGGAGGTTAAAAGTACAAAAACAAAGATATTGTTATACATAGAATAAGCAATTGACCTGTGTCGATAGCACTAAATTTAAATAAGAACAAATTAAAAACAAGGACACTGTCAATGGTGTCGTCTAGACACTCTACGTGGCTGCCGCTTAGATAAGTATCCGCATAGTGACCCGGCAAAGAAGCCCGATAGTCGGTTGTTGCTTGTTCGGATGTGATCTTTTAACCCCTTGATCACCAGGTTTAAGTGTTAGAGAGGGCATCTTAGCCAATCTTTAGTTTACTTTGCTCTGCAATGCTTATATACTACAATAACACACGATTCAGGTACCAAAATGTGTTGAGATGGAGGACATTCTTTAAAGGCTCCTTTAGTGGTTATTTTAAATCTATCTTTGCCTAAGCTTTATGTGCCGAAGGACGAGGAGATTGTATATTCTTTGTTTGCAAAGTACCTCAAAGGACTAAATTTTTACAGTTACTGAAACACAATCTATACCCTCGCCTGCTGTAATAATTGTAAAATAAAATTATAAAAAATAATTAGAACTGTAAAAATAATTTAACAACACAACCAAGATTACCTCTTATTCACCCACTACACAAAGCAGTTCGCACATACTTAATAACTTGAACTTGGAACTTGGTTGGAACTTAAAAAATTTGTAATTAATATGAATTTACAGTAACGCAAGTGCTTATGAAAAATTGCAGAGTAGCAATATGTAGTATTCTTAGTAGAACTTTTATAGAATAGTGTGACTAACGTATTATTGAATTCAAGGAAGAAAATCATTCTACTATAATACTTTTAGATATATATTCGAATCTGAGAACTCGGTCAATCGAGTCTAATCCAATAAATCGGATCGTCCAACTTGTTGCAGTCTATAGACCTACAGTATTGCGTTCTTCTTATTGGACTTCTAGAAAAACTTTACTCATCGCAAATATTTCTTGTTGGCTTCTCTTTTATATTTATTTGGAAGATAATATATCAACTATTATAGCTATAATAGATTTTAATGAAGATACTTTTACAAATACAACTCTTGATAATTGGGTTTAATTGAATAATTACTAAACTTTGAAAGGCCCAATTTTTTGTGATAATTCAAATGCTGTTTTGCGTGTTTTTGACTTAGTATTAATTACTGATTACAAAATACATTAATTAACCACAATTAGGCTTTATATTTGTTCTAAGTAGCTTATTTACTACATGTACTATATGTATTACCACCGGTTAATACAACAACACACATGTTATATGTTGGATGGATTGCAGGTTAAATATGGAACCTGTTATCCAGACATGTAGAAATGTTAATCGCCAAGGACAATTTTACAATCATTAGAGCACGTGTAGATTCCCGGGCTGTTGATGACAAATCTACATATTGGTTTGGACCTTTTAGTCTCATAAACATTACTAAAGAAATTTGCAACGCTCTTGTAGGACAGACCCGTTTAAAACAGGTAAAGAAAACGAGAAGATCTTTGAACGGCTGTCACTTTTCACTCGGTTTATCCGTTTGAGGTCGTGCTTGCGGCTCTGTACTCTACTAATAAAGATCTTTTATTTGATATGCATATCGACCTATGCCTTTACATTTTAGATTTTCTTCTGACTCCTAGCGGGCCGCCCCCCTGAGGAAGTACGGATCATTGGAAATATGTGATAAAATAGATTTTTTATGTCCAGTAAACTTTGTGTAAGTTTTTGTAGCTGTATTTTAAAATATTTAGAAAAATATTAACCGATCCGGGACTTTTTGGACACCCTGTATATATTTATATTGCCGCATTAGACAATGCATTTACGTCAACAAAGCTTTGAACGATATCTTATATAACAATTAACTTGTTTCAGACACATAAAGGCATGCTCTCTTACATGTTAAATGCTGGCATTTCAATATCACAGTTCCTTAACAGATGTCCCAAACTTCTAACATACTTCGTTCAATTACACTAAATAAAATTCATTATGATGATAAGAGAATCATTCAATAAAGATATCGACATTTTCTGATATTGTAAAACCACGTATTGTTTTCCTTACATTAGGTTTGGTGTTTTATGTGTTTTTTTAAGTATTTGCAGTAAAATTAGATTTAAATTTTAAATATTATTGCAGTTTACTATGGAAATATGATTACGTTATTATTATAATCTATACTTTTATATGAAGGTGTTTTTAGAAGTATAGTTTAAAACTTGTATTACTATATTTATTTGTGAATTTAATGCTTACTCTCTTTAACTTGACAACCTTAAGTTTTGTAAACATGCTCAATAACAAAGTGATTTTTTTATGTTATTAAGTTTTTTTACGAATGCAAAGTCAACCAGAACACCACTTCAGCGGTATAACAAGCGTAGGTATAAACTCCGTTTCAACTAAACCCTATCCCTATTTTTGTGGCCAAAGGATGGATATAAAATTAATTAAATTAAAATCTGTGAAATTATTTGTTGTGCTTGAGGTACCTCATTGTTATAGGTCTCTTGACACAATTTTTAAAAAACTGTATAGTACTTTTTTGTGTACATGGCGTTAAAAATAATAAAAAGACGGCTTTAGGTTTTTTTTACTTTATTGAAAAAATTTTTAAAAATCCAAATTTTACATAAACTGCCACAAAATAATTGTAAAAGTTCAGTTTCGAAAGGTTAAATTTTCAATAATTATAAAATTATATTTTTTAAATCTTTATCAAAAAAACTAACCATATGGTTTTCATTAGACCTAAAGCTAGTAAAAACCTCAATTGTTGTGTATTATATCTTTGGGTTTTATCTCAAGCGGTTATCGGTTCTGTAGGCAAAAATTACCTGGGTTAAGGAGGTCAGGTTCACCCTGTAGAGATAGATACAGTACGTCTTAAGACAATCTTTATTAAAGCAAAGTAATGATATCCACGTACCTTGAGCCCAATATCTACTTATTTTCCAAATCTCGCCATTCCAGGAAGTTTTCAAATAAATATGAACCGATAGGTCTATCTTGTCATCGATTCAAAGCCCGCCAGTCCGTCTGTCTACTGTTCGATATCGTTTGAGAGAAAGAATCAAAAGATTCTAAACTTTGGTACATTAGGGTCCTCATGCTTCGAGAAAAAAAAACTGTTAATTTTGGCATCAATACAGGAATCTATATATATATATATATATATATATAATATATATATAAATATATATATAAGCAATCTCTTTTGCTGCTTTGCCTTCTTCTATAGTATAACAAGTGCACTACAGAAAATCATGTTAAGTGGGAAGTTTAAAAACTTTTATTTTGTTATTATGAACTGATTTAAAACATTGGCAATACAATTACTTATGTGACTTAGTAAGGAACACGCCCACTAATAATAATTTTTTTGCTGTTTTACAGCTTCTCAATTTGATGAAAGTTGTGTCACGTTTGAAATTATATTCTAAACAATTAACCCAAGGGGTAATCAACTTTCTAATGTATATTAAGTACAACTTAAGGAAAAATAATGATATAATTATATTTTCCAATATTGATTTAAATGTTTTTTTCTACTTTGGTTTATTTATATTTGAATATCCAACATCACGTGTTATTGGGCTTAAGTATTATTTTCAGTTTCTGATTACAAAAAGAGTATGGAAAATATTTGTTTAGTAGTATAGACAACAAGGCCCACTACAACTGGAATGTTTTATGTGCTATATGTGATAAAACCTACACTTAAATGAATTTATTCAATGTCATTAAAAGGGAAGAAGAATTCAGTTTTTTCCATCGTTAGAAAAATTAAAGGTGAATATTGCCCGTGTTTACACTGTTTTCAAACAAAACACGTGTAGCATAATGAGTTTGTTTGTTATTAATATAAAATAAATAACTCTACACAGTTTGTTTATTGTTCTTGTTACAATATAACATGGCATTTAGCATCATAAAAAACAAAGGTCTATGGCCATATATAAATAATATTTTATTTCTGTTGTTTTTTTTCATATTTTAATATCAGCCAAATGGGTGGGTTGTAGTTTACTTACTTAGTATTAAAAATTCTATTAAAGTCTTGCAGTTTTTTTAGTGACTACTATGGCGTCTAGATTTATTTTAAGTATAAGGTGCAAATAAAGTGAAATTCGTAAATAATGAATTAAATCTTTAAAGTTATATTTTTTATAAGATTTTAAAAACAAATATTTTTGGTGGGGGGGGGGGGGGGTGGGGGGGGGGGGGGGTGGGGGGGGGGGGGGGTGGGGGGGGGGGGGGGTGGGGGGGGGGGGGGGTGGGGGGGGGGGGGGGTGAACATATTTATATTTCTTGGTTCTTGTTTAACTATAAGTTAGAAGTAGTTCGATTAATGTAACTTACAATTCCTTACTGAATAATTATTCGTTCGTGCACTAGAAAAATAACTCTACGGAGAATACCACAGTAATACTCTGTAGTATGTAATTTTTTAGGTAATAGTTGTATTTCTCATTTATTATTATAAACTATTTCGCACGGGAATGATTAAAAATAATTCTAATTGTTTTTAGTTAATAATTGCACCTGAATTACCTCTAGAAAGTAATCCGATAGTACTAAATATAACGTGGTAATATCATTATTACTATTGCTAAACGTAAGGTTCACGCAAAATGACCAGACATCTAAAAGGGTGACGGTAATCTCCCATGTCCCCTAGTTAGATCCCTAACTATGGCGCGAAAACTAAAGTACGTATTTCCTTATTCTAAGTTCCTTTACTTGTATTGTAAACCTTTACTTTAATTTGACAACCTCCGAATAGTACAATGCGTTTTCAAATTTACTAGTTCCATCTGTTTGATAAATACTCTAACTTAATGGCAGGCATAGTGGATTTTTTCAACTACGGTTTCTCTTCATTTTAATGGCATTTTAAGCACATCAAAAGCAGGAAAATGCGGCATTTAATACCTTATGTGTACACAAAATTGGACGAAAATAACACATGATGTTGGATATCCGCTAAAGGCTTTTAATAATTAATAACTTCGATTTGCAAAGTTTACGTTATAAGAGTTTTAATTGCCAAAATTATAAAACCTACAAGCACTACTTCTGGATGTAAATAACATAAAACAATACCTTGTCAACGTTGCTGCCAAAACATAGTAATAATGAGTCAATCTTTGGGTTGGGCCTAATGGTTCCAAATGTTCTTTGGTTTATTTTGCCTACGGACTTTCAGCCATCCTGGCTCGGACGTCTGCAACTGTTAGTACGGAATAAAAAAAAAGTGGTAAGAGTTTGGAGACTATAAGTCTATTTTAAAATGAATCCTGGAAGGTTACTTGAAGTTGGTTGTTTTTCATTAGTTTTGAAAGCACTCCTAAACTCACCTATATGACAATCACGAAGGGGTTGTAGCAATTTATCGACACTTATTATAATCACGGACAACGTGGGTCTGCGTCAGAAAGAACATCACCACTACTTATTAGATCCTACCTGTATTAATCTTCCAAATAAAATAATTATTTTTTTTGTTTACTTTACATTAAAGTTCAAAATTAGATTACTTGACGGATAAGTCACTGAGAGGTTTGCTTTTGCAGCAAGGATGTTCAGCTAGAAGGTTTGACGAGAGAAAAGAATATTAACGCTTTGCCAATTAGGTTATTAATCTGCTAAGAAGTTTAATTCCAAAGAACATCCAGATGTAAACCTTATTGCTAATATCGTTAACCGAACGTACCAGTTGTAGCAAGAAATGTGGTTACAGATACCATGCAAATTAAATTAACCGGTAACAAGTTGTAATGAAACGTAGTTATGTTGTAAATTATACAAAATTTGGTGGTTGCAGCCAGCCTCAGAAACAGATGAAATTACAGGATTTGTATTGTCCAAGGTCCAACAATCCTCTGAGGGTGGATCATCCTTTTTTGATTCCTAGCATACATGCAAGCTGCTTGTCAACACTACCTGGTTCCGCGGTTACCAATATCATATTCTGTCAACATCTGGTATGATGGAATTTTAGAATAATATTTTTTTAAATCTGGTTTCTCGATTCAATTGTGTAACATTTACTACGCTCAGCCCTACTGGTTTAAGACAAACAGGAGGACACTCTACAACTCACATGGTTACAAATTACCATTTGATATGAGGACATTTCAGGTTTTGAACGAAATTGTCGACAACATCATTTCCAAACTGTGTCTTATATTAAAATTCGCGTATGCTTTTAAGAATAATTACTAACTGTTATAATAAAAAGAATTTAAAAATATCCCAATTCAGTGTTTCAAAATCAGATGTTTAAATTCTTTTACATTTTTGGCTAAGCAATTGTTGATAATGTTAGTAAGTTGTTCTTAAAAACCAAACTTATTCCAGTATAGCCGGAGTAACTCCTTTTATTATGAAAACAGGATTGTTAAATTTAGGAAATATTTTTATTGTTCCATTAAAAACTCTTATTTTTATTCAATACAAACAATAAAGAAATTAATAGATCAATAAATGAAATGAAGGGTTACTATTTCCAAAAATTGAATATTCAACAATCAAGTACACCTTTGAATTACCTTAAGCATGATAATCAACCAATATACACGACAAACCTCCGAAACGATTTTGCGTAGTTTTCAATAAAATTCATTTTGTGAAGTAATTATAGGGACATTATTTTACTATATTAACAAACTGAAAACTACATTTTAACCAAGACAGTGTTTTAAAGGCTTTAGAATTTCACTGTTATGGCTAAAGTCCTCTTACTACTACATCCTATGAATGTCGTGAAAGGCCTGGACGAAGGTTTTGCCAAGTTTTTGTAAAAATTGCTTATAATGATGTAGTAATATTAGTAATAACCGAGTATATTTCACTCACCTCTGACCATTCCTTCTGTATATCATTTGTGTTCTAAAATGTCGTTTTAGAGATGCAGCCTTGTTTGGTCTTAAAACCCGGATTCTAGTTGAACTCAGTGGGTAAAACTATAAGGCCCAAGGATTATTTTTGACAAAATATTGGCTTTTGTAAAATCTGTAACGTCGCAGCTTCACTTACAAATGCGGGTCAATATTACAATACTTTTCAACATGCCTCTAAATGTTTTATACTAACCTATCTTGTGGTTGTTGGCATTCGTCATAACAATGTTTTTTCAAAATTTTTAAAACTGCTCCATAAAATCCACCAAAATTGTCCACGTAGATAGAGAATGCTTCAAGCTTGATTGATAGAGGACTACCAATAATAAATGTTTTTACATTTAGGACTTTATGTTTCCATTCGTGGAGTTTTTGTGTTAAATTAATGGCATGTAGGATCCAATCTTCTTCCAAGTTTTCTTATAATGCTTTACAACTGTTGAAAATTCATAATGCTATTGTTACCTACATTACTTTTCATCGTGGATTCTTTTCCCCACTGCCTGTAAAAAAGATTAATACCATTATTCATTGTTAATTTAAAAGTAATATGGATATAGAAAGAGGTGGGGCATACACAAAGGAAAAAAATTGGGATAAAGGATCCGTACAGTAAGGACCAAACACTCAACTTAAACTCAATATGTTTCTCCCCCTCCCCCCCCGGCATCTCGCCCCCCACCTCTCACACCTTCCCCTTCGATTTTTCTTTTCCTCTCTTCTTTCCTCTCCCCCCTCCAATTTTTTTTTTTTAGTTTTTCCCGTAACTCATATTTTCCATTCCAATCACTTTTTTCCCTCCTTCCTTCCCTTTCTCTCATGTTTCCTCCCCATTTTCTCCATTTTTTTTATATATTTTTCTGTGTGTTTTGATTGTCGTTAAGGCGTTGGTCTGTTCCCTGCATATTCCTTCAGTAAAATCTGGTTCTACAGACTGCTTCCAATTGTAATTAATACTCTGTTCTGCTCTCTTGGGGTCGATTGCGACTCCGAATGTATAATCTAAAAGTGTCAACTTTAAATTTTTTCAAGCTTTTTAAAAACTAACATTATTATCAAAAATATAAATTTTGATAGTTTTAAAGTTCTAAGTTTACCACAAGGTATTTGAAATTATATCACTCACTGCATTTACCGACATAATCTATTTCAAAGTTTTGGATTCCTCACCATTTTTACCGCTAATACAATAGACAATGATGTGAATATCTATTGCGAAAAAAAGGGTTTTTTTTTTTTGTTATAACGCGCAGGAGCTTTGAACTCTAAGATAAATTTTATATTTCTAAAAGTTTTATTATTTCAGAAGCTAGGAACACTTCCAGCTGTCCTTAAGAACCAGACAATCCTAAAAACTGATAATCTTCTATCAAGCTACAAACTTCCGAGGCTGCTTAGATCCACTAGTCTGAAATATTCTTGGAAAGGTGTAGTTCCCCGATACCAACCAAAATTCACATCTAGAGGTTAGAAGCTTTCTTTAAATTTGTATTTATGGCTCGTCTTTAAAAGATCCAGACTTCGCCCAAAGGTGGTTTGTGGCTATTGAGCCTCTAAAATTTCTTTATCTCACAAATTTGCTAAAAAATAATATTGCAGAAAGAAAAATTCATAAAAGCAATTGCTTATGAGCGGATGCGCGTTTTCCTGCACGCAATGATCTAGACTATCATCATAACCATTCAATCTCATTAAGTACTAATAACCAAGTATAGGAGATCAAGAAAATCTGAATAAATTGATATGCAAAATAATTACAGGGATAAGTAGCAGGAAGCCTAAATTCCTTAGAAACTGGGAAGTTTGAACCCAAATCAAGTCGTAATTTTAAAGAAAGGCCAGATGAAGGTGACAGTAAGAATTTCCATGTTAACAATTTCAGTACAAATGGGTAGCTAGAATAGTTTCATGCTGTGAAAGACAAGCAAACAAAAAAAGGCATACTCTTCGCAATTATAATATATTAGAATGTATAAATTTAATGATTTAACCAATGTGCACTACCCATAATTCTGGAAAACTCTACCATAAATACCTCCCCTCAGCGTACCATACAATAACGCATCAGTTTCAATAATTAAACTTACTTGAAGTTCGTATCCCGCAGCGTCCATCAATACAACGTTACATCACGACATTGTATAGCGCTCCAGTGATGGTTTCTTGTACACAAAAGGCTTCCCTTGTAAATTTACTGCACGGCAATATTAGAACAGATAACTTACCATTTTTTAGTGGTGATTTAGTTTATTTATTACAAATATTTTTTTAAATTATTATTTATTCAAACTTAAAAATCAATAAATATGAGATATTTATCCCACATTCTACAGCATTATGTAAACATTTAATCGCGCCAGAACAGTATAAAATACTAAGTCAGAATTATATCCAATCTTCAACTGTAGGGTATCCAATCTTCTTTCTCCGTCTCCAACTCCTTCTCCCTTGCTCCTTCTTCCTCTCCTATATCCTTCACCAAATTACCCATCTTCCTCTTACTCTTGCCTTCTCCCTCTCACCATCCCCCCCCTGGCAAAAAACTCACTCTCCCTCTCTCTTTGCCACTCTCCTTCTCCCTCTCCCTTTCTCCTCACTATCAATCCCTCCCCTTCTCTTTATGTATGTTTTTTGGTAATGGAAAATGTTGTATGGTATTTTAAATAAGTTTATAAAATAAAATATGTGAATAAACAAAATATTATAGGCATTTTTGTAGTTTTGGTTTAAGTTTAAGATTAAGATTTTTGATCTTTCAAAGTAAGAAAAATATTCGCTTTGTAAATAGAATAAGGGTTAAGTTATAAGAAAGGACCATGACGTCCTAACTTCACCTTTTTAATAATAAAGAAATTAATCAATAAACCAATCCCGCCCTCTCCATCTCCCACTCATTCTCTAATTCTCCCTCTCATTATCTCCTTCTCCCTTCCATTTTTTCCTTCTACCTCTCATACTCTCCCATTGTTCCTCCCTCAACCGCTCTCCTTACTATATTTGTCAATTAAGCATGAAAGAGAGAGGAGGTTATAAAAATATGGTCATGGACAAAAGTAAAAAAAGTGCAAAACGAAAAGATATTGTGTACATAAAATAAGCAATAACCTGTGTCAATAGCATTAAATTTAAATAAAAACTAATTAAAAACAATTTGGCACTGCCAATGGTGTCATCTAGATACTCGACGTGGCTGGCCGCTTAGATAAGTAACCGCAGAGTGATCCTGCAAGAACCCCAATAGTCGGCCATTGGTTTGTTCAGATGCGATCTTTTAAGCCCTTAGTCACCAGGTTAAGTGTTAGAGAGGGCATCTTAGCCAATCTTTTAGTTTACTTTACTTTGTAATGCTTACATAACTGAAATAACAGACGATTCAGGCACCAAAATGTGTTGGAGACGGAGGAAATTCTTTAAGGGCTCCTTTAGTGTTTTATTTTAAATCTATTCTTTGTCCTAAGCCTTATGTTGCCGAAGGACGAAGAAATTGCATGTTCTTTGTTGTCCTTCAAAGATTGAAAATTTATGTCGGTTATTGCATACAATCTATACCCTCTACTTCTGTAAATAATTGTAAATAAATAATAAGAATTATTCCGATTCATAAAATGTCCCAAAAGAGTTGTTTATCGAAGAAAATAATTAGAATTGTAGGAACAATTTAAACAACACGACCAAGATTTTAGCTATTCTTCACCCACTACACAAAGCAGTTCCGTACATACTTACCAACTTAAACTTGGAACTTGGTTGGAACTTAAAAAAACTTTGTAATGAATATGAAATTACAGTAACGCAAGTGCTTATGAAAATTGCAGAGTAGCAATATGTAGTATTGTTGTAGAACTTTTTAGAATAGTGTGACTAACGTAATACTGAATTTAAGGAAGAACAACCATACTACTATAATACTTTTAGATCTATATTTCAGTCTGAGAACTCGGTCAATCGAGTCTAATCCAATAAATCGGATCGTCCAACTTGTTGCAGTGTATAGACCTACAGTATTGGTTCTTCTTGTTGGACTTCTAGAAAAACTTTACTCATCGCCAATATTTCTTATTGGCTTCTCTTTTATATTTATTTGAAGAAACTATTTCAAAATATTATAGATATAATAGATTTTAATGAAAGATAGTTACAATACAACTCTTGATAATTAGTTTAATTAGTAAATTTTGAAAGCCCGATTTTTTTGTCATAATTCAAATGCTGTTTTGCGTGTTTTGACTTAGTATTAATTACTGATTAAAAATAACATTAATTAAACTACAATTAGGCTTTATATTTGTTCTAAGAAGCTTATTTACTACCTGTACTATATGTATTACCACCGGTTAATACAACAACACATGTTATATGTTGGATGGATTGCAGGTTAAATATGGAACTTGTTATCCAAACATGTAAAAATATAATTGCCTTGGCCGTAAGGGCAACACTTTCTAATCATTAGAACACGTGATCGATTCCCGGGCTGTTGATAACAAATCTGCACATTGGTTTGGACCTTTTATTCTCATAAACATTACTTAAGAAATTAACAATGGTATTGGAAGGATGATCACTTTTAAAACAGTTAACGAATAACAAGAAGATCAGCACATGATACAAGTCCTTGGCCACAGAATATCGTTACCTCGGTGAGGTCTTGGTATGTTTGGTTAATACATATATACAGCGTGTTTCACTAGAGGTTGGCACAACTTGCGATAGTAGACACAAAAAGCAAAAATAGTTCACATAAACATCTGTCCTATCTCGCTTCGTTTAGTGTCGGTCTGTCCATATGTGACTTTATTTAAAAACAAATTTACCTCAGAAGCCGTTGGAGAAAATAACATGAAACTTAGCAGTTTATTTTAAGCTAATTAAATGGCTAATTAAGCTAACATTTTCTCAATATCCTAAAATCTGTTAATCCCGTGTACCAATTGCAAGAATAATTAATTATTGAAACCCTAATAAAAAACTATGTTTTTAGAGTTTTTGTTGTTAAAATCGGTTGAGAAATAAAATAATAACATTAATTTTAGTTGGCGAGTGTTTATGATTTCCTACATGCCAACCCCTTTTAAAACATCCTGTATATAATTCTTGCCGGAATACATATCAAAGTAAGTTCTCTACATATCAAATACAATATTCAAATTAATATATTCAAATACAATATTCAAAGTTCTCTACAATATTCAAATTGCATTCCAACAGATGCAATATGAATATTATTTGATGGAATAAGAAGACAGCTAGAGCTACAGGGGCCCACAATGCCATCTCCGCCATGATAACGTGTGTTTGTTTTATCCCAGATAAATAAAATATAATTTTTGTTATGATTTGTCTCCAACTAGATCTTTTAGCAATAAGTAGAATTTGTTTTTTTATAATTTCTCAGCTGCACTTTGCCATGTCACTTACGATTTCTTTTTGATGGATAGATTATAATGTTCTTGTGTAATTATCACAATATGTTGTGTGTTAATTGCAATGAATCTCTATATAACATAAATTCTTATCCAAACAATCTAAATGCGTTGGAAAATGTATAAAGTAACTATATTAATTTATATTTTTGTTACAGTAACAATATATTGATAAAGTTTAATCTAAAAATAAATGGAGCAAATAATATAATAATTATTTATGGAGTAAATTTGAGATTTAAATATGAAGCTATATGAAGTAGTACTGAAGCGATTGCGTGTTATGATTTAGAGAACATTAAGTAACAATTATGTGATGCATATATAATTGTCGCCTTCTTCAAACTTCTACAAAGCTTTAAACTAAATCTTGTAAACAATTAACTGGTTTTCAAACACACAAAGGCATGCTCTCTTACATGTTCAATACAGACATTTCAATATCACAGTTACAAAACAGATGGTTCCAACTTTAAACATATCAGATAAAGTTTGGAGCTATACATCTCTTTTAATTACAGTAAATAAATTAATTATGATGATAGAGATTTTACTATAACCATCCACTTGAAAGATAGCATCATTTTCGGAGATCGTAAACCATGCAAACTTTCTTTACATGGTTTAGTGTTTTTTTATTGCATTGTTTATATTATATTTAATTTTTAAAATAATAGGTTACTATATTGAAAGATGATTTCATCATTATTATAATCTAAACTTGTATATCAAGTGTTTTTATAAGTACAGTTTAAACTTGTTATTACTATATTTATTTGTGAATTTAATACTTAGGCCTCTCTAACTCGACAACCTTAAGTTTATGTAAACATGTTCAAATAACAAGTTGAATTATTGTTTCATTGAATTCAGTTTTTATACAAATAACAGGATGAACCAGACTACCGAAGCTAGTGATTGTAGCGGGTATAAACAAGTGAAGATAGAAACTCCGTTTCAAACTGTAACCCCGTCCCAATTTTTTTTTGGCCAATGAATTCGATGAAATCGATTATAAAATTATTATTGGAGGATGGGGGTTGTTTTTGGGACATTTTTAAATATATAGTTGGGGCGTGAGGATCTTATCTTGACAGGTCTCTTTAGACGGAAAACATAAAAAACTTTAATACATTTTTTGTGTACATAGCATTAAAAAATCTAAAAAACTACTTTAATAGGTTTTTTATTGTTACTTTATTGAACGATTTATGGAAATTCACATGTTCAAAAACTGCTACAAAACATCCCTAACATTAAAAACTTATTACATTTTGAAAATTGAAAAAAACTGTTATGGCAAAAATGTAAATACTACAACCATATGGTTTTGCATTACACCACATAAAAAATCTAGGAAAAAAAATAATTTGTTATTGCAATTAATCCTTGGATTTCTCTCAAGCGTTTTCGGTTCTGTAGGTTCCTGTATATGTGGATAACTAGTCTGGTTTACTCCTTAAATACACCAATACTCTACATCTCATTGTAATCCTTATTAAAAAAACTAATGATTTCCATGTAGTTTGAGTCTAACGTTTACCTATTTTCCAAATCTCGCTACTCCAGGAGTGTCAAATAAATATGAACCCGAGGTGAACGGATTTAAAACATTCGAATACAATGGTTGCTTATGTGACTAGTAAGTGACAAACCACTAATAATGATTTTTTCTGTTTGACTGTTTTAAGCTTCAATTTGAAGAAAGTTGTGTTACGGTTTTCAATATTACTCTAACGATTAACCCAAGGGTTAATCAACTGTTTAATGTATATTAAGTACAACTCAAGTAAAAATACTATTATACTAAATTTCCAACATTTATATAAATACTTCTTCGACTTTGTTTTTATTTATATTTTGAATATCCAATATCACGTGTTATGGGCTTAAATATTATTTCGGTTTCTGATTACAAAAAGAGTGTGGAAAATATGTTTTTGTAGTATAAACAACAAGGCCCACTACAACTGGAATTGTTTATGTGCTATCCTACACATTATTAGCATTCATGAATTTATTCCATGTCATTAAACGGGAGAATTCAGTTGTTTTCTATCGTTAGAAAATGAAGTATGAATATTGCCCGTGTTTTACACTGTTGTCAACAAAACACGGGTGGCATAATGAGTTTGTTTGTTATTGATAAAAATACACGATTGTACACAGTTTGTTTATTGTTCTTGTTACAACATAACAAGGGTAATTTAGCATCATAAAAACAAAGGTCTATCGCATATAAAAATAATGTGTTATTTATTTTGTAATATTAACATTTTTAAATCAGCCATATGGGTGGGTTGTAGTTACTGTATTAGTATTAAAAATTCTATTTAAGTCGCACTTTTATTTTTAATGACTACGATGATGTCTAAATGTATTTTTAAATATAAGGTACAAATAATTGAAATTCGTAAATAATTAATTAAATCTTAAGAAATATGTAGATATGTTTTACATATAACAATGTTTTTTGCAAATATTTTCAATTGTGTGTATTTATAAATTTGTTCGTCTTTTGGTTGTAGTTATAACTAAGGTTATTTTGGTTGTTTTTCAGCATTAAATTAAGTATTATTAGATCATGTAATACATCAATCATGTGTTAGCGGTTATTTTCAGAGCAGACACAATTTCATAAAACTGTAACACGTGCCATGAAGAATGGATTATGCTTTCCTACATTACCTTGTGATATTTTACTTCGTTTATAGGTTCAGTAAACAATCAAAGAAGTATAAAATCACTTATATCACTGTTCTTTAATCTGATGAAATGCAATGTGGAAAAAAAATATCATAAAGAAGTGAAAATTATAATACCGAATTAAAATATTGATGTAGAAGAATATTTCATAATTTAAAAAAATATATTTTGTGTTTTTAAGTATAAAAGAAAATACTGCTATCTTTTAAGTTCTTACATACATACCATCCTTCTACCGTGTTTACTCAAGTTTTGCCTAGAACAATAACATGGTACATCAACATGAACATAAGTATTTTATGTATAAAATGTCGCATAATCATACTGCATAATGATTCTTAAGATAAAATAACCATAATCAAATCATACTAATTGAACCTGGTCCAGTTCAATTCACAGTTCAGATAAGCAAGTTAAAATTTTATATTCCTTTGAAGGCTGTTTTCAGACAGTTAGCCAATTACCGGGATAAACTGAAGGGCTCCTACAGTTTAAATTGTGATTATTAAATATCTATGTATAACTTACATCCCTCAATAATTAATAAGAATAAGCAATCTAATTAAGATATTTCATTAAATTATTTGTTACTAATTCTCTCATTCTACTTAAACAGTATGTCTGAGAAATTGGGGTTAAATGAATACGCCTCATCTAAAGCTCCGCGTAAAGCTTTATACTGTAAAATGAACTTGACAGTTTTCTTTAACTGAATACCGATAAAAAAACTACTCACTCTACCGACTGTCAAAGCTTACTCCGTCAAACTAGTCCCAGTTGAATAAACAGGGAAGACACCTTGGACTAAAGTTTGGTCAAGAGGTCCAAGTTACAGGATGTGCTAAAGTTCTCCTTGGTCCAATTTGAGTTTACCAAAGCAACTTGGGCTTATCAGAGTTTTACCAATCAAAATAAGAACCTATTTGCTAATCAGCCAAATCTTACACCTGGTCGTACCACACGTTGAGGTACTGCACTAAGTTTTTTTAATAAACATAGAATAAAAATTAAAGTTGAAAAACACTTCGACAAGATGTAGCGTAGTAACCCGTCACCCACAAACTACGATATATTAATAAGCATCCAAACTTTTTTTAGTTTTATCGACATTTTATGCGAACAGATTAATTAAAATATTGTTAAATTGTCTGTTCTTCATCGTTTAAATATTAAAAAGTATAAACTAAAAAAACTGCAATGTGTTTAATTTACAGTGTGGATTATTTTTTTATTTGTAATGACACGAACAAAAGTGGGGTGAGAAAGTGTCGTTCATTAGGTTTAAGATTGTTCTTATAAGGAAAATCTTAGAATCCTTACACTACTGGCGACTTCAATTCGAATAACAAACTGGAGTTTTTGAACAAGTTATTAGAAAACCCCTAGTGTCCCAACTCCCAATACTAATATTGCTCTAAAACTTCAGAGTTTATATAATTGACCTATGGGAATTTTCGGAATTTCTGCTTTGAAAAGTTTTATGAAAAGATTCAATTTAATCCTATTATTTGGAGAGTTAGTTAAATCGAGTTTTATTGCCAACGGCACATGTAAGGACTCACTCTACCAAATGTTAAGCTCATGAAAACTTATTGTTCTCAAGAGACAACGGTCAGTCAGCCAGTGGTTCTTTGGCTTACATTATATTTGGCTTTCTTATAATAAGTCTATAATAATACTATAAGGGGTTACAATGGTCAAATTAATCATACCAAAAACGTCTACAAATGTATCACATATTGACCTCTATGATTCCCAAAAGACTAGGTATGTATTCGACCTTTAGAACAGTATTACTATATAACTTCGACTTTAACTGTTTATGCAACTGAAATATACTGGAAATCTGTATTAAATTGTGTCAACAATAGCCACCTTGAAATTCTTCATGAAAATACACAACCTGTATATAAGAGAATTTATTAACTTTACTATTAGCTCGTGCAAGATTTGGAGGTTTAATTTTTATTTATTCGACGACCGGTAATGCCTTTTTATATAAAGTAGCATGTAGCGACATAATTAACTTCAACTAATTCAACCTTTCAAAGAGGCAGGCATCATTATTGAATTAAATCTGTGTTCAATAATTAACGAATTAAATAATGGTTTCCAACATTACACGTCCAAAATAATGACTTATAAACTAATAAAATAGACCAATGCCGAGTTTTCTTAACCACTCGTTTATAGATAAAAATGTTGCATAGTAATTTGTGACAAAATCTAAAGTTAAAACATACATTCTTTTCATATCTTGGATCAAAGTTTGATCTTAATCGTACAAAATTTTTCGAATTATGAAACTTTTCCAAAAACGAGGTACGCTATCGGCATAAAAAACTATTAACTAAAGTTATTCGTTGTAAATCGTTTGATTTTAATTTCTAAACACAGAAATATCCATAATAGATTAGAATTTAAACTCACGTCATTGCACCTCCTATATTTAGTTTGTGCTTGGCTTTGAAACTTAATTATTTATACTTATTGATTCGAGAGTGGGTAGATTAGAAATCTAAGTTCTGACAGAACTAAGGTTTTATAACATCTTCAAATATTTACCTTTAAAATGTTAAAATGGAAAGAAACCGAAATGCCCTACATGATCTAGCTACTCACGAAAGCAATATCGCACTCGGAATCCAACATCGTGGCCAACAGGAGCTGCACAGTCCAACATTGTATAGCACAGAAATAGCCATTCAGTACTAACACCCCATCCCTCCCACTGGCATTATTGAAACACTTCAGGCAAGCTACTGTGAATATATTTCTGTTACAATAATTTTCAATAAATATACAAAGTACTCAGTATCGAAAATTTAAAATTAAAGACTTATATGGTGCAATTATACTATAACGAGTTCTTGAGTTACGTATAGTATGAAAATAATTACGTTGTCATGTGTATATTATAATACTTATTTGTAAATAGAAAGAAGTAAATTACTTGGAAACCGCGTTGTAATAAACACCAAAGTTAAGCACCAAAGGCTGTGAACAGTTTGTACTAGAGTAATTATTTCACGTTGGATATTTCTCATTCCGTTACTTTTTAGTTCATATTGATGTAATCAACACACTTTTTTCAATATATAAAAATACTAATGAAAGTCAATCCCTTACAATTTTATCAAACAATGCCATATGGAATATGATAACTTGGACAACTCATAAATTGTACATTATGTTTGTTCATGATATACTGAGCTCACTTTAAATGTTAAACTAAAACGAATAGAATGAATTAAGACGAGGCGACGTCAATCACAACCAAACAATCACCCATAAACAGAGAAATTCAATATCAGAGTACACAACTTATAATTAATATGTTTCTCATAAGATATATCATATTTAATCTAAGTTCGCTAAAACAGCTTTTAATAGCATATTTTTTGCCTTTTTGGTTTGCCACTTGGAAGAGTTAGTTTGTTCTATAAACAAACGTAAGTATTATTTACGTCAAATTAAAACAACTGAATTGATATCAAATATAATTTCGTTTAAACTATATTGAGCTTGCTACACACTAATATGTATATTTTCGTAATAGGTCATACAATATTCTTATCTACGACAAACGACAACAAGCGCCATCAAATTTACAAGCGCAAATATCTATTAGTATATTATGCATTATGCAATGTCACATAAGGTACTTACACCAGCTGCGTCGCGGTTCTATGGCTACGTAAACACTATTCATGTCATTCTAAGTATTTTATTAAATGTCTACAACATCTAACATCTAACACGCCATCGGAAATCATATTGTTGTGTGACATATTCTAGTGAATCATATTATTCTTGGAGTATTGCTGTAAAGATTTCTACAGTTTACATCAACTTAATAATCGTGGTTACATAGGTATAAGATAGTACTATATCTTAACTGTTGTAACAAATCTAGAAAGTAGATTAACTGATTATTTTGTTTATCCTTATTTTTAGGATTTAGATCTCTTGGTGTATTCTAACCATTATCGTTTTAGTTACGCTACCGGTAGAGACAATGGGCCGTGTATTTTTGAACCAATTCCTCAATTTGTGTTCTTTTATTCATTTTTCAGAGTTCTTCACATATTTACATTTCACTTTCGTACAGACTATAGTTCAATTTTTTATAATTTCTTGATTGCCCTTATTCTGTCCGTTTTCATGAATCATCGGCCTGAGGAAAGATCACGAATAATCAACTAATCGAGAATATTCAAGAATAAGAAGGAGAGAAATCGCAGCCAAAATAAAACGGTGTCAATATAAATTCCAATGCCCACACATAGGATTAGGACACAGGGTTATTTCCAATATTCAATTTAATACGTTGAACCTAAAATGAAATATTTCTTGGCTATCAATGATAACATTTATTATTAATCATGTCAAGTATTCAAAGGTCTGTATTTACATACAAGAGGTTAACACAAAGTAAATAAAATTTAATATTCAGTGTCAATTATATGCTTGTGTAAAAATTCTTCCTTGATTAGTGTTGAAACTGCTAAATTATAAATATAACTACAACAAATGTAAATTTACTCTCCACAGTTGAACGATTTTCTATGTGGAGGGGATCTAAAGAATATGTTAGTACAAAAACACAAAGAGCCTTTTTCGAGATTAATTCAAAGAAACAGAATATAAGATGTCATCCAGAGTAAGTTTACATTGAACGCGATTCTAAGGGATGTTTTACCTCTCTATCTGAGGAACGTAGGGATGTACGAGGAAATTAGGATGTTATGTACGAGTCCAGAACGTGTAAATTTAATATCCAATTACGTATCTCCGTAGAGAGGGGTGTTAATAAGGATAAGGAAAATAAGGATTTTGTACAACTATGATTTTATGTACTAGTCGAGAGCGTGGGAACAGAGCATCCAATTACCTCTGTTCAGGTAAGGTTCATATCACTATTTTATTATGCTGCACTAAGAGGAAGTTGAGCTAGAAATAAGCTCAATATTAACTTTGAACCAATCTTGCCCACCATAGCTACTTTATTTTTAGAACACTATTACTTTTACAGTATCTACAGCTTAGTTCTCTTATTATGCAAATGATTATACAATGAAAATATATCTTTACCACATGCTCACACTACATTACTAACTACATTACACTACATAACTATAACTACATTACACAATGTTTTATAATCAATGTGTCTCTGATGTTAAACTATGTAAAAAGTGTATTTTAGCTTTTCTTCACAGACCTTTTTATTTATATTTTTAGACAAAAATATTTCCAGATTCCAGAAGTTAGTTTAAAATGTATATCACAATCAGTTATATTTTTACTGATTAAATCTATCTATATTGGGGATATATAATAATTCTAGCGCTTGTATTGTCTTTTTTTTCATATAATGCTATATGCTTTAACATTATAAGTGAGAAAATGCCTTTGTTTTTTTGTTTTGCTTTCACGCGTAAACTGTTCGACCGATTGTACTTTTACGGTCTCTGGTATGAACATCGGCCTATTCTTATTACGAAATTCATTCTAGGATACTCTCTTCTGATCTCTAAAGTACAAAAAATCTCTTTTTTGTCTCTAAAGTAATGAAATATAAATTGAAAGAGCCTGTCAAGTTTAATCAATTGTTCTGTGTAAACATTGTTCTATGACAGCAAAACACATTTTCAATTAAGTTAACCACTATTTTCAATATGTTTACATTTAAAGTGTGTAAATTTTCTAAGTATAAAGCATTATTTTTCAAGCGGTTTTTAAATTTCAGTGTTTAGGTAAGTACTACCCTACCTTAAAAAATGTCCTAAAACATAAGATGGTCAGAATTTGACTCCGAGGATTCCCTTTGAAGTCTAATTAAGATGCTACATAAAATTTTACCGGGCGATTCTTTTGAACTAATAAACCATATCCAGTTCTAAATTTTCTTAAATATTAAACACTATTTTTTAGTTTATAACAAACCTACCACGTAAATAGAAAATATCCAGATAAAAGATTAAAGTGTTTATAAAAAGTTACTTTTTAACTTTTACTATAAATTTAAACATTGTTATAAAAACCATCATAATTATATTTCGACAGATGATGGCTTTTCTGATCTGTGATATATATATTTTCTTAATCGAAAAACCAGACAAAATCAAACTATGGCACAAATATACTAAGAAAGAAGTAAATTACAATGGCCATAAATGTACACTTTTTGACGTATTTTCATGAACGTAGCAACAAGGCAAACTCAAAATTTACGTCGGACATATAATTCACTCGAATGATAAGTGCTCATATAAAGTACAAAATCTATGATATTGAGTGCCAATCCACGGGTAACTGCTAGTAAAGTAAAAATTGTATTAATAAATCGTAACAAAAAAATAATATAATAGTATAACTACACTATTTCACCATTGATTTCCATCTTTTTTCTTTATTTGTCATAAATTTGTTTTTACTCAAATACATTTACGTCTTATATGAAGAATTATTGATTTTTAATTTGAATTTAATTAACTATAAGAAAAACATTTAAGCTACACGAATTGCAATCATAATTTATGTATGATAAACTTTTATATTCTTTATTACGGTTGTAAAATATCAATAATGATCTATAATATAACGAGGAAACATTGTAAAATATTAAACTAAAAATACAATTTTAAACTATGTTCTATAATTTTTAGTTACTTTTTCATTTACTTTAGTTTCGTAATAAATTTTAATATACTTCTAAAATTTTATACTTCCTATTTTTTAAGATACTTTTAACTATTATACTGTCTGTACGAGTACTTGATGCTTGTAGAGTTAGCTGATAGTTCGTTAAGGGCAGCATCAGTTGTCAATTTCATCGTTGGATTGTCTGTTTTTACTTGTTCTACTGTAGCCGCTGATTAATTAGTTATCAATTAATTAGTTATTAATTAGAAAAGGGTTGGCTTTATCTTTTAGCAGAAGCTTCAATCTAAGTTCAGTTCGCAAAGGCCTCTTATGAACACATTTCGCAATCAGATTTCTGAAAACAGTGTCCTTCCACTTGTGGTAGTTAACTTTGCTGTTAACACTTATTTAGATGTTTATATCAACTACTTATTCTTTAATTTTTAAAAGAAATGATTTTAAATCCCTGTACTGAATCTAGCATCCAGGTTTGACTCATTCCCACGCAAAAACCTGTTATGTTCCATGTGGGAATATTTACACAATTACAAACACAGTAACTATAATTTTTATATGCATACTTTTACGGGAAATAAGTTATTTCTATGGATGTGTACCAATATATCCCCTTAAGGATTTGAATATTAAAGTAGAATTCCTTGTGCAGTGCTACCACCCACCACCTTCCACAACGGTTCTACAGGAAACAGCCCCTACAACTGTGACGTCACCAGACAGTTATTGGATATTGAATCTCTCCAAAATCCTTGTCAATGATGTTACTTGGAGGAATAGCTATATCTTAATCAAAAACACAAATATATAACTTAATCCCCTTGATTCGTATGTTTTGTAGGTATTCGATGATGTAAATAATATCTGGGCAGCCGAGTGACAGAGTCACTTAGGTGTATGAAGAGAGCAGACGAGTCACTTCTAACTTTAGTTCGGTAAAAGAATCAACATTTCCTTATGAGTGATGAGTTACAAACCCACCTGCGACAAACTGACAATATTCCAACAGACGAGATGTGTACACTGTGAGAAACAATACATGGGCCAAGTTGCTATCAATAGCGTTTGTTCTTTCTTGTGTGACCTGACATTGTTTATGTTTTGTACTGTATATTTTCTTTGTGTTCTTTTCCATACGAAGAGCCTGGCACACAATGTTTATCATGTCCGCGAGGTTATATTTCTTGTTGTGTCTTTCATTCATTCATAAACTGTTTGGGATTTCATATGAAAAAAGAGAGTAGATAACTTACTAGTATTAGCATATTACCTCTAGCGAATGTAGAATGTAGATGTTCTAATAAGTTTTATATAATAATAAATATTTTATATTGACTCGTTTAAAAAGACTTTTGGTTAAAGATTTAGGTTGGTTTCTTTTGTGAATCGTAATAACATATTATAAAAATACCGGAGTACATCGTGACTTGATGAATCTAAACAAATAACTTCTGATACATGTAATTTCCCGTATTGCTGGACACGGCGAATTCAAGGAGTCATTACTGATGGTTCTAAGTGTGCTATGTAATTCAGCCAGAGGAGACTGTTAAACATAATTTTGGATTTTGAAAAGCCTTATGTTAGAAGACTACTATTTTGAATCTTAAAGCCCGGCGATGAATTCAACGTTATTATTGGACAGAATGTCGTTGAAGGCACAGTGGTAAGTAGATCTTACTTGCAGAACTTGGGTGTGCAATAAGCTGGAAAAGTGTTATCCTAATAAAAGCGCTTAGAGTAGTTGTATAGAAAACCGATTTCGGTATGGCAGTTCCCTCCCTTCCCACCAGCAATGAAATTTAGTAATGCAATTGTACAGCGTGTCAATATGGTGCATAGAATATAACTAAAATAGAACGTGAAGTACAGTTTATAAAAATCTCTTACGTTCAACGAACTTCTTTATGTTCTGCAGTTACATTAACAAATTTGTGATTGTTCACACAAATCACCAGAGTCAGCAGGATTTACAATATGCAAGATATAGAACTAAGAAATATAAGATTTTTTTAATAAAAGATTAAAATATTATTGTTAAATGCTGAATATCGCCGAGATAAGTAGTAAACTTTCTATTTGACTATAACTATACATATTTAAATAGTTCTTGTTCAGACTGATCTATACTTTTTATACTTTTGAGAGAAACAAACATATTCACTTTGGTACAGACCAACATTTTTCTTTTTTAATTGTTTTTTATGAGTCAGAATTGGTGTAAATTTTGCCTTCAATTTCGCAACTGTACAAACTTGCACTAATAACGCCCAATGGTAACCAGAGGTAGTTATTACGTACATATTACGTAACGTCTGCTTCTGTTGCGGTTTGCTCTTACATAGAGTGAATATAGACTTACCAACATTCAATACGTCTGTGTGAAGTAGTTAATTAAGTTTTGTTGCGCTATTTTTCTTCGTTTCAACTAAAAGATTATTTAATCAGATAGTTTTAAACTTATGCTGTCGTCTGATAATGGAGTGTAATTTCTTAAACATGTAACTAGTTACGTCACCTCGGTTTTCGGGCCGAGTTAGGGATACCTAATTAATTTTCGGTTCATAAAGAGGCATATACTAATTAATTTTAATATGTTTTACAATGTATAATTTAATTTAATGCCAGAAATAAATCATTTTAAATCCCCACTTAATTGTAATTTGTCTTTGGGTCACAATTCTTTGAATGAAGAACAGCTGCTGCAGATGTTAAATGGAAATAGCATTAGATTGGAAACAGATCTTCCCATTCAAAAAGATAACTTTTACTACAGTGTTGTTTATCTGCGGGATGAATCATTAAGTATACTTCTATTATTCCCATATTTGGCGATGATTAACTATATAATTAAAGTTTTGTAGTTGCATTTGTTATTTGGGCCATCGTTAAAAATATGGTTTATAAATGTTTGTATAAATGATTTTCAACATATAGAGTGGTAACTTATAATTGGTTAATTATTAAGTTAGTTCTTATCTATTGTACCAATGATAGGATAAACACAATATTAGGCCTCATTTTCTTTGTAGATCCTCAAAATTTTTTGAATCAAAGATTAATGCATGATTACTCCGCGTATAAATATAATTGTGTTAAAGTATAAAAACATTTAATTATGTAACATCATACGTAGTAAAGTTTCACTACACGACTACTTTTACCAAGACTTCTGTCTTGGATTACACGATCTATCTATACCTTGTGTTAATGAAAGTAAGATTACTTTTCATAAAACCCATGATGACTCATAGAATCCGTCCTTCCCGTTCTTGAATTAATATAATTATTAATATTACTATATAGGATTTATTTTCGTGCACTTTTCACTTGATAAAAAATTAGTAGCATTACGTTTTGAGACCTGTAACCTGATCTGTAACTCTGGAGAATAACTAACGTAACTAGAAGAAGTTCTAGTCCCTAAAACATCTTTAGTTAGGTAAATAGTGTTGAAGAAAGAGTGTTTTAATCAGCTCTTTTAATCACATATTATTTTTACATAAACTAAACATATCAAATTCATCTTGACTAAGTTTTATTATTCGACAAGATCACTGAATTATTATTTCTTCAGATACAAAGTAAGTATTAGATTGATTAATGAGTTATCCAGGCAGACAGTGTTTACATTTTGTATATAAAACGTAAATACGTCAGAGGGTAGGTTAAGCAATGAAACGAATGTGAAATGAACGTCACAACTTATTTGAAGTGTGAAGACGATATTTCATTGTTAGATATAAAAACACACATTACCAAGATGACGTAATGGTTAAATGTAGATATTTCATCTGCGTAATATGACTCAAGACAGTCAGCTAGCTGATAAAATCCCACTTCAAACATTATTAATAAATGCTGAACACTAGTGTTTACTGAAATAAGACAGATGGCATCATTTGTCAACTGAATAATTTATCTCTTGTTCTTGCACATTGTGTTCCAGAGAAGATCTCACTGTAATTATTGTCGTAGTCTGTCATCTCAAGATAGTCTTCGTTTAACTGTATAATTTGTTACGTTTTATACATATTTGGTTCAGTTAATATGCTAGTTTTATTTCCTAATAATTGTAGCGGGAGTGGTAGTGAAACATATTGACGTCAATTTAATTTAAAACATAATTTAGACAGAGTATGTATAATAAGTATCCCTATACCGTATAGATAGTAAATCTTTAATTAATTTAATAATTAATATATATACAGTAGAACCCCTCATATCCGGCCTCGGTTTTACCGCACCTCGGTTTATCCGGCCACTTCCCGGAAGCCAATATCGAAATTTATTTACCACGGCTTGCAGACGCGCAGTTGCACGCACTAGTCTCCCACGACTCTTGCGTTATTTTGGTGTATCTATTTTTTTACATTTTCCTGTGTTGTCCTCAGTTGAGGTAATAGGTTTTACCTGTAAACAGTTCGTTGATTATTTCCAGTTCGGTTAGTGTACAGTACAGTACAATTGTTTTGTTTCGTCAAGTGCTGTGTACTGTAGGTTGGTTTATCCGGCCGAATCGTTATCCGGCCAGGGGCTCGGTCCTGTGGTGGCCGGATATGAGGGGTTCTACTGTATATATAAAACAGGAATTTTTTATTAAAGTACACTTTTAATTGTAAACATTAGCAAATATTATCCATGCAGTGTATGATCATTAGCGCAATGCATATATCAAAGAGAAGGTTACTGTCTAACTTTTGCTACATATTTAAAAACTTATATAAATATCATCTTAGTTGGCTTTGACTAAAGTATGCCTTTTAGATAAAGTCAAATACCGCACCAGAAATAACTTGCCTTTGGACCTTATCAAATACTTTTGAACAGGGCATCAACATAAAATATAATTTTGTTTCAAAATAACATAGATAATCATTGTTTATTACATTATGAATGTGTTAACTGAAAAGCCAGGAAATTCGACTTAAGGATTCTGATAAGCTGGCCTGAATAGTTAATTGTTACTAAAATCCTTTATCACGTATCAAGTATTGGAGAGAAATCTTACTTTAAGTTTAACATTTAATCTAAAATGGATAAGAATATTTTATTATCACCTGATTCAGGAGTGTTTAAAATTTCATGTAAAAGAATATGCACTGGATTTCCATGTTTTTCAGTAGGAAAATAAGTATAAAACCGCAAATATCCGCTAGTAAGTTATTCTTACAGGATATTATTGGGTTAAAAACGTTTAGCTAATAATTGTTTTACATATTGTATAAAACAAACAGTAACTTGTTTTTTTTTCATGTAAGATTTGTTTTATTGTTTGTATTTTTATAAATAAATATATTTATCACTTTAAAAGCATTGCATCACTGGACATGCCTTGAACAAGACAAGCTTTAAATTATTTTTAGCCTATTGTATTTTTCATTATATAAAGAAAAAGATATATGCATATACTCTGGTTAGTTTCATCTATAAAAATATTTTTATTGCCCTTAATCATTTTTGGTTATATCAATACACTTTTATTGTTATTTAACCAAAAATAAACATTTCACCAATGTTATCCAGGTGGTGTGATGAAAATATAAAACTCGATGTTACAGAAAATGTTCAAAAACCCGGAAATAACGTACTGTACTTTATACATTATAAAAAAGCAACATATTTTTAAAAACTGCGTTTTCACTCAAGATGTTTAACAATTTAAATATAATTTATAACGTGAAAACTGTTCTATGATCAACATAAATCAACATTATCAAGTATCATAAATCATTTTATCCACTACAAAATTGTTGTTTCTAAATATTAATGGACGTTCACATCAATAAAATTTAAAACTAATTGAAACTGAAATTTTTATGTGATTCAGTTATATTGGTTGAGCTAGCGGCATTCAACTACAAGTATGTTTGTTTTCAACATCTATAAAATTAATTATAATCACTTCCTTCCATTTAATAATGCCCTTGTAACGTTATAAACATTTATTTTCAAAGAATATTTAGTGTCGAGTTTGTTTGTTTACGCTTGTTGAGACTAAACTTGGTAATGAAGTAAGCTTAGCAAAGTAAAGTGTCTATTGGCTGTCTATATATACTCTACAAAAAGTTGATGCGCTAATTAGAAGTTTACATGTTTACTAATCAAACTTATTTGTTGAACTTTCACAAAACTTCAGATAGGTTTCGTAGAAATCTACACGTAGAACTAATATTCCTGTGTTACTATATTCCTCGAAATCTTCTGCTGAAATACAAATGCATAATTTATACGTTTGTGTGCATACGCTTATGCAATAAACTCATGCTTGTTAACACATTAAAACCTGTAATATTTCTAGTTTATTTAAATTCAGTGCTTTACGGAAATATTAACTTTGCAATCCATGAACAACTTTGATAGCTACATGGATTTAATGTCTTAATATCGTAGCTGATGAATCCTCCCACATCTTTTATCTCAGTTGAAATAACAAACATTACAGATAGAGAATGCAATACGGATGTGTGAAACCATTGCAATTACAAATTTATGTGCATAAAAAATACATTGAGAATATAACATTCATTATTTTACAATTCAATGTCAGTATATACTACAGAACGCTAAAGAATTAAACATTTATAATTTTATTACAATTTTAAATGGGCGAAATCATTGTGAAAACGAATATAAAATCAATTAGCTTCAAAATGAGCTTTTACGTCCATTTGACTTGCACGGACATGGATAGAGAGTTTACAAGTGACACTGTTCTAAAGAGAATAATGCACTGAAATATTAATACAGGATAGTGCTCTCACGTGTAAACAACACTCCAGGACTCCAACTCCAGCTCCAGTCAACTGGAAAAGTCCAGAAAATGTTATTCCTGCAGAGTGTGTCCTGTGTATGACACTTTTCCCGTAAAGTAAACCATGTCAAAGGTATTGAAGTCTTAGAAGCATTCATAAATATTTTACCCGTGCTTCTGTTGCATCTTTATTTTACGATTGGACAGTTGTACAGATCAAAAAGTTTTGAAAGAAACATCAATACCGGTTACTAATCAAAACATTTATTTTGAAATGGAGATTATACCAAAAGTAGAATTTATCAAATAACATGTTGAGGCAATTGAAATTTATAATGTACTAAAACCGTAAATAGATAGATATTGCAGGATAAAATGCACTTTGCTATACATCTTATATTATTCGAGACGTTGCTTCACGTTTAAATATTAAAAAAAAATCCATTCGAACAGTATTTAGTGAATAGGATTAATGAAGACATTTTAAGAAATAATCACGTTACAATGAGTGTGCATGAGTGTGTGCGGTGTGTGTGTGTGCGTGTGGGTGTGTGTGTGTGTGCGCTGTTCGAGTAGTGTGTATTTGGGTGTATGTGAGTGCGAGTGATTGGGGACGTAAGAGTCATTATGTTGTAGGTGGGGGGTGGGAGGGTTGTAACTGCCATAGTCTTCTCCCATGTAACCAAACAAATCTTTAGTATATTATTTTTTAAATTATTAAAAACATAATCAATTAATAATTTTAGTTTCTGAATATTTATATATTTATTTTTGCAAGAATTTTAATTATTTTTATAGAAATTCTTTTTAGTTTGTTGTAATTAAGCTACAGTAAAATACTAAGTAACAATGCGGTACATTAAAAGACTCAGTCTCAAAACACAAGTTTTTACTTAGTTTGGGAATTAATTTCTAAGTATTATTTTATAGAGTTTTACAGCAACATAATTAGTTATTGTAGTATATTTTATTTCACCTAAGTAAATGTATGTAAACTAGATTTAAATGTTTTTTTGATGAAGAAATAAATACTTTTTGACTTTTGACTTTTTGACTATCATTTTCAGGAAGCATTTGAATCTTTGCTTTATTGATAAAACTGTTTGCTATTCTATATTTATGAAAGCTTTTCTTTAAAATTTTTTTAACCAATATTTTTTCCAGTATCTTTGTAAACAAATAATTCCTATAAATTGTTTTTATAGAGAGTCAAAAATAATCACATTTAACATGTTTTTCCTTGTTTTGTTTTCTTAAAGTATCTGTAATTAGAAGTAATTCATTAATGTAACTTACAATTCTTACTAAATATTTATTCGTCGTGCCTAGAATAAGATTCTACGTGAAATACCACAATTCGTATGATTTGTAGATAATAGTTTTTCATACTTATTAAACTATTGCACTAAATTATTAGAATAATTCTATCTGTTTTAATTAATATTTCATTGAATACTTCTCATAATATCCGATAGTCGAAATATACTGGAATATATTATCACTAATGCTGACTACGGTTCAAGTAGAATGTCCAGACACCAAAACGGTGACGGTATCCCCACCCTGTTGTCTATTATGGCGAAAATAATGTTCTATTTCTTATTCTAAGTTCCTTTACTGTAAAAATTTTACTTAATTTGACACCTCTGGATACCACTTCCAATATTAGTTCGTCTTTTGATAAATACACTAACTTAATGGCAGGAATAGTGGATTTTTCACTCGGGTTCTCTCATTATAATGGCAGTTTAAGCACATCAAAAGCAGAGATGCGCATTTATTATGTGTACCAAATGGATGAAACACATGATGTTGGATATCGCTGAGGCTTTTAATAATTAACACTCGATTTGCAAAGTTTACTTATAAGTTTAATTTTGTCAATTAAAACCTACAAGCACTACCTCTAGATGTAAATATAAAACAATATCTTGCCACGTTCTTGCCAAAATATAGTAATAATGAGTATCTTTGGGGTGGCCCTAATCCTTCCAATGTCCTTTGGTATTTTGCGCACGAACTTAATCAATTACTAAACATTTAAAGTTGAATTCCCTTCAAGTCAATGTCGGCACACACGCGCGGGCTTCAGCATCCTGGCTCGACATTGCAACTGTAGACGGAAACAGTGGAGATTTGTAGACTAGAAGTCTATAACATGAATACTGGAAATACTTGAGGTTGTTCTCATAGTTCGAGAGCACTCGTAAACTCGCCTAAAAGAAAATCACGAAGGTTTTAGCAATTTATCGAGACAACTTATAATCAAGATAAGGTGGTCTCGTCAGAAGAACATTACCACTACTATTATCTGTATTAATCTTCTAAACAATATATAACAAAAGGCAAGTTACTTTACTATTTAAAATTTTATTTTTATTACATTCAAATTAGATTATTTACGAACAAGGCATGCGAGGTGTTGCTTTGCAGCAAGATGTTCAGCTACAAAGTTCGAGAGGAAAAGAATATCACTCGTGCCAAGGGTATTAATCCGCCAAGAACTTAATTCCAATAACATCAGATTAAACTTATGCTAACCAGTAACGAGTAACAGGTTTGCAAAAAAAAATGTAAACTGAAACTAAATAACGGTACAAGTGTAATTAAACGTAGTTGAAATTATAAAAAAGTTAGTGGTTGCAGCAGCCTCATAGATGAAATTACAGTTCAAATGGTCCAAGTCCAACAATCCTCTGAGGGTGGATCATCCTTTGTTGATTCCTAGCAAACATTTATCTGTTGTCAAAACACTACCACACTACACACTACCAACGGTTCCACGGCGTCTATTTCAATATCATTCTGTCAACATCTGGTATTGATTTTAGAATAATATTTTTTAATCTGTTTTCGATTCAATTATGTAACATTTACTATGCTCAGCCTATGGTTTAAAACGAACAGGATGACACTCAACAATTCACATGGTACAAATTAACATTTAATGAGGTCATTTCTGTTGAGGAAATTGTAGACACATCTTACAACTGTGTCTTAATAAAACCGCGTATGCTTTAAGAAGAATTACTAACTGTATAGCATAAAATAATGTAAAATATCCAATTCAGTTTCACAATTGATGATTAAATCTTTACATTCTGGCTAAAACCAACTTATTTTAGTATGGCGAATAATTCCTTTTATTATGAAAATAGATTGTAAATTTATGAAATGTTTTAATGCCCATTAAAAACACTTTTTTTAATCAATCCAATAAGAAATTATGTATTAATAATGAATGATGGGTTACTATTCCAAAATAATACTCAAAAATCAATAAACATTTAAATTAGTTTAAGCATGATTATCAACATTATATACACAAAACCTCCGAAACAATTTGCGTAGTTTTTAAAGAAATTCATTTTGTGAATAATTATAGGACATATTTAAATGTTAAAACTGAAACTACATTTTACCACAGTGATTTAAAGGCAGAATTTCATGTATGGCTATAGTCCTCTTAGTACATCCTGTATAATATACTTGCAATTAATAGTGCGAATGGCGTAAAAGGCTGGACGAAGGTTTCGCCAAGTATTGTAAAATTTGCTTATAATGATGTTGTAATATTAGAATAAACGATATATCATTCACTTATACCTTTCCTCTGTATACCTTTGTGTTCTGAATGTCTTTTAGAGATGCAGCCTTGTTGGTTTAAAGGGTCTAGTTCAACTCAGTATTAAACAATAAGCCAAGCGATATTTTTACAAAATATGACTTTGTAAAGCTATAACTAGCAGCCTCACTTACAAACCTCGCATAGCAGTATATATTATAATACTTTCAACATGCCTCTAAATATTTTATATATCTATCTTGGATTGTGGCATTTGTCAAAGAATGTTTTACAAATTTTAAATGTCATAAAATCCGCCAAAATTGTTACGTGATAGAATGCTTAAAGTTAGATAGACGACTCCAAAAAATGTTCTACGTTAGACTTCGTGTTCTCATTCGTGAGTTTTTGTTAAATAAGGCTGTAGTATCAATCACTTTTTCTTAAAAATCTCAACACTGTTAAAACTTAACAACAATATTGTTCTACATTATTTTCATCGTAAATTCTATTCACTGTAAAAACATTATTAATTGTAGTCAAACGTATATGCCATAGAAGACGTGGGGCAACACAAAGTCCAAATTAGAATAAGAACGGCCAAGTAAGATAACACTCACTTCACTCTTCTTTTTCTAGTTTTTGTGATGGACCGTTTTCTTAATAATCACTAAAATCTGTTCTAAATACTACTTTTAATTGTATGATACACTGTCTTGCTCTCTTGGAACCGATTATGCTCAATTATGATCTAAAGTGTCAACTTAAGTTTCAAGCTACTAAATTGTTACAAAAATATGATTTTGATAGTTATTAAAATCATATGTACACAGGTATTGAAATATATCACTGCATTTACACATAATCTATTTTAAAGTTTTGGATTCATCACCATTTTTATCGCTAATAAATACAATGATGTACAGTCTATTGCGAAGTTATTACACGACAGAGCCATTAACTCTAAGCTAAATTGAATTTCTAAAAGTTTTATTATTTCAGAAGCTAGGAATATCCAGCTACCCTTATCTGAACCCTACATAAATACATCCATCTAGTGTACGATACAACAACGCTCGCTCATACTTAAACTACTTGAGGCTCGTATCCCGCAGCTTCATCAATACAACGTTTACGTCACGGCATTGTATATCGCTCTAGTAATGGTCCTTGTACACAAAAGGCTCCCTTTTATATTTTTAGACACAGTAACTTACATTGTTTAGCTGATTTAGTTTGTTTACTACAATTATGTTTATAATTGTATTTATTCAAACTTAAAATCAATAAATATGAGATATTTATCCCACATTCTACAGCATTATATAAACATTTAATTGCGCCAACAGTAGAAATACTTCAGCTTTATATCCAATCTTGAACTGTAGGGTATCCAATCTTCGTTCTCCGTCTCCAACTCCTTCTCCCTTGCTCCTTCTTCCTCTTCCCTATCCTTCACCATCTTATCCATCTTCCTCTTACCCTTGCCTTCTCCCTCTCACCACCCCCCGTCAGAAATCTCACTCTTCCTCTCTCTTTGCCACTCTCCCTCTCTCCTTCTCCCTCTCCTTTTCTCCTCTCTATCAATCCCTCCCCCTCTCACTCTCCCCCTCTCCTTATGTATGTTTTTTTGGTAATTGAAAATGTTTTATGGTATTTTATTTAGTTTGTCAAATAAAATATGTGAATAAACAAAATATTATCGGATTTTTTTTATTTTTGGTTTAAGTTTAACATTTTTTTTGTTATATCTTTTAAAGTAAGAAAAGTATTCGGTTTGTAAATAGAATGAGAGTTAGGTGTATGAAAGGACCATGAGGTCCTAACTTCGCCTTTTTACTAATAAAGAAATGAATCAATCAACCAATTCTGCCCTCTACTTCTCCTTCTCATTCTCTAATTCTCCCTTCCATTATCTCCTTCTCCCTCCCATTATCTCCTTATACCTCTCATACTCTTCCATTTTTCCTCCCTCAACCCCTCTCCTTACTTTATTTGTCAATTAATCATGAAAAATAGAGGAGGTTATAAAAATATGGTCATGGATAAAAGTAAAATAGTGCAAAAACAAAGATATTGTATACATAAAATAAGCATTTACCTGTGTCAATAGTATTACATTTAAATAAGAACAAATTAAAAACAAGGACACACTGTCAATGGTATCGTCTAGACACTCGACGTGGCTGCCGCTTAGATAAGTAATCGCAGAGTGACCCTGCAAGAAGCCCGCTAGTCGGTTGTTGCTTGTTCAGATGTGATCTTTTAGCTCTTGATCACCAGGTTAAGTGTTAGAGAGGGCATCTTAGCCAATCTTTAGTTTACTTTACTTTTCAATGCTTACATAATACAATAACTCACGATTTAGGGACCAAAACGTGGTGAGACGGAGAAAATTCTTTAAAGGCTCTTTTATTGCTTATTTTAAACCTATCTTTGTCTGAGCCTTATGTACCGAAGGACGAAGAGATTGTATATTTTTTTGTTTGAAAAGTGCTTCAAAGATTAAAATTTAAATTGGTTACTGTACACAATCTACACCTTCGACTTCTTTAAATAATTTTAAAATAAATAATAAGAATCATTCCGATTCACAACATTTCCTAAATAGTTATCGAAGAAAATAATTAGAACTGTAAGAACAATTTTAAAACACGACCAAGATTAGCTATTCTTCACCCATTATACAAAGCAGTTCGTATATACTTAACAACTTGAACTTGGGACTTAGTTTGAAGTTAAAAAACTTTGTAATGAATATGAAATTACAGTAACGCAAGTGCTTATGAAAGTTGCAGAGTAAACAATAAAAAGTATTCTTGTAAAACTGTTATGGAACAATGTGACTAACGTATTATTCAATTCAAGGAAGAAACACAATTCTACTATAATACTTTTAGATCTATATTCGAGTCTGAGAACTCAGTCAATCGAGTCTAATCCAATAAATCGGATCGTCCAACTTGTTGCAGTCTATAGACCTACTGAAGTGGTTTTTCTTATTGGACTCTAGAAAACTTTACTCATCGCAAATATTTCTTGTTGGCTTCTCTTTTATATTTTTTTGAAGAAACCATTTCAACTATTATATATATAATAGGTTTTAATGAAGATAGTTTTACAATACAACTCTTGATAATTAGTTTATTTGATAATACTAAACTTTGAAAGCTCGATTTTTGTAATAATAGAAATGCTCTTTTGCGTTTTTTATTTATAAAGTATTAATAACTTATTAAAGAATGACATTAATTAATCATAATTAGCCTTTCTATTTGATATAAGTATCCTTTTTTCCACCGGTTAATACAATAATACATGTTATATGTTGGATGAATTGCAGGTGAAATATTGAACCTGAAATTCAGACAGGTTCTGGTTTAGAAATGTAATTACCTTCACCGTAGCGTAGAGTTAAGGCTACACTTTCTAATCATCGGGACATGAGATCTCTTCCCGACTATGTTGGTAACAAATCTAAATATTGGTTTGGATCCTTTAGTCTCATAAACATTACTAAAGAAATATACAACCCTATTGAAGGATGAGCCTCTGTAAACAGGTAAAGAAAAACTAAAAGATCAGCTTCTGTAACGAGAATTTTCTCTGAATTCCTTTACATCATTTAGGTCTTGGTTTGTTTGTTTCATAAATAGATATAATTCTTGCCGGAATAGATATCTGAGTTCCCCTAAAACAGTTATACTATAAATATTGTTACATTTTGAACATGACAGCTAGAGTTCCAGCTACATTAATGGGGGCACATAATCTTATCTTTGCAATGTTAACATATTTTACTTTTACCCAGTACATATAAAATATATTTTTTTCTAATTATTCCCTAATTATATACTTTTTATCAATAAGTAGAGTTAAAAAAAAAAAAAATTTATTTCAAAAATTAAATTATAAATGTATGGATTTTGCTTTTGGGTTTGTTAAAAAGTAGAAAAAATATTATTAATTCTTTTGCAGAAGAAACCAAGGTAAAAAAACTTTTTTGGGAAGTTATAACAATATTTTAAGAAGTACTTTTTACGTACCAAAGTAATACAATCGTAACGTTTTCCAGCTTTTTTTCCCTTCCTTATAAGCATCTGCAAGTTCAGAAGCCTTTTTCTATTTCATCTATTGCTTTGTTTGCATCATTCTCCAGTTTAGCTACCGCAGCTGGAATATGTTTACATGGCCCATACTGAAGCAGAATGTTACAAAATCCTACCCATCATGAAGAGTTTAAACCGTATGTTGAAAGATTTAGCTTTTTTAGACTCAAAAATATTTGTTGAGGGGGATATAATTCCAATGTACGTTTTTTCAATTACAAGGTGGGGTCTTTTCTAATAAACATTTTTTAAGGCACCTTGGGTCGTTTAAATATAGGTTTTATACAGCCTCTGGTAAGTGAAAATTGGCCCTGTGATCAATTGCCCTTATCTTGTTTTGTGCTAGTCTAAACTTACACCATCTATCATTAAGGTTTGTAAAAATGTATTGTTTAAAGTGTTTAATTGCTGGACACTACATTCTTCTACATACTACATAATCTTCCCAATCTGCACTTTTCATGCCACTTACGATTTTTTATTATTGCTAGACCATAATATTCTTATATATTTAGGACAGTAGCATACGTAAGACAGTTGGACTGCCAAGTTACATTTTATTTGGAAGCTGTTTTGTTTTATTGATTCTAAGTACTCAGTCATATTCCTATTCGCGTAAAATACTCAATGATCGGACAGAATTTAGATTCACTTACGGTTTAGGTAAACATTAAAATCAAAATAATTACTTTATTGTATGTAAAATTTAAACCACAGTAACTACTGCATGGCTACGGAGTGATGACCTCAAAAGCCAAAACATCCATTGATAAAACTAATTTTTAAACCAATTTTAGTAAGACATTCTTAAAAACATTTGTTGCTGAAATGCTCCTGCATTCAAGCAAAACAGGACATAATCCGCAAATGAGACATGTGCATCAATAGAAGGGGCGACTAACGATGCCAAGATGTTTCAAAAGTGTTTTAATTATAAAAATTTAAGTTATGAAGAAGATTTTTAAATTACATCACATAGCTCAAATAAGAATGAATTATTATCATTTTTCTAAAATATTTGTACTTTAATTTCTTTTTATCACTCTTTTACCTGGTTTGGCGTTAGAGAAGCCCTTCGTTAGGGATCTAGCAAAATGTTATTTCTGTCTTTATATCTTTAAATGTTTCATGCTGCTTCATACCTTTATACACAATATCGAGCTCGATAATGGTATATGTCACGCCTTTAGATCTTCATAACGTTTTTAAACACTTCTACATTGGTCTTAAGGCTAACTATGATGGAAAATTACAGAATAAATAAATGTTAAATAAACTAAGAACATTGATTCTACTTTTTTATCACATGACATAACAACACATCTAGCTCTAAACTTTGCATACTGTCTCAGCGAGCTTCTTGCACGGGGAGTACTCCTACCTTGCAATAATATCAGTTAGATGTAGCAAATTCTCAACTGACTAGTTAAACTCAAAACTAGTCATCAATTCAAAAACTTATATTTTATATGGGATTACATTTATTAAATCCGACCGTTATACACAATTATTTTTACAATGAGTTCGAATATTTTATTACTATTTCTAACCCATGTATAATAATTCATCAAATACTGAATTAAGTTAAAATTATGTAATCCCATATATTGTTTTAATTTATTTTTATAAAGAAATTTTTTTAATTTTAATATCAGTGTTCAATAAAAGCTTTTATACACATAATGTTGTTAATTATTAATCCCTATTTGACTTATAGATTTCTGTATAAACCAAGTCAAATAGAAAAATTTAAGAAAGTAAATATCTCAATTTATATTTTTGATGCAGTAAAAATATATTCATAAGTTTTAAACCAAAAAATAAAATAATATAAATAGAGCAAATAAAATAATTATTTTGAGATGTAAAGAAACTTGTATATGTAAATATTACTGTACTGAAGCGATTGTGTAATATACATGTTTTACTAAACAATAATTAATTATCAATTACATTATGCATATATATTTATTGCCGCATTAGACAATGCATTTACGTCAACAAAGCTTTGAACGATATCTTATAAACAATTAACTTGTTTCATATACACAAAGGCGTGCTCTCTTACATGTTAAATGCTAGCATTTCAATATCACAGTTACATAACAGATGGTCCCAACTTCAAACATCCTTCGTTCAATTACACTAAATAAATTCAGTACGATGATAAGAGAATCATTCAATAAAGATATCGACATTTTCTGATATTGTAAACCACGTATTGTTTTCCTTACATTAGGTGTGGTGTTTTATTGTGTGTTTTTTAAGTATTTGCAGTAAAATTAGATTTAATTTTTAATTATTCAGTTACTATGGAAATATGATTACGTTATTATTATAATCTATACTTTTATATGCCAAGTGTTTTTAGAAGTATAGTTTAAAACTTTTATTACTATCTTTATTTGTGAATTTAATACTTACTCTCTTTAACTTGACAACATTAAGTTTTGTAAACATGCTCGAATAACAAAGTGAATTTTTTTTATGTTATTAAATTTTTTTTTTAATAGAAAGTGAACCAGACCACCACTTCAGCGGTATAACAAGCGTAGGTATAAACTCCGTTTCAACTAAACCCTATCCCTATTTTTTTGGCCAAAGAATGGATAAAATTAATTAAATTGTCTGTGAAATTATTTTTTGTGCTTGAGGTACCTCATTTGATAGGTCTCTTGACATAAATAATTTCAAATACTGTAATACTTTTTTTGTGTACATGGCGTTAAAAATATAAAAAGACGGCTTTAGGTTTTGTTTACTTTATTGAAACATTTTTTAAAATCCAAATTTTACACATACTGCCATAAAATAATCGTAAAAGTTCAGTTTCGAAAGGTTAAATTTCAATAATTATAAAATTACATTTTTAAAATCTTTATAAAAAAAATCAACCATATGTTTTGCATTAGACCTAAAGCTAGTAAAAACCTCAATTGTTGTGTATTATATCTTTGGTTTTATCTCAAGCGGTTTCGGTTCTGTAGGCAAAAATACCTGGGTAAGGAGGTCTGGTTTACCCTGTAGAGATAGATACAGTACGTCTTATTACAATCCTTATTAAAACAAAGTAATGATTTCCATGTAGTTTGAGCCCAATATCTACTTATTTTCCAAATCTCGCCATTCCAGGAAGTTTCAAATAAATATGAACCCGATAGGTCTATCTTGTCATCGATTCAAAATCCGCCAGTCCGTCTGTCTACTGTTCGTTATCGTTTGAGAGAAAGAATCAAAAGATTCTAAATTTGGTACATAGGATCCTCATGCTTCGAGAAAAAAAACTATTAATTTTGGCATCAAAATGCCAAAGAGTAGTCCAATGTACAGGAATCTATATATATATATATATATATATATATATATATATATATATATAAGCAACATCTTTTGCTGCTTTGCCTTCTTCTAAAGTATAACAGGTGCACTACAGAAAATCATGTTAAGTGAGAAGTTAAAACTTTTATTTTATTATTTATTAACTGATTTAAAACATTGCAATACAATTACTTATGTATTATGACTAGTAAGTAACCGTCCACTAATAATAATTTTTGCTGTTTTACAGCTTCTCAATTTGATGAAAGTTGTGGCATGTTTGATATATTACTCTAACGATTAACCCAAGGGTTAGTCAACTTTCTAAGGTATATTAAGTACAACTCTAGTCAAAATAATTATATAATTATATTTTCCAATATTTATTTAAATGTTTTTTTTCTACTTTGGTTTATTTATATTTGAATATCCAACATCACGTGTTATGGGCTTAAGTATTATTTCATTTTCTGATTACAAAAAGAGTGGAAAATATTTGTTTAATAGTACGAGATAAACAAGGCCCACTACAACTGGGATTTTTTATGTGCTATGTGTTATAAAACCTAAACATTATTAAAATTCATGAATTTATTCAATGTCATTAAACGGGAAAATTCTGCTGTTTTTCTATCGCTAGAAAAATTAAGTATGAATATTGCCTGTGTTTACACTGTTTTCAACAAAACACGTATGGTGGCATAATGCGTTTTTTTTTATTGATAAAAATACACAATTTTACACAGTTTGTTTATTGCTCTTGTTACAAGATAACAGAGTAGTTAGCATCATTAAAACAAAGGTCTATCGCAAATTAAAAAATATTATGTTATTTATGTTGTAATTTTAACACTTTTAGATCAGCCAAATGGGTGGGTTGTAGTTACTTTGTTAATATTAAAAATTCTATCACAGTCTTGCAGTTTTATTTTTTAGTGACTACTATGGCGTCTAGATTTATTTTTAAGTATAAAGTGCAAATAATTGAAATTCGTAAATAATTAATTAAATCTTAAGAAATATATAGATATGTTTTACATATAACAATGTTTTAACAAATATTTTCAATTGTGTGTATTTATAAATTTGTTCGTCTTTTCGTGTAGTTATAACTAAGGTTATTTTGGTTGTTTTTCAACATTAACGTAAGTATTATAAGATCATGTAATATATCGAGCATGTGCTATCGGTTGTTTTCAGAGCAGACACAATTTCATAAAACTGTAACACGTGCCATTAAGAATAGATCATGGTTTCCTACATTACCTTTTGATATTTTACTTCGTTTATAGGTTCAGTAAACAATAAAAGAAGTATAAATCACTTATATTACTGTTCTTTAGTCTGATGAAATGCTAAGTGAAATAAAATGTCATTAAGAAGTGAAAACTATAATACCAAATTAAAATATTTATGTAGAAGAATATTTCACAATTTAAAAAATATATTTTGTGTTTTTAAGTATGAAACAAAACACTGTTATCTTTTAAGTTCTTACAAACATACATACCATCATTCTACCGTGTTTACTCAAGTTTTTCCTAGGACAATAACATCGTACATCAACATGAACATAAGTATTTTATGTATAAGATGTCGCATAACCATACTGCATAATGATTCTAAAGATAAAATAACCATAATCAGCTCATACTGATTTAACCTGGTCCAGTTCAATTCTACAGTTCAGATAAGCTAGTTGAAAGTCTATATTCTTTGAAGACAGTTTTTAGACAGCTATCCGATTACCGAGACGGATTGTAATGTTCCTGTAGTTTGAATAATGATTATCAGATGTGTGTATATATATATATAAGTTACATTCCTTCATAATTAATGAGAATCAGTAATCTTATTTAGATATCTCATTAACCATATGCCTGAGAAATTGGAGTTAAAGAATACGCCTCATCTAATGTTACGCGTAAAGCTTTATACTATAATAGGAGCTTAACAGTTTTCATTCACTCAATACGATGAAAAAAACTAATCACTCTACCAACTGACAATGTTAACTCCTCAAACTAGTCCGAGTCGAATAAACAGGGAAGATAACTTGGACTAAAGTTTGGTCAAGAGGTCTAAGTTACAGGATGTGCTCAAGTTCTCCTTGGTCCAATTTGAGTTTACTAAAGCAACTTGGGCTTATTAGAGTTTTACCAATCAAAATAAGAACCTATTTGCTAATCAGCCAAAGCTTACACCTAGTCGTACCACAAGATCAGAGGCTGAATTAATTACTTTTGTAATAAACATAGAATAAAAAGTACAGTTGAAAAACACTTAGACATGATGTAAACGTATTTACCAGTAACCAACTAAGTACGATATATTATTACACATATAAACCATTTTTAGTTTTATCGACAATTTATGCCACCAACACATTAATTAACAGATTATTTAAATTTTCACTTCTTCATTATTTAAGTATTAAAATGTATAAACATAAAAAACTACATATGGTTTAGTTTACAGTGTGGATTAATTTTATATTTTTAATAAGAAGAAAAAATCGGGGTGTAAAAGTGCTGTAATTAGGTTTAAGATAATAGGTTTAGGATAGGTTCTTATAAGGAAAATCCTAAAATCCTTAAACTACTGGCGACTCCAACTCGAGGTGGAATAACAAGTAATTATTAGAAAACAACAAGTTATTAGTGTCCCAACTTACAATACTGATATTGCTCTAAACTTAAGAGTAGTTATCAATGACCCATGGAAATTATCGGAATTTCTGCTTTAGAAAAGTTTCAATTTAAACCTATTATTTGGGGAGTAGTCAGTCAGCAAGTGGTGATTGGCTTACATTATATTTGGCTTTCTTATAATAAGTCTATAATAATACAATAAGGGGTACAATGGTCAAAATAATCATACCAAAAACGTCTAGAAATGTATCACATATTGACCTCTATGATGCACAAAAGACTAGCTATGTATTCGACCTTTAGAACAGTATTAATATATTACTTCGACTTTAACTGTTTATGCAACTGAAATATATTAGAAAACGGTTATTTCATTTGTATCAACAATAGCCACCTTGAAATTCTTCATGAAAATACACAACTCGTATATAAGAGAATTTATTAACTTTACTATTAGCTCGTACAAGATTTGGAGGTTTAATTTTTATTTATTAGACCAACGGCAATGCCTTTTTTATATAAAGTAGCATGTAGCGACATAATTAACATCAACTAATTCAACCTTTCAAAGAGGCAGGCATCATTATTGAATTAAATCTGTGTTCAATATTAAACGAATTAAATAATGGTTTCCAACATTACACGTCCAAAATAATGACTTATAAACTAATAAAATAGACCAATGCCGAGTTTTCTTAACCACTCGTTTATAAATAAAAATGTTGTTAGTAATTTGTGACAAGATCTAAAGTTTTCAAAACGTACATTCTTTTCATATCTTGGATCAAAGTTTGATCTTAATCGTACAAGATTTTTTCGAATTATGAACTTTTCCAAGAACAAAAAAAGATAGTTTTACGCTATCGGCATAAAAACTATTAACTAAAGTTATTCGTGCATAAAATCGTTTAATTTTAATTTCTAAACACAGAAATATCCATGATAAATTAGAATTTACCTCACGTCATTGCACCTCCTATATTTAGTTTGTGCTTAGTTTTCTAAACTTAATTATTTATACTTATTGATTCGAGAGTGGGTAGATTAGAAAATCTAAGTTCTAACAGAACTAAGGTTTTATATAACATCTTCAAATATTTACCTTTAAAATGTTAAAATGTAAAGAAACCGAAATGCCCTACATGATCTAGCTACTCACGAAAGCAATATCGCACTCGGAATCCAATATCGTAGCCCACAGGAGCTGCACAGTCCAACATTGTATAGCACAGAAATATAAGAGCCATTCAGTATTAACACCACCACCCCCCCCCCACACTGGCATTATTAAAACACTTCAGGCAAGTCTACTGTGAATATATTTCTGTTACAATAATTGTCAATAAATATACAAAGTACTCAGTATCGAAAATTTAAAATTAAAGACTTATATGGTGCAATTATAGTATAACGAGTTCTTGAGTTACGTATAGTATGAAAATAATAATATAACGTTGTCATGTGTATATTATAATACTTATTTGTAAATAGATTGAAGTAAATTAGTTTGAAACCGCATTGTAATAAGCACCAAAGTTTAAGCACCAAAGGCTGTGAACAGTTTGTACTAGAGTAATTATTTCACGTTGTATATTTTCTCATTCCGTTACTTTTTAGTTCATATTGATGTAATTAACACACTTTTTTCAATATATAAAAATACTAATGAAAGTCAATCCCTTAGAATTTTATCAAACAATGCCATATGGAATATGATAACTTGGACAACTCACAAATTGTACATTATGTTTGTTCATGATATACTGAGCTTACTTTAAATGTTAAACTAAAACGATTTGAATGAATTAAGACGAGGCGACGTCAAATACAACCAAACCAAACAATCACCCATGAACAGAGAAATTAAATATCAGAGTACACAACTTATAATCAATATGTTTCTCATAAGATATATCATATTTAATCTAAGTTCGTTAAAACAGCTTTTAATAGCCTATTTTTGCCTTTTTAGTTTGCCACTTGGAAGAGTTAGTTTGTTCTATATACAAACGTAAGTATTATTTACGTCAAATTAAAACAACTGAATTGATATCAAATATAATTTAGTTTATACTATGTTAAAAGGTTGACTTGCTACCCACAAACATGATTATCTGGGTAATAGGTCATACAATATTCCTTTCTACGGCAAGCGACAACAAGCGCCGTCGAATTTACCAGAGCAAATATCTATTAATATATTATGCATTATGCAATGTCACATAAGGTACTTAAACCAGCTGCGTCGCGGTTCTATGGCTACTTAAACACTTCATGCCACTCTAAGTGTGTTATTAAATGTCTACAACATCTTATGGACATTTAATAACATGCCATGTGTGACATATTCTAGTGAACCATATAATTCTTGGAGTATTGCTGTATTTCTATGGATGTGTACAAATACATCCCGTTGAGGATTTAAATATTAAAGTATAATTCCGCGTGCAGTGCTACCACCCACCACCCCCAACAACGGTTCTACAGGAACAGCGCCTACAACTGTGACATCTCCAGTTTGCCAGGATATTGAACCTCTCCAAAATCCCTGTCAATGATGGCACCTGGAGGAATAGCTATATCTTAATAAAACACACAAATATAAAATTTTAATCTCCTAGATTCGTATGTTTATAGTTATTCGATGATGAAAATAATATCTGGGCAGCCGAGTGACAGTCACAGGTGTATGAAGAGAGCAGACGAGTCACTTAGTAACTTTAGTTCGGTGAAAGAATCAACATTTCCTTACGAGTGATGAGTTACAAAACCACCTGCGACAAACTGACAATATTCCAACAGATGTGTTATGTACACTGTGAGAAAAAAAGAGCAAGATACATTGGCTGAGACGCTTTCAATAACGTTTGTTATTTCTTGTGCGGTTTGGAATTGTTTATGTATTGAACTTTATGTTTTCTTTGTGTTCGTTTCCATAAGAAGAGCTTGGCATACAATGTTTATCATGTCCGCGAGGTTATATTTCTTGTTGTGTCTTTCATTCATTCATAAACTGTTTGGGATTTCATATGAAAAAAAGAGAGTAGATAGCTTCCTAGTATTAGCATATTACACTGTAACTTCAATACAGGAATAAGGAATGAAATAGCTCTTCATCTATTAATATGTTATATCAATAATAATTATAATATCCAATAAACTAAAACAGCGGAGTATTGAAAACTGCAACAAAACATAACGTAAGAGGTAGCGCATAGACGAAAAAAGAGTTGGAGATACAGCCATTTTAATTTCACCCTGAAACAATAGGGCTCTTGATTAGACCATGATTAACCTATATAACAAGTTTTAAATCTATAGGAGCTTCCTGTTAAGAGATATTGCACAGTCCGGTAGGTAGATAGATTGTTTTTATTTCTCACTATTGTGTAATTTTCTTATAAGGTTCCATTATGGTCCCAGACAGATCTTTAGATTATAAATATATAATTTATGCCTCTGTTTGCACTTTTTATACTATAATATTATTTTACAAACACCAGGAAAAAGTGTAGGTTGTGTGAGTTAAATCAAAATATTTAATAAATCTCTAAACTGATATCTGCAAATATGTTTCAATACTAAATTAAATTTTAATGTATTTTTAATATTTTAAAAATTTAGGCAAACGTTTCATTGAGTAGATTTTTAACGATAGTTAATGGCATGAAAGGGATTAACCAAAGTTGTTATGAAACATTTTTACACTCACCTTGAGTAAAGTGCAGCATGTATCAGCACGTTTCGAGGAGGTGGACTGTATGTGACACCTGTGATATATTGACAGTACAGGTCATCTACCAACCCTACGAGAGGTTACAACAGGTTGTAAATCATATGTTTGCAATTGTATACAACATGAAACAACAGTAGATAACTGCATTAAAACTAATTTAATACATACACAACTCAGCATAACGTTCAGCATAAAAGCGTATTTTTAAACTTCAGTGCATGAGTATCTTCCTAGGGAGAAGGCTCCTAAGCATAATATCTAGTTAATTTACATTGATCTATTATTTTTATATAATTTTGAGATAAATTCCACGTACAATTACGTAGAACGCAATACACCTATTCAAAATATTATATATTTTCAAGAAAATTTCTACAATTTATATTATAATATAACTACTTTCCTTTATAAATAATTTTTACATAAATAGGCTACTTTAGTCATGTTGCAATAATGTCTACAAATTTTGGCTTAGTTTTTGTATTCATCTCATCTAAGTTCTAAACAAACATTTACCGAATTTTTCTGGGCGATTATTTAATTTTATGCTTATTGTTCAAGCAAATCGATCTTATAAACTCTAAGGATAGATATTTTCTCACAAATAACCCACTCAAGCGAATCCACTGAAATGGAATGTAAAAGATATTATTTTATGAAACAGTATTTTTACCAAGAATATTAAATAAGATGATGCCAAAATAGTGGAGCTTCATAGTCAACCTTGGTTTTCATAAACCCCTATTATGTAAGTACGTTCTTGTGAGACTAAGCTGCGGAAATTAGGGACAAAAACCGTTTTCTAGTCAACTAAATTAAAATAATCATAAATATTAATACCCCGATATTATTTACACTATTAATTAGAATGGAAAACTTCAGGATATTTTCAGTTTTAAACGTGTAGCCTTAAATTATTACGCGAGTATATAAAATAACTGCAAAAAACGTTAACTTAAATATTGCATGGAATAAATGTTAATTTCCGGTGGTTTTGAAAGTCTTTTCAGCCTCAGTTTGCATCTCAGTTCGAGGCAAATATTTAAAAACAGATATGGATTGAATGAGTTAAATATACATGAATGTTAACCAAAATAAAGAATAAAAACATGATGTTTTTGTACATTTTGAGTAGATCCGCTACAAACATTGAATGCTTCTAATGTTCAGAGGCCTGGTAGAGCCAAAAACCTAGAATTCTTCCAAAGGGGTCGCATAACTAAGAGGATTGGAAATATATAGTCTATAACCAGATATTAGAACTCTCTGAAACCATATGCTATAAGTAATTTAAATTTCAACTAAATAACCAAGGTAAACAATATGTGCATAGAAAAAACTTTATTAAATATTTATTTCACAATTCATGATATTGGTTGTTATGTGTTATAGCACAGTGAATGGGCAAGAAGATTTAAGATAGCGTTTAATATCCAACAAAGCTTCTACTGATTCCATTGCTTTTGTTGCCATAACAGTTTTCAAGCGAAATTGAAGTTATACAATAACGTTTTCCCAATCGCACGTTTGTTTCATATTAACGAGGGGGATTGTATTTTCGAATCAGTGTAATATAATTACCAAACAAACTTTGCACATTTGATCCATTAACTTTCATGAAATACATAATCGAATTAATGAATGTGGAAAAAATTAAGATGGACTGTTTAACAGAACAGCAGACAAGGGTTACAGAATAGTTCAATTATTCACCAAAGCCTTTTTATATTTTTATTACCCTTTTTTCAGATACAAATGGCTACAAACCATATTATATTTCGGGGTTTCAATTTTATTTAAAAAAATTATTTATAACTATAATACACAAATGTATTAACCCGTTAAATGTCAAATTACCCACTACCTAGAAACCGCTTTATTTGTATTCGTGATTAGTATATAACATATAACTACTTATATAATTGAATATTTAAAAACAGAACTACAAACGATCAAATATGTTACCCAAACATGTCTATCTATCTAGCAGTATTAATACGAGGGTTGTTCAATAAAGACTGAGACTGGGCCCGGGATTTCCCTATACTGCTCTGATAAGACATGATGCCAGGTTTTTCCAATAACCTTTGGACCCTATTGTTTACCAACAGACATTGAATTGCTTTATCTCTATCACAAAGCCATCAGTGCTCATTTGAACATCAGCTTGGTAAGTGCCACCTCCAACGTTTTATCATGTCCAGTTTGCGTGAACAACGATATGCGATTAAGTTTTGTGTTAGACTCAACAAAACTGCGACTAACACTTATGAAGACATAAAGCAAGCTTTTGGGGATGACGCAATGTCTCGTGCTTCCTGTTTTCGCTGGTTCAAAGATTTTAAGGAAGGAAGAGAGGACCCAGAGTTGCAGGGAGGAGATGGTGCCCCAGTTACTGCTCTCACTGAGGAAATCATCAATACAGCAGCGGCAATGATCAAAACCGACCGACGTCTGACCGTCAGACAGATTGCTGAACTCCTTGACATATCGGTAGGTAGTGCTCTCACAATTTTAAAAGACAATCTTAACATGTATAGAGTGTGTGCTCGTTGGATTCCTCGTTTACTCACACCTGAACAAAAACAAAACCGTGTCGATGTTTGCCTTGAGTGGAAGCGGTTCGTTGAAGAAGATAGGGATTGGTGGAAGAGTGTAATCACTGCTGATGAGTCCTGGGTTTATCAGTATGACCCTGCAATGAAAATCCAAAGCACTGAGTGGGTAGAAAAAAATGAAAGTCGTCCGAAGAAAGCTAGGGCAACCAAATCTGCAAACAAAGCAATGGTCATTACTTTTTTTGACTATAAAGGAATGATGTACACTCATTCAGTTCCACGTGGCCAGACAATCAATGGAGACTATTACAAACAAGTTTTGGCTACATTAATGAATGATCATATTTCTCGAAAGCGTCCAGAACTTCGAGGAAACTGGAAACTTCATCACGACAATGCGGGGCCTCACATTGCACAAGTTGTGACAGAATATTTGGCAATGAAACATTAAGGTCGTGCCCCACCCACCTTATAGTCCTGACCTTGCGCTCTGTGACTTTTTTTTTGTTTCCTACTGCAAAAAAGGAATTAAAGGGACGTCGTTTTGATTCGGAACAGGATGCAGTGAAGGCTTTGGAGGTGATCCTGAAGAACATGTCAATGGATGGCTTCTCTAACGTTTTCCAGGCATGGCAAAGGCGCTGGGACAAGTGCATTTCACTTAATGGGGAATACTTTGAAGGTGAAAAATTTGATGTAGATCAGAATTAAATAATAAATGTTTTATAGACACAGTCTCAGTCTTTATTGAGCAACCCTCGTATTTTATCTTTTTAACAAGAAAAAAGAATAAGTAGGTTACAAGTAAAAGTCTACGACACAGTAATATTTTCAAGATGAGCAACAATCATCGTCATTTACAGGAAAATACTAAAAGTTCTAGGTAGTTTCATATAATGGGATTATGTCGAAATGTAAAAATAAATAACTTAATTTAGCTTGTGATATTAAAAAAGTACAAGTTGTAATTTTTTTGTTAATAATACGGTTTGTATGAGATCCTTGGAAAAAAAGCTGCTTTGTATTTTAACATGACAAATAAACTGGTTTGATCCTAATGAATGAATATTCTTTTTTAATTAGATGGAGAGTTTAATCCTCTCTTATTGGATGATTCAAAAGATGCTTTCGCTAAATTTTCTGTGGAAAATAAACTTTTTTAACTTATATGAATTTAAAGGTCTTTTTAAGATGGACATAATTAATTTCTTATAGAATAAATTACAAAATTACGTTACAGAAGAACTAATCTATTTATTTCAATGGTAAATGTAACGTAATTTCTAATTTTGTGAATAATCTTATTTGTATACAACCTCCTCACATGGAATCAAAGTAGTATTTTGATAAAGAAATCACAAAATTATCGTTTCACATAACTTAAATAACTATTACAAAAAATAAATTATAAAGAAACTTAGTAGACGTTTTCATACTCCAGACTAGAAGATATATTATAATCCCAAGCTTCTTTTAACACCGTTATTAGTCTAGAAACATTATAAACATGATTAGAAAGAAGATAGTACTACTGTATAATTTTATACAATTATATTTTATTAAAATAAGATCGAATTTATTATTTTAAATCATATAGTTGTGAAATAATATCTTTGGTTTTCATTTGTCTTTAATCGATAAACAGGGCTGATATGTACTCTGATATCAGACGTTAGATCAGGTGTTCGTTTCCCATTGGCCGATTAACATTGCGTGTCAAGACCATGCAGCATAGCGCAGGCTGGGCGCAGGCAGAGTGGCGTCGGAGTTGCTCACGATGTCCCATTTTCTCTCACATCCAAGTCAGATGCACCGCCTCATGCACCTGATCTGGAGCGCTAATGACGTAGGTGAGTTGACATAGTTCCATATAAACCCTTTTGGTTCTACCGATACTCTTCACCTTTCTCAAAAATATGTCTTTTTGTACATTAAAATATCATAAGATTAAACTAGTTAAAACTTTAACAACATTTTCAATTCAAGAGTTTCTATTAAAAATTGTACAAAATAAACTAGATTGCTCAAAAATATCAAGAAGTATGGTTTTATACAGGTAAAATTTCAACTTTTTTATTGTATGTGGATACTGGTTCCATATTTTCTGTTTAGTTCTGTCCCAAACATTTGTTTGTTAATTTTTTAATACTATTTTTTTTATATAATTTGCGTGCGGACACATGTCTAACTGTTTCAGTTTATAATAAGTTGTTCTCTTAAATTTTCAACAAATAAATATTTAGACTGATGTAGTTAGTAACAGAACTGTACTGATTGTTGGAACAACTTAAGCTCTATCACCTTCTCAATGTAGAGCAGTATGTTTCATCCCATGACAAGAGCCGGCCTGTATGTGACAGCCCTGATATATTGAGAGTGTATATAATCAATATCAATACTATAGAGAGCAATATGTTTGCGAGTTACAGCAGGTTATAAATCAAACCTCTGAATGAAGTGTGACAGTTTAGAAATTTGTCATTTGTGCAATTATTTGACATTTAAAAACTTTGTATTATTACTATAGAAGTCTCTACACAGTATTCTAAAAGTCATTTGTAAAACTGGACGAGAACTGTATACCTGATATGATTAGAAAAACTTACAGTGGTAATTGGACCTGAACCATACTCTGCAATAGATCAATACGTCCATAACGGTTCACTCCTTACTGGTTAATAACTTCCAATAGGAATCTACAACGGGTGCAGTAAAATCTGATGATTCACTTAGTGCCCTTGATCTCTCCTGTTGGGATCCCGAAAGGGGGTGAACCCTAAGCCCAACTTTACCTTTATGGATATGATGTCACTCAGAAAGCAGAATAATTTTGTATCTCTAGCATATACATTAAGACTAAGTGAATGAAGGATTTCTTCATCTCATTAACCAAATTTTAAAAACTTCCCCATTGGAACGGATAAATACATCAATACTCTTTTGTTACATGACATTGTGCATACATACTTTAGAGTATTAGGAAGATTTGGTACACAAAAACCAGCCTATTGGAACTGATCACTTAGTAGCACTTATCGAAAATGTCTGGCTAAATTCAGCTTTTTGGTCACCCTACATCCCAAAACCACCCTTCGTTATAAAGTTTGATTATTTATATGCTATATAAAGCGGGTTTTAAATATGATAACTGCCCAAGAAGATTCAAACAAGTAGAAAAAATGTTTCTAAAAAACTTTCTCATTAATATCTTGGCTATGATTGTTAGCAGGCTCGATGTGCAATTTTAATTCAATATTGAGGCAGTTCACACTTTACTGAACTTTACAAATCCATATCTTTTGTGTTTAAAAAAACAAAATAATGGCCTGGAACTCTATTAAAATGTCAGAAACATTTAAAATAATACAATTCATTTGTATCTTTAACTATTTTCGAGGTATTGGATGCATGTAAATCCCATGAATATGAAATAATTATATTCAGTTATCAAAAAATCTAAACATTATTCCGGCTGAGCTGACCGGAATATTTAATTAAACAACAATATTTATGTTTTTATGTGACTGATTTAACGGTAAATATGGAGTGACAACGTTACCGACGTATTATCCTGTCAATCACGTAATGACCATCATTACTGGATTAGTGAGGTAATGTGTCCGTAAGTTATGGACAGCCTAATGCTACAATCAGCTAATATTTTTTAATTTTACGGATAAGAGTGATTGGTTATGAAATGTGGAGGTTGCATAGTTATATTATCATAACTTAATATCTGGAGAGTTTAACCTGATTAAGTAGATTATATTTCAGTCACAAAACCTGTCAACAGTTAGTTTACGTGAATTAATTAATTTTCGTGACGCTAAATATTTCTTGATAAAGGTTTTTTTCATTTTTTTACTGAAATAACTGGTTTGATTTTTGTGAAGTCCATCACTCACGTAATTAGAAACATTACTCTTTTTTCTGAACGCTCGAAATATATAGCAATATAGGATTGATAGAAAGATTAACATAAATATTTTTGGACGCTTACCGGATTGAAGAATATATCAAACATTTGCAAGCTATGGACTCGATATTTTTCATGTTAAATTCACTAAGAATGCAGGCAAACTTTTACATATAGCTGTATGAATATGTCTGGATTCTACAGATATCTTGAGAACAAATTGAGCAAAATATTTGGAATTATGTCTGAAACTTCATATCTATTACAACAGCAATATATAGTTCGATAATGGCGTATATTCTCCCATATGTCGCGTGCACTATCCATGGTTGTTCCATATGTTACCCTACATATTACTTATGTCAAGAAATATTTAAATATGTATAGTTATAGTCAAATAGAGAGTTTACTACTTATCTCGGTTATGTTCAGCGTTTAACTATAATATTTTAATCTTTTATTTAAAAAATCTTATATTTCTTAGTTCTATATCTTGCATGTTTTAAATTCTGCTTACTCTGGTGAATTGTGTAAACAATTTTGTGTCACAAATTTGTTAATTTAACTGCAGAACATAAAGAAGTTCGTTGTACGTAAGGGATCTTTATAAACTGTACTTCACGTTCTATTTTACTTATATTCCATGCGCTATATTGACACGCTGTACAATTGCATTACTAAAGTTCATTGCTGGTGGGAAGGGATGGAACTGCCATACCGAAATCGGTTTTCTATACAACTACTCTAAACGATTTTATTAGGATAACACTTTTCCAGCTTATTGCACACCCAAGTTCTGCAAGTAAGACCTACTTACCACTGTGCCTTCAACGAGATTCTGCCTAATACTAACGTTGAATTCATCACCTGGCTTTAAGATTCAAAATAGTGGTCTCCTAACATAAGGCTTTTCAAAATCCAAAATTATGTTTAACAGTCTCCTCTGGCTGAATACATAGCACACTTAGAATCATCAGTAGTGACTCCTTCAATTCGCCGTGTCCAGCAATAAGGGAAATTACCTGTATCAGAAGTGATTTGTTTAGATTCATCAACTCACGATATACTCTGGTATTTTTATAATATGTTATTACGATTCACAAAAGAAATCAACCTAAATCTTTAACCAAAAGTCTTTTTTAAGCGAGTCAATATAAAATATTTATTATTATATAACAATTATTAGAACATCTACATACCTCCTACATTCGCTAGAGGTATATTATTCAAATATTTAATTTTCATGACAAATTGTTAAAAACGATTTATATTAAATTACATTTTTTGTAACAGACAAAATGAGAAAATTTACTTTTAATTCATTATTTTAAGTAAATAATTTGGAATAATACGTCATTAAATTCGTTTATATATATATATATATATATATATATATATATATATATATATATATATATATATATATAAAATAGTATGAAAATTTACTAACAGCAAGCTGTTTCTCCATTGTCTTACTCATTGAAGAATTGTAGTACTGTAGATATATCCAAGTGTAAAGACTGCTGCAAAATATTTAGTGGTTTGAGGAGGTTGAATAAAACATAAGGCAAGAGCATGTCTGGAATTGTTGAGGAAGTTTGTCAAACAAATTTCCCGTGACTTCTGTACAGTCTAGAAATGTGTGAAAAACACCCCCGTTGCATAAATTACAATTACTAATATTTATTGTATACATGCAACAACATATTACAAATTTATTGTATGTATTATGTATAGCATACTTGATTATAGTAAACTTCTACGTTTAGTATTGAATAATAAAAATTAGTACATAGTTATGACTTTACAATATACCGTTGTCCATATATTTCTCACGCTACTGCTTATCGGGGAGATGGGCGGTACATTAGCAGTAAAATAAAACTCAATGTCAGAATAATACAATTTTAATAAACCAAACAAATCAATTACAACTTTTGTATATGTATAGGAATAATGTCATTCTTAATTTCATTTAAAAACTCTCAATTTATTTGTTAACTAATAATAAACTAAAATGAGCCTTTATAAGTCGGAAATTTACTCCCAGTACCTAAGATATTTCAGAGGGTATGAATTTTAATGAGATGAATCCTTTCGCATTTCAGAAACTTCCTGACTATATAAAATCATAGAGGTCACGCATTCTTAATATCTAAAATATCTGAGAGGCCAAAAATCTCAGAAGCGGTCTCATCTAACGGTCTAGGAAATTCAAGAGGCAGGGATGTTACTAATTCCAGGTGCTTTCAAAGGTGGCTACCCAATACCACGTTAAATTTTTCTAAGTAACGATGCTAATACTGAAAGTTATTATTTGAAAATAAGTTGCGTCAATTGTCTGGATGCAAAAACAAACAAGCTGAATTTTTATACAGCTAAATTTTCCTAATTTCGCTCCGAAAGTTATTTTGTAGCTACATTTTAAACTCGATTATCAATACCTTTCGATCCAAGAGTGATCATTGTGCTCTCTGTTACTCCTTTTAACCCTTGATTTTTTGTGAAAAATTATTTTAATATAAACTTATAAAATAATTTACTATCCATAATGAACAGACTAATTAGTCAAAGTAAAAAGTACACAGCACACTAGGTTCCTGTACTTTTTTACGACGTAGTTTTTTATTAATAGCATTCTTTTTATTCATTTCTATCCATGGTAAAAAACGCTTTAAAATAACTAATAACACGACCTAAATTTGTTTTTTCCTTTATTTTTAAAATGCCTTTACTGAATCCCCTCGTAGTATGATTCTTGAGATATATCACCAACATCACGAAGATTATATATGATTTAAATAATAATTAGACGTTTTTCATAGATAAATTTAATATTTTTCGTCCCCATAATTATCAATGCAGATTATGCAGGTTTCATTGACCTTAATTCTTAGACTTCACCATATGAAATCATAGCAATAATCTTAATTTTCCAGACCATACCGTTGAAAAACATCTTAACACATTTATGACTTTAATATTTTGAACTCATTGCAATAATTCATGTTCAGCCAACAATAGTAAATTAAAACTGGAAGAATCAGTAATTTATATCCGTAGATAAGTGAAGGATGGACAGCTTTATCGTGATTAACTGAAGCTGAGCTAATAACCGTTCAATCTGACCAATCAATATGGCTTATAGATTGCCAGGTTTCTATTATCTGTGCTGTCTTCTGTTATCAAATTATTTTCGTTGGTGATCGCTTGTGATTTGTACATCCTCATCATATCACGATAGTTAAGTCCAATAATTTCGGAAAATTTTAGTTTAGCATTTGCTGTTTATATGATGGCTTACCAAAGCAAGAACAAAATAAACTTGTTAACTTAGATGGTAGGTTAAAATTTATTCTAACATTTAAGAATATTAAAATTTTAATTATTTGTGTCATTGTTATCATAAAATAATAAATCGATCTATTGTAGACTGCGGTTACCAGCACAATCAAACGTTTTCAGTGAATAGTTGTTTTATTTCTCTTATATTCAATGCCCAAGATATATCAAACAAACAAAATGAAATGTGTTTTATTCTTTAGTAAACTTCGTTAACGTTGTTAAAGTGAACAGGTGGTCAGACGTCTGTACTGAACCTACAGCAGCAACAGTGTGTGTAACTAGTCGCCGTCCTTCCATACTGTACACACAATACCCAATATCTCTATACCAATCAAAAGTGTTTAGAAAGTGATTACAATCTCAATATGTTCTGTTCAAGTTTTGTTCTTATGATAGCACTTTTTGAACATGTTTTGAACTTGAATATCACTTCTGAGGGACTCAAACTAAATATTCGTAACTTTCAGAAACATATAATATATTTAATTCGAAAATAGTTTTTTCGAATGTACAATTGTACAATGTACAACATGTACAATTTTGTTGATACAAATTTTATCTATTTCATTTTAATAATCATTTTTTAAACTTTTGAGGCTATACCTACTAAAATATGTAATCTTTGAAATATATTTAAATGGTTTCAAGCTCATAGTAGTTGGAAATAAATGGTCAAATGCAAAGATATGAGCAATAGCTATTATAAATAAATTAAGAATCATAAAATTCTTTTCAATTCTATTTATTTCTAAATACCTTACTTTAATGGCCGTAATTCTGAAAATTTAAGAATTGAAAACGTATACAAATATAAAAGCTGTTTTAAATTGAATACGGTATAGTTCGAATTTGTAATTTACTGTATGAAAACGCCTTTGAGCCGTTGGTTCCCAGATTAAGTGTTCTTGAGGGCTTCTTAGCCCTAAATAGTAAAATAAGAGATTTTTACTTTATTTTCATTTTTAAACAAAGATATAAAAGCACGAATATGATCTTAATTTATATTCCTACTGTTTATATTTTACAATATAATTTTCGAAGCAGAAGAATTACATATCTCACCTCCTTTATTGATTAAAATAAAATAAGATGGTTAAATTGTTGGACACATCCATACAAATGTATTGTATTATGACCGGAACAAAATTTAACTAAAACAGTATCGGCAATAAAAGACAATAATTTACATAAAACTGAATAGCAGTACGTTTCAAGACTGTGCCTCCTGCTCATTAAGGAGTATTAATTCTGTGAGTAGTCTCACCGGGCTTAGCAGTATGATTTCCCCGAGGTGCGGAGTTTCATCCATGATTCATGGAGCTTGAAGCTATGACAGCTTATCATCTAAACATTAGGTCTCCATATATAGCATATATATCACCTCGAGAGAGAGAATATCATCAAATACTTAAATTGTAGCACCACATCTTATTGGCGAAATTTATTCTTTTTGAGAAGGAATCATGCTACTTGAAGTACTAATATAGTTAGAACAAAATATCTAGGATTACGTTACCTAGGATACATCTTATCAGTGTCCTAACAGCTGATGTAACAGTTACTCTTAGACAGGAGATGGGATACTAGGAATTTCTCCAAGCCTCTCGTCCCACTTTTGCCCATACCAATGGCGCGAGTGTAGCGGGTACAACGGTTATCGCAAGAACCAGATCAAGCAAACGCCGAGCGTGGCTGCTGCTTGGATGGGTGACTGCTGGGCGATCCTGTCCTTGCAAAGCATCCCGCCTGCCCGGCCATTGGTGGTGGTTCGGAAGTCACCTTTAAGCCGTTGGTCCCCAGTTTAAGTGTGAGAGAAGGTTTTCTTAGCCCTAACTTCACCTGGTAAAATAATACTTTTTTTATACCTCGTTATTGTACTAAAGCGCACTTTCACATGCAGTACATCTCCACTTCAATTTCATAGAGATGAATAACATCCTAAATTCATTCTTCCAAGTTTTATTTGTTCAAATCAGTCATGATTCAATTTGTTTGTTGCCTTTACATAAACACTGTTAGTCAGTTATACATCCTTTCAAGAGGATATGTCACGGTAATATAGACCTATTTAATATTTCCCGAAAGCATTTATTATTTGCAAACAAACGCCTTCTCAAATTCACTCTAAAGAAAGTCATAAAATTTGTAAATAAAACTTTCACGGGTCGGGACTAAGCCACAATGCTAACACCAGCGGTCATGTGATTTATTAAATGGCTGAATAAATCAATCCCATATCCTATACAGCCGCATATGGAACTGACTCACTCACTCACTGATATATAAATACATATTCTAACATACTAGAAGTGGTGGAAACTTGAAATTTGGCACCCAGGTAAGTTTTCCATTATAACCCACAGGAAAAGTCTGAAAAATAAACATTTTTACTTTTAAATCCCTCAAAAAAATTCGCAAAAGAACGTCCATTTTTCTTTCTTGTTTTTTTGAAGCCCCATAGAGGGTGAACCGTTAGAGATAGCTCAGATCTGGCGAAAAATTGTTATTCAGGAAAAGGCGAACTACAAAAAAAAGTCCAGTGACTTTTTGTCCTATCTTTAATGAATTCCCAAGATGTCTTGCAGATAATTAGGCTACATGTGTGACTTCTTATAAAGTCATACGATTACATTTAGCTTTTTTAAAAGGACTGGCCATCTTGTATTTTACATCCTGTTTGTACAATCCATACAATTGTAGACGATTGCAATGGTTTAAAAGTGTAAATTCCCTTGACCTGGCTGTCAAAACGGCCAGAGGTAATACTCAATTTATATTTGAGTTTATGTTTCTGTGACAAAAATAAGACTAGACTTAAAGTTCAGTAATGGTAACTCTGTTGATGTTATTCTACAGCGTATTCATGTGTGTACCTGGAATTTTTCTTTTCATAAAATGTAACTATTATTTTAGAAGTTAATGATTAACAAATTACAAGATTTTTTATTGTTTTTACAATACTATAATGGCTACATACATATACATAACTGGATCAACCCTCCACCACCCCTCAGCCATGTGTTACAGGACCAAGACTACTCTTTGATGTACAATTTTTGAAGAACCCAACTGTGGAGAGTATGTAAACAATAGTAAGTAATATGGATTTGTCAGCAAGGATTTAAGGCTCCTTGTACTCAGTGTGTAAGACTGAAGGTTGGTTACTCTACGAAGAATTTCCTTACTGCTGTTGTCTAGTTTCGTTGGTTTCAGCAGTACGTAAGACTAGAGATTTGTTGTCCACGAAGAATTTCCTTGCCGCTGTTGTCCACTTACGTTTGTTTCAGCAGTACGTAAGACTCGAGATTTCTTATCTTGCGGAGATTTTCACTGAATTTGGATGTTCTTTTTAACGTATCCCTTAAAAACCATTAGGTACAAAACAATCACCTTTAGTCATCTTGAACCAGAGGTGGCAAATTCTTCTTGGCTCCTTAAAGTGTGGTATAGTTAATCAACTTCTAATAACATTTCTTGAACTAACATTACTTATGAAGAGCGATTCAAAATATTTTGGGACAGCTGGGATTGTGATTTGTTTTAAATCGGATCAAAACTTCATAGCGTGTTGATGCTCTAATTTAGAATTCATAATGAATTTCAAATATTAACTACCATGGAAACAACCTTTCTTGTTTGTTTGTTTATATTTATGTTTAAATTTCTAAATTTTATCCAGCTGCTTATTCAGGTGAGTCCTCAGAATACACTGGAGTATGATACCTACTTAAGGAGCTCAACGAAAACATTGAGTTTCATTAGCAACAATTATACCACCGCGTCGTTAAGAATTTCCTTATTTTAGTGGGTGGATAGTTATCAAATAAACTATTGCGTTTAGTTCAATGTTGTCTTCCTGCAACCGCCTCATATCTCATCAAAGGTAAGCATAGAATGAAAATGTTGAAGTAACATAAACATTCGTAACAAACTGTGATTAACTGTAAAATACAATAAGATGAAAGGACAACAAGGACGTAGCCAGGGAGGGAGTCCAAGGGTTCCGGACCCCCTGAATTCAACGTTTTCAATTACTTTTTTTAGTAGACGATTATTATTATTTACATAATTCAGTATTACTGACATGTACAGCTGAAAGGTCGTTCTCAACAAATAAAAAGGTCTTTTTGAGCAACAAAATGGATCCTTACTCTACGCCCATTACGAGAAAATATCAGTTGACTGGACCCCCCCCCCCCAAAAAAAAAATCTTTTCCTGGCTAAATTCTTGAAGTAAAAGTCTATTTATGTTTCACCAACACATGATAAACGACGTGCCATAAGTAACCGCTACATTTTTATACTTTTTAGCGGTTATTTTGTCTAGTTAAAACGTTTATTTGTAAATTAATGTACCTTTAAAATATGATATGTAAAACTAAGACAATATGTAATAACTATGTGTGATCCGTATGCATGAAGCTTTCAATATTCTGAGTCAAATCGATATATACAGCTGTAACTGGAATTCAAGTAATAAGACTTAAACTGGTAATTTTTAAGAGCATAATATGACATTGGTTGTATTGTAGACTATTATATAATCAAAATGTCAATATGTAAATTTTACGTATTTTTTATATGTAAATAGACAACAGCGTAAAAATGTATGTAGAAAGTCTTTCCCAGAAGGAAATTTACCTGAATAATTATTTTATTACATACATTTAAACCTAATAAGGGAAAAAGTATTCAAATTAGATTTCACTAGCAGTTAAACGCGGTTTCACACGCAATTTCTTAAGCTTTCCACGTGTAAGAGCTTTGCTGGTTCGATTGAATTATATTTACGATGTTTAGTTTGTCTTGTTGCCACGATTATGTAAAAAAGTGTATATTAATGTCCATTTTAATTTACTCCGCTCTTATTATTTTTTCTATAGCCGATTTTGTCTTTTTTCCAGATCAGGAAAAGATATATGACAGATGTGAAAAGCATACTTCTGTCAAAAGACAACTAACATGGGTTTTATAACAATTTTTAAATGTAGAGTGCAATTAGATAGTAACTTTGTCTTTCATATGTCAAACTTAATAATTGCTAAAAGTGAACTGTTAGAAGTACACTAAAAGTGGTACTTCACGTAAATACGTATTTGTTTCTCTAGAAACTGTAACCTATTTATAACATTTTAGAACATTTAGAGCTGGAATTGGTACGTTAGTTCAAACGCATAGTCCAGCTAACTTTCATCTAGCATACTTATACAGCCGCTTGAGAAACTGACTCACTCACTCACTCACTAATATATAGATACGAATTCTACGGTACTTCTAGAAGTTCTGTAAATTTGTAATTTGTTAGCTTTTACCGTATAACTAACAGGAAAATTCTTAAAACCGGGAATTTTAGCTTTTAGACCTCTCCAAAGAATATTTGCGCATTTTTTTGCCCTTGCAGGTCTTTTTTGTAAGCCAGATAGCGGGCGAACCGTTAGAGCTAGCTCAGATCTGACGGTAAATCTTTAGTCAGGAATGAAGTGAACTGCAATAACATTCCAGTGATTTTTTGCCCTATCTCCAATTGTTAAGTGACAAAACGCTGGATTGTTTGACATTCCAGAGATTTCCCCTTAAAATAATGTTTCGAGCCTGGTAGGGGCCGAACGGTTGGTCTTAGCTCAAATCTAATTGACCCATCAAACTATGCCCGTGTCACATTTAGTGAAAAAAATCACAACTGGACTTCTATATAACGTAGGCTTAATTTGTGTAATTTTCACGTGAAAATTCAGTTTTTGGAGTAGATTGGCGAAACAATTGGTCGGAGGTTAAAACAAATTGATAACAAGATTTAATTAATTACGTGATCTAGCGAAAAGTTCCTGTAATGTTATGCCTTATCCTCAATGGTTCGGCCACAGAACGTGTTTTAAATGAAAATACTTTCTGTTTTTACGTGTGAATTTTGTTTCTGGACTCGATAGCAGCCGAAAGGTTAGTCCTAGCTTAAATATAAAACTTTCTGTAACTTGAAAATGATGAGGTTTACAAAAAAATATAAATGGCTTTTTTTGTCGTATACCCTTCCGTAAGCCCTAAAATCACTTTCAATGTCAAAATCTTTGTCGTAATTGGCAATTTAAGGAGTTTTAATTTGATGCAACAATATTTTGTGAAATCATTCCGGATCCTTATTGAACTTGCATTACTAGGTTATCAAGTTAATACAAAGCCATATCTGCAATTGGCTGAGCGTTAGCAAAACTTCAATAGTAGATATGTAAAGACTGAATTCTTTTTATGTTCAGACACAACATCCTCCGGAAGAGAAACCACGTGTGTCTTAACCCCCAGTAACATTAACCAGATCAGATTATACAAAGTCAAGCCATCTTCCTGGAATACTATAAACTTGAAATAATGCATAGTTCTAGATTAGTCCGTTTATCCACTAGAAAGCTCCAAAAAACAAGGTTTTTCGTCATTTAAATTACTCAAAACATTCACAATGGATGACCAGTGCACTATTTTCTCCTAAGCTATGTACCAAGAAAACCAGGTGTCGTAGCTAAAAATCCGAGGACGGAATCGACAAGAAAGGAAAATTAAATTTCCGATTTCAGAAAGGTCTAGTCACTTTTTGTCGGATCACACTCCACTAATTGGCTGAGCGTTAGTGAATCGTCAATGGTAGATAGAGACAGAATGTGTTTTAATTAATTTCGTGAAATGTTGATTCTTTCTGAAAACTGTGGCACGGAATGCAAATCTTCTGAGTTCTTTAAACCCCTAGTTCAATTTATTATTTTGTTAAAAATTACTGTACACGCATTCTCGTAGCACAGATACAGAATACATGTTGTACTCACTTAATCAGATTATACAAAGTCAAGCCAACTTCCTGGAATACTAGAAACTTGAAATACTGCATAGTTCTAGATTAGTCCGTTTATCCACCAGAAAGCTCCTAAAAACAAGGGTTTTTTTTATTTTGATTACTCAAAACATTCACAATGGATGACCAGTGCAATCTTTTCTCCAAAGCTCTGTACCGGATTAACCAAAAACTCCTAGCCCAAATCCAATAGGATCAAGGTCCTGTCGAGTTTTGTCCTATCTGATATGGTTAGGCCACAAAACGCTTGCATATCTCAAATTCCATTGATTTTCACGTTAAATTTAACGATTTGAGCCAGATTGCAGCTGAATGATTAGGAGTAGCTCAAATTTAGTTATTTTGTCAATTAATAAATAGGGCGTTCTACAAATAATTTCCGGTGTATGTTTTCCGTATCTTTAAAGTTTAACGTGGAAACACTCGTTAGTAGATAAGGATAGAGAGATTCAGAATACAAAACAATCTGAAGGTATAAAATCGACGATTTACTAGATTTACTTTGTGTAATTTTAGTACATACAAGCAGTGAGACTAGGGGGGGGATTACTGCAGTAGATAGGGACAGATGACGTTTTGACCTCATGTGCGAATTGAACCAATCACCAAGTACCTCATATCCCCGAAAATGTACGTAGTTGGCTTTTGCCGTAAAACCACAAGGAAAAGTCTGAAAACCAGAATTTTTTATGTTAAACCCCTCAAAAAATTTGAAAATATGTTAATTTGGACTAGTGGATAGGGACAGACAATGCACAGTAGATACGGACAGAGGTGGTGTTGGCGAGCTTTAGAACTGCTAGACACTTGAAATTTGGCACCCAGGTAGTTTTTTTGCCGTATAATCCACATGAAAGTCTAAAAAATTGGGATTTTTTACTTTTAAGCCCCCCAATGAATATTTGTTATATTTTTAACTTTACCCTTGCAGGCTTTCCTTTGAACCGTTAGAGCTAGCTCAAATCTGAGGGAAAAAATTGTTAGTCAGGAAATGAAGTGAGCTACATAAAAGGTCATGTGCCTTTTTACACTATCTCGATCAGTGTGGCCATAAAAACACGATTATGTGCAAAATGTTCGTAATTTTTAAGTAAAAATTTAGCTTCCGGGGTCGATAGTGGCCCAGCTGTTGGTCGCAGATCATTGTAATTACGATTTATAAAAACAATGTAATCTACAAAAACTTTCTAGGAAACTTTTTGCCCTATTTTCAATAGTTTACCGCAAAAATACGATTAAAAGCAATATTTTGGTAATTTTTAAGCAAAAATTTGATTTTGCGCTCGATTGCAACCGAACCATTTATTGTAACTTGGAACATAAATTTTATATAGATAAAAATTATATGAACTACAAAAAGGTCAATTAACTTTTTAATCTATCTCCATACGCATTAGCGAAATTTCAATAGTAGATACAGTAGTACAACAGTAGGGTCAGAGTGATCTTAGTTTATTTTTCCCTGAAAATTCAGTGCATAAGCAAATTATCACTAGTTAATAGGGACAGCGTACATTTTATTTATGTTCACTTAACAGCTCCTGTGTATTGTTAAATAACTTGTGAGGAATACTGACTGTTCAAAATTTTGAAGTTTGTGCTTGAACAAATACTTTCAAGATACATTTAATTAAAAATATACTTATTCTTATAACATACACAGCTCCCTCCAGGAGAAAAACCTCAATTTTATCCCCGTATTCCAGGAACCTATCTGGTCTTCAATCAAACCCACTGATCAACTTATTTTGCTGATAATGATTATTTTCTATCCATTCTCATAGCACAAACAAACCTCTCCAAAAAAACTTAAACAAAACACGTGGTTAACCCGGGTAACAATAAACCAATTGTATTCTGTTTAACATAATGCTGTCAGAATCGTAAACAAAATTGAATTTCCTACAAGAAAGGTTTACTCACTTTTTGTCGTATCTCTAACGGTTCAGCTATAAAACGCCCTTGAAGTCAAAACTTTAGTTAAATCCGGAAAATACTATAAAACAGGTCTATTTTAAACTCCGAGATACCTAATCTAATGCTCGGACTCAAACCTGTCCCCGAATTCCGCTTATCCCCGATTTTGCCAACAAATAAAATTGTTTGCAAAAGTTGTTGTTGTCATTTTTCAATACAGTAATTAAAATATTAATAAACAATATTTGCCTCGTCACATATACATATTATGTATATATACAGGGGTGCTGAAAAGTCCCGGGACGGTCTAATAACTTTTGAACTAATTACAATATAAGAATCAAAATTTACATCAAGCTTTTGCTCATATAAAACTATTATTTTATGTATTTCACCATGATATCCTGCTTAGGGGGGACGTCCCGCTAGGGGTTGGTGAAAATTCTTAAATAGAAGCATAGGTCGAGTCGTACATCAAATTAAAGCTCTTTTTAATTGAAACATTTTGGCGAAAATCTGACGAAAAAACAGTTGACGCATTACAAAATGGCGGACACTCAAAGATTATAAAATACAGAATTTTTCAAATGCAAACATTCTGGTTGTTAGAGAAAACTGAGGCACTTAATCTTTTATTTTACTTCTTTTACTTCAAATCACTTACCAAATCAGTTATAACAAATGTTCAAAGTGTTTGCCTTCAGTTTGCTGACAATATCCCAATCGATTGTAGAACGCTGAAAATCGCATTGTTTATCTGGAAATTCCTTATCAGCAGGTAAGGTTATTACCTTCCTTATTTGTGAGGAACACAAAAATATAAATTTATATATATATTATAAACAAACGTTATAGAACGAAAAAACAAACTCTTTAATTACAAAATTACAAACTTATAAAGATTATCAATTGATAATGAGGACAGAATCGCTTAAACTTTTTTCAATGAACTTAGAACGTTATAAAACGATGTTTTTGAGTAACAGAACTAACATTCCATCAATCAACAAGCATTTCCAGGTATTGTGGTCGCTGTGTTTATCTTATCTTTCTTGAGAATCCCGATTACGGCAGGCCGCGCGGCATCACATGATTATTTAAGTTTTTTGCACGGTACATAATTGCCTTTCAATTACAATTCAATTTATATTTCTGATCAACCGCTCTATAATTATATTTTACTGATAGATACTATCTCGAGGGATGTTATTCTTTCGTTGACTTCAGCGCGAGCTTCGGAAGCACCTTCGGCCGGAGGCACTCGCATTTTGGGTGGCGGAGTTTGATCAAGAATAAAAACAAGTCTTGTGTGTTTTTTTTAATAAAGAGTTTAGTTTTTGTTTGGTAATGTTAGTTTTTGTTGAATTTTTGTGTTTGGAGAAATGTAGGGGTAAAATACAACAAAGCAAACGGGCGGCGAGACTCTGCAATCACGTTATCTACTAGACCGCTCGACTTTGACCTCTGTCTGAGGATGGTGAGGGGTTTGCGATAAGACAATTCCTGTTTTATACTGACGAAATATTGTTCTACGCTAATCTAGTAATCAGTTGAAAAGCTACATGTCAACTGTCTGAGGATGGGGAGGGGTTTGCGATAAGACAATTCCTGTTTTATTATCGACGAAATATTGTTCTTACGCTAATCTAGTAATCGGTTGAAAGCTACATTTCAACTGTCTGAGGATGGGACGGGTTTGCGATAAGACGATTCCTGTTTTATATCGACGAAAATATTGTTCTACGCTAATCTATTAATCAGTTGAAGCTAAATGTCAAATAACGATTCATGTCTGGGTGTGGTCGGTATAATCCCAAAGTACCAATGAATCTAATAAAAGGGGCATAATAAAATGCCCTAACAACAAAAGTAATGAGAGAATTACAAACGTAAACAACGCACAGCAACACGAACGTAAACCTAACTCTCGACCAAACAATGCAACAGCTGCGAAGCTCAAATACGACGACCAAACAAACAGTCCATAAAGGAATTAACTAATTTGTGGTTGCAAAGCAACTAATCGACTCTCGATTAGTCAAAATTTCGCGGCAATCAGATGAACTATAAGAAAATTACAGGCGAAAAACGTGACGTACCTATTTTACGGCCGTTGGCGATTTTCGGTTGAGTAGCCGACGGCCGTAATATAGGTACGTTGGCGTGCAAAGGGTTCACTTCAAATATTCCTTAGGTAATGGTAATAATGATTATTAAATCCTATAATAATCAAACTTTGCACTAGACCCTGTATACCCTCTAACAAGGTATAAACAATGGAAACCTATTATAGGTCAAACGAACATAACGACTTCCATTTTCAGTATGGGTATTTGAGGAAATTTAATTTTCACTTGCGACCCATATATTAAGGCAGTTATTACGAGATTTAAAACAGGGGAGTCCCCCGAATAATTGACGTTAGGTTAGCTCCAAACATAACAAAAAAACAGCCATTCATAATAATGGAACTATATCCTTTTTATACAGTTCTAATGTTTCTCGCCGTAATAGAGCCTCTTACACTATTTCTCGAATTTATGGTGCTATTTTTTTTTTTTTTTTTTTTTTTTTTTTTTTTTTTTTTTTTTTTTTATTCTAATATGATGCACGCAGCTTTGAATTCAGCTGTAGCTGTAGGGAGACTGTTAGGGTTCATCCAGTCAGGAGCCTAATACTTACTTTACTAAAAATGTCTTCAATCAGTTAAAATGTTAATATATTCCTGTATTTCTAGATTTTCATCACGAATGTTTGCTAATGTTAATTATTACATTAAATAACCTAAATATATATTTAATAAATTCCTGGTGTATTGATTATTATTGTCGTGTATTACAAAAACATTACTTTTTTTCTGATTCAATGCGTACTCTACTTATCAAACATCAATAACTACACACATTTCGTCATACATTTATTTTACGACATGAAATACTAATATATACTATAATGGTAGTTTATTAACTATAATAATTATTAAGTAAGAAAGTTTGGTATTTGCTTCAGTAAACTATTAATACATTGCTTACATTGTCAATACACTAAACCTGCATGCTAACTCTTCTAACTAGATTATAATTCTCTAATATTCCTTATGTAACATACTACTTGGACTGATAACCGTATCAGACAATACCCAGTATATATCTAACAGCACACAAAGAGCCTGCCTGTTGATGGTAGAGTCACTAAGGTCAACTCCTTAATTAAGAAATCTATCTGAAAGTTTTCTCATATGTCTTCAGTTGTTTGTCTCCAGCTTCCTTTGTAATTCAATCAAGTGACTTGATTTACGTACATACTTTCTTACTCTCTTCATATTTATCACTTGTCAATTACAGTGGTTCTATAATATAATTCTTTTCTGGGCAATGTTATAAGTAATACCTTAGCTTATTTTGCGAAAAATCAACAAAAGATTTTTGTAGCACGCTTTCTTCGTTACCAATGGAATTGCTACATATTTATTACATAGTGGCAAATTCCTTAGTTTATTTAATTTATTACAAATAAAAATTCTATTAGATTCGTAAGGTTAACAGGATTGGCCATTATTATGTTTTACAATATTTACATGACATTTCGAGATCTGGTATCTGTTCTCTTCATCAGGTAGCTATCAAGTATAAATACTACTTCAAGATAATAACTCGCAAAAACATTTACACAAAAAAATGTATCGTTGTCACTCATAATTAAAACACCAAATCAGGCAACTTCAGTTAAACAAAAAATTCCCTCGTGATTACGACTCGTGTCATCACGTAACGAAAGTCAGGAGACTCTAATGTTTGCCGAAAGTAATATTGCAGTTTAGGATGGGGAAATGTATAATACCTGATCACTTTTTGCCATAATTTTGGAGTTTACGTTCCTTGGCCAAAAAGTCTAAATAAATGCAAATAAATGTCTATATCACTGCACAAAACATCTTCTGCTGTATAAAATATTAATCTTTCATTTATGTGGCCTAAATATCAATTTTATGATTTATTTACTTGTTCGAATATTATTCATAACACCGCCAGCTAAATGTAACATAGCTTGAAAGGCAACTGTTACAACTATGTGAAACGAAAAAATTAAAACATGTTGCTAATCCCAACTGTAAGACTTTTCATCAAGTGGGTTTAAGAGTAACCATAATGGAAATATCGAAATCACAAAATAAATATACTTGTAACAAACTTATTACATTCATATTAAATTCTAAACACGTCACATAGTAATACATGTATTTAAATATCGGAAATATTTATCAACAATAACGTCATTTTAAAATTCATCGCTTTAAATATTGCGTGAAACTTCATTTTTATGTAGTTCATTTTTAATGTTCATATCCATCGATGTGATTTGGATCATGGCATCAAAGTTTATAGTTAGAAGGCTGGGAAAAATTTCGCTTTTGTCTGTCTGGGGCCTGTAATGATTTATTGTCTGTATGATTGTTTGTGAATTGAATGTGAAACGACTTGAAGCTTAATATTTGACAAATGGTGTAGTGTGTTTGTATTATATTGTAAGACAAAACATCTAAGATACTAAAAATACATTCTTATTAGATTGGTATATGAAAATAACTATTCTCATTATATGTTTTAGGTTTGTCACCAGTTTTTCCCAACCTGTAATATTCAAGTCAGGAAAAAGGGTTCAGAATTTCAAGGACAAGTAAAAAGATAAACTTCAGTGGGAAGTTCTTAAAGTAAGAACTCTTTGAAGAAAAAGGTTTTCTTATTCAATCCCCAAAATAAAGCTTGCATGATGACTGTAAAAATTAAATATTCCTAAACTAACAGACGATATTCGTGTTTATATATAATATTTTTATTTAACTTTTAAACACGAATGGTAAAATGAAGTCAAACACTAGAGCCTGTTTTCTGTAACGAATATTGTATTACACCAAAATACAAGCATACGACTCCCCAATGTTGCGCATCATAGTAACGATGTTGACTATACAGTTCATAACAAATTTAAGACTAACAGTTGCAAGATCGAAGATGGGATTCGAGTTATATCATAAATTTATGAAATAAAATTACGTACAAGAGAACAAATACATCACTGGCTGTTTCATTTAGGAATTTTTTATGCAAATTAAATTTCCTCAAAAATTTATTAAAACTGTGTTACTCCTTCAATTATGATAACGATAACACGTCATACATTACAGCTAAGCAATCTGTAGTTTATTATTTCAGGCACTACTGAAAATGTTGCAGTACTATCTACATAGTGTTTTAAACATACGTTTTCAGTTAAATAATCTATTACAAAGAGTAATTAATAAAAATAACTTAAATAATTTCTTCAATATGAAAACATATAATTGCAGAAATGTATGTATTTCATTAACTTTTAGAAACTCGTAGAAACTAGTTTTGAAACGTGTTATGCTGCTGAAACTGCGCCTTCATTATAGATTTGGCATATGCTATACTGTAAAGTATAGCAATATGCATTTTAATAAGTAAGGCGTTACTGATAACTGACTTATGCGACCAAGCCAAAGAAGCGAATACGATAACAGAGCCAAATAGGAATAAATAAATAGAAAATATTAGACTCTTGTCACGAATCGTCCCATTATTGACTCCTTAAAATCTGTGTTCTACAGACAAAGCCTGGTCTTATTTAAGGACTTGTCAAGGCCTTAACCCTGTGACTCAATAAATAATAATTATAATTGCTTGCAAGAGTTAAAATGTCTGGTTCACTATTCAACATTGTCAACCGTTCATAATATTTAGAATGTTTTTGTTATAAGAGCAGCTGATGATTTTTATTCATAAAACAGACGTACAAATATTAAGGCAATTACCTGATTATACGTTAGTGGTGAAAACATACAACCAACTACGAAGTCAAATTGTTCGAGTAAGCATATAAACTTGTAATATTTATTTTATATAACCTGTAGGTTTATGTTGTATTATTGGGAATAATTTTTAAATATCTTTGTTCGATATCTTCAAGATTTCCTTATAAAATTAAAACTTCTTAAACAACTGCAAAAAACTTGTTTTACTTAACATGAATACTTTTGAAGCTAGAAAGAACTCTATTAGATAGACGTAGATAGATTTAGATAAAAACAAATTTATCTAATTTTTATTTTAAACGTTTTAAAACTTTGATATTGGATAATTTTTGAACAGGTCCCCAAGGATTCCCTGAATATATTAGAATGTTACATACCATAGTAATCCTGAGTTTATTGTGAAGTTAAATATGTAAATTAAATTTTTATCTCTATATATTAATTATGTAATATTTGTATACAATGCTTTTATTATAATAATTTATAATTATATAATTCATTTAATTATATAGTATTCATTTCACAGTTTTTTGTCGCTATTTTTAGTGAAAACGATCAAAGTTTTGTTTTCACAAAGTGCTTGGCTTACAAAGACCTTGAAAAGCTATATAAACACTACATATTTTCTCAATTAACACACTTACGGATTATTTTCTAAAATTCACACTTACGGATTTGACATACCTTCCCCTTAAAAATGCCTAAAACATTTTAAAACTGATATGAGGTGGTTATGGTTAAAAGGGTTGATTCAATGGGTATCTTGAGTTTACCTTCCTCTTAGTTTTCCGTCTTGTTTGTTGGTTTACAGCATCAATTTTATGACAAGCTCTATAACATGAGACTAATGCTTGAGGATCCTTTAGTACAAGAGAGCGTTTACAAAGAAACCCTTTGATAAAACTCAACTTTGAGAGATAATATCGTGTCACGAGGTAGTTTAAATCTTGAATATGACATTGCAGTAGAGTAGTTTAAGTTTTGTGTTGTATTCTTAGGTGAATATTTGTAAAACTGTAATTTGAAATAAATGACTTTTCCAGGGGATACTCCGGTATATTTCATAAACCGCTCGCCTTCGTCATTCCAAATCACGTTTGCCAGTTGCCTGTACATATTTATAATATAGTATTACAAACTTCTTATAAAAAAAAATTACAGTGCTAACTTTGGAATTTAATTCCGTTATCAATTGCAAAAACTTAACTTAGTTATTTTAACTACTGAAATTCAAATTCCAAATCGAGAAAGTCAATCTTTTTCTTCAAGTGTCAGAAAACCTAAAGCTAAAGTTTAACTATAAGTAATAATTAAAAACTAATCAATAATGGTGATGGACTCACTTAAGTCAAAGTTAATAACTGAAGTCATAAAACTCCAGAGTCCAGAGTGGTATCCTCAGGAATGTGCTTGAGTTTCTTGCACTAATAAAATAACTGTCTAAGTATAAAGTGTTTCATTGTGAACATGATGCTCACTTTAAAACGTCCACTACCAACGTAACTTTTCAAAAAGCCAAAAATCCATACGTGTCATTTATAGCCTAAGTACATTTGTGACATCCGGTGTTATGGATACTGGTAGTTTTTTCGTAGGTTTTTAACTTTCGGGCGTTTTATTAAAGCAATAAAATTGTTTCGGAATTACTCCCTAAGTACATTTTTACCCTTTTTATATTGGCGTTTTTAAGGAATTCTAGAATGATTTTGTTATTTTATGTTTGCTCTAGAAACTCAAATCTCAATCAGGTTTTTAGTCTTAAGTACCTTTTTCTGATTTAGGAAACTTTTTATTGTTTCAAAACTTTTAAAATTTGTCTTCTTTAATATTTTACTGGAAGTAAATGAAACTAACTTCACCGTAGCTTAGGCTGCGGATCTCCAACCGACAGATTACTGGTTCGATTCATGAGAGGTCATAAAAATTAGTTAATGGGTTTTTAACCGTCAACCTTAGTAAGCTATGATAAATTAACAAGTACTCTAATGTATATAAAACCTCCTTATAATCTTCGATTTCCAAGATTGAATTTTGAGGAACATCTTGTGATGTGGGGGGGGGGGGGGGTGGGGGGGGGGGGGGGTGGGGGGGGGGGGGGGGGGGGGGGGGGTAGGGGGGGGGGGGGGGGGGGGGGGGGGGGGGGGGGGGTTGTGTGTCATACCTGATTTGTAATCTGGTATAAGACTATTAACGTCACCACTAAAATAATTTCCCAATATATATCGTGCAGTTTTTTTTTTCCTTAAAAAATACAAAAACACACACTCTCACACACACACACTACACACACAGACACACACACACACACACACACACATATATATATATCATACTATATAATATATACATATATATTATATATATATATTAATACCTACCTACTAACTTGTAACAAATAAAAACTTTGTATCGTAAGTAGATTTCAAAAATAAAATAGGACTGAAAATAAATGTAAAATGATTTAAAATCATTTAATCACAAAATAAATAATTGTTATATTTTTATAATGCAAAAAGATTAATTTAATGTAATAATATAAATTCCTATTTTCTTATTACCTCTTATGAGTTATGTAAACGTATTTACTAACGCTTAGCTAAATTTCTATTGAGTGACATGCACTAAAACTAAATAATGCCTATATATAAATGAGGATTTTTGCAATTTTTTAAGTATTGCATGATTGGTTGGGTGTTACAATATCTTGTAGGCAGAAAACAGATATAAAATAATTTTTCCAGGCCCTCAAGTAATAGGCTTAGCTAATGCTCAGCCAATTATACACTAACTGTTACTCATATAAGTTATACAAATACAAAAAATTAAACATTACAAATGAAGTATTATAATGTTCCTATAATATACCATACAAGTGACGACATTGTTATAAAACTAATTTAAAGCTTAAGCCTAAATTATTGCACAATTTACTTAATATTCCTACAGCATAATTCTTTAGTATATATTTAAACCCAGATATGTAATATGCTATCATTGGAAAACCCTTTAAATTTTTCTTTTCCTGTATTGATTGATATTAGTGAGTTTAGGTTTTAGTTACTTAGTTTCAACCAATATCACATTTTATGCCTGGTTTTAAAAATCGAAAAAAATATAATTATTGTGTTCATTTATTTATCTTTTAAAGTTATGTTAAGACAAGAAAGATGTACATTGCTATTAAAAATGAGTATAGTATTCATTAGTAAGTAAATTTCGTGTGTACTTCCTCTGTAATTTTCAGGTAATCTTCCGCTTTAAAATTTAAAAAAATTTGAATAAGACGGATTATAAAACATATTATAATCCCATACATGTCATATGAGGCAGTTTAAATATAAGCTATGTAAAATTTGGTATATTGGTACATGTTCACAATTACTCTGAGTTAACATTTTCCATACAACAACATTATGTCAAATACAATTGGATTAAAGTAGCAGTATACACACTTTTAGAACCTGCTATCTCGTATTTAATTTTAATCGTAATAGTATACTTAGTCAATATTTTGTAGCCACCTGTGCAAATGTTTAACTAAAAGAAAAGGAAATAAAATATATGTATCGTTCTTGGTTTCCGAATTGCAGTTTGCGTTTGTAAGAAAGCAAACTAATTACATTATTAAATTTAATTTAAAAATAACAAAATTCGAATAAATAAACAGTTTCAAAAGTAACCAAACATATTATTCCACTTATTATACTGAATTTAATGAAAAATATATTAAAGTTATTAGTTTACATCATTGAAAATATAGTAAAGGACAATATACTTGTGTGTTTTTACAAGGCTGACTGATTATGATGTATTGACATATAAACCGTTGATCACACAATTAAATAAGAAAAATTAGAAATCGTAAGTATATATTAATATCTACCATAAGATAGAGTATAACCAATCCAGGGGATAAAATAATATGACAAAGAATTTTTTTAATAACTGAACCAGCATGTAAGATAAGGTATGGCTAGACAACTTAATGGCCACAATCGTTAATATGATGCCTACACAATATTCTTGCTCTATTGTTTTAAAATCACAAGACCACAACTTCTAGCACAAAAGGGATCAATAAATATTATCACAAACAAAACCATTTACACGTACTGTTAGCTTTATAAAAATGTACTAAGGGCCAGACAGGTCCTTCTTAAAATCTGTTGGTCCTATCGTCTGCCCAGTACCTTCACGTAAAATGTTGCTAAAACGTAAAACTTGGTCTAAGGAAGCATTTTATTTTATTTTGGAGTAAAATGGTCTATGGAATTTACGTCCATCTTGATTTCCAATGACTCAGAATAGTTACCCTAAATTCTCACGGATCCTTAAGTAATCCTTTGTGTAGGTTGGTTACTTTTGTAAATCAAAGTGCTCTCATTCTGGTGTTTCATCGGAATGCAAATAGTTGAATAATAATCATGTAAAATCTTTCAATTTAATTATTATTTTACTAAACAAAACCTGTGCAATTTGAATCAGAATATCCAAAGTAACAGTAAATAAATAAACTTAAGGATTTAGTAAATCATTATTAATTAATGTTCTGATTTAAAATTCAAAAAAGAACACAAGCAGACAAACATGTTCACTCTCTTGTTTGCTTCAAAGCAAAAATCAACACAAATCCTAGGCACTCTTATGCAGAACTAAGCGAGAACTCATCCATATTTCAAAGTTTTCCATTAGTCCATAGTATAACTGATTGCAAAACTTTCTTTTTAGGGCGGAATATTTTATTCCAACTAAAACCATCAATTACATGAGAAAAAGATATATAATACCTATTTCTTTAAAGGGGGAATAGAAGCATCAAACCTGCTCTTTTAATGCAAAATTATCCCATTGAAGTATGTGTATATTGTAATATAACTGTTATAATTTAAAAACTATCTCTGTGCCAATATTGTCGTGTCGCAAGAATGCATTGCTCAAAATGGAACTACTTTCATTACTCGATCGTAAGAAATTGTGTACGTTCATGCAAAACTCATCCACTGTAATATGGTGTAAACATTTTAACGAATAAATAATGTCGGCCCCGCCACATGTACTCTAAAGTTGAGTAAATCTACATTATAATGCATTACTGGATAACTAGCCCTAAAAATGTGTAGAAAATATGTATAACTATAAAAACCAAACCAGTAAATGTCTTTCCTTATACTGATTCTTTTACATGATGTTTAGCCGACGCTTTCTCTATAGGTTTTAATGAGAGACACGTTCAAGGTCCCTTGCTCACAATGAGACTGGTTTGTGAGAGGATGTTATTATTGATGAGTGAAGTGGAGTTCTTGTTTGCCAAAATAATATCGCGCGTTTTTATTCATCTTTAACCTCCCGAGGCTTGGTGAAAGATTCTTTGGGTCTTCCTCGAAACACTTTTTTTGTCTCTTGTAAAACCGAGGACGGTAACTGAAATCTGCATATGAATATTACATTATTACGACAATAAACATATAACCTGAAGAAACATTTTTCCTGTAACTATAAAACTTTGCCTCCTGACGCAATACACTTTTATCAAGTCGTATATTATTATCATGTCACATAATTTACATATTTCTATTTAAACTGCATGTAGATTATTTGTCAGTCACACACACACACACACACACACACACACACACACACACACACACACAACCCCACTTTAAAATTTAATTTTATTACACCTGGAGTTTGAAACTACATACGGACTTTAAATAAAACCAGAAACAATAGATTAATTATTAATTAACAATAATGCACTAAGGGTCCATTGCACTGATAATGAGTTGTTATTAAGGCGGGATTAGGTTGTGGGGATCGAATGAAATAAAAAGTAAATTAATTATGAATCTTCAAAAAAAGAGGGCTGGATTTTGGGAGAAGTATAAAAGAGGTAAAATAGATTTGCAAATTGGAAATGTAAGAATCGAAGTTTAGGTTTGAGTTTAGGTCTGGAAGACTACACTTCAAAATATGTATGTTACATGAAAAAATCTCAATACAATTAGCACACACACGACACACACACACACACACACACACACACACACAGCACAACACACATACATAACGTAAATATTAAAATCATTTAACGTTTGAAAATATGGGCGTACATTAATTTATCTCTGACATAAAATTATTAATATTAGCCATTTTATTCAAGTAATAAAAGAGAACATTTTATTAAATTAATAACTATTACGGTTTTAATTTGAGGAGGACAGTGTCGTAAAGTAATTTTATAATGTTAACTTACAATTTAGCAGCTTTTAAATTAATTTGGCTTTTAATCACGACTTAATACTTCCAAATGTAAGAAGAGATTATTGAAATTTATATTCTTTTTCAACAAATGATACCCTTGACTTATTGGAAATAATGAACTACAGTCCAGTTAATATTATCATCTTTATTAGTTTAAACTTGAATAATAAGCTTTGCAGATACTCTGCGTATATTTCTCCTTTATTAAAACTTTTAAGTATTTATTTAATGTTTCTGTCATATTTAACTTATCTATAAATTATGAGATTTGTAAATACATCTTTTTGGTAATATGGTGCTTTTTTAATGTAGAAAAAAATACTTGTATTTGGTGGTCTGCATTATGAAGACAAATTATTTTTTATATGAAAAGCCACATACTATAATGAATAGTGTATTATATACACGCTACTCTTTACAAACGCAATACCGTACTATAAAAGTCTTCACAAAATTTAGATTATATATATATTTTAACAATAAATTGTTTTAAAGCTCAATACATTTTTACACCCTTAGTTTAAATTTAAGTTTAATTCGCCTGTTTTCATAATTCGTATTTAATGTCATGTAATTGTACTGGAAATACTGTTAAATATTTTTTACAACTATTTACAACTACGTTTTTAAAAATAAAATAAAGTAGTTATTATGATGGATATCGTATTATAATTTTAATTTTTTTGTAAAACTGTTTATAGAGTTTTGTTAAAGAGATTTTCCTTGCGAGAGTGTATTTATGGTTGTATATATATTTTCATTCAGTTTCTTTTAAAATAAATTTATTTAAAACCTTTTCTGTGATTGTAAATGTTTTTATGATTACGTCTTCTAGAACTAAAATCTACAATATTCCACAAATCATTATAACTATTTTCAGAAATATAATTTTTTTTCTTAATAAGAACATCAATTAATATATTTAATAATCCGAAAGTGTTTAGTTCCTAAAGCAGGAGCCATTTTTTGTAAGTATTATGTTTTGTTTTCATATACATTAAACATCTAATTTTTTAAATTTGTTTAATAATATCTATAAAATCATATAAACAATTAATCAAAAATATTTTATCATAAAACATAAATGGCGGCAATATTTGTACAATAATAAATAAAAATGTGAACATTTTTATAAAAATCTTAAGATAAAAGTTATTTTACTTCGTTATTACATATTTATAATTGTGGACTTCATAAAACCTATGTAGTGCTGAAAGTTTATATTTAAAAAACTATTTGCTACCCTAAATATTTAGGTACATCTTTGTTGGTTTATAAACGCATCAATTATTTAGTTACTACTCTAAGTTTCTTATGACACTCATATTTTCATACCCAATTAAATATATATCCTATATGTTAGACGATGCGTACCGTCAAAATAAGTTTCCACACTTAAATAATAATATTACTTGATTATTGAGTATTATTTGCCAACAATATTTAAGCTCTTGTTCTAAAGCTTAAGTTAATTTAATTTTTAGTTATGAGAAGGTCAGTGATATTTACTGTATAAGAAACGTAGCCACGTCTTTACAATCTAAGTTCAGGGGAATGATAGGAAACGATTTATTTTAGTAACGGTTTATTCAAAGTTGCTTTATGTGAAGAATAAGGAAAATTTATGCAATCTAGTATGTAATGTTTTTAAATTATTATATTTGGTAAACATTTTATACTTCAAGAATATTTGAAAAGTTATTTTGTAGTACAATTTAACATAAAAATAACCTATGTTTTATATTAATAATTAACGGAATAACACATTCTTGCATATACCAGCCTTTATGTTTCAAGAGAAAATTTATAATAATAGACTAGTCCCATACACTAATTCTTGCAAGTTCTGTAATAAGATTCTACAATCGTAAAAAGCAACTAGCAAGTCGGCCATACACTGAAATTTGCATGTTAATAGAGTAAACCAGTTTTCAAGTTGTCAATTTATAATTTCCAAAGAAGCAAACCTAGAAGGTAATTCAGTACCCCCTCACTGCCAAATTTGAATTTCTATTTAATTTTTGTTTTCGTTTTTCATTTGATAGCTATTATGAAAAGATCATTAAACGAATAATGTTCCCAGCAATGCTTATCGTATTTACAAGTGAACTCCATGCATTGTATACTATACATATTTATCCTAGCCTTAAACCTTATAAAAAATATTAACTAATAAAAAATATGTAACTAAATAGCGGTACCACGGCATGAAAAATTTCACAAGATACGCAAAATTTTAGAGAGAGATTATATTTCTGAGTACAGGAATAAATGTTTAGATTCTAAACACACGTTTATCTGATATAAATTACGCATTGAGTTTTCAGAAATGTGATCAAAGAGTCGGTGTAGTGATGGACGAGAGGTGGGATATTGTTTGGGATGTTTGGTCTTTGTAAACAAGTATGGAACTATCAAAAACCGTGTATCATAACTAGTGCTTGGATTTCCATTTTTAGGCTAGTAATATTGATTGTTCAAAGAGATTAAGATATTTTCTAATAGCGCATAAATTTTTAACTGGGGATAAAAATAATTCAATATGCATCATTTTACTAGATGATTATAGTTTACAGCTTAAAAAAAGTTACCGTTAATGTACCATTTATACCACCTATTAATAACATAATGGTAGCTCAACAGTATCAATTTAATGTTTATTGCTCCATGTATTTTCTATCGTGGAATCTTTAAGCTTAATAATGATAGCTTGAGCGTGAGACTTCATGTCATAATTATGTTTGGCAAGCCAATTAGTTAGTAATTGAGATCTATACTATATGTTTGCAAATGTACATACTTCGAAGAGCCTCACACATGTAAGATAAAATACTGGAAGGAATCTTAATAATAAAGTGATTGTCGACTTAGGCTACATACGGTGGTTAGTTCCAATGTTCTGTAGATTACAGGGGAAAAATACAATTTATAGGTAGGGATTTGAATTTTTATGTTGTAGGACATAAATGCACACCGTTCACGATGCTTACTACCATTTGTAACTGTAGTCCCTGCTAAATCTAAAGGGATTTGAGGTAATACAGGTAAGTCAACTAAACAGCTATAGAAATAACAAAAGCTATTAAGAAAGTATGTATTACTAAATTTTGGTATATGATTTCATTTTCTTTTAATAATACAAATGTATAATCCAATTCTTTTACTATATTCAGGAAACAAAACCACAATATATTCGACTTATACAATTGTTTGCGTTCTTATAATATTGTAACCTATGTAAGTTTTCTTTTGATTGGATTACTTTTGAATAAGTAAACTCCAGCCAATATTCTACGTAGACGAAATATATACAAAACAAATTAACTGTGGATGAAACAAGCGGAGTGTAAACAGCAGATCGTTATTAATTTAGAAAACCAATAATCTGATATTGTTTTGTAACACCGAGTCTTATTAACAGTACTCAATTCATCCAGATAATTGAGTTTTTGCTTAGGAAAAAAATTAACTGGAACACTGCAAGTACTGGTTTAATTATATCATGTTTTACTGCATTAACGTAACACTGCATTAAAATGGGAATGATTTAAAAATTCAGTTCCTGTGAATGAAATTAAAAGATAATCATTATGAATGATAATTATGGGGCCATTGGTTTATGATTCATTAAGAATATATAGAGTTTTTTATTCAACTATAAAATAATTGTATATATTTATGATCAAGTGATGGTTCGTATTATCATCATTAAGTTTTCGTTATATTTTAACTGATGTTCACGATCATTCGGTTCTATTTTGTTGGTATCAGTTTAAGTGATTAACCTAACCCATATGGATGATTAATTTTGGAGATAATGATGTTAATTCCCTATTGTTTTTGATTTTATTGTATTACGTGTGCCTAAATAATATGCTTTGTTAAATTTATTTGCTTAATATTACGTGAATGTATAACAATGGTATGAATGGTAACTGTATTTGCGAAATTTAGATTTGTAAATATAATGTTACGGTTTTGTGTTACGATGATAAATCAATATTTTACAATGTCTGGTGGATACGGATGTGATGAATAGCTCCACCCAGAATGAAATGTATCGTGCAGTGAAAAGCAAACCACTTATCTAAAAATAATTTTATACCAATTCTCTCCCTCATATAAACATATATGTAGCGTGTGAAGATATACAATTGTATTAAAATACATTGTTAAATGTCAGTTGTATAAATACAAATTACACAATTAAAAATTAGTGTCTTTCATGTCAGAAACTGAAACTTAGGTTCTTATATATATATATATATATATATATATATATATATATATATATATATATATATATATATAATTGATGTTAAGAATGTCTAAATGGATATTTAATATTTTATTCTATATCATAATTTGAAAACGGTAATGTTTAATAATGTGAGTAATTGAAGAGTTTAATTTTCAGAGTGGTAAATTATCGCAATTGCAATGAAATGTAAATTAAGTTTACCTAAGAAGCTTGAAAAGTTGGCTTTGGGAATGAATCCTTTTAATATAAACATAACTTTGAAAAGGTTTTCAAACCCCTGAAACTCCTTAGATCAAAGCAAAATGTATAGTTTAATCAAATATTAACTCTGTGAATAACATGCCATGGTTTAACGTTATTATTGAGTTAGCAGTTATCCCTATTTCTTTAGAGGAGCTCCCTTGTATTTTCCAACTACTAAATGTAAACTGTTTTATATACCGTTTTCTCTATACCACAGGTTTCTTAAAGTTGTTACAAAAACATTCTCTATATTTACGAAATAAATCTAAGTGTCATTAGTAGATATATAGTGCAACGATAACATAAAAATGTAATACAAAATAAGTTAACAACCGCAACCAAAGCTTTTGTATCATTTTGTTACACACTAAACCTAAGCCGTGGGTTAATAAACAGACAATATTTATTAATAACGAAACCAAACAATATACTAGTACTCCATACAGTCCCCGCCTTTCAGTGGTTGGTAGTATTGCTTCAATACGATAGCTTAAATAATGCATCACGAACTCCGTATGGAGAAATTACACGTTAAATAACGGCGAACTTCCTTCTTATTAAACTGAATCTCTGTCAATCGGGAATAAAAAAATAAGAAATGTTATTTGCCAATAAAAATCAAATTTAAAATAACTATTATTTGGAAAATATAAATTGACTTGAAACATTTCAAATATATAATCGATCTACTTAATAAGTCAAATGATTGGTGATTTTATAAAAGCCATTTGGTTTAACATGTTAAATATAACTATGCAACATGTATTAAGTATTAGTTGTTTTTTACTTTCTGTTAATTTCATTAACACCAAATGTATTTAAAATTGTCGGTTTTTCTTTAAGATCTTCATAACAAACTGATTTAATATTTTATATTTAGCATGGAGCTTGATTTCTACATAAGACTGAGTTTGATGATGTTACATGACTATTTGAATAAACGTTCTCCATTGTCTAGGCCAAATAATATCTCGACATATAATCATAATCATTAACCTAAGTATCCGAAAGATATCCCAAGAAAGATATTATCAGAAAGATAACATTTTCTGGATGATTTATTTCTACATAGACAAAAATAAGTTAGATTAGAGTACAAGGTTCACTCATTAAATTTAGAAGAGCGTAAGTGAAGGTTCAGCACTAAATTTAATTTTCGTCTACTGGAATTATCTACTGTAGGCTATTTTTGTTCATCCACAGACCACAAAAATTGAAATAAGCTATATGCTTGGATTTTATAATGGAACCTCATCGCACCTGTTACGCGAAACTGGGTGTGACGTCGTCTACGTTGTTTAAAATACACTCAATCAGTACATGTCAAGAGAATAATCTTTATGCATACTTTGATATTGTTTTAACTCGTATCTCAAGATGGAGGTCATATATGTAAAACTAAATAATTTTCGTGCCTGTGTTAGATCATTAATCATAGGGTATCAAGTTAAGGTTTAGTTCACCATTATCAAATATAAAAGCACCTAGTATTTACATTAACTGGATATAGTAAAATGATTCTAAGGATGGAAATTATATATCTCCCTTTCTTCTTAGGAAGAAATCATATGTTATAAAATTCATATTTTATTAAAAAGGCTTACTTACAGAACCACAGACATAACATAGTTATCTCGTAAGTACAACTCTACTGCAACTCTATGCAGATCTCCTCCACATTATACGCTGAATATGTAAATAATTAACCCAAGTGTAGGATATGTTAATGTAGTGTTTGTAATCATCCTCTGATACAGCACTAAACAATGTAATTATCCAACCATTACAAGTTTGTCGCTTTCCAACAGCATACATACATCGATTTACTTGTTTATGTGTATACTGTTTACATTAACACATAAAAATTAAATTATTGACTTACTAACAACAAATAAAAACTTTTGTCAACTACTGAAAAAAGGCAATCAGAATGAAAAAAAGAAAGATGTTGTCACGTTGTAGGTTAACGAGAGAATATGTTAAACTTTCATATGTTTATAAAACTATCTAAACTATACAACCAATCATCATGATATTTTACAAGGGCAAATTATAGGGTCCCCGGTTAACAAATAAGCTTATTTTTCTTTCTAAAATCCCTCCGCAACACGCTCCACTGGTAAAGGAGCGAAACTGTACTTGTTTCTCTAAAACACATAAAAAATTTAAAAACACTAAGCATTGGAATTAAAAAAACTATTAAAATATAACAAATATTTTTCTCGTTACTTGACAGGTTTATAAAAATATATAACAACATATCATATCAAACAACAAACATAATTATAGTAGGCGGAAGTTTATTTGACAAAAATTGAAATAAAAAGTGCAACAACTGTATGTATTAAATTACATTAAAAACATAAAACCAATATTTAATACATTTTATTGTTTTGTGAGGCCTTTCGATATCCAAGATATCTTCTTCAGACACATCACAAAATAAATACAAAAAGTAAATTTATTTTGTGATGTGTCTGAAGAAGATATCTTGGATATCGAAAGGCCTCACAAAACAATAAAATGTATTAAATATTGGTTTTATGTTTTTAATGTAATTTAACAGTGACCAATATAAGCTCCATCTACAGCATTTAAACTGTATGTATTAAAATAAGAAAATGTTTAAAAAAATGTTTTTACAACATTATTAGAGATCAGCTCTTAATCCAACTTTAACTATTACCCAGGAATAAATAAATGCCGGTCCCTGTACACAATTGTATTGGCATACCTTTATGCAATATTAAAGATTAGAAAAGATAGTAGTTGAACAAGTTTCATCCTTTATAGAACAAGAACATATCTTGCCTGAACATCAATCTGGTTTCAGAAAGGATTTCAGCACTTCCTCTGCTCTTGTGGATATTCTTGATGACATGTATTCTGCAGTTGATAGGAATCTCTGCTGTACCTTGACGTCTTTAGATTATTCACTGGCGTTTGACTCTTTCAATCACCGGATGCTCATCGCAAAACTAAAATTTTATGGGTTTGATGATGCCTCTGTAAGATTCTTTGCACCTTATTTAAGTAGAAGATCTCAAATCACACCAAAATTAGTAATTGATTCCTCTAAAATACTGCACAGATCTGGTGGAGTTCCACAGGGCAGCTTGCCTCGGTCCTATTTTGTTTTCCATCTATACGTCTGATCTTGCCGTCACGATAAGGTTTTGTTCCCTGCACTCATATGCTGACGATTGCCAGCTATTTTCTTCCTTACCCATCCTCAGAAGCAAAAACGGCACTCACAAAAAATAACAATGATTTATCAAAAGTGCTAATGTGGTCGGAAAGAAATAGGTTGGAGTTAAACCCAGATAAATGTACCAATTTAAAATCTGAGATTTAATAATGCCGGCCAATCTCTTCCCCGGTGACGTCATGTTGAACAACTCGCCCCTGTCTCTCAGTGAAAACTGTTAAGATTCTGAGTGTTTAAAATAGGGACTCACAACTAGAGTTTTACAAGTCATGTAAAATATATATATATATATATATATATATATAATATCAGAAGGTCATTTGTAGATTGAGGATTATTTGCAGGCTGAGGTCGTTCCTGCCGGTGTCAGCTAAGCTCCAGATTGTCAAGTCATTGATATTACCTTTAATATATTATGCTCTCCCGCATTTGGAAATAGTTTGACCAAAGAAAAATTATTAATTTTAACAAAGTTAGAAAAACAGAGCCATAATATTTGTGTATGGTTTGAGGAAATATGACCATATCAGTTCTTATCGTAAATTGGCTCAAATTCCATCAATACAGGACGCTTGCAAAATTCAAACTGTGTCTCTTGTCCACAAGGTATTGACAACCAGTAGGCCAACATATTTAAAAAATAAATTAGTTGCCCGGTCAATAATCAGGGAGCGTAAGACGAGACAGGATGCCCTGCTGGCGGTGCCGCGCGTGCGCCTTGAAAGCGGGAAAAAAGGGCTTTTCTCACTTCGGTCCCCAGCGGTACAACGACCTGCCGCCTGAAATGAAATATTTAAGTATGAGGGCGTTTAAAGACAAATTTAAAAAAATGTTAGTTTAAGGAATATTGTTAAGTTATTTTTATTGTTTGGTTGTATATTGTATGTTTAGTTTATACCATGACCTGAGTTATTTTTGTAAAACAACATCAATGTTGAAAATCGCTCATGAATAAAGGCCTTTTTATTTATTTATTTAAAGATGTTATGACACCCTTGTATCGCTGTAACGTCCCAAATGCAAATACAGGAATGTTTCTATAAAAAATATTACCATTTAGTTCATCTTTCTTAAAACGTACTAAAATTCAAATCTTAATTAATGCGTTTAGTTTTATATAAAAAAGTTCTTGAAACTTATCTCATACATTTTGCACCCAGCAATTTTGGAATCCTGATCGCTTCTAAATTATTAAGTTTTTTATCGTCTAGATAATGATTCAAAAGTAAAACTATTTTATTAAATAATATGAGAATATGTATATAACAGGTTAATCAACTTTAAGGGAAATACAGCGAGAACCTCGTTACCGGTCTCTGATAGTTGGCAATAACAGTTTATGAGTAACATGAGAAGGTAACCTGTGATAGCTTCAAACCTTTAACATACATTATATAAGAAATATTCATAATAGAGCACTAGAGCACTGATCTAAAATAATCAGCACTAGCCAATACTTAGTCTTAAGTCTGAAACTAAAAACCTTATTCTATTTGAAACAACATTTATGATTTGTTTGTTTAAAATTTGTTATTAAAGATAGAAGGTTTGATATGTTAAGAGGATTTTGGACATTTTCCATCGTTACATGCAACAAAAGTATAAAGTTTCGAGAATTTAAATCTTCATCGGGTGGGGAGGTATTAGTGCATAAAAACATAAATAACAAAAAGAAGAAAAGAAGAGAAAGAAAAGGGTTCAAACATACCCACAAGCTGCTTGGAGTCAAACCCAGGCGTTTTCACCGCAGATAATGCAAGTCCTGAGCTCAAGTATTTCCCTTCTTTTTTTCTTTATGTTATTTATATCTTTATTTTCGTATGTACTAATAACTCCTTCACCTGATGAAGTGGATAGATTCCACTGGATTGGATTTTGTTGTACCTTTTTTCAACATGTACTGAAGGCAAATTTCCAAGATCCTGTTATCGTATTTATGATTTAATGTTATGGAGCCCTGTAAAGTTTTAATAACTTAATATGCATCTGGTATATATTACTCGTATTTCATCCTTTATAGATCGGAGGTTACAGATAAGGGACACAATTGTGACGGACTGTTGTATCAGGTAACATGTGTGCAAGAGCATTTCTGGTTCCAATGCCTTATTTCGCACGCTACAGCAGATTTTACCTTGTAGTTCCGACCAATACAACATAAACGGAGAACAAAGATACCTAGTTTGCTTAAAAATAGTTAAATTATTTTCAGCACTTGAATGTGTTAGATATATCCACTCTCATAGTTGTAATATCCGTGGGGCTAAAGACATTTCACGTATGTCTGTTTCCATCTGTCTGCCTATCTGCTTGTCAGTATCCCTCTTTGTCTGTATATCCGTCTGTCTGTCAGTAAGATATTATGAAAAAAGAACTTACCCATAGACTTGCAATTATGTGGTATACTGAGATGATGGTGCCATAATAGCCATAATAACCATATAATCTTTCATCACTGACCAAAACAATTAGTAACACCAGCTTTGCTGAACTGTTTTTGTGACAACTTTATCTCCTTGCATCTTTCATTGAAAGTAAACCGCCTTTAATATTTTATTGTTTATTCAGTATAGGAATCATCAAATCTGAAGTTATTCAGTTAATAATAACTTTTTTGTGGTATTTTATACGATGGTTCTTCAAAATCTAGTTTATATATTATGTTTCTTTTTTAATCGTTATTTTTGTTTTATAGTTTATAATATTGATAATCACCAGGCAACATCCTAAAAATGAAAAGTGTAAACAAGAAATTGATGATGGAGGTATTCAGTGAAAGGTAAACAACTAAACATTATTCATTTATAAAATAAACAAACTTCTGATATTGTTGTGTAACAGCGAGCCTTATTGAAATTACTGCCCTTACAGGTAATTGAATTTTCGTTTATGTAACTAAATGTTATGAGATGCCGCGAGCATGGGTTTAAATGAGTAATATTTAGGCTGGATCACCGTTACACTGCACTTTTACCCATCTGAAATTAAGCTATTTTTTCGCATAAAATTTAAATATTAAGCTAATTTATGAATAATAGTGAAGCATTCCATTAGTATTTGATGCACTATGAATGTATTGTGTTTCAAATTGTTAATCAAAATACTACTAGATATTTATATCCCAGTAATGGTTGCTTTTATAAAAACAAATGCTTCACTAGTTTTTAAGTAAGGCTTATAGCGATGAGATACTATTTATATTAGTTTAAAAAAGTTAGTATTATGTAAGAAATTAATTAATTATGAAGAGTTTAACAGTTGTAAATCTCCGTTGACTTTGATTGTGTAATATAAATTGCATTCAAATAATAATCCCAGTAGGTCTAATTTTGACATGTGCCTTATTATATTTCTGATAATAAAAAAAAACGTCTTTTTTATTTTTATTGATACTGATTGAATAATAAACTGGATGAGAGAAGCAGTAAGAGGCCAATCAAACCTGTGTCAGTTGTATTATAAACAGGCATTTCAATACCAGCACAAAATAAATTATCAAAATATATATTTATAGTTAATTATGTATGCATGTCATATACATATAATTTGTATATATATATATACTAGCGGACCCGGCGCGCTTCGCTGCGCATTTCAATAAGTTTCCCGTGGCTTCGCACGCACGCAATTTCCCGTTGAAAACAGTACAATATATTCACTTATTCATTTTCTATCACATTCTAAACATTGCTGAGATAATTGATAGTCGTTCCTTCGTGAGCTTCTTGGGCGCATTATGAAGGTATGTACCACATTCCTGATACTTCTGTCAAAAAAAAACAACTAAGGTTGATTTTATAACATTCTTTATATTTGTAGCCAACGTAAGATAGTAATTATGATATCTGCATTGCTCTTCTGATCAAGCATGAGCATGGTTTATATTAAATAAATATTGCAGTTAAAGGTGAATTTTTACGTCAAATTTGAATTGTATTATCTGGATAGTAAAGTCTATGTTTAAACAGTGATTGCAGAAACAGTTTAAACAAAATTTGTCGTTTCTCTTAAGCTTACTCTATGCTTTAAAACTATAAGTGTAGTAATTAAATTATATAAAAATATATTTTTTGTCGCATTATATATGTTTACAAAGAACAGCTGATTAAAAATTTGAAAAGACTCTTTCACTTAATAACATATGTTTGCTGCAATGCATTTCTTACGGGTATTTCTGTAACCAGTGGGGCGGAATCCTGAATCCGGAAAGGGATAAAAAGTATCCTATAACCTTCTACAGATCAAGACGAACAAATTAAAAAAAAAATTAGGCGAATCCGTCCAGCCGTTTGTGAGTGATGCTGTTACACACGAACAGTTTAATTTTTATATAATAGATATATATATATATATATATATATATATATATTAACGTAAAAAAATTACACTTAAATAATTTAATCATAGCTTACATGTATAATTTTTCCATGAATAAACAACACATTATTTGAATTGAGATATGTTGTTATATTTAATTCCAAATATTGTTTATTATGATGTTTTTGAAATGATAATAATTATCTGTGATTCATAAATATAAGCTCACTACTCTACCTGTTGGGAATTACGATAGTACTTTTCTTATACCATAACATGGTAATAATATATTATTTATCCTTGAAAATTTCTTATATATATATGTATATATATATATATATATTAATATTTCGTAATTTCGGATAATAATATTAATTATATTTGTAATTATTTATATTAATTTCAGAAATTATACATAACACTTTTTGGTTTAATCAAAGAAAGTTGAGTCAAGCCAGAGGAAAATTAATTTAATTTATATGCCGGTCTTTTCTTCAAAGGCACGTTGTTTTAAATATAATTACCTTGCAAATTACACAAACGAAATCAAAAGTTGAAGCCCCCGCCACAGGAAGGGGTGGGACGTCATATAGGCTCATTTTCCTCATACATTCAACTGCACTGTTGTTGATCGTTTCCAGTTTTATTTACACCTAAAATATTCGAAACTATCACTTCGTATTTGTTGCATTTCAAATCACGAACAATTTTTTTGACAGATTAAAACAGATTGTTTTCTACTTTTCTTAGATATCAACATATATTAATCAGTCTCGAGTCAGACATACTTTATTTTGGCATCTTCAACTAAATGTTGATATGCTTACTATTTATGAAAAGATTAAAACTTTCCTAAACAAATTTTTTCAAACCTTTTTATTTTTTTCTTCACTAAAAAAAATTATATTTCCTTAGTATATGTCCTAAGATTGTACTCTTAAGTATATTTATAATACATATTTTATTCCGATCAATAAACATTACGTATTTTTTACTAGAAATAATTTTGTCATATCTTTGACAAAAAGATATTATTTTGCCATATCTATATATATATATATTTAATTAAAATATATATATATATATTTTATAAATATATAAGTAGTATAATAAACTTTAAATCCATCTAGGTGAAGAATTCAAGTTAGAATATTTGTATATAAAACACATAATGGTATTTATTTTCCTGTTTAATATAAACAAAATCAATATTTAATTAATATAATACATTTCTATGATTTGCAGTGACACGATACTATTTTTTACACAGTAACTGTTATTATTTATTGAATTTTTTATGGTTATATGTTGAATCATGACTGTTTGAAAACAATTCTATATCATCAAATGGACTTGGTGAATTAATTCAAGGGAACACCATTAGATATACCTAGATTACAATATATAAAATGAATGTAGTACGTGAATTTGCAGTTGCATTGTCTCATCAGGTGCCCAATTGAGTGCACTACGATATCTAAGCGCGGAATAGCAACCGAGTTTTCTGTACATAGAGTAGGTATGGTGGGAAGGTTTGATTTAATATGAATGTTGAGTTTAACTCCAGTTCACACCTTCCTCCTAATACAGCGTCTGTATCTAATGATTTTACAGACTTAACTATTGGAAGTCATGTTCCTCTGAATATAGATCGATTGATTTTCTAAATAATATATCTTAAGATATATTGCGGCCAGTCAAACTATATGTGTCATTGTACTCATATTGTATCAAAATTTATTTATTTCTCGACTCTCGTTCCCATCATCGTTTAAAAGAAAATGAATGTAAATTATTCATGTTCCCCAAACTCAGAAAATCCCTTATGGTGACTTGCACTAAAAAATATGTCACCTCTGTAGAAAAGCTTCATGAAATTTTAAATTAATTGGTCACTTTACTGCCGAAATATCGTTAGGCGAGTGAATATCGATAGAGAAACAGAAAAATGTATTCTTTTCTCAAGCAATCAGTTTGGCTAACGCTTACATAATTATTCTGATGTTGTTAAAGTGTACTAAGGTAAATAAGTAACCAATTCTACGATTTTTACTTTTGCTTTTAATCGTAAATATGTGTAGTTTATGATATTCCATTATTATATTTTATATTACTATTCTTATAGCTTTTCTATGAATTAATTTATAGTGCCAGTATGGGCTAATCTTCATAACAAGTTTAGTAAGCAGAGACATGTAAAGAATTTAAAAAGTTCTTAAGATAAAAATAGTTCAACTTTTACATATGGTGAGAAAGACGGGACCAAATCAGCTTCACTTATGAGGCAAACTGATAAAGACTCACTTAAAAGTTGGCAGCTATCGCTGATTTATGTTGCTTCGTACTTGTTGAGATTGGAGCGGTGGTGAGTTCTGGCGGCATGAGGAGACATGTGATATCTAACATAACAGAAAACTACTTCATATACTTCAAGATCTAAATTTATAAGGTTACTTCAAGATAGCATGTTATGCTTCACGCTCACACTGCAGTGGACGTTGGTGATGTTTTTATACAATTTTATATAATTATACTGTGATATTACACAAGATGAATGAAATATAATTTAAGTAAGGTATATGAATAATTTTAGCAATTTTCATCAAAGTCACATTAAAAATACAAATTTTATAAGAGTGGTGTAGGACAGCGCCATACCACGTGTACGTAATATACTTCGCTACTGATGCATAGAAACTGTCGTCTTTCACTTCAGTCTTGAAATCACGTGGTATGGCGTACCTTGTACCTTGTTTTAAATGCTATAGGGCCAATATTAGATTTCCTTAGAATAATTCTCATCTTAAAATTCTGTTTATACATGTTCGTAAGAATGTAGAGTTGACGTGCAATAATGCACTAGGTATAAATTTACTGTGGTATAAATTAAAAAGTTATAATATAAATCAGTGTATAGAAGATGTAGAACATTATGGACGTTTTTCACTTTTGCAAATCCTTTACCTTACAATTGCTTACATTACATTAGCAGCTGGGATTCGTTTTAAACATATAAAAAGTAATTATACAATTATTTAACTTTTTTACTGTTTGACATTTTACTACGCTTAATATATGATATATATGTATTGTATATATATATATATATATATATATATATATATATATATACACACATTATATATGTTTTTAAGTTCTCTTATTCTTTTCGGTTTTTAAATTTTGTTAGAATAAAGAATGTGGAATTTTTGTGTTTTTTTATTATCTTAATCTTACTCAGTACCGTTCATATGTAAAATTTTTGTAAACAGATTGGTAATAATTAATCTACTTTAGGTTGGTAAAGTTACAATATAAAATACAATAATATACGTTTCTTAAGTTAAGTAAAGTAGAGGTTAATTTACGAAACATATATTTTAATAATATTCAATTCAAGAGCGAGAAATTATATTTATTTAGTAATGAAATTTTATTTGCTAAAAATATATTCAATTTCCCCCTTTCATGATTTATTGTCAAATAGAGATATAGAAGCATACATTAAACCATCTGATATACGAGTATATCTGCATATAAAACAAAAAATTTCCTTTTTTTGATATTAACGAAATATTAGTACTACTCCTTTCAGTTTTTAATCAAATTTTTAATGGCTTCTTTAATTGGTCTGTTTGTATGGAGATAAGGATAAGCTTATGTTAAGCGAGGATGATTTGCCACCGAGGATGATCTTGGAAGAACATGCCACATGTAAACTCGGGATGTGTGTACAACGAGATCTAATGGTTAAATAATTTAAACTATTGCCCGAGCAGATTTTGGATTTTTTGATTAAGTCAGACGTATTGCTTATAGCAGGTGACTATTCATTTAATGCAGAGTATCATTTTATCATTAACGTTTATTTCTGGATAATGTAGATAATTCACATTTCAGTTTCAGTTTGATTATTAAAAATATGTGATTATTAAAGGCTGTTTTTCGTAAAGAATCAGAGGTCATCATTTCGTATATAAGAATTATGATAATGCGTAAACTGTCTCAGAACCTTAACTAAAAACTTACTTAATACAAAAATACTTAAGACGTCAGAATAAAGTGGAACAGCGCTCGTAGAAAGTCATAAGTTACAACAAGGGGGAACTGTTCAAACTTGACAGTTCTCACTTGTTTCGTGGGAGAGATCATCAGCATAGCCTGAATTCGTTTTTTAAAAACATAATATAAATATACCTAGATTTATCAAATTACTAATATCACGTACTGTGTCAATCGTTTCAAATGGTTATATGATGTAAAACTTAAATATCAAAGATTTATATGTGCCATACTTGTATTTTCAAAAAAACCTTATTTAGAATTTTGATCCAGGCTCCTAAATAGTAAAATAAAATAGCAAACCTGTTTTACATTGTTAAACTTTGGAAAAGAGAATTGTTTCATAATATTGGGTTTTTACAATTTTTGGAAAATATAAATAAAATTTTTAATGCTTCCACTTACTTAGTTATAACAATTTTAAAACTAACTATAGTGTATTATTATTATTATATAAAATTATCAGAATACTATGCAGTAACAAATATTTCCAATGTTAACTTTGATTCCTATAAATCTATAAATTCAACATGTTTATTTATTATTTTTATCTTTAAAATTAATTTAATGAAAGGTTTAAAAAGACACATAATCTATTTTATTAAGTTTATAAATGTATATAAATATAACCTAATTTATAAATGCTATGGATCATACATATTTACTACCTGATAACCAAAAACTAACAATTTTTTAAATCTTTATAAAAAATTAATAACAATAATAAATTTAAAAACAAAAACTTAAATAATATACTTTCAACTTTTGCGAGACCTTTTGTCCTCAAGTAACACATGGGTCTGATGAAGCCACAAAAGGCCTCACAAAAATAAAAAGTATATTATTAGAAAGTTTGTTTTTAAAATTATAAATAATTCCAATAATATAGGAGCTTTTAGAATGTACTAACATCACTGATTTAATTTCCGATATTCATCACCATAAATAATAGTTAGTAAATACTATATTAGTAGTATATTAGTGTGTAAATACCATTAAATGGTAGTTAATACTACGTTTTAATGCTAACTGCACTCATTCTTAAGATAAATTAAATACTATAAAAGTATTTTTATATATTTTTGTGGTAAAAATAAACATTTTAATAGACAAGATACTTTTATGTATCAAAGTTATATTATAGCTGAAGCAAAAATCAAATGAAACGAATTCTTCTAATATAAGGAATGGATATAAATACAACAGCATTAATATTTTAGACAAACAAAACATTTCTTTCAATATAACAAAACGAATATGAATTTGTTAATATCAATAGCATGCATTGATGCTAAAAAGTTGTCGTATTTTGATCAACAGCTATCATCAGGCGGTCAACAAACCCGGGCTTGTAACTGATTGTCATTACTTCCGGCGGATTGTTTAGCCGCTCGCTTTTGTTGGTCACAAACTGTGGTATCTATCCAATACACTATGGATTGTGTGCATAGATTGGTAGAAAGTTTCCAGCAACTCTTTATGTTTAATACATTTAAAATACAGTCTTAACTGTTTTGAAATGGTACCCGTAAAATCAAACACAATTTTGCAAACTTTAACGATATTGTTTGTATATATTTACGTCGAAATAACAGTCAGTAGCCAAATATACTTTTCCAATTTCTTCTACTTCTATATCTATCTTCTTTACTATACTTATCTACTAAAAGCACAAAAGTGTTATTTTATTTCACCCAAAATTGTGGAAAAGCAACAGTGATGTTTTAAAGGTGGCCATAACTCTTTTAATAAATAAATAAATATTTTTTTAATGTTTGACATTTTAAATTTTATTTAAATAACACAAATTGTGTTTTATAACTCAAGAGTAACGTTGCTAGGTTGTATAAAGGAATCTGAGTAAATACAGCCGTAAAAAGCTAGTAATACGTCGTTGTGTAATATAGATCTTGTAATTTACTCTCAGTGTTTAAACGCTGCTTTAAATTTTAAATGTTAGTGCCAAATAAAAGATATAAATTAAACTAATTACAGATTTATTTTCAGGATTAAAGTTGTAATAATACCTAAATTGACAAAATGACTAATCGTTATATTTTGTAAACACCTAGTGGACATATTACCAAGTGATATTAACTTCACTATAAAAAGGTGTAACTTTTTTTATATCTTATAGTCAAGCATAGTTATTAAAATCCCTGCAACAACTATCAGCTTGACATAAATTTTATACAGTTAAAAGACAGTAACAAGTACTAAATAACTATTTACCAGCAATCTATTTTGGTTTATATCACAGACAGCCATTTCTAAACAAAAATATCAGACTACAAGCACTTAAAAAAGGACATAACACATTCTAGGTTTATGTAAATCCTAAAAAAGTAGTAGGCCTCAAAGAAATATATTTTAATAGTGAATGAATGAATGAATGAATGAATGAATTGAAATGAATGAATTGATTTTTTTTATTTCCCAAAAATATGTACAATATTAATAATACAATCTGTACACTTAATTTCTAGATTGCTACAATACCGAGCAATTTTGAAATGTGAAGAAAGAATAAGAAATAATCATCATAGAATAAACAACATAAAATAAACATCATAAAAATAGCATCATGTATAAAAACATTGTCCTCGGAAATGAGCCTGCATGGGCTATGATGCCTGTGCGCAGTCTCGAGTTGTTCACCGCCCTGAAGAAATAACGGACTGGATTAATTAAAAAAAATGAATATAAATATAGTACAAAATAATACACCATTACACACCACACACATACATACACACACACATACATATATACATATGCATGCACATACACATGCGGATATGCAATGAATATATTAAAAGGAAAAAACAGCATAATTTTGCTTTTTACCTGTTTTAAAAGCATTAAATATTATTAATTTTAAAACATATACATATTAGCAACAATGGTAATTAAGCAGGGTCCCGCAGATTATAATAGGTTATTGATAATGAATGATGATGGGATAGGAGTGGTGGCTGTTTACATGTCAAACTGTCCGTCTGTAGTTCGTAGACAGCACTGCCTCGGCCTCCTCAATAGACAATGATAATAACCACTGGTTAACCTTCCTTTTAAAAATAATTGTAGAAATTTCACTGAAAAAAACTAAAATTTGGAAACTTGTTTACTCATATTTATAAAAAGCACGTGAGCAAGATAGTATGAGTTGGTGTTAGAATAATATTTAGTTAATTGCAATGGTAGAATTCCTGTTGATCTAGAATAACGTGTGTTATGGGTGTGTTGAGTTCTTACAAATAAATCATCTAAATTTTTATACATGTGTAATTAAAAGAGATTTTATAAAAAATTGTCTTATTGTAAACATTTTAGTTTCTTGAAATAAAATGGATGTTGAAAACCTATGACATTTTTTAAAAAGCTACTTTCAAAAATTGTTTTCTGAAACCGTAAAAAGAGGATCAAGATTTGATTTATAAGCTGCCCCCCAAGAAATTATCCCAAATGCAAAAAGAGATTGCACGTATGCATAATATACCATTTTTCATTTCTGAACAGTAAGAATATCCCTAAGGTTCCTTAAAGGCAAAGATATACTTTCGGGTCTTTTGTTTGAGATATTCAATATGGTCTGACCATTTCAAACGGAAATCTAAAATAACGCCAAGATATTTATACGAGTTTATTTTTTCGATTGCTTCACAAATACAGGTACTGTTACTGTGATTTCCACAATTATGTATGATCAGATTTCCTAAGACATAATCCGACTGAGGATTCAAAGAAATTGGCATAAATTTTGTTTTAGTTATATTTAGGGAAAGGACATTCTGATCAAACCACTTTTTCAATAACATTAAATCACTTAATGCTTCTCGTCTCACATCCGCCCATGTATTTCCTTTCAGAAAAATAAGTGTGTCGTCGGCAAATAATGTTATTTTTCCGTTTAAATTTAGCTTGGCAATATTATTTATATATAATAAGAACAGAATTGGCCCAAGTGTACTCCCTTGAACTACACCGTAGTCTACATTAATTGCATCGCTACTAACATTACAAATTGAGACATATTGTTTTTCTATTGGTAAAATAACTTTGAAAACCAGGTAAGGGCATTGCCCCTAACACCTAATTGTTCTAATTTATTCATTAACTTATTTCTATCAACAGAGTCCAAAGGCTTTTATGAGGTCTAAAAAGATTATCATTGATTTTTTGTTTTCTGAGATTGCACTATTTAATTCTTTATTTAAATCAAACAATGCATCCGAAATACTCCTATCGTCCCTAAACCCATACTGACACTGAGAAAGTACATTATTTACCTGCAGAAAATGTACGAGCTGTTCCTTAACTACCTTCTCCAGTACCTTAGCAAAGACACTCAAGAGGGATATCGGACGGAAGTTGTTTTTGTCAGTAAAGCTGTTTGACTTGTGCAAAGGGTACACTTTAGCCAACTTAAAATTGTCAGGGAGTATTCCCTGGGTTATACTTAAATTGATCAAGTAAAGCAGTGGTTTCATGAAAGTGCTTAAATTGTCACCTTGAGGACCCGTGCAGAAACGCCATCATGACCCGGGGCAGAGCCTCCACGTAAATTTGTCACGTGCCGTATTATGCACCAGTTCTGTCACCGTAACGTAACGTAAATGTCGCATCCAGTCTATGGTCGCTATCGCTCACCACTGGGTCCCCTACCGGGTTAATTGTATCGGCTAACGTTTTTACCAACCGACGCAAAATAATTATTGAAATCATTTGCTACTTGAGTAATTTTTATCGTTAGTAATGTTTGAATTTGTCGGCAGAAACTTTTCGTATTGGAAATGTATCCCTGGTTTGCACCCTACCCCCGCCAATTCGTTTACTATTCCCCAAAACATTTTAGGGGTCTTTTCTGTTTTCAGTAATTTATAGAACGATAATATTCTCTCTTAGCGTGTTTTAATGATGTGCTTAGAGTTTGTCTATAGTTTGTGGTAATAATGTTTAATGACACATTAAAAGGTGGTTTTTTTTTTAATTTTTTTACTTAACTTATCCCTCGCTCTTATTGAACAAATCAATCCCGCAGATATCCATGGCTTTAAGTTTCTTAGATCTAGTAGATATTTTATTACTTAACTTTGTGGCATTCTCGAATTCTCGATTGAATTTCTGTACTATATCGTTAAATAGTGTGGAAAAAGTATTGGCCTCCAAGGACTCAAGTACGGGTTCCCAGTGGGCGCGTGTCAGGTTGTCAGCAAGTAACATTCGGTCTACGTACGTAGCTGTATCAGTCTGTGTCTTGTTAGTGGCCGTAGGTCCGGTTATTGTCAAAACAGTGCTGTAATGATCTGTGAGGCTTGTCTCGACCACAGCTGCTCTAACTCTACTCATATATCTATATCGTACAAAAATGTGATCGAGACAAGACTGAGTGTTTTCAGTTACTCTAGTAGGTTTGTCTACACATTTCACAAGTCCCGTTCCAAGTAAACAATTCATGTATTTATCCGTCAGCACTTCGTTTCTTAAGCAAGTCTATGTTTATGTCTCCTATCAATACACACATTTTGTTTCTAAACGTTCTCGAATAATAATTTTCTAACTCATCTATAAATAAGTGTAAATTGCTATCAAAAGTTCTGTAAAGTGCAAGTAAGTTGAACTGTTCTCCTAAATAAATAAAATCTAAACTAATTCCAAACACCTCCCCCAACGTAATCACTATTAGTTTAAGCCAACAGCTAGTAATAAATACTTTTTAAAAGCTAAGAAAAGCTAATTTTGGTAATAAAAATAAACGAGCCGAACTTAAACAACACGGTTATAGCACGATATGTATACTTCATCAGATCTTCTGCACGTTAAAACAACTATGTCTCTATCACAATAACAGTTAACCTAGGAACTGTGTGTATTTAAGAAAACAGCCTGACTAACTAGTAATATTGAACTGAACTCAGCAAGTAATATTCATTACAGTAAGAATCCAAAACTTGTAGGGGATATTTTGTCTTGATGCAAACTACATCAATAACTAATTGAACAGCTAAGGCAACCTCATTTCTAGTTACTTGCTTTTTAGTCTTTATCATCAAAACCACCATCAATACAAGTTATAATTGAGAGAGAATTTCAGAACTTCTACCTATTTTCTCGGATAATAATTTTTTCCCCCACAAACTTTTACAAAATGCCATCCCTCCACTTAATGGTAATTCCTCGACAGCTCTGAAATGCTCTAGGGAAAAGAACTAATTTGGTTTTTTTAGAAAGTCTAGTACCTTCCATTCTGCAGCTTTCTTTATGTCTACATTGTATACAGGAGGGTTTGACTCGAACTAGATCTTTTATGTAGGGTCTGGGATCTTGTTTCTTCTGGTATTAGCGAAGTCCTTCCAGTCATGGAAATCTTCAAGATTTATTAGGAGGACATACACACTTTTGTTTTACTTTTCTCAATGGCAGCTTTGAAATCGTCAAGTTGTAGACTTTTTCATTTTGTTCAGTGATTTTTAAGAATTTGGTTGGAAGGATTTGGCCAACATAAATTTGTGGCCTGGCTCAAAATATTTTATTTCACTAGACTCTTGAGCTTTTAACAAAAAATAAATAAAAAACATAAAAATACCCAATTTTATGCCATTGAATTTATTCATCCAACGTTTTATTATTTTGGCTTCTGTTTTCAAAATCATGTAGACTGTACAAATAATTTCTTCTTTATTCTTCCCCTTACAGCTTTATTCTATAAACAAGCACTTATTTTAGCCTCTCTTTTTTACTAACAGGTATAAAACTCTTGTTGTACACGAACAGTATTTGTGTGAATACTATTGGTTTAAACATGTCACATCGTGGCAAATTTTTTACTATTCTCAGAATGCATCAATTCACCAGTTTACCAGAACTTTTCTCCGTTTTGTTTAAAGGCTTCTCTTGCATAAGTTTCTCTCTCAATGAGATGTGGTTAGGTACGTATCTCATCTATAGTGGACAATCTCAGGTTCTCGCTGGTTGAAATATGAAATTTGATTCTTTATTACTGAATGTTCAGTTTTGTTGTCCGCTATACTTCGTTTTCGTTACTCATATGGTGGTGAAACTAACGGTTTTGCCTATTTGTTGAAATTTTTTTATAGAAATTTGTCATTTGATTGAAATTAAAAGAGCAGTTAATAAAGGTCTTTCAAATCTGAATTGACTTACCCTCTTTACATTTCTGAAAAAATAAAAGTATCCCCCACGACAGTTCCTTTTTTCCCTTCTTTTTTTTACTAGATCTTCTAAAATACGCTTTTTGTTCTTCTAGGTCAAGATCCCAATATTGGTAATTAATTGCTACTATTTATAATTACTGAATAATTCTTGATATTTTGTACATGCGAATTAATAGTTTTAGAAAATAAGCCTACAATTAAAATATTTATATATTTTTTACAAAACTATCTTTGTTATTAAATATCTATTATATTCGCTCAAATTGTCAATAGACGAGCGCTATGATAAAAAAGAATAAAACAGAAAGCCTACGTAATTAAATCGTTAAAAGAATACTTTTGCATTCTATATTTTTCATGTATAAGTAAACATAAAACTAGATACAAAAACAATAATTTAAATATTGGAATGCGCTTAGACTAAATCACAGAACGGAGAATGTGAATAGAATATATGGGCTATAAAATTTTATTAAAACTATTAATGGATACTTTGAAATTAATTTAAAAAAATTTTCTTTGGGTTAAAAACATTATGTTAATATCGGAATTTTAGTTGTAATTGAACAGATACAACATTACTACTATTATATAAAATACAAAAATAATTCCCCATATATATTTATGAATGACGTGACGTATATGAAATCTAGATATGTACACAGTTATCAAATGCGAAAATAACTAAAATGTTTATTTACTATATAATCCCAGAGCATACATTTAATTACGTAGAACGTTTGAGCACAAAATTTCACATAGTACATAACCACAAATACTTCAATTTATATGTACAATAACCAGGTAAAATTGTTAAGCTTTAGGTGTATTAGTATCAGGTATACACACATGGTTATACATCCAAAAACATTCAAATATATAAATTTGAAATCTAATTAGTTTGCATACATAAGGTAATAGAAAAGAAAGTTGTACGAAAAAGTAAAATACTTTACCTGCAAATGTAAATATTACATGCAGCATCAGTGTAGTAGCCTCATTAAAGCTTTAATTAAAGCCTAAACAAGTATAGAAAATAATATAACTGCTAACGTTTACCTCTGAAAGTGATTTATGTTGCTTCGGAATAATTTTACTAACTATCAATGGGTATAAAAAGGTACAGATTATTAAAAAGGCAATTTGCAATAATTGCAAATCTATATACGTGCTGATTGGCTAGCTTTAGACACTTCAATTAATTTGAGTACATACTTAATATGCTATTAACTGCATGTAAGAGCTGTTTCTGTATTGCTGGCATCAATCTACTATATTACCATGCTATTGTGCTTGTTACATTCTCTGTAATTGTAATTATTTAATACAATTTTGCGATTCAAACTTGTGAAATAAAACAATGGGTTTAAATATAAATATTGTTAAGTGATGCCCGACTTTCAAATTTGCCCTTACGCGCTCAATCACCCCTAATTGTTCACAATTATCTTTTAAATAAAACGCTTACTAAAATTATGTGTCATTATATGATAAAAGTATGGTAAAAATTAGCTTTTGTTGCTTGTATTCATACAAATTATCGATTAAAGTGGTAAAAATAAAGTTATATTTACATAAATATTATTTGCGTTAAAAACTGTGGCGTGTACTTTTATTGTACAGTTTTATAGTTAAACTTTATGTAGAACAAACATCCATGAACAAGTTTATGGAAAGAAGTTTCATGCAGCGTTCAGTTACATATATTTTTATCATATGTATTGAATAAGTATCAAAGCAATGTGACATATTATATATGTAAATTACCTCACGATAGCATAATACATATATTTTATGAATTATTAGAATAGTTGATCGAAATGCTTTTAACTTTAGTTTTTTTCTGATTAAAAAATATTTATTTCTTAAACAATATTAACACAAAGCACACAGATTTGTCCAATTTGTCACTATAACTTCAAGCAAAACTTGCAACAGTCTTTGATTGTTTGTGTATGTATGGACATGGAAAAAAATATTTTCATAGATAATTTTTCGTCAAATTGATATATTTGTACTATTATCACACGTAGGAGAAAATAGTGTAATGTTTCTAATAATATATTGTGTTTTAATTTGTTTAACAATTTACCTTAGGATTTTTTTTTTTTTTTTCCTTTCGGATATTGGGGTGGATTCATAGATCCTCACACGTCAACCTGAGCTTATTGTGTGCCCCTTTGATGTTAGAGGGGTAAGCCTATCTTCGTGCCCTTAATTAGGCTAAGAAGCTTTTCCCCGATACTACTAGCATCTGGTTCGTCGCCTGGTTGTTTATCACCGAAAAGAGCCCTTCTCCTTGCTCCCAGTCTCTCACAGTCCAGTATTATGTGTTTTTGCAGTCTCTTCAGACTTATTGCAGAGTCTACACTCCGAGTCCTCATTTCGTAAACCTAGAGTGTTTAGGTGTTTCCTGAAGTGGCCGTTGTCCAGTGATCAAGGCAATCACTTGCTTAACCCGATCCCCTGCCCAGCCCCCATCAGCCATCTGGTGAATCCCGGAGCTAGAATCGGCAAGCAGTCTTTTGCCGGGTGCTTGTCCTTGGTGACTCTGCCACCGCAAGCGGTGTGTCTTCCTGGACCATTTGTTTATACTTTAGTAAGCGGCTGACTTGCTTAAACCACAACTCGGTCTGGACCGGTGTATGGCATGCTTGCTCCGCTTTTGGGCAAGCCTGTCGGCGCATTCGTTGCCACCTATGCCTGTGTGGCCGGTACCCAACCAAGACGCACACAGTTGCGTGATCCAAGCTTGCAGAGAGTGTTAAAGCACTCCCACACAAGCCTGGATGAAATGCTGTTGGAGTCAAGAGCTTTAAGAGCTGCCTGACTGTCTGACATTATACAGATGTTCATTCCCTGGTATCTTCTGGTGAGGCCTAGGTTGGCACAGGCTAGGATACCATAGATTTCGGCTTGAAATATGGAGCAGTTCCGACCCAAACTGCCGCTAAGGCAGTTCTAGGGGATTGATTAAACACTCCATATTCCAGTTCTACCCTTAATAAGCGTGCCATCCGTGTACCAGACAAAGCTCTTTCTTATTGGTGGGATGTTATCTTGCGATTTCCACTCATCTCTGGAGTAGTAGTCAACAGAGAATGGCTTATTGAATACGAACTCCGTTCTCATTGTGTCGGAGACCATTTCGAGAATAGCGCTTGGGTTTACAGCTTCAGTGATGGCGCCATGGCTCGCGTTAGACGCGCCATTCCTCCACAAGCCAGCAACCATCAGCCGATAAGCTGACTTACGCGCTTCAGCTTTTATATGGACATCAAGAGGTAGAAGTCGTTAAAGCCACCTCGAGGGTCGCTGAGGACTGCTCCTGAATGCTCCGGTTACAAAGATTGAGCCAAGCCTTTGTAAGCTTTCAAGCTTGGCTTTGGGAGTTTACCTGATTCACCTTTGTCCACCAGACTAATGAACCATAAGTGATTTGAGGCCTTACAACTGCTTTGTAAAGCCATAGTGCTATATGGGGTTTTTACGCCCCATGAGATTCCTGCAAGTCTCCTGGACGTCATGAGCGCCCACTTCGCTTTGTGCAGGATATTATTAAGATGATCATTCCACGTAAGCTTATGGTCTAGAGTCAGTCCTAAATATTTGACTGTCTTTGACCACTCTCCAGCTGAGTGGATGCGAGTTTTCAGCCAAGAAAGAGACTCTAGGTTCTTTTTTTCTAGTGAATGGTACAACTACTGTCTTAGAGGGATTTACTTTCAGTCCCTCTCCCTGATACCAGTTGTGTACATGTTGAAGGTTGGTATTCATGATATCAACAACAACATTTGTATATTTTCCCTGTACAATAAGGACTATGTCGTCTGCATATCCTTGGACATAGATTTCGTTGTTAGTAAGGTCCTCAAGTAGACCATCTACTACTAGATTCCACAGTAGAGGTGACAGGATGCCTCCTTGAGGACATCCCCTTGTGGGTGCGATCACAAGCGATACTTCATTGAGATCGGCCCTGATCCGTCTGGAGCACAGCATGGCCCTAAGCCACCGGCACAGAGCTGGCTCGAGGCCACGTCGCTGTGCTCCACTTACCATTGCAGTGAATTTGGCATTGTCGAAAGCTTCCTTCAATGTCTATGAAGGTGCACAATGCCAATTCCTTGGCGGACAGGTTATCCTCAATCCTACTGACTAGTTGGTGCAGTGCTGATTCACAGGATTTGCCTTGCTGGTAATGCATGTTGGTTGCGATGAAGGGGAGTGTCTGAGAGAACTCCCTTTCTCAGGTGCCTCTCCACCAGTCTTTCTAATGTTTTCAGTAGAAACGAAGATAAACTGATGGAACGAAAAGATTTAGGGACAGAGTAGTCCGCTCTCCCCTTTTTTAGGGATGAAGACCACCCTGTTGAGACGCCAGACTTGTGGTATGTACCCATAGGCTAGGCTCGCCCTGAATAGTTCACATAGAAGGGTAAGGAGATTCTCCGGCCCTTGTTGAAGCAGGGCCGGAAAGATTCCATCCCCTCCTGCAGATTTGAAAGGGGCAAATTTAGAAATTGCCCATTTGGCTTTAGAGAGAGTGACAATCCTTCTGGAAATGGCTTAGCTACCACGACAAGCTCTTGGCCGTGAGCCTGCCTCGTGGTTACCAGACGTTCCAGTGTCGTCATTCTCAAAGATACAATCAGGGAAGTGAGTCTCAAGGAGAAGTTTGAGGCTATCACTAGACCCGGAAGTGTGTTGACCTCCCTGGGACCTTAAAGATCCAAAGTGACCGGTTGGACTTGAGGCTAGTAAGCGTTGCAGTCTAGCTGCCGCGCTTAACTCATTTACCTTCTGTGTAAACTGCCTCCAGGAAACTTTGTTTTGCTTTTTTAATTGCTAGGCTGTATTCTGTTAGAGCTCTATGATAGGACTCCCAGATACGGCTCCTTTTGCATTGATTGTACAGCTTCCTGACATTAGCCCTTTTGCGAGCGAGTCCGCAGTCCACCACTTAGTATTGGTTCGACTCTTCCCCCCGTCGCAATGGGCAATTGTCGTGGAAGCTATTGATTATAGCATTCTGCAGGTCAGAAAGCTATCTGATCTATGTCTGTGAAGCATCGCACCCTTCCGCCCTACCGATCCCAACTGTGACTGAAGGTCAGACTTATATCCCAACCAGTCAGTCCTCCTGGGATTGCGATAGAGGACCTCTGCAGCCTCATCTTGCAAGTTGAAAGCGGATTATACCTGTGATCCGATAATGAGGCCTCTTCGCTTACGTGCCACTTATCAACCATTCCAAGTATACCTTGTGTGCAGATTGTTATGTCAATAACTTCTTGTCTAATTCGTGTTGCGAACGTAGGGCGGTTACCTTTATTACATATAAATAGGTCCCTACTTAGAAGAAAATTGTAAAAGTGCCTCACCTCTGGGGTTAGTGTTGGTGCTGCCCCATCCAGCAGAGTGATGGGTGTTGGCGTCACAACCTAGAAGAAGTTGTTGACGTCTGGCTTGTGCTTCTCCACCAGGAGCTCTAGGTCTCTTGATGGAGGGAGTTCCCTGGCATCATATGGCAAGTATACGGAGCCTACAATTGTGCTCTGCACTATGCCTCCATTCTTCCAGGTCAGTGTGCCCACAGTGAGATCTCTGGAGCAGAATTCGTTGAGGGTTAGAAAATCCAAGCCTCTCTTCAACAGGATGCAGGTTCTGACATTCCTTAGAGAGGTACAGTAAATTAACTTACCTTTGGTTTCATTTAGGCCCGCCACTCTCCCTTGGTGAAGCCATGGTTCTTGAATCAATGCCAGATCAAACCCCTCCTGGAGGAAGAACTGGCAGAAGGCTGCCGAGGCAGCCCTACTGTGCTGGAGGTTGATTTGTAGAACTCGTGGCATTGTCCTTGACTGTCGAGGAGACAATTGAGACCTGCCAGAGTCCTAAGTTGGCTCTACAGTTGGAAGCCTTCACAGCCTTGTAGCAGACCTCGTCCAGGAAGCAGACGAATTCGTAACCTTTCGGGTCTGGCTTGGATGGAAGGATTTTCCACTCGTTTACATTCAGGTTGGGGTTCTGCTTATTGAACATCTCAAGTACCTTTTCAGGTGTCTTCTTCAGAAGCTTCGGGTGAGCTCTGAAAAACACCCTAGTGGACCTCAAGATGTCCTTACGCAGACCCACTCTCAGAGAGATGTCATCTCCCAGAGGTTTTATTCTTTGAATAACTTCTTCCAGCCAACGTTTGGTGTGCTCGTTGATGCAGGAAGCAATTAAAACACCTTTCTCAAGGTAGGTGCCCGCAAACGATGGAACGGAACCATCCTCCAGGGGTTGGATTTCTTCCATAATTGCCGTCCTCGATGGCTTCTCCTTGCTCTTGCACTAAGCTTCGCTTCCGGGTAGCCTTCGAGGGCTATGTCCATTTTTGATCGCTGCGACCTCTCTGTAGGTAGCCTTGGGTGTGCTACCAGAGGCCTCGGGATTCGTGGGCTTCGGGCTTTTGGGTTTCCCTCCTAGCCTTCTTTGTGCGGGTCCCTCAGCGGAGGCCGGGGTGACCCAAGGTGCCTCTGGGGCGTTTGGCCGACCCCACCCCCGCCTTGGTACCCGCAGTTGGGCCCGGAGTTGAGACCTCCTGCCATTCTGGATTCTTTTTCTTCTTCTTTTTTCCCCCTCCTCCACTTGGAAGGGTCAAAAGCTTCACCCTTTTCAAGAAGTTTAGCCTTTAGTGCTTCTCTTCTTTGAGCAGTGGTGAGATTGGGCCTCTTCATTCTGAGGTTGCCGAGTTGCTCTGTGGCATCATCCAGCGTACCTGTAGACATGGGAGTGCTTGGGCTGTTGAGGAGCTGATCTTCTATATCTTGAAGGGATTTTGCTTCCTCAGCGCTTGTACTGCCTTCCTCAGATAAGGCCTTGCCATGTAAGGGGAGCTTCAGTGTGCAATGGAACCTCCTGTGTTTCCTAAGGCACTTTGTTGAGGAGAAGGTAGGGATGTTGGCATAACAACCTCTTGAGTTGTGTTGCCAGGTGGTGGTATGTGCGAGGTAGCTTCAGGAGCTACCTCAGCAGGAAGAGGTAGGTTAGAAACAGCTTCAGGAACTGTTTCAAGGGTTGGTTGGTTTTGATTTTTGTTTTTGTTTCTTTTCATGTTGTTCCCACGAGAAGCTATGGAATGGAAGGTCAAACCCAGACAGAGCCCCGCATGCCTGGGTAAGCTGCTTTTAAACTGGAGGGTCGCCGGTGTCCAGAGTCCGCATAGTAAAGACTGGTTTGCCACCAGCCATTCAGCCCTGGCCTACGCTGTTCCACCGTGGCTTGGCCCCTAGTGGGAGAAATGAAAGGGAAACTAGATCGAAGAGTTGAGGAACTTTACCTCAGATAGAAGAGAGTGAAGAAGAGAGATAGGCTGACACATAGAAAAGTGTGCCAGCCATAGGCCTCCAGAACAAGAAGAGAAGGGATCTGGAGCATTAGCTAGGGTACCTCGGGGTCGCCACTACCCGTACGGCCTCGAAAGTAATGACCGCCCCTGAGGGATACTTTAGGATACTCTGAGTTTCATAACAATAACGTAAGTAATCTCACTATTTAGTGCGTATTTTTATACATACAATATTTAAGATATTATTTGAATCTGGAAAATACCCTTCAGAAAATACTTAATGCAAATCGTTTTTCAACTGTACAAACGCTATATTTTTGTAATATAGTCCTGAAGTATTAATTTGTAAGTTTATACTCATATTTTATAAGGGTACTAGGCCAATATATTGGATCTTACTAAAGTGCACGAGGTTCGCGAGTGTTTGAGCAGAGAAAAAAAATTGTCTTTGAATATAATTTTCCTTATGTAGATCCATATCAGTGCTGCTTTACATGATTTTTGGCATAACTTAAAATGCATCTTCTATTAATTTTTTATTTAGTAGGTTTATATGGATAGCAACTAATAATAGTGTTCAAAACATTGCAAGCGTAGAACATGTGATCAATAGGGATTTAATTATTATATAATTTCTATAATTACTATACAGATTTTTCCAGCACAATGGCCAGTGAAATCAGTATCAGACATGTTTAAAACCATCCGAATAATGTGATTAAAATTCCCTTCATATATAAACAAAATGGATTACTTAAATTATTTGAAAAAAAAAACCAATAAGGAATGTATAACGTTTACGGTATTTTTATATCAGTAAACACTCTAATTTATTTTGAAGAATTAAAATCTTAGCGTTGCATTAATCATAATTATTTTGAACCTAAACAACTTGCTTGCTGGTCTTGCAACATTTTTCATTATAATGTTTAAAATAAAAAATGTTTAATGAAAAAACGTTTCTTTACATGACCTAGTAAGAAAGCTGTGACAGTTTGACAATTTTGACCAAGACACTTTTTAGTGCAGTGAGGCAACATTGCAATCAATAGCTAACTTAACCACATTGATTTGTTGGTCTGTTTATTACTCACAACTGTACATTTAATTTTCGATTCTCACAGTTTCCAAGAAATCCTTCAGGGTGCATAAAATGTTTAACACATCTTAATGCTTTCAATAAAAACTAGAAAAACATTATTGCTTGGGGAAAAAAGTGAGCAGTAAACATCGATACATCTATAAAACAATATTACTGAACATTAAGACGTAATTACTTTTTTCTTCAATCATTTGGGAATAGTACAAATTAAACTTGTACGCAGTTAAAAGAACAAATCCGATCCTTCAGGAATGTATGCATGTGATTTTGTTAACATATATCGTCACATTCCTGGTGTTCCCAGATACGATGGGAGTATTTCGCTTTTTAAATTTTCTTTGTAAAATAAAAAATTTATTTCCTATACTGTCGAAGTTTTTTGAACGAAAGAGAAAGCATATTACATTCCACTGTTGTCAATAATATTATTAAACAGTTCTGTACACTTTCATCATAACACAAGGATATTTTACTGTATGTAATTATAAAACGTATATTATTTACTCAGGGAACTTAGATATTTAAATATAAATAATATAGGTAAAATCCACTATATTCATTTTACATACGTGTTATTAAAATAAATTATGTAAAAATGTTACATTAAGTTAACCCTACATAGTAGAAAATATCAGACGCTACAGCCAATGAATATTTGGAACCATTCGTAGATGAAATGATCTCGTATCTGGTCAGTAGCAATCAGCTATCAGTAAACAAGCTCGAGCTTGTAACTGATTGCCATTAATCTCGTCGATCTGTTTAACTGTTCGCTTTGTTGGTCACAATCGGTGGCAGATATCTAAACTTCAACGCACACGTATTGACCGTCAATCTAACTTTTATCTAACTTTGTTAACTTGTACAAAGACTGGTAAAAATCCAATTACCTTCTTTTTACATTTACAATGCAAATTTTATTCTTTAAAAATCAAAATATACAAAATTTACAATATGTTTAGCATTTCTAACAAATATTCGGTTTACATAGATTAAATCCATATAATATTAGTCGCTTTAAAAATATAACGTTCGAACTATCATAAATATGTATATTATAATAATCTACATTAGACGTTACATAGATTCGTATTCGTTGGATCTCCAGAAAGTCATTGATAGTCAATTAAAATATTATGTTATGATTTGAATACATGCTAGATAAAAATATTTTTCTCCTATTCGCTGTAAATTCCTACGTATATTACAACAAGTAAGTCAGATTAGATAAGAATATTACTCCACGTATAAGTTTTGTTCATTACTGACAAATAAGTACTTCACTTCTTAGTATATTTTATACAATAATAAATTGTCATAAAGATTTTAGGGAGATGCGCTGCTTCATGATTTATTAATTAATAAATAATAAATACTAAACAGTGTAATTCTTAAATGGTGATTTGAAAAAATCCCCCTAAAATTAGGATTGGAACTTTGAATCGCGTATTACGTTGTAGTTAAAATTACGTGTAAATGTAAGTTACTTTTTCCTGGACAGCTATACGCGTTAAAAAATTTAAAGTGTAAAGTGACACACTTTCAATTTGTTTGGAGTCTCTCAGAAACCACCTAACCATACATCTTACTTATTAATTCCTTTTAAATGGCTTTTTTAGGAAAAGATGTCCAAATTAAAAGGAGACATAATTTTAAACGGGAATAAGTAGAACTTAAAAGAATTGTATTTGATTAATCGGTTTTTAACATTTAAAAAATCAGTTTTTGTAAAATAACGTAGTGTAGTTTGGATATACCCGAACCTAGAACCTAGAATGTTGTGTATTTGTGATAGAAAATAAGTTATCGATTTGGGAACAAGAGCTAATAATTGAGGTAAGGTTCTCTGTTCAAGAAGTGTTTAAAAATTTTAAAATAACCAATAAATATAATTGCTAAATGGCATTTATATAACTGTAAGATCTATTAAATGGTTTTAATAAAGGACAGTTTAAAAAACATCACTAATTAAATTACAATAAATTACCGTGCAGAATATTACTTAGAATGAAAAATGAATGAATGAATGAAAAAATTACAATATTTCTAAATTCCAGATTAATAGAGCGCACTTATGATGTATGTCACAAGATATGTTAATAAGGATGTTAATAAACTGTCTTATGCGGCATTTACTTGTTTTTTATGACCTGCAAGAGCCTTTTAAGAAGTGATTAAATTTTTTGTAGAATAGAGATTTGCAGATGAAAGTGGTTTTGTAGCTTAGAAGAGATCCACAGCCAGAGAAATAAAAACCTTTTACTAGTCGCCATGAAATCTGAAATACAAAAACAATGAAAAATAGGTTCTACTCGTCCATCGTGGAGTATAGATCAATATATTTACCTACACTAATACTAGTATAATAATACTTTTTATAAACTTTCAATGGTAATAACAATAATTCAACAGGTAAACCTAGCGAGAATAATATATTACCACGTTAAGATTGTGGGTTCCACTGACTATAATTGACATGTTTATGAAATAAAATAATTGATTTATTAATAAGTTAAATAAAACGCATCAAATAACTTTTAACAATAGGCAGTAACATTTAATGTGTATTATTTTACAAAACTGTTGTAAAACCACACACATTAGACCATTTAATGTAATAATAAATGTGAAGTATTTCAACAATAATAATAATTTATGCCCAAAATATAAATATAGACAAAAGCTTAATTTTCTAATCAACTACCATTAGACTGTGATAGATCACAGTTGTAGTTCTCACGACCTGACGTAAACCAAGAGCTCTGAACGAACTGGCTTCTGAACAACGTGAATTCTGAGGTAGATATTATACTTCGCTTGTTGAAATAACCTCTGAAAGCTCATGGCGCATACTAGTTAAATAGGTTGTCCCTATATTCCTAAAGTTATTTACTATGATTATTATACATTAAAAGCAGCTTATGTGCTTATTAACACATTAATTCTTGACGTTGTGAAATCTGCTCAAGATATCAGGATCATCATAACCTATTAAAGAATTCTTGAAGGCATCTCCCGGTCTTATAAATAAACTCCCTCTAATCTTGAATCTTTTATTATAACCATTTCCAGTCCCAGAGTTGTCTGGAAACTTGTATTAAGTTGCCTAGTGAGCAGACTACGTTAATCATATCTCACAATACGTTATAATATGTTCTTCTTGGCAAACAGAAACTGCACGGTGTTAAAGTAAGGATTAATTTACTTGTATCATATCCCAGCTAAAACATGTATTAGTATCATATCACACGTATGCGAGTTACGTAATATGCTCTTTCCATGTATTTCTGCCACAATTTTAAACGAAAATTAAGTACTAACTTTAATAAAGTACTTGCCTTAGATATATCTCAGGCCTAAGAACATTGGAACATCTTATATTTAACATTTATTTAAAAATATTTTAAAAAGTATCGGTTCTATGTGATCACGATTATGATTTTCTAAGAAGCTAATGTGATATAAATAGTTAAATGTAAACATGCTTAGGTATGTGGATTAAGATGGGAATTATAATATCTGTATAAATATGATTTATAATGCATTCAACATTTTCAATTAGTCATAGTCGTAATATATATTAACATTTTCATAAAAACACTTTGTCGTTGATATCTAAATTGCAATTAATATAAAGCAGGGTTTACCTAAAATTTATTTAAGTTTTAATAAAAACAAACAATTTCCTGCCTATTTAGCGACTTATAGATTATAAAAAATAGAAACAATTATTTTACTAGTTACACTATACCTTTAAGTACTTCCCTTTAGTAATTAGTCACATTGTATGTTTATTGATTTTTGTAGCTTATATTCTCTTTAGAGAGAAAATACGAAGACTAACTTATTTTGAGAGGAATTGAATTACATTGCAATATTTGAATGACGTGACATATGTGAACTCCGGAAATGTGTGGTAAGTGAATGAGTGGGAAAATAAATTTAGCTTACTGCCACAGTAGAGGCGGGATATCCTTGCGTTTATTTTGGGAATAAACGCTTCATACCGTTTCTTTTACAACAGTTTGATAAGTATTAGATTTCATTTAGTGGTTTTTAAAGGTTTATATTTTTTTAATTGTTAATCACTGTATGGTCACATTTATGTTGATATCTGCATTAGGATAAACATACAATATCGGATATTAACCATTAGTGTAGGTGATATTTAAGTTTATCACTGAATTCCAACTCAGTTTACTATTGAATAACGTAGGTTTCAATTTTGAATATATTAACAAGGTAGGAATACACTATAACACGTGCCTAGTAAAAGACTCTACTAGGTTTTATGAAATATTTGAAGTTTACAACTCATTTTATTAGGCAACATGTGTTGCAATGTCAATTGTTAACATGGTGTATGATCATATTCAGTTTATTTAGCAATTTAATTATTTTGTGAATTTTTATTATATTATAGTTAGGTTCGACAATAATACATATGAACCTGTATATCGTACTATATCATCTTAATACTTATTTACTATAAACTGTCAGAGCAGTAATATAATAATGCAGAACAGGGTACCGTAGCACGTCACGATGGTGGGGCCAATAGTTACAAAGCTACTTTGTCATAGTTTGTATTGGTGGGCTCACATATGCATTTGTACACTTACACTCTACTTTAGGGTTTAACAGAACTATTGATTGGAAAAAAATAGTTTTATATTACTTTTGTAATTAAAATTAAACATAAATTATAAATTCTATAATCTTTAGCAATGGTCAATGGCTGTGATTTAGCGAATACCTTATGTATGTATGTATGTATATATAATGCACTGAAAAACTAACTGAAAAATAAATAAAATGTACACAGTCTGAGAATATTCATATGAGATTTTAATGTGTGACGTATTAACACATACGAGTTATGAAAGGGGGGTCGGCCCCAAATTGGGTTAAAAATTCATTTTTTTATTTTTTTTATTCTAAATTTTGTTAGCTTTAAGAACATACTTCACTTTTTAATTTCTGTCAATTATTAAACGCGTTAAGAATATTTTTCAAAAATCGCATTTTTTCGTCCCAGGAGAGCATGAGGCGTTCATTTATTTGTTATAGTACTGTTATGCTGATAATCTATGACCATAAGGCCCATACTCACCTACCAGTGTCTGTTATGGATGAAATAAAACCCATTTTGTGAGACTTGTCTAATGAAGAACTCCTTAGGAAATGCCTTCATGGTGGGACACAAAATTCTAGCGAATCGCTAAATAGTGTGATATGGTCGAGAGTACCAAAAACAACTTTTGTAATGAAAAGCACCTTGGAACTAGGTGTGCATGAGGCTGTGGCAACTTTTAACAGGGGTAACATAGTGAAGTGCCAAGTGTTGGAAAAGTTTGGTATTAATCCTGGCTCTAGATGTGTGCAAGAGATTAAACAGCAAGATCTACGCCGAATTCAAAAAACTTAAAAAGCGCAACAAGAAATAGAGAAAAGGTACAGAAAACAACTTTCTATTGCAAAGAAAAGGCTAGAGGATAGATATGAAGAGTTAGAGGACCCAGACAACCCTACTTATGGGGCAGGAATGCACTAGAGGTAGGCCTAATTTTAATTATCATATATTTTTTGCTTTAAACACGTTTTTCCGAAAATATAGTTTTTTAACACAAAGGTACATTTATCTAAAAAAACTAATGAAGATATCTAAAAAAAAATTTTATATTTTGTTCATTAGGTCTTCCTTTACATTTTGTATGAAGCAAATTCCTTATTTTTAAAACCTATATTTAAAAAAATATATATTTTATACAACAAATTCCTGGAAAAAAGTAGTTTGGAAAAAAAATTTAATATCCAAAATATATATATTTTTTGAAGTTATCCATACAAACTATGCAAAAATGTCCAATGTTTCTTGTAACACAAAAATTATGTACCTATCTTTTATACTTTTTCAGAAAAATGTACCTTAAGTAGAGGAATTTAACATGGGCTAAATAGGCCTGGCCGACCCCCCAATATCTTCTATAATTTTATTGTTTTATTTCAAAGTTTTGTATCGCTATAAAAAGCAATTATTAGAAGCCAAAGAATAAATAAGGACAAAGAGAAGATCGAGATAAAATGTTGTGTAGCCGCCAATTAGATGAGAACATATATAGACAGTTAATGAGGTATGTGTTCCAATTAGCTGGCGGGTGTATATCAAGCCAATCAGTAGGAATATTCTGATTGTTACTGCATATTGTCTTGTTAATACTCTATATCGTATAAGCCTTGTTCTATTCACTACCATCTGATGAATCAAATTACGTGTTGGTAAAATGATTCTAATTAAATATTACATTACAAATACGAGTTTCATATGGAAAAGGAGTATTAATATTTCCATATTTAAATATGAACTATTTATTTTATTTTGTCTGGTTAAACTTTCCATTATAATATGATATCTAGTAGTATAATTTGATTTTAAATTTAATAATACCTTTATGTTTACGTGAATATATATATATATATATATATATATATATATATATATATATATATATATGTGTGTGTGTGTGTGTGTGTGTGTGTGTGTGTGTGTGTGTGTGTGTGTGTGTGTGTGTGTGTGTGTGTGTGTTCAATACCAAATACACCTACAACTTTTATAAGAACAATGACCGAGTGAATATGGAGATCACATTCATCGAGTTTTCTTATAGAACCGGTTTTATGTTCACTAAAACACAATATTACAGCAATAATCTATAAATAAGTTCTACATAAAAAAATATATCCATCTGGTAGTTCGTATCAATAGTGAACCTACTGTTAAATACAGTATTAATAAAGTTAAATTTTCATTTATAATCGATTCACGTTATCTACGTCCAAAAAATACTAGATTGCGTATTTAATAATATTTTTATCTCAAAATTTTAATAAATATAAGAATATTTTATTTTCAAATAATAAGCTACTCAAGACTCAATATATTTTATGACCTAGAGCTTAAATCTATAAATATATAATTAATATGTATATATATTTTGTTAAACGTGTCTCTTTGGATAGTAACCAGCAAACAATAATTGCTCTAGTCGGCATGTAGCAGAACATGATCAAATAAATGCCTTCTTTGTCATTCATGTCAGAACAGAAAACAAATTAAACTTTTTCCCAAACAAGGTACGTACGCAGGGGTTTGTTTTTGCTAAGATCCCTCATAACGACCTTCAACATCCCTCTTACTTCGAGTTACGGTTCGGGAATTTCACTCAATTTTAAATGAATTCTTGAATTTTATACATATAATTTATTATAATATTTTAAATAAGAATACACTTCTGTAAAATCATATTTATTAAAATATCGTTAATGGCATTGAATACTCACCTACAAATCATTTATGTTACGAAATGATCTAAGTTTAATTTACCTTAATTATGAAGGTAAAAATGAAGAAAATACATTATTTTTTTAATGCCAAGGTTTTAATAAATTGTACCTTAAAATGAAAGAGTAACACGTATTGCTTGATAATATTCTCCTTGCTGGTTCTATTTTCAAAATTAATTACATGTATTCTTATAGCAAAATGTAATATTATGTCCATAGATTTCTCATTTAAACAAAGTAATTCACTGTTTTAAGAATCATGAGGATATCAATTTCTATTTGGTAACTTTTCAATCTGTGGAATTTTATTTGAAACATTTTAGTGAAAGAAAACAATTACCTTGTATTTAGAGATAGTTGTACTGATACGTGTGATATTTCTTGTCCATGATAGTAAACGTAGTAGGAGAACTCTTGTCGGTTGCCTTAAGCAGCTTATGAAAAGTTTTTTATAACGTTTTAATGGTATTTTTTATACTGATAAGACTATATATAGTATTAATAGTATAGTAGAGGCTTAAACCACATTTATGGCATGACCATTATAGGTACCGGTTTTGAGTATCGAATCATAACATAGAAATGGACCAGGCTTAGTGTTAAATGGAAACATATAAATGGCTGTTGTTTTAGAAGAGCTTTTCCACCCCCAATAAAAGCTTTAGTGCACAAAACAATTTGCAATTTTATGCGTAATTTTTTTGTATATTTGATTTGTATATATATTATATATATATATAATTTATATATATATATAATTATTAAGTTTTTTTCAATTTTAATTCTACTAATAATTTTAATTCATATAATTATCATTATATGAATCCGAATAATGATAGAATTTTTTAAAGTAAGAATTACTATCGAAATGGAATCACTGTGTTCCTTACAAAGGGACAAATTTATCGTTTAATGTAATCACACAAAATATTATTTGTTTTAACACACTGAGTTACAGAATTTAATGACGCTTAACAAAATTCAATGGTTGGACGTAAACTGTAGAACTCATGCTATTTCCGAGTGGAAATGAATTTTCATACGATCTTTTAAGCCTGGAGATGACAATAATTTCAAGATATTTTGCTAATGATGCATTCACTCTTTGGCTCATGTATTTAGATTTCATAGCAGTGTTTAATTATTAAAAGGTCCGGTGAACTACGAGTATGGAGGATACTAAAATATAAGTTTGCGCTGTATGTAAATATTGTCACAAACTGTTAAAATTATCCTTCACTCTGTTACATTTTCCCTAATAAATATGGCTATGCTAGTGTTGTACATTTTAAAACCTCATATTAATTGACTCACCTTCTTCAAAACCATAACGTATTATATGTTACAATGTCACTATTTTAATCTTGTCTCTAAGTTTTGACGAATATTTCCCAATGTATATTTTTTTTAATTTACTGTAAATAAGTATCATATTAAATTGTTTTTCATATAATCTGCATAAATATGCTAACGCTGAGCCACATCCCATCGAGTGACATGCACTATCATCAAACTCTTTTTCGAAATTTCAAGCCTTTAGTTCAGTTCGTTTTTGAGATATCATGATTGCACAAATATATACATTATACAAGTTTATATTTTCCAAACCTTCATATGATTGTTTCTACTTTCTGGACATTCTGCCAAAATCAAAATTATAATGTAATACCAAACCCTTATTTATTAATTTAAAATTCTGCTTTTGAAATTAATATATGCAAAAAATTAGATTTCTGTATTATTCCATCCACATTTCCTCACATTCTAAAAGGTTTATGCTAAGAAACGTAAGCAACAATGAATAATTATTTGATGATTAAATGTTGATGAAGCCAGTACCTACAACCTGACAGTTATCAATCTCGGGGTTGCAAATGATTGTCATTGCTTTTGGCTGATTGTTTATTCCCTTTGCTTTGGTTATTCCAAATCACTTTCCTACTAAATAGCTTTAATTTAACGTAATACTCGACTATGATCTCATTCAGATTTCCTTCTCGCCTTTTCGGGCTATCGCTCGGACATAATATTAAAATGGTAGTTAATTAAAAAATTTTATATTTAGGTACACTAAGGATGTACCAAGTTTGATTGTACATCCAAAGCTCTTATTAAGCTTTGGACTGCTGCATAAACGGTCCTGTCGTCTATTAGGAGCTCGAAAGTAGATTGGAATGCCATGAACACTAGTCTTCTGTAATAATTACTTCGAGAAATCATCCCTGTTAGGTCTAGGCTGCTTGCATAATTGATGTTGTCATCTATTAGGATCCCGTAGGACTGAAAGTTTTTGGTATTGTTATTTGGAGGTTTATTTATTAATATTTTGAGTTAAATATGCTTGGAAGGTTTTAATTGATTTATTGCTTAGACAGCTAACTTTGATACAGTAAAGGCAATCAATTGGAAATTATAGCTCCGTTAGTTGTTCTACTGCAAAAACAAAAACATATATGGCCACCGTTTTGTTCTTATTATTTAAAAATTCTGATTCTTCAAATTCTTACATTCGCGTGTACATGGATGATCACTATTGTTGCATGACTATAACCACAAAAATCTGCAGTGTCCACACAGTTCAAAGGTTTGAGCCAAGCAAATTATTTTTTATTTTATTTTGAGAACCCTTATTCAATAGTCCCTTTTTGTATAGGGTCCCAGCTGATTGAGATCATCCGTAGCCACGTTAATCAAGCGGCACGTGGTTTTTATATTGTTGTATTGCAGATTTTCGTATTCATACTAATCTTAAGAGGGTAAATAGTTTTGTTCGTAAACATTTTAAATGATCAATACTATTAATATATATCGATGGTATTATATTTTGTGAGCCCTATATTACAGAGTTATAATGTAACCGAATTTGTATTTTTTTTTAACGTATTCATTTTCAATCCGCTTGGAATGTCTTAGTAGCCATTTTATTTCAGACCCTTCAATGTAAGTAGTTACAAAACCTCTTGATACGATATCCCTTAATGACAGGAAAACATTAAACTGCGCCGTTGTAATATCTTCCGTTTCACTGACAGATAGAGGCTGTGAATTCCGTACTGGATTTTTATCGAGAAGTCCTGATTCAGATTATACTAATTACCTGTGCATTGTGACTGACCTTTAGGTTTTTGTTTATTATTAACTTAACGAGGATAATTATATTAATGACTAAATCAATGTATGTTTTTTGTATAATAGCTTGACTGGTTGAACTTTTCACGTGCTTTTAATTACTAAATACTAAGTTTAATTCTGACAAACTTCACGTAATTATAATACTTTATTACTAAGTGATTTTCTACAAAATATCCCCTTTAAGATTAGCTGATCATAACATTTTAATACTTATATTATAAAGAAACGCTATTCTGTTCTTTATTTTTTTTATATATTGATAACCCTCCTCCCCACCTGATGAAGCTAATGGATCCCTACCCCCGAAACGTTCCGTTATACATATTTTAACGTATATCGATGGCAAACATGCGAAATCCTGATATAGTTACTAACCTTCTATCATCAGTAACAAACCTTACAAAAAATAATTATCATTTATTGTAAGTTTTATTTCAAAGTCGTTCTTTACCTTACATGTAATATCGATTTACAAATAATGCGATAGTATAACAGAGTAATTAAAATTACCGCATTTATTTTAATTATTTATTATTTACGAGCTAACAGTATACTTACAGTCGCTAACAACTGAATGTGATTGCTATCGACGCTGGCGGATTATTTGAAGGCTATTTTGTTATATATCATTATCACGTACCAGAACCATATGCTGCAAGTTATCTATTTCTCTCTATATTCAACAGTAGTAAGTGTTAAACATGTTTTCAATAGTAACTAGCCCATGAACGTTTTTCTTGTGATTTGAAATTTACATTTCAATGCATGGATTTCACAGTGATGAATGAACCATTTGTAAATAAACTGATCACTGGACATTCCAGATATAACATCAACGTAAATTGGATATCGAATTACGTTCCGAATCTGTTTAGATTGGCTCTCCCCTTTAAGGCCAGAGAACATTGATATGTTTTAAGAATAAAAAGTAGTGACATGTTTATATACACAATATATATATATATATATATATATATATATATATATATATATTAGATTAAAATTTTTAGTTAAATATGATAATAACCGCTCAGAGGCAGTTTGAGGAACTAAATCACTGTAAATAGTGTTAAGGAATTACATTTAGAGTTCAATTTAATTTACTTAGGCTCTCCCCCGTCAGCAGCTCGCCATAGACTATTGAAATACAACGTAACCTTTAATTTGAACACAATAATTTTTATAATGCTTTTCTAATTTTAATTAAAACTATTTCATGGACGCAACAATAGGACACAACTATGCATGTTTATGTTATAAACCTAATAAGAAACAAACAGTACTGCTTAAGCACACAATAGTAAAAGAGGTTAATAAAATAGTAAAATCAATATTTGTAAAGTTATTTATTATCCAAGGGGCTCCTGGACCACTTGTAAATTAGGTTTGAGACTCTGAAATAAATTCTGCGGTTTTGATTTCAAATCATAAATATTTTTTTTAACATGTTAAATATTATTTTGAGATTTGAATCCGTAACCATAGAAAAGTATGCTACATTAACATTGATGTTCACGGCGTAAAATTGGAAAAAATACAATATAAGCTTTTTTACTATAGTCTTTTATCATGTCGTGATCTCTTCTCTGCGTGATAACTCTAAACAGAAAGCTCCTAAGGGCATAGAACTGTCTGCTTTTTTCTTGGTCTAGGATAATAGCAACTAACTTTCCTGTCAAAAGATTGAATAACATTGTGTCTTTGAGTGAGTCGTAACTCATGATTGAAGGGTCTTAAAGATTCAAAAACCCATAAGAAATACCCTCTTTGAGAAAGAAAGTAATATTTTGATATTGAGCTCAAAATGATAAAGTACAGTCCCCCCATCTATCTGTATGTCCGTCTAACCTACAAAACTGTTAATAAAAATGTGTGAGGGGCTTTAAAATTTGTATAAGGGTGCTTCTTTTGGAAATAAAGTATCACACATTTAAGGTTAATTTAAAACAGGGAACTTCCATCTGTATGGCTATCCATGTGTCTGCCGCCAGTACGATAAACCTTAATAAAAGAGCATTGATGTTTCAAAATTGGTAAACTGGTTCCTTTTATTCAAAGAAATTGTAATATTAATTTAAGGTCAAAGGCACAAGGAGGACTGCCGTCCTATTAGCCAATCTGTTTACTGTTTTATTATTAGTCAACTCCTTCGATACTCTGTTGGTACAGTGTACTTGTTCCTGTGTAGATATTTCTTCCGCTTATTTAAAAAAACCATATCTGCTACAGTAATGTGTACTGTAAATATAAAACTCTTAGAAAGCACTTAAAAAGGAGATCATAATGTCCAGTGTAGGGTATATGAAGGAAATAATAATTACATTTTAACACCGGAAAGTTTATAACCAGTCGTAACTTGCACCTAACAGGTTTCTGAGCGGAATGGCCGAAACTTTATTAAACATCAGTCTCTAAGTCATTTCTGAAAATGTTTTACGTTTGATTTTACCTTCACGTATGTAACTTGTCTTTAGGGAAACTAATTTTGTACCAAAGTTTGTTAATGTCCCCAAAACGACCCATAAACATGGATTGAATAAGAAGATAATCTACTTAGCATCTAATTTAGTTTATAGAAATGAGCTCATTGACTAATTACAGTAAGAATCAGAGTATAACTTGTATAAGTGCAATAATTCATTTAACAATGTTGTATTTACTTTGATTTAATCAATTACATTTCTTACTCAGTTTTATGGAAAAACACTCTTGGATTGATACTTCTGAATAAAAATCTATTACCCCATTTGGCCCAAATGTAAGGTGCAAATAAATGATGTTGTCTGATGGACATTGTCTTGTTCTTTCTCTATTTTTTAGTAATTAATTATAGTTTTTAAAACTATTGAATAAAACATAGACAAATGTAAGCAAAAACCCTAGATATATATATTTATAAATACAGAGAAATATGTATTGTGCATAGTGTTGTTAAAACCATTTACAACGTAATAGCAAAGACAAAATAGATAGAACGTTTAGTTACTTTTACTATATTAAAAATTTTTCCTCATACATTAATGTTTTAGTGTTATTACATGGATTAGTAGATAAAGCATTACTATCCTTTTGTATATATGAATTAAAATTTAGTTTTATTTCATTCTGGTGATTACTAATATTTTAACCAACGTGTGAGCTTTTTTGAAAATAATTCACTTCCAAAATTATATCATTTTAATCAAAAGTAAATGGTATCTATTTTAATGATGCCTACATTTGTGAAATCCGTAGAGTAATATCCCCTCAAATGGAAATCGATTGTTAGCAGCAATATTTTTAGTGAGGGTCGAAGTAGGAGGGTATAGAAAACGTATAAGTCTCTTCGTGGGTTTCACTGTATATGAGTGCTTTACAAAATATAAATTCTGTACTTATTTTCCTTTATGTTATTTTGATACGTAAAGCAAGTACAAGATTTTTACATCTATCAACTACACTTTGATTTAATAACACAATTAAGATAATAGTATTTGAAAGAGTTAATACTATAAATTACGTCCCTTCTAGAAATGTGCTTAATTTTAAATTATTGTGGCCTTTGTTTTAAAAGTACTTTATGTTCTATCAAAACACAGAGAAATATTACTTCTTGAGGAAATAATTGAGGAACTATGCTATATTTACAGATGTGGTCAAATATTCTGGGTATAATGTTAATGTTTCTTGATCAATAAACCATTAAACTGTAAACATAGTCATAGCAGCGTAACGGGTATTATAGTAAAAATATATAACAAATATCATACATATGTGTTATTAAAAGTTGTTTGTAAAATATCTGCGTATTAATTATATAAGATAACGTATAAATTATAATGATATACTTAATATGATAATTTTATTAACACATAAATATAAATAAGATTTAATATTACGTAATTATATATGCAGATTTTTTCGCCAAATAGATTCATAAACAAAATTTCTGTTATAGAGATAGAAATATTTTATAAACTAAAAAAATAATTTGGTGAAACCTACAAGTACACATACTCTAATTTCCATATAAGGAAACACATTTAAGATTGATAAGCATTGAAATTTGGAGGATATATTTGGCTTTGTTCTAATTGGGTTTGAGAGTATTATTTGACTTGTATGTTGACAGATAGCACTCTCATGATTGGCCGCCCACTGAGATCGAGGTAAAACAAGTTCCTTAAAATTAATATTACAAATCTACAGAGTACATTTAGAATTATTTCATTAGTTAAACATAATAAATACAGCTATTTCGAAGTAAATTTTTAAATAACTTCCTGCTATAATTCGCCTTAAAACTGTTAGGTTTTTCATATTTATTTTATAATAATTAATCAAATTTACACATTGATATAGTTTCTTACTAATAACCAAAATTTTATTTTATTTAGACTTGCTCTTTGTCCACCATTGTTTGATATCATTTTCATGTATCTTTGCACACACACACACATACACACACACACACACACACACACACACACACACACACACACACACACACACACACACACACCTGCATCCCAAATTATAGTGGTCCGACTGTGACGTGGTATGAGGTGACTTCTGTCGACCAATCAGGCGTCCAGGACGCGGACGAGAAAAGCCCTCCGAGGCATCTTCTTCAGTTCTTGCACAGACTCCGTATCGCTCGGTCGTACGTTAACACCAGCATTAACTTAGTTTGGGCCGTCCCCCTTTTCTTGTTTTTTGTGAACCTTTGAGCCGTTCTATGGCAATTAGAAGTCTTGCCACTTCATAGTGTAATAATTGTCGTCAACACCTTGCCGGACTTTATCTTGTTAACGAGCAAAAATAACTTTGTCTCTATGGAACATCAGCGTTCGTGAGTGAACCGAGAATAGTGTCTAGTGAATTTGGAATCTTCATACATCAACAAGAACTCCAACAGCGCAACGTTCCTAAAACATTATTTAGAATATATAGTACAAAATTATATAATATAAATCTCTTAATTGGGCTGCATCATTAAAGAACCAATATTACGTTGTTAAAATGAAATCATAAATATTAGGGATAGTAATTCAAGCGATAAACCTAGATTTATGCATGTAAATAAGTAATATTACGCTTCACGTGTTTATAGTATTTATGTTTATGACATGTAAGAAGTTTATGGTTATTGAATCTTAGTTCACGTAAGGGATTTCATAGGTGTCAGCGGTGATAAAATTGTTTTGCATGAGGCAAATAACGTCACTCCTGATTTAAATACTATATCTACAAGTAAGTAATACTATAATATACCAATTTACTTTTACAGTTTTTGATTTTGTAGGATTCTTTACACAAACACATGTATGATAATATCTTAGGTGTTACGTTCTTACATGATTTTTACAAATCTAAAGAGGCAAATCTTACAGTATTACGGTCTTTCATGATTTATTTATAGGATTATATAAATATCTAATAGTGTCTGAAATTATAAGTGTTTGTGTTACTCACAACGTTAATCTTACTGAACTCATTGTATTAAAATTTTATATGGACATATTTAGGGCCCTAGTTAATACACAGGCCAAATCCTATTTCGAATTCGTCTGCGGGATACGGTTAATATTGATCTTGAAAACTCCCTCGACACTCTGTTATCCATTATATTTATGATCTTGGCTTAATCACAAGATATTAAATGTATTGTTATGGAATTTAAGAGTCAAGAAAAATAAATATAACAATTTATACTCATTTAAGTAGGTGATAGTAAATGCACTCATATGTTTTTGTTCATCTATAAAAGTTAGTAAAACCTTTTTATTGTAAATAATCAGTTACTTTGAAGCTTTCCTTCTATGAATCTGGCTTTTGCTCATGAAGTCCAGTGTGTAGGGCATACGAAGGTTAAAGTAAATAAACCTTAACTCCTGAAAGTTTACGCCCAGTCATAACTTACACCTAACGGTTTTATAAGCGTAATGGCGGGAACTTGATTTAATCCTTAATACACCCGTTGTTCGCGCGACATTCTATTACATTGCTTCATATTAACTTGGTTTAAATGGTTGTCTAACATAATACAAAGCAAACTGAAAGATAGATTGCTAGACGTACTTTATTGCCCAAGAATTACACTTGGCACATTTGGTTCTTAGATACTTCCTTTTGATCTTAAAGTTGTGTAATTTAGTGTTGTACAACAGTACAAATATATTGATTGAGCAAAAATATATTTATTTTATCGTATCATTCTTCTTAGTTGTGAAACCAAAGAGGCAGTGCACTTCTGATATGTGAATATAATGTATAAAAAGTATAGCAGACTGCAATGTTGTGTATATCATCATCCCCCTTGTAATTTTATTTCTCTGTCATATAAGTTCATAGTTAAATTTATTAGCAACCATTTACACCATTTACATTATGCGTAGACTATCGTAGTTAATTGTAAACCGAAGTTAGCTGTATTCACTGGTTGTAACATGTATCGTTCCATTCAATTTAATTTGAGGGATTTTCCATATTCTAAACATATATATATACTCGTACAAGGGTAGTTTCTTAAATCATAGATCTCACTCCAAGGTGGCCAGACACTTGGCAGGTCCAAGGTGTGGGCAGTCGATCCCGCATATTTCTTGCTATATCATTTATTACTGTCGAGTTCAAGTAGTCAGTTAGTGCTGAGCTGCAGTCGCATAAACATGGCCGCCTATATTGATTATTACACAAAATGTGGAGTACGGAGATTTTTTCGTTTCCTGCTAACAGAAAGGGAATATACCAGCCAAATTTTATCGTAGAATGTTTACGGAGAAGACAGAATGAATGACGGTGTTGTGTACGAGTAGTGTAGGAAGCAACATATTATGTTGAATGACAACCACAAAACTTGCCAATTGGCTTCCGATTTGACTGTTACCGAAATGATCCTTGAATTTCACAACAGGCACTTCTTAATAATTCGAGCGAATCATTCACCATCACTCATAATCTTTTCTCCTTAAACATGGCCATTTTCTAATGGATTTCTGCTACACTATTCTCATCTGCTTTCAGGAAACGAATAAAACCCTCAATATGGTGGGAGTATTTGGTGGGAAATTTAATTTAGGCGAATATAAACACCATGTATATAATCAATGTTAATGTGACCTATCCCAAACTGACTAATTCAACTCGACGGTGACAACAATTTTAGCAGGGAAGATGCGGAATCGAATACTGCGCACATCACGGACGTACCAAATATATGGCCGTCAAAGCGTGAGATTGGAGGTTAAAGAACGACTCTCATAAAACCGTTTCATTGATTACATTTTACAAACAATATTACTTACAAAATGTCGCTGTAAAAATTTATTACTGTTACACAACTAGTAAGGGATAAAATGCTGTGTATTTTACTTTTGTGCCGAAAATTTCTAATTTACATAATTAATTAACCTACTTTGCGTGTACTTGGCTTTACATACAACATGCACAGAACAGAGAGTATTACAACCATGTGTTCTGAGGATTAATAGTACTATTAGTTACCGTGTCTCTTCCTCCTTTACTTGCTGGCACTTCAAATAGTACCGTTCCCAGAATATACAAAACAATGTGGTTGTATTGTGAAATCAAAACATATACACATAACCAAAACAGGAGATAAGAGCGAACATTTATTTTCATATTTGTGTTATCATACATACATATTGTATTGCCATTTACTACGTTTTGTACGTACACGTGAAGTAGGCATGTAATGTAAAATACTGTAAGAGCAAAGTTTTAGTTCATTCTAAAGTAGCTAGTGAAGATATATTGAAAACAATTTCAGATATTTAATATATCCTGCTTTACCAAATATTGTTTGTACAACAACGGAAGATCATCCTTTACGTTTAACTTCCAACGTTCTTGTTTTTTGTTTGTATTTTTAAGTACAACTCATCTAATACGCGTAATAATTATACTTCTAAAGTAAGTGCAAAGTTTAAGTGGAGTGATTCACAAAAAAGTTACTAAGTTTCTTGTCATTATTATTTGTATTGGAATATTAGTAGTTGAGTTCACCTTGATTAAAGCTATAAACATCTTTCTTTCCGTTACGTCTATTTCAGTAATGCCTTGTTTCAATTCAGCTTCTCGCCAAACCATTGCTTTTGTACAGCATCTTATCTGTTTTACGACGGTAATAATAGGATACCAATCTGATTGATCAATGAAGCATCTAAATATATTCGAGGGACTGGTGAGTATTTATGTCTGGCTAGGATCTAGACAACTAACGGACCATAAACTAGAACTTTTATTAATAATTTAAAGTGTTGTATGCATTACCTTTTACTTAATTTTAGAATATTGTTATATAAATAATATAAATGATTGGATAGTTTCACTCCCTATAATACAACTTCCTTAATTCTTATTAACTAATTATCAACCATGGTTTGCAATTCTAATTCATCAATAGTTGGAATTTTTAAGTTATATCTATACGTATTCACATATAATCCTTAGTTATATTCTTAATACAAGCCATATACGGACACCGACTATGAGTAACTCTGTATTATATAAAAACTTCAGAGTAGTTAAAGGGAGCTTGTGTCTTTGGATTTAATTTGATCCACTATTTGTTCCATGTCGTTTGGAGGATTTGAATATTCCATAAAGAAAGGCAAATGAAAGTTCAATAGCCTCCTACACATTATACATTTTACTGTTATTAATATATATGCATGTGTGTGTGTGTGTGTGTGTGTTTGTGTGTGTGTGTTAGAACAAAATAAATGAAACCCATCTGCTTAGTCTTAGTTCCGGTTATTCACCATAATATTTTTCTATTTATTTATTCCAATATGAATAGAACAGTTCTCAAAATAATAAACACTCGTCCACACTATTTGTTTTATTTAGCAAATCACTATTAGACGCTCCTCGGTACGTACAGATAACACTTCAATTCAGTACTTCACAACTTAGGTTCCTTTATGTTTAATTTTCTTCTTGTCATTTTCGTCGATCAAACGTTTGGGTCCTCTTCAGACGAACATGACTCCATACTCCATGAATTAAGTACGTGGCAGTGTCAGATTCCAGACGTTGCAATAAGTGGAACAAGAAATGGAACTAACACAATATTCAAGTTAACTGTTACGCATATTTGTATTTTACTAACTCTAACATTATTATTTTTTTATTAAGAATAAATTGTGGAGGCTGATTTAAAAACGGGCTAACCTTATCATTACTTATACAGATTTCTCTCTAAAAAATGCTTATAGTCCTAGTTTATTTCTATTTGTAAAATTATTTACCATTTATGTCATGATATATATTCCGACTATGCAATTGATGTTTATTTAATAAGTATTATGTCGTAACCGAGTTGGAAGGATAGTGCATACTGAAATCTAGTATTGATAGTAATTTATAATATAGTGAGCAATATATGTTTATATGTACGTATGATAATACGTAATATTCGCTGGCAATTCCAGGAACGACATGACCGTAATTGTTACAGGATTACGTTCGGAGTTCAGTTAGTTTGCTTTACTGCTCTTTCTCGATAGCACTACTTAGGCTGTTTAAATGCAGTGAATGAAATGAAGTGATTGTTACAGTATTACGTTCGGAGTTCAGTTAGTTTGCTTTACTGCTCTTTCTCGATAGCACTACTTAGGCTGTTTAAATGCAGTGAATGAAATGAAGTGATTGTTACAGTATTACGTTCGGAGTTCAGTTAGTTTGCTTTACTGCTCTTTCTCGATAGCACTACTTAGGCTGTTTAAATGCAGTGAATGAAATGAAGTGATTGTTACAGTATTACGTTCGGAGTTCAGTTAGTTTGTTTACTGCTCTTTCTCGATAGCACTACTTAGGCTGTTTAAATGCAGTGAATGAAATGAAGTGATTGTTACAGTATTACGTTCGGAGTTCAGTTAGTTTGTTTACTGCTCTTTCTCGATAGCACTACTTAGGCTGTTTAAATGCAGTGAATGAAATGAAGTGATTGTTACAGTATTACGTTCGGAGTTCAGTTAGTTTGTTTACTGCTCTTTCTCGATAGCACTACTTAGGCTGTTTAAATGCAGTGAATGAAATGAGGTGATTCGAATGCAGTGAATCATTATTTAAACAATAATGCTATGTTTATGACTAATTCTGTGAGAACATGTGATTCTTTAATTTTCACTAAAACAATGCTTTATGCAGATGACTTACAATCGTATATTCATTCTTCTGTAAATAGAATAGCTTATGCTGTTAATTACTTAAATTCAGATATAAGTGCACTTTTTCAATGGTGCAATAATTATGGCTTAAAACTTAATATTGCAAAGGGTAAAACCAATAATCTTGGGAACAAGTAGATTATTAAATACAATAAATCTTGAAAATATTCCTAAATTCATAATTGATAATAATGAATTAGCGTATAAAGACACAGTAAAAAAATATAGCTTTAAGAATAATGAATAATTTGTCATGGTCAGATCATGTAGATACATAGAAAAGTGTTCCAATGTTTATATCAGTTTAGACCTTTATGGTTTAATCCAACAAAGAAAGTTAGAAAGATGTTAGTTTTGTCATTAGTATTTCCAATTTTTGATTACGCTAGTGTTGCTTTTTGTGATGTAAATAATACTCTTTTAAGTAAGTTATAGGGAGCTCAAAATGCATGAAATATTGTTACCAAAAAATTCAAATTTAACTGAAACTAAACAGATGATGGCAATTTTATTAGTTTTCATATTTAATTAAAACTAAGTATACGGTACTCTGTTGAGTCGGAAGCATATACAAAATAAAAGTTAATATTTACTATGTAACTTTTAATTTAGATTGTGGCATGTGACGAATAAAAATATCTTATGGATTGTAGATATTATATAGGTGAAAGTAGACTATTTTTAAGGGAAGTATATGTTTTATAGCTACATAAATTTAAAATGGGAGAAAAAACCGTGGAAAATGTAGTTTTAAAGAAAATAATTCTAATGCAAATTTAGCACGGTATGTATAAGGAAAACATTCTACTGACTACTACATTACTATTTATAGCAATGCAGTTTACGATATGTCAGAGTATTCAGTTTATAGTGATTGGATTTTTACTCAGAGAAGATATTTCATAGCTAGAGATAGTGATACAGATATTTTGCATGGAATAGTTAAAGAAATAACACTCGACCTGGTTTATATGTACAATAAAATGTTTACTATTTTTTGCATTACAGTTCATTCCAAGCTTATATTTGATTTGAGAGATATATATATATATTTGTTAAAATAGTGCTTAATTTTGTCAGACTAATATTACTTTTTGCTATTTTGGTAATATGGGAAAAAACACTGTATGTAAGGAAAGAATTTAGGGTAATATAAAATAATATAATTAGTAAGTAAATAATGAAACGTGATTTCTGTAATATATTTAGAAATCATAAAAATATAGGAAATGTGAATAATAAGAATAAACAATTAAGATTAGTAAAAGTTTGAAAAATTAAATGTTTACAAAATGACCACAAATTTACGGCCACAGATTTAGATGTTAGCTAATGGTTAACACTAACTATAAATAACAAGAGTATTTTTTAATGAAGTTCATGAATACTTTTTACAGACACGGTTGAAAACAATTAATAACTCCACAAAATAAACAAATTAAACATTTATTTATAATCTAATCGAATTTTCGTATAAGTAGTTGGTAAGATTAATAGAATTCCGATGAATCCTGTAATTTACATTTAAGTGCTATGTTAATTAGAAACGTGACGTTTTATTTTTCTGTTCAAATATATTTTAAATTAAATTGTTACTAAATAACATTTTAAAATAATGTTGTACGCATTAATGCATGTCATCTGCCACAATAGTGTTTATCATAAATATAAAAAGATGAAAACCACTTAAAGAAGCAGCTCGTAATATCCAATGTGTAGGCTCCATGAAGGAAGTAATAACTAAACCTTAATTCCTGAAAGTTTACGACCAACAGTTACTTACACCTAACGGGTTTCTGGCGTAATGGCCGGAACTTGATTAAACGTCAATCTCTGCGTGGTTCCTGTTAAATGTCGCACGTTTGTTTCACAGCTGCGGTTGTAACCTGTCCTTCAGGAAACGAATAAAAGGTTGATCAAAGTTTCCACGCTATAAATTTTCTATCTAACATTACACATTTATTCTAAGCATTGACTCTAGGGCGGCCGAATTATAAGTGTTACCTATGTATATTTAAAAGTCCTTTATTAATAATTCTAACTGAATATGAAACTTAAATATATGCCAATACATCTTAGTATTTCATGATTAAAATTTAAAATTAAATTTGTGTTCAGTTTATAGTTTTAGTTTGTGTTAAAAGACGATAGAAGAACGTCGGAGCAAGATTACCATTCACTAAGCATATAATGAGGGGGTACCACGTAAATTACATCCACTAATATCGAATTCGCGGTCGCCTGTACAAAAATGGAAATATGTAGTTCAATTTGCTTATTATATACAATTTTGACTGCCATAAAAATACACTGAGAGAATATATATTTCGTCCCTTACAGGTATCCATCAGGAACACTCGGTCAGATCTAGCGTAGATTTGAATCACTATCGTCTTAGCCATGTAAAAACAGCTTCTTGATGAATGTGTTTTAGACATATCGCCGTTAGTGATAGGCATCAATACCATTCAATCAATTAATCAATACCATCAATCCCCAAATTCAATGATGCGTATATAAATACATTTTATAAAAGATATAAGTTTTACTGTTCAATTTATTCATATGAAATTCTTTGTTTAATTATCTTCGTAACATGTCAGCCAATGCAATAAAAGAAGTATAATAAGTGGTCACCATCACAATCGAATTACAGATATTTCTGAATAGACTATCTAAACTACTAAAATGACGAACTGAATTAGATTATAGTTATTTAAAGGCTGAATTATAATAAGCGGCCAACATCGCAATCAAATTATTGATATTTCTAATTAGCCTATATAAACTACCGAATTTCATTATCTTCATATTTATATATCTTGTGTGCGTGTGTATGGAGCTGAACTCCTCCTAAATGGGTGGACCATCTTGGAATGTTTTACATTGTATCCAGCAGAATGCACTACGATCACAGTTTCAAATGTTTGCTAATTTAGTTCTAGGTTTTCCTGACAGTTTGTGCTGCTATCAAATATGTGTGTTGTCTTGTAACATCGTGTAATTATTGTGTGAGTGCTAATTGTAATATTACATTAATAGAGATTGAAGATGTTTGAAGTACATAAAAAACTATAGTTATTTATTGAAGTTATTGAAGTAATTTTGAAAATTTATTGAACGAAGTGAGTATATTGGTCTCATAACCTAAGTAGCATACAAATCAAAAGGTTGTGTTTCTATATGTGAATAACTATTTTCAACAGTTTGGTCACATAAGTTCAAATGAAGTAGCATATAAATCACATGATTGAATAACTATTCGTCCTCTTCCACGAAGACGTGGCATTTTTCTGTAAAAATAAAATTCTGTATAATAGTACACAATGAATATGAGTAACTCATTGAATATGTAATTTTAATTAAGTAACTTCTTGATAAACATGTATAACAACGTAGACTACAGTATCTAAAATACTAAATAAGTATTCTCTATAGGTCTGAAGTACAATAAGTGGCCACCATCACAATCGAATTATTTATATTTCTGAATAGCCTATCTAAACTACTAAAATGACGATCCGAATTAGATTATAGTTATTTAAAGGCTGAAGTATAATAAGCGGCCGCCATCACAATCAACGTATTGATATTTCTGATTAGTCTATCTAAACTACTAAATTACATTATAGTTTTTTAAAATTACAGTATAGTATCGAAACTGGCCAACAGAATTTACTTTATCTAATATACTAAATAAGTATTCCCTATAGGTCTGAAGTACAATAAGTGGCCACCATCACAATCAAATTATTAATATATCTGAATAGCCTATCTAAACTACTAAAATGACGATCCAAATTATAGTTATTTAAAGGCTGAAGTATAATAAGCAGCCACCATCTCAATCGAATTATTGATATTTCTGATTAGCCTATCTAAACTACTGAATTTCTTTATAGTTATTTAAAATTACAGTATAGTATCAGAACTGGCCAACAGAATTTAATTTAAAACCAATTGCTACACTATTAACAATAGTTATTCACACATGTGATTTGTATGCTACTTAATTTGAACTTATCTGACCAATTTTGACTGCATTAAAAATGTAAATTACAACAAATTATTTTAAATCCATTAGTTTAAAACTTGATTATCTAAAATGTTAACAGTAGTTATTCACACATAGAAACACAACCTTTTGATTTGTATGCTACTTAGGTTATTTGAGGTAATGCGACCAATAATCTCTATTAATGTACTATTACAATTTTAGCACTCACACAATAATTACACGATGTTTTATTTTTTATTTTCTTCTTTTTGCCTGTTGGCTGGCCTTTATAAACTTATAACGCGGCCACGTAGTAAACTTTTTATAACTTCATTCTATTATATTTTAATGCTATTTGCCATATTTACTTTTGAAACATGAACCTTACAAAACAACACACACACATTGATAGCAGCACAAACTGTCGGGAAAAACCTGGAATTAAAATAGAGAAACATTTGGCTCTGCGATCGTAGCGCATTCTTCCCAGAACAACACTTAATATTTACTAAGAATTTCAGTTAAAAGCTAAAACTTCCAATTTTATATCTGGATAATCTCTATCCTCCAAAGTGAGTACAGAATATATTGAAATAAGAAGTGGTGTTATTTTTATATGTTTATGCTTACTCTATGCTTTCAAGACTATAATTGATTAAACGCATGGCTGTGTTGTAATATAATAATGTTTACATAGAACAATTTTTTAAAATTTAACTTTGCAATCTGCATTAGACTACTGATCAAGCACTTTATAATAACGTAATCTAAATGTAAACAAATGTTTCTGCCTCTTTGGTGAACTTCAGCTGAAAATATTCACAGCGGTTAAGTATCAGTTCACTTTGTATTACGTGTCGTAGCGCAGTCTGTCGGATCTAATATAAAACACTTCAACATCAACAACAATTTATAATTAAAAATTTAATTAAATTTGACCGAATAAATAACTATAATGAAATTCAGTAGTTTATATTGGCTATTCAGAAATATCAATAATTCGATGTGATGGAGGCCACTTATTATTGTTCAGCCCTATCGGAAAACCATCTAATTTGTTTATGTACACTCCTGAAGGATTAACAAAAAATATTGTACATTCAATATCATTACGATAAATTGAGTTGTAAATTAAAAAATATACTTGTTATAAAATTAGTAATTTAAAATTACAGTGTAATATCGGAACCGGCCAACAGAATTTAATTAACCAATTCCTACACTATTAACAATAAGTAGTTATTCACACATGTGATTTGTATGCTACTTAAGTTGATGAACTTCAGCTAAAAGTATTAACAGCTGTTAAGTAACAGTTGCAGTTCACTTTGTATTACGTGTCGTAGCGCAGTCTGGCGGATCCAATGTAAAACACTCCAACATTAACAACAAATAATTAATTAAAAATTATTTAAATAAACTATTTAAATTGGACCGAATTGTGAATCCAAACCATTCTCGGATCCACCTGAAGACACACAAAAAGTTTCATTAAAATCGGTCCACCCGTTTAGGAGGAGTTCAGCTCCATACACACGCACACAAGAAATATATATATATATATATATATATATATATATATATATATATATATATATATATATATATATATTTGCTATTTGCTGGATCATTTACTAGATGATATATACACACACATTTAGGCTTCATGTTACAAAAAATTACATATGTACGCTTAACTTGATTATACGTCAATCACTATGTAGTCTTGCGGTTCTTGTTACATTATGGTCAAATCAAATCAAATCAAATCAATTGTTTATTGCCAGGACATAATCACATGTATAGCAATAGTCAAGATATTCTAAAATTAGTATCTAAAATTTTAAACTTTCACATCGCCTCAAACCACATTCAAACGTACAAATTTTCAGCCAACTCCACATTCATCCAGCCAATATTTCCATTTCAGCGCCGGTAGTCAGTTTGCTAATTGTGCGGTCACCCAGTCGAATGCCATAAACTCGTCAGCACTATAAAATGCTTGCGACACTAAAAAGCGTCTTAAACGAGTTTTTAACACCTTAGGCGTTGGGGCATTTCTTAACTGATCTGGCAACTTGTTGATGAACCGAATACCTGCCTGGGAGGGCAAGTGTTAGTAAACCCCCGTCCTGCGTCTTCCAGTTCGGTAGGCATCTCTGCCTCTTGTCTCATACTCGTGTATGTCACGGCCCCGGGTTAATGCACATTTGGAAAAACAAAATGAGCTTGTCTCATGGTCGTTTGTTTCCCACCCATTTTGTTATTTAGTTTTGCTTAAAAATCTTGTCTACTTGAATTTATTAGTAGTCGCGTTAGTTACAGGAGGTCGAATGATTTGTTTAAGCTCCGTTGGAAATCTTAAGTCTGCAGTTCATTTTATTCCCGCGATATCCTGAGTACAGTTTCAGAAACAAGTATTTAAAAAACACACTTTTCTATCCGTAAGGCAGAGAAATATGTTCTGCTAACCTACAGAGTATTAAGCTTCATTAAAAATCAACCAAATGACATGAATGAACATAGAAATTATTTTGCTATTGTAAGACAAGATTAATTGCAAATGATATATCAGAAGACCAAATTTTTCTCGATATATCTTGTAGATAGATCCACAAGAATTATTAATTCACAATCTAAAATTTCATATGATTGTACTCAATTTTCTTTTACAAATAATTTTTGTGCGCTTTTCTGTTGACCATCATGGTTACTTTTAAGCCTAAGTAACTAAGTCAGTTTTTTGTGGCGAAACGCATACCCAAGAAATTAAAAACTGTATGATGATGAAAAACTGTTTTTATGCTCGTAGTAATTAAATAGCATTTCAACCTTAAAACATAGATATTATAATTCTAAAACAATGGAAAGGAAAAGAATAATTATAACAGTTTATTTTGCCAGAAAATGTTTCATAGAAAATACATTTACACGTCAAAGTTATTATTATACCTGAGCAAAACAAAGTTGAATATCACTCGTAGTCCAAGCGTGTTGAATAAATTCTTCTACAGTATAAAATGACCTCTCAGAAAGAAAGCTATTACGTTTAGGTTTAAAATTCTTAACACTAATTTGTCTTATCTCTAGTCGTAATTAATTATAATAACCTAATAGCTATTGTCATTGGGTTATTGTAATTCTTAACCAGTGACAACATAGGCAGATAATTACTACTAGTACAAGATATTGTGTTGTAGATATGAATATCTTTATTATGACTTACTTAGCCTAAATTCGGTTGTAAGATCAAAGCAAAGACTCCTGAATAAACAAAGATAATAAAGTTAATACTTTAAGACGTTGAGAAACTTCTCTTCAACTATTAAACTTGTCTCTGAAACTGTTCATAGCTTGCAAATACTTTTTACGGACAGAATTTTTTTATTTCACTAAAATATTTCATATTTAACCCTTCGCGCGCTGTTGACAAATATAACAGCCAATATTTACTTTGCTCAAAACGCTGTTGACAAATATATTCGCTTTTAAACATTGAGGTTATTATTTGGAGTAAGTAGTTCCTAGTTTTGCCGGTGGAGTGCAGCAACTGCTGGAGTATTTATCCCTCAATAGAAAAGTACAGTAATAGTTGTCCCCGCCTCCCGGTTTTTCTCCAAGCTGCAAAATGGCAGCGCACTACCCATGCCACTGCCTGTTTTGCCAGACACAAGCGCTACTGACGAACTAACTCGCCGGTTTAGTTCATTCGTGGACTGCGAGTGGGACTGTTGTGTTTACATTGTCAAATTTGCTTTTGACATATTGGGAAGATGTGTTGTGTGTACACGCAACGGTTTACGCAAGGAGACCATTTACGTGTGCGAGACATGCACCGCCCGGCCGAACCTGCACCCGGATACGTGTTTCAAGACGTACCACACGTTGACGTTATCTTGAACACCGTTATGGCTAATTTTAGATCTTTTTATACCCATTAATGTTTTATTTTAATTTTATAATATACATACTATACATATAATATACTATAATATAATATTATACACGATAGTAAAATTTCGTTCAACATTTTGTTAAATTTGGTGTATTTATATTGTTTTATAATTTAAATAAACGTATTAAAAAAATTATACTTTTTTTTCGTTCCCAAAAGTCTTTTTATATGGTAACAAACTCAAATACAACATTAGCGTTGACTTTATGGAAAAAAATTTTTGAGGTACCGGTATATGTAGCGTTTGGGTATGGTGCGTCCCAAATTGCCGTAGCGCGGGAAGGGTTAAATTTAAATAAACAAGACAGATGGTCATATTGGCTAAGTATATTTAGTCAACGTACTAAACCAGGTATCTTATCATATACCATTATCAATTACTTTTCTTCATGCATGACCAATGGAACAATAGAACATTACTTAAGGTTTAAAAATTAAAATGCAGTTTAGAACCGTCACTCAAGATATATACTAATACTGTTTTTTATCATTTTAAAATCAAGTATTACAAAGGTATCTCTCTATTTAAGTACTTCGCGTTCAGGCCAATTTAGCTTGCAAAAACATCTATTTTAATATGGAATTATTAATACTTACTTTTTAGCTAAATATCTTTCTGAATAAGGGATTTAATGTTATATTGTTGTTTCTTACAGGATTTGGTTATGGTGTGTTTTTTACAACATAAGTAAAGGTATAGACTACAAAACCGCGTTGTTCTGGTATACAGTACAGCTCCGTCCACAAAATCTCATCAAAGTTTAAGATTAATAATGTGTGAGGGATCACTACTTGTCCATGTACAAAGCGTAAAGTGATTAAAATTGGGAAACAAGCGATTATGTAAACCGCTTTCCTTTCTAAAGCTTTAAAAAATTCAATTTCAGCCATCCATGGTCTTTTATAGTGAGGAAATAGAATATAATATATAATACCTATTTATATGTAAATATATTCATATAATACCGTTTCAAGGTCAATATTTATAATTCGGAAAATAATATAAACACACATTATTTGAGAATAAATAGCATTGTTATAAATATTATATTATTCTTAACTATTATATACGTAAATAACTCTACTAAAGACAACAACCAATATTTCGCTGTCGTAATAATAAACAATAAATATACAAGGTGGGAACATTACCTGTCGCCTAACAATGTGCAAGTAAAATGTCAAGTGTGCAGTAAGTCCTATTCCTGAGATAACCCAGACGGCACTCTATACAACAAAATAAATGTTTACATTCGCTGGCACAGAAAAGAAAAAAATTCCTGAATACTGAGTGATAGGCTTCATTGACGCTTATCCGAATCCAATGAATGAAAATGTATATTATATTTCTCATTTTTATCTATTTAGAAATATAATTTAAAGCTAAATTAATTGTCCAGATAAAATATTTTCCCGCATGTATTACGGATTGTTAGACTAAATGTGTTGGTATTTTGCATGTTGAGATATGAATTTACACTGTTGAAACCCCATATCTGCACTATCATCGAACTTACCCGTATATAAATCAAGCCCTTACATAACTATTAGTTTTATATTTGATATTTTACATTTAGAATTGAAGCTTCGTTTACAGCTTCAAGTACATATTTTTTCAGGATATCCTGCGACAGGCAAACTTTGTTGCGATATTTCAGGCCATCGAGCAGTGGGTTTCACTACAGTTTTTTAAAAGTATTTAAAATGTATTAAATGGTATTATTTAGCTACTGGCGCAATCTGTGGTAAAACAAAGATAATAATTTTGTTTCCTATTTGTATTGCATTACTGGAAAAGAAAGTATAATTAATCTTTCTTAAAATTAACAACCTTTTCTGTATCTTTAAAAAATAGCTTTGCACTACTGGCAAAGAAAGTATAATTGATCTTTCTTAAGATTAACCAGCCGAATTCATCCTGGCGTTCCCAAGATTAGCTCTAGCAAAACATATTGATTTTTTATGTGTTATATTACTTGTTCGGACGTAAATATATTAGTGAGTAATTCCAGTAAGTATGAAAACATTCAAGCAAAATATTCTTAATACAATTATAGATTTTTAAGTCACTACCGATTCCAGCCAAGTCATTGAATGTTTTAAGCTGTATGGTTTAGTTAAAAAAGGTTACTCGGACTGATTTAGGAGATAATTTAGTACATAAAAATGAATTAAAAATATATCTGCTGTCCTACCTCCTCAGTGAAAAGCTCCTATCTCAGCATACGCTAATATTTGTTTAGTAAACATTTACTTATAATAAGTTTGTGGAATCTAAATGTATTAATTGCATACGTCTCTGTGAAGTGTACACTTTCTTCAATGGGTTGAAAGAAACAATGTATAATTCATATTTAACCGCTCATTAAAAGTATAAAGTAATAAGATAAAAGAGTCTATTAATAAGGAGAAGATACATATGTCCTCGTTATTTATTAATGCCCATATACCACGGCAACCATTTACTTTTAACTTTTACTGTTGCCTACAGAAATGACGTTGTGTTATCCGTTTCAGTGATTGACAATTACAATTGCGGATTTAAGGGTCAACAAGCAATTTGTCAGGCTGTCACATTCTACATGCGTTTTGGCATGCTATTAAATGTAACTGCTATATTTAACGAATACTGGCAGCGTAATTTACGGGCTATATAATTACATTATAAATATTACAACATATTTGTTCTGCAACTACTGGCTTTCGTTATTAAAAAAGTGTCATAGTAATATTATTTTACGTTGTTTAATTTTACATAACATTTAATTGCCATATTCAATAGAGGCGGATTGTCTGCTACGTGATATTAATTTTAATGTTAGTGTCATAGCAATTAAAATATGCACTTTTAGTTCAATTAATTTAGTTCATTAGTATTAGTCTAGGAGCCGAGAACTGACTTGCACTTTCTAAGCATACACAACCTGTATCATTCTTGACAAAAATAGAAGAAATTTCTGATCCTTAACCGCACTTGTTTTGTTGGAGGTATATGTGGTTCTCCACATCTCCACTGTTGACGAAATATATTATGTTAGTCTACTGAGTGATATGTTTCAAAGACGCTGAAGTAAATTAAATTGCTGGAAATACATCATAAAACTAATTTTTATATGAATGTAAAAGAATTGAAATTATATTTCTCTTAATATGTTCTGCTATATTATGAATTTATGTTCATTAACTTCGGTTTTATATTAATATTTTAATAAAAAGAGTTCACACTAGGTCATCAACTTACTTGTAAATATGTCTCATTTTAAAACCTTAAAAGATAGTACGCAGTTTCTTTACTAATAATTTATTTTGAACATTTTCTTGTTACCATGGTGGTTGAAAAACTAATGTTAAAAATGTTCACAAATGCTCTGTCATGTTCACTGGTAACTAAGCGTAACTAGTAAGTAATTAAATTAAGTTTAAAAATAACGTATACTATAATTATACTGTTAAATGGGAATCAGAATATACATATTAAGAGAACCTAAATAAGCCAAGGGATATATTAAACTATTCTAAATTGATTTCCTGATTTAAATTAATAACGCTACCTAAAAATCACATTCATGCTCTCTTTTGCTTAAGATAAAAGCAACACTCAACATATATGGAAACACTTTTTTTATTAAATATTCTAATTTAAACAACACAAGGCAACCATCCTCATGCATATTTCAAACGTGAAGTCTAAAATAAGATTTTTTAATGGTATTTTTAATTTCTAAGAATAATTTTTAATAAAAAAATATTCTACGAACGATTTGTTTTCTGTTATATCACAGTACAGCTTATTTAAGAATATCTTGATGTGGCGGGATATATTACGCCAATTTTAAACCAAAAATTTTTTCAAGAAAATTGTAATTCTGACTTATTTCTAAAAACAGAAGAATCATACCAGCTTTTTCTAATACAAAAGTCTCCACCTGATATATTTGAATATTTTTCAATCCCTTTTGTTACCTTGCAAACGATCTCTGTATCAATATTGTAATAAAACAAAATTACATCGCTCAAGCCCTGTGACACGGAGTAATAAAATAGAACAAATAAATTATCCAGGCCTTTCACATGGATTCTAAATTTGTATTGATCTCCATAAGAACGAATCGGGGAATAAATAGACCCAATTTCAGTCACGTGTTCAGAGTAAAATTTTCATCACTACTGTGGTTAAAATAATAATCATTTTAAACATACCAGTTGGTGTAAAAATAGTCTGACATTTGCCCGCATGCTTGTTTATTGATTTTTATGTTTTGTAATAAAAGCATAGAAGATACGCGATTTTCATTTAAGAGCACTTACCATACCAAAACTTAATATAATTTAAAACCCTGTTATTTAACCTATAATTTTGATTCCATACTGTATAGATGCAATATTAAATTATATAAGGCATAATGTGAACTTTTACATTTATGATATAATACACAATCATTTGATTGCATTACATTTAACGTTGTATGTAGATTAATGTTGCAAAGCTATTTTGTTGGTTTTAGCAAAAGCTATATAAAGAGATAGGAACTTTATTATTTCATTTAAAACAGACATAATATGGAATATTAGGAGGATTGGGAAATTTTCTTTTGATATATGTTACAATACACCACGTTTCGAGTTTTGAAATACCAAGGGATTGTATAGGAATAGTGTAGATTGTAATCCTTGAAAAGGTGCGTTTTATTATATAATACAATATAAATTTCAAATTTATTAGACTATTCTACGCCTTTAAATTATCCATTACTAATAACAAAATATGAAAACGGATAAAAAATTTATTTTTAACATAAATATTTTGATAGAAATGTTCTAAAAAGGTAATAGTCGAAACATGAGACATGATAAAGTTTTTACTAGCACAATGCCATTTGAAAGGATAACATGAAATTGAATAAATTGAATTTTATGGTCAATGGGTCTAAAAATATTATATCGGGACCTAATCCCTAATTGAGGTCGAATGCCAAGACCGAGACAAGCAATTCTATAAACAAACAATCAGTAAAAAGTTCTATTCCGGCACTGTTAAAATAATGCAAACTGCCAACAACGAATGTGTGTACACACACTAAAATTTTAACCGTAACTCAAAATTAGTTTACTTCACGAGACATTGACTGATTTTCTGTATGAGATTTCCTTAGACGAAAATACCTTTTATTTCTTCCAATATTGTAAGTACTATTCGTCGTCAATTTCAAAATATAAACAGTGTGGCTTTCGAAACATTATATGAGTTGTAATAATTCTGGTTTAACAAAGCTATGCATCAGAAAATTACTTGAAGGCTAAGAAAATTATGGCGGTAGTAGCGATTCAATTTTGCACGGATAAGGAATGTGCATACAATTTGATATAATTCGAGAACCAAGGAAATAAGGTGATATAATATCATTGGAAAGAAATGGTATGCAGTAAACTGTATAAGCGTTACAGATATTTATACTGCCCAAAATATACAATTTTGGAAACACAGGTCCGAAAAATAGGGAAATTAGTCATTTTATCATAGTAGCTAATAATATATTAACTATTTTAATTTATATTTTATTTTAATGGTTGGACGATTTATGTTCTTTTCTAATGTACGTAACTAATTGATGTTGCTAATTCGTATGAACACTCAAATAAAATGTACGTCAAATATACATAATTTTTATAGAAAAATGTCTATCGGCTATATCAGATTAAAAATCGAAACTTTTACAAAGAGATTTACGGACTACGACTTTTGGATGCCTCAAATCACGCAGCTATGATGGGAGTGGTTCATTAATTTGCTGCGTGATGTGTAGAAAACTCAGTTGCTCCTCTGACCTTTGAGATCTTTTCAGTTAACATCGTGGTGCACTCGATTGCTCACCTGATGAGACAATGTGAATGCCTCCAGGTAGATTGTACTAAATTCTGTAGACGTTGTCTCTTATATCGAAACAAAAACGAAGCTTCTTCGTTCTTCGTCGTCGACTAGTTCTGGATCTCCGTAGACGTTTGTTACTCCAGATTTCAGGAGTCATGTCTGCGACTGCATCGGATTTGTACGAGGAAGGTGAACACCTAAACTTAACATTGCAAATTTAGGATCCCTCTAAATTTCCTTAAGATCTGTCAAAATATTGTATTGAATTTGTAGAAGCTGTGTAATCAAATATCATAAAAATATATAGAAATTTGTGTTATACCATTGGGATCCATACAAATGGTTCCACTCTAAAAATAAGTAATACAGGTTTCTGAACAATAATTTTTAATCTCTAATATATATATAATATATATATATATATATATATATATATATATATATATATAATATAATATGTAGCGTTTTTAAAGCTACATTGATTTATATTTTTTAATTAAAACTTAAATTAAATAAAAAATTTTGGGATCGAAATATTGGGACCTTAATTTTAGATTAGATTGTGAAATGTCAGGGTAAAATCGAACATGTAATCCTTTGGCAAGTTTAGCACTGGTAGTTTTAAAATTGTTAGGAAGGCAGGTTGACTGCCTTGAATTGATTAGAACTTGTCTTATTGTGAGTATTGTTCTCCTGGTTTGATACAGCTGGACCAATGAGAGAGCTCCACTGATGTCCTGCAAAGGTGATTGGAAAGGGAAGTATTAAAGCGCCCGCTCATAATTTTCGCCCTTCTTTTGGTTATTTTCCTGAGTAAAGTTAATTGCAATGCGCCGTATTTCTAAAATTTTTTCCCTCGAGTGATTTTGAGGTAAGCACCAAATTTATTGTACGTTTTATTGAAAAAGTCTTCTTGATCTGATATTAAATTAATTTGTTGTCTTTTTTTATAGGAAAAAATTAAATTCATAGAAACTACAGAGCAATCTGAATAACTTATTCTCGAAGAACAATAGAGCATAATAGAATCATACAAGTTTACATTTGGTTCATGCTTGCAAGAGAAGTGAATTAAAATTGAACTTTATTAATAACTTTAATTTAGATTTGAAAAAGTAGTAATTAATTTATTAATATTTAACTGGAACTGTTTATTGTGAATTATTAAATGGAAATTAATTGAACTTTATAATTGTTAGAGAGAGAGAGTTGTTATCTGAATTGCAGAGAGACTTGAAAGTTAAGGTTCAAATAGTTGTAAAGAGAAGTTGAAATTTTATTTTGTATTTTGAGTGAACTTAGAAGTGAACATTTTTATTTTAATTATTTCCAAGTGGTATTTCATTTTATTTTAAAACTTTATATTTTATTTTAGAAGAGACCTCTGATTTTTTAGTTTGATAATTTGATTAATATTTGTATTTCTTGCCAAAGGAATTTTTAAATTTACTAAAAGGTTTGTCAATTCTTTCTGGAAAATAGAGTGATAAAAATTCTGAAACGTTGAACTTAATAATTTGCCAGTTAAAAATAAATCCATTGTTTTCATTTAGAACTGTGATTTTTATTTTAGACAAACCAGATAATACTTAATAGTTAACAATTTTAGTAATACATTGTACTTAATACTCACTAGGATCTTTACTAATCAAAAAATATATTATATCGTCTTGGATGTATTATTGATGATTTATATATTAATACTACTCTGGAATATTAAGATCAACAATCCAAGTCGTTATATTGACTGCGCCACTCTGCTAGTAAAAGTATCCAGTGAATTTTTAATAAACTTATACAAACTGGTATAAACTTTGTTAGAAAACTTTGGCAAGAACTTGTGTTGTCTAGTTAAGTTGTGATAGTTAAGTTAAATTTATTTAACCTAAAAATGGCTCTCAAAGTGGACTTTTTAAGTAAGGACGAATTAATTTATGAACTGTGGTTCCGTGGTGTATAAATTATTACTAATGACAATGTAGATAAACTTAGGAAATTATTGAGTAAACATACCAACTGGCGGGACCGTGGTGAGCTGCATGCAGGCATTTTCGGCACGTCCACTACAGGAACTCTACATGGATGTGTTTGGACCTCTGCCTAGATTTCAAGGCGGGATGAATTCATCCTAATCACATGGTGGACGACTTCACAAGGTGCAATTGGGTCGTGCCTCTCAGGAAAGTGAATTCAGGTAGGGTGTTGCAAGCTTTTAGAGAGTAATATTTTTAAAAACTTTGGTTTGCCGGAAATTATTGTGAGCGACAACGCTACTTACTTCACCAGCGAGGAGTTAAGAGCAAATCTTTTCAAATGGGGGTGTGAAATTAATCACTACAATCCCGTACAACCCCCAGGGTAACAAATCTGAAAGATATTTAAGAAACTTAAATTCAATTTTTGACTTGCTTGTATAGCGATTGCAAAAGGAACTGGGACTCTGATTTAAGTAAAATTCAACAAGCAGTTTAAACTCGTGTGTGAATGACAGTACTGGGTATAGCGCATATTCTTTAATGTTTAATTTTAAACCTAACAATGAGTTGGATTTAAAGTGGAACTTGAAATCAATTTTTTGAAAATTTAGTGCCAAAGGAAAAATGTCAAAATTATGCGGAGGCGTTGGAAAATTTAAATAAACAGAAGTGAAAACGGAACTATTAAGTTGAGAGTAATTAACAATACGTTTTATAGTAGCAGTACATCTGTAATTGTAAATGTGACGCGTTTTAATTTAATTTTCCAATTTTAAAATCCACGAAAAAAATATTATCTAATAAACTAGAAATCTATTTTACCACGCTAGTAAGATAAATCTTATACCGTAATAATACTCATTTCATGATAAAGAGGTTAAATATTAAAATATAATTAAAATGAATAATGCTAAATTTTAAATACAAATATTTCGTACAAATATTAAAAAATGTTTAAAAATATATTCGTTGTTTTCATTATTCATTTATAAGTGAGTAAACACCGAGTGAACAACAGTGAATTGAACACCGTTGTAAATAAACAGTTATAGCTACGGATAAAGTATATAATTGCAATAACAATTAAACCCACAATATTTTTAAAACTAATAAATTAGTTAAATTAACTTGGTTCTTTCGTAAAGGTATTTTTAATTGCACAATAAACTAATTTATTGAGTTAATACGGTATCAGTGAGCCAATGCGCCAACTACAGTTCCGGCAGAAACGTTCACTCATCACTTCATACGCTACTACAGGCTAAACTAAACTTCCAATAAAAAAATGATAAATTACAAAAAAAATATTCATCTATTTTCAACAACTTTCTCGGTGACAAATTTTGTCTGACCAAAAATAAAAAAAATCCTCGCTTACTACTTTTTTCTTGTCATGGTAAACGCTATGTAAAATGTAAACAATAATCAAAATTATTTCGAAAATTCTTTTAATATTTAAAAATGTAACCAATAGATTGCCAATATTAAGAGCTTTAATTTGACGCATCTTACAGAATTGTACGACATTTGGCTTCACTTTTAAATCGCGAGAGGAAGCCGTAAAGGTCACTGATTTTCGCAGTCTGTTTTTCATACTCCGCCGGGAACAGTTTTAACACAGCGAGACTGACTTTTTCATGCAGGTTAGTAGTCCGCGGCCAAGTCTACGGTTAAAAACACAGCGAGACTGACTTTTTCATGCAGGTTAGTATCATTAGCATGTTGGTGACGCGAACCGAGGATTTTACCCTCTACCAAAACGCTCAACGCGCGCCTAAAGAAGTTTTCACTTCAAAAAAATTCGATATTATTATTATACATCGACACAACCTTTGAAAATAGGAATTTCAAATAGATGATAGTTGGATAAGCGAGACTCTAATATACTACAAATGATACCTATGAGAACAAGATCATGGGATCTCCATATCTGAGTTACCTACCCTCTAAACTGTTGGTATGTTCAAATTACAAATTAAAATAGAAAACTTATTTTTTTATATATTTAATGATTTATAAAAATTAATTGTAGGTATATTCGAATTATTTATACACTAGATTTTATAATATGTTAACATTTTAGTCACTAAAAGTCTCTTAAATTTTAAATTCTATTGTGTTTTGTAGAATATTTATACCGTTAGATTAATCTAACTTTCTGCGGAACTGAGGGATTCTCTTCAATAAGAGGGTCATAATGGTCAAATTGTCATATATAATGTAAGGTTTGTCCTTGTTAAAGTCTTATTGAAGATCTCAATTGTTAAGGTCTCAACAAATCAAATAAATACATTCTGTTTTAGAAATAACTTATCCATATTCAATATTATTGCTAAATTAAATTAAATGACGTTAAAAACGCATCCACTGGTACATTATTATGGCGTATCAGTACCGGTTTGCTTCACTATTTATCTCGCCCAAATTCACTATTTACGTCAGCTTATAGTTCCATAACTTTCTTGGTACTTACCTATCCTGTATTAAGTGGACGAAACACATGGGATTGAATATGGTGAGTTCGTAGTTATAAATACTCGAGATTATGAAGTTAACATGCAATTTAAATGATGGCAAGAAAATTTACAAGGACGACTTCTTTGCCTTAAATAAAAATATAATTCCGGTACATTGCTGCTATAATAGAGTAAGAATGAAACTAAATCTTATTGTATAATTCAATAATCTGTCCAGTCTACTGAGTCTGATGTGATAGACTATTGACATGTACTTGGCTGTGTTGAGAGCAGCTGATACCCCTTCACCGATCCTCGACCAAACAGCTGTCGTGCAGTGATCTGATACGTTACTCAATACTCTTCTGATTATATTATATTGTTATTAATATTACTTACTTTAGCTGGCATATGACTAGTGAAGTATGAATTTAATATTTTATTTATTTTAGTAGATGATTTATCAAAAACCCGCAGATGATTATTTAAATCATAAGAATGTACAAATATCAATATTAATAGGAGCTTTTTTACACGAATTATAAATTATTTAAAATTGTACTCGGCCACCTAAAACAACGCCAATACATATGTTGTTAAATTTGTGTGCGCATTATATGTAAGGTAGTGGTTACCAAATTAAACGAATCCTAAAAAAATTATCTAGAACTTTTATTTGTTGTATTATTTTTTTCTCTTTTTATATTTAGTTATTTGTATTAATTGAACATTTATTCGGAAAGCAGTCTCTAAACTGAGAACAGTCAACTAATAAAAGACATATTTATTTGTTATGTTATTCGAATCCCTTTTAATCTTCTATATGTTAGAGATGCATTATGGAGGTATGGTCTGTGAAAGCCGTACTCCATCATTGGGTAAGTATTTTATGTAGAAGAAGAGAGGAGAAAGATATTATTGATGTGTTACTGTCTGAAGTAGCATAGTGTTCTAAAATGCGTCTAATATTTTGCAATTATATCCATCTTCTTCAATCATTTTCGTCGAAAAAGAAATATTTATCAACATTTACAACTTTGACAAGAAAAATTAAATAAAAAAACCAATATTGGCTAGACGAATTAAAAAAAGAAAAAACACATTATGTATTTACCCCAAAATTTTCTGCTCTATGTCTCAGGTGCACCTAGATAAATTAAAAACATATAGGAACAGCCATAGATTAAAACAATAACTGCCAATTCCACCCGGTATCCTTCGGCTAAGGGCGGGCTCCTAATTAAAACCAAGAAATAAGACCAAATAACACGTAAACTAAACTTAAAAACTAAATAACAAATTATAGACTACAATAACTGGCAAAAATTACAAATAAATAAATTAAAAAAAATAAATAAATAACAAATTTTGACTATTGGTGTTCTGCTCATCATGGAAGCCAGCTTTCCAGCAGAGCAGGAAAACCCCTGGAAACTGTCTGCGACCACCCATGATGAGAGAGCAGCAGGAGTCAAGAGCTCCTCTCCTGGACCTCGTCAGTGCGAAACAGCAACTTAAGCCAGCATGTTAGTTGTAAAATAAAAAAGAATTAACAAATATAAATTAAAAAAGCAAAATTATATTACACGTTGCAACTAACATGTAAGAATTAAGAAGTTCCTTGCCACTCTGAAGAGGATGTGCAGAGCGCTCTCAAACAGCACAGTCAGTGCCTTCTGCAGCCACAACGAACAACACACTACATATACTATATAAATAAACATATACTTGAGCCGGGGAGAACTGGGCTCAAGACTTAGAACCGGCTCGCTATATAGACACAAATCCTAGCCATTTTTCTAAAACTTTTAGATCCCAAAAAATTGCTTTTTGCCACAAAACAACAAAAGAAATAGGGCAAAAGTAATAGGGAACACAAAATCATATATTTCTTTACTTTTCTGTACTTTACTATAAACCTTTTTTTGTTTGGTGAATCACTTTCTAGCACTAAAAATCACTTAATTTTTTGGATATTTTCAAAAGACTATTCAAATGATAATCTTGAGATTTATTTTTAGATATATCGTACCACATTTTCTTATAAAATTTAGTAGAAATAAATGTCTGTTCTACGCCACTCAAGGTCACATGACGTCATCACTCAGGAATGCAAGGTCAATGACCTCTCCCCCTGCCACAACTCCCGCCTACTCAGGTCATTCACCCCGCAAGGTCGGTCATTGACCCCCGCAAGGTCGGTCGTTGACCTTGACGACCTTGGACTTCAAGGTCACCCGATGAACTTGACCTTGGAATTCAAGGACACCCGATGACCTTGACCTTGGAATTCAAGGACACCCGATGACCTTGACCTTGGACTTCAAGGTCACGCGATGACCTCGACCTTGAGTTGTAAGAACATTTCGTCATAAGACTTGAGTCGTCAGACAACTGTGACAACACAAGGCTATACGTAGTTTACTTATGACTTAAATATGAGATCATTGTAATAGTTTGTGGTATTACTGATATTGTATGTTGGTACAAGACATGTGCAGGAAGTAGTTTTCCTTCTGGAGTTTTTTGATTCATTAATATTAATAAAGCGGATGACCAGAGTGATTAAGCCATGTGCAGTGCAATTTTGTTGCAACAGTAATAATAAGTGTTTTATTCACTATGGTAATGGATACGACGAAGTGTGTGTAGAGTAAACAAGTGTAGTTATAGTATAGTCCTTTTGGTTTTAAAGGAGGAGAGCACATTTTTCGTAACTTACAGTTTACTCTTTATAGCCCTAAAGAAAAAGTTAAATACTAGGAGCACTTATTGTAAAAATTGGCTTTTCTCATAGTTTAGATTATTATTCTATTAATATTAAATGTTATCTTAGCGAATTTTTCACATAACAAATTCAGTTTATTCCTTAAAAATTGATGACAACTAATCGTTGGAGAAAGAAAAGCTTTCACATATCTGAGGAATAATAAAGATGTACTAATTTTACTAGCAAATAATGGAAAAGAAAGGTAATTATAAGCCTTGGTAATACTGTTTTTGAAATTAGAAAGCAATTAATTTATTTAAAATTTTACAAATAATTCGGTTATGACCAATGGAATATTTTAATAAAAACATTAAGCATTTTCCGACAGTTGAGGACTTGAAAGAAGATATCAGTATAGAAAACTATAGCTTTCCTAACTTCTGATGTTCCAAGAAACCCAGATTTATACATTTTACCTAAAATTCACAAGGCATCAAGGCCACCAGTAGGATGATCAATAGGTTCGGGCTATGGTTCCCCAACTGGACGAATCTCAGTTTTATACATCTAACACAAAACACACATCTAATTATACATAATACATCTTCAATGTTAATTTTGTGTTCTTATCATCACATTCTTAAGCGTACAACTTAGGATATAAGGGCACCACAATGGTATTTATGATCCTTTTATAATTATTTTTTTTTAATTTAGCTGGAATAAAAAAAATTATTTACATTTTCACAACTGCAATTCAGTGCATGTCAAATGATCAGTGTCATAGGGTTTGTCACTTAGGGCCACAAAGTTATATACGAAAATTCTTCATGATTAAGATGAAGAAGCTATATATAGTTTCCTAACTTAATCTATATATTTCAGATTTAACCACTACCTAAAAACCTGCAAGTCATAAAACCAAAATTTTAAAATAATTTTAGTTAATATTATTTTAACTATGGACTAGTTTAAATTTGAAAACAAATATTTGCATATGAATGGAACAGCTATGGGCACCATGATGGCACCAAAATGTTTATGATAAAATAAGAAGAAAATTCTTTTTATTTAACAATCCTACAATCCTCTTGTGTTAGGATTAATTACAAATATTTAGGATAATAGTTTTAACTTTTGGAAGTCTTACAAAAAATCTAAATAAAATTCAAAAGTGGAACTAACTGGACATTTATTAAAGAAATTTGAGCATTCTTGGTTGTAAATGATTTTATTACGTCTTTACTTCTCAAAAAAACTAACATTGAATACACTAACACAGTGAATTATCTAAATTTTAGCAACTGCAATTCAGTACATGTCAAATGATCAATACCAAAAGGTTTGTCAGTTAGGTACAAAAGGTTATGTACTGATAGTGCAGACTTTCAAAATTACCTGTCCTTCCAAACTCATAAACAACAAATTAAACACTCTATTTTTTATAAAAATGTCACATAAAATTAAAAAAAAATTCTCTTCCTTATTAAAATAAATGCAGTTCTACGTAGTAACGTCACAAAAATTCCTAAATCTTCACCAATAACGAATAGTTTTATTGGTCAAACCCACACTGGTTAATGATTAGTACAAATATCAAACAGAAATATCTTCTGTTACGGGCCACATAGCTACCTATTTAATTTCAACGTTTATAAAATAAAAATATTAATATCAATCGCTTAAACCTATACATTTTAATAATTCCAAAATTACAACACGGTCTACTTCTTTTACAATAGCAGCAGAGAAATCAAAACGTATCCAATCATAGAAAAAATGAATTATAAAACTAAAAGTGTACCTAATAATTTAACATGTAACAATTCTGCAATGGATTACGGTATGTTAAACATAAAAACCCATTGCACATAAAAATGTATTACAATCGCTGTTCTTCTAAAAACAGGTTTAAATTTCGGTTTCCTAATACGCATTAACTATGCTAAAAATTGTTTACAATGTTGTTCACTGAATGGTATTTGCAAAGTACCAAAAGATGGAAAGAAAACTTATTTAGAAAATCTAGACCAGGCACATAAGTTCGTATTAAAGTCAAACGTACTCATTTGTCTAAGTAAAATATAAATTGTGCTCTTAATACATTAACATAAAATACTATATTTAAATACTTTATAATTATATCCCCCCTTTTTAATGATAAGTATTTTTCTTAGCTTTAAATTACATGTTTCAAATATTCATGTTAATTTTGTTAGTTTCCGCCTTTTTTATACTTCATAAATCCTTTTGAGAATACAAAATGCCAAAATATAAAACTCATAAACACGGATTAATACATTACTTGCCTTATGCCCACTAAAAATAATGTTTCAAACATTTTTTTTCACTGTCTATTCATAAAATTCTGATTTCCTTGATTCCTATTCCCTAAGAAATTTCTGAAGGAGAACCAATAGCTTTTACCTCTCTCTTTTTATAGTTATAAATAATCTCTTAGTAAATTAATTAATTTTTCTGAATTTAAATTACATTAAATATTTACTGAGCAATAAATATTATTGATTATTCGTTCCTCAGGGATATGTAATCCGTATAAACATAATATTTTGTCCTTGTGATTAAATATCATTGCACTAATTTAAATCTAAGACATTATCCCGTTTTAAACGTATTGTCACAGATAAATACATAATTGTGTGTTCAGGCTGACTAAATAAACACAGTTAACGTATTTATATTAAAGTTTAGATTTTTTTTATTAGGTACATTACTATATTCTATTAAAAACCTTTAATTAATAGTTTATTTCTGGATTATAATTTGTCTTATTGTTCTACATATATAAAAGTAGTACGACAAAGTAACGGCAGGAAACTTGAACAAACTTGGAACTAAGATTCAATTGTTTAATTTCTGCTCGTGTCGGTCTGACTACCTGACAGTTTATCTTTGACAGCTCGATATCTTGAAAACGAATTGTCTAAAAGTAATAAATAATATTACTTTGACGGAATTTAAAATGTTACATACTCCTTATCTGTAACATATTGCATTTTAAGAAATAAGAAATCCATTATATTTTAATTGTTCTGGCCAAATAGTGATGCCTAAATACTTTTCCAGTTGTTTTTATTTTGTTTTAAATAATAATTTATAGATTTATAAAAAAGGGTTTACACTTTATGACAACCATGTTAAAAATGATAGATATAATAAAGATAATATTACCAAAACAAATTCCGGATAAGAAAGAGATTTAGCACTGCTCTCGTGAAACGTTTAGACTAAACCCAGCTATAAAACCTTATATCCTGGATTTCGGAAAATGGAGTGCTTCAATAGAAAAAACTGACATAAATTATTTGTACAACCAATTACTTGCTTTGAGCCGGGGCTCAGTTTGGGCAATTTATTTTTTGTCTATTATTTTCCCACCTCGGCCACTCTTGTCAGTCGGTGGGGGAGTCACTCCGTTCAAGTATTGATTTTCTGCCTGGTTGGACTGATTGGTCGAGATCAGCTGGTTGACCTTGACTAGTTTACCGACCAGCTGTTCACTCGGCACCGGCACCGGCTACTGTTAGGAGCGGTCAGACTGTTCGGAGACACGTTCGGAGAAGCTACTGCGTTTGCTGTCTGTTCGCTGCTCGTCCCGTTCCACATGCTGGCTAATTCTCCGACTTTCGGCAGGTAAATGTTCTTTTGCACTCTCTTAACTTATTTAGTTGGCGGTTTTTCTCTCCCCACCCAGACATATATTATCGTAGATTAGTTATAAGTTTATTTATATATATTTTTGTAACTTGTGTTCCTCGTGTACGTGTTCGTGTCGCAAAGTGTTCGTTCCTGTCTTTCGTACATTCTAAAATTTGTTAATTTATTTACTATGCAAGTTAAGTTTTTATTTTTGCTCTAGTGCTTTCTAACTGATCCGTTTGGCGAACGGAAATTATTTATTCCGTGTACACACTTTGTCTTTTTTAGTGTAAAGCGAGACGGTACAGACTTTGCAAATTTTTGTTACCTCGTGTTTTGTGTTGCGTGCAAATTTGGGTGGCAACATCCATGATTTCAATTTTATTATTTAATTATTGCCTTTATAGTAGCGTGAACTGATTAGAATTTAATTATTGTTATTTGGGAAATAATGTATTGTTATTATTTGTAAATTATATAATTATTATTATGCCTACTACCTTACAATTAATATTTAATAGCAAAATGTAAATTATTATAATATAATGATTAAAATCCAGCGAATTATAGTTACAAGTAAATGTTATCACGGTTAATCATTTAGTATGGCTGTCCTAGCCTATGTAATATTTTAATATTGTCACCAAGTAGTGCATCTTAAAATACTTGGTGTCTTGAGTTATTTTTAGGAAATAGTCTTTGATACTTAAAAGGTACCTGTTAGTTACAGATTGTTATTTTTTTTTAATTGTTAAATTTAAATATTTTATTTATACTTTGTGGCAAACAAAATTAAGTTTTTATTATTACTCGGGTTGTAGTAAAGTTGATCTGAATTTCTACTGGTTATGTTGGGATTCTACAGGGTCCCCGTGAGTGCCGTCAGCGGGACTGATGCGGCGAGTCTGCCCACAGCACTGAAACCAACTGAATGCCCGCGCCCTGCCAGCGCTATTGGACCGGCATCCAACCGGAGTGTAGTGCTCCCATTAATTTCTTCTGTAACAAGGTTGGATTAAAAACTGTTTTTTTTTACTTCTTATACTGAACTTGCGAGGACTGGGGTGCAGGGAGCGCTGCCAGATGTTTAGATCTGGAGGAGGGCCAGTACCTAGCCAGTATTTATTTAGTTAGTTACATGACCTGAAGGGGAGGATTTCATCTTTAATTCGGATTCGTGGAGGCAACTAAGCCCCCGCCTCCTTCGAAAATTGGCTTTAAATATATTATTTTTAATTTCGGCTACAAACTTGAAAAAAAATTACTTTTCAAAAATAGTGGGCCTAGAAATTCTACAAACCTTTTTCCTCCCCTCAGTTCATAAAAAATTTTACCTGTTAAAAATTTTATATTTACCACCGCCGTACCTGATATATGTTATTTATAGACCAAATTTCTATTTATTGTGTTATTATTATATTATTTATTTATTATGTTATTGTCATTATTGGAATTATATTTATTGTTGTTTATTTAGTTTTTAAGTTACGCGGGTGCACCGTGGTGCTGCATAATTGTATTTTGCATGGAAATGTTTGCCACCTACTAATTATATTTCTTGTACTCGAAATCTTGTCTCGTTTTTGTCTCTTCCCACTAGTGGCATGTGATTGTTTTTTTTTTATGATTTGCTCCGAGTTTGGGAGGGGCGCGCTTCCGAGACCTCCTGTCTTTTTTCGCTAACTCGGAACAAAATGGTAGCAGAGCGTGGTTACGTGTTTTTTACCCTCTGCGGGCCCGGGGTTTTTGTTTTGCCACTGGTGTGAGAGGCACGAGTTGAAGTTGTTAGTTGACTTCCTGCGCCTGTGCCGTCTCGCTGAGCTATTTTCCGCCGATCTACAGGAAGTGTGTAAACTTGTTTATTATTTTCGGATTCTTGTTACTTGTGTGTTTTTGTTATATCTTGTCTTCGTTGTTTTTTTTTTCTGGTTTTGTTCTGGTACGGCGTAGTGTTTTGCTGTGGTATTTTGGTTTCGCTGACGTGTTTTCGTGGACGGCAGGAATTCTGGGGACCCTGCTGAGGTGTTGTCTCACTAAGTTATTCACTTGTCGCCTTAGTTATTGCTTTGTTAGTCGTTGACCTTCGAGTCAGTGTGTTGTTGTTATAGTTTTTTGTTACTCTTTGTTATCATGCCTGTCTCTCTGGTGCCTGAATACTTGCTGAAGGAGGATCTCCATTTTGAGTTGTTGGCTCGTGGGCTTAATCCGGGTTCCGACTGCGAGTCCATGCGGAAGCAACTGCGTGATAATATGGAACTGGACACGACCTGGCCTAGAGATTTGACGTTCCAGAAGCAGAGGCCTATTTTGGAGGCTCTAAGTTGGAGATGTTTGAAAATAGTCAGGAGGACTGGTTGGAGTCGCCGCCTACTGGCCGAGAGAGGGCTAGGTATTTGTCCCGGCTTACCATCTTCATATGAGGTTGTCGCTACTTAGATCCAAGCTTTCTAGTTCTGGTGATAAGGAGTGGTTGGGAGGAAACGCATCACCTTGGTTGCCGGCCTGCTAACTGTACTCGAGAGGGACGAGGGGGCAAAGGCTCCTGAAAAAAACTTTGTCTGCGGTTGACTCTGCTGCGGCTGTTTAAGGGTGAAGGCCGGATCCCTGGGTCAGTCGTTGCGGAGGTGTCTGGTGTGGACGGGGGCCAGGGGGCCTGTGACCCAGATGTCTGCTGGATCTGGAGGACTGAGGGGACCGTGATGACGGGATCCTTTGTTCAGTATCACAAGCTTCCAAACCCACTTACCCCCCGTTGCTGCAGCGACTACCAACGGTGGATGGTCTAGATACTGAAGCCTTGCTGCGGTTTCTTTCTGAGATCCTGCGACTGCATGACTTGCCTGGTCTTCAGGGAGCGAGCTTCCTGCATGTCATCTCTCCGTTTTGTAGGCCACCTTTGGGTGACTGTTCTGGTTCGAGTTCTCCAGAGGGGTGGTACCCTGGATGATTTTCATAGGGAGGCATTGGATTTCTTTGTTCCTGGTCCGTTGAGGGAACGTCTCCGTGTGGAGAAATTCTTTAGGCCTCAGGGCAACGGAGAGAGTTTGGGCAAAGTTTGTGGCCGAGGTGAGGGACACTGATAGGGTGTTAAGGCTCAATATCCCCGAAAGTACTGTGTGGTCACCACCATTCTTGAGGGTCTCAATCCTGAAGAGAGGTCCCGTCTAGTTTTTTGCTGGTCGCCCTTCCACCTTTTCTGAACTGGACCGTCTGTGCATTGCTTCGCGCAGCGTGCAGTTTGCTGACCGGCAGAGGCGGAGAGGAACAATCATCGTTCCATCCAGCCCTCCAGGGCTGTCACGGCCGTACAGAATCCCGTGGATGGGCCACACCACTCAGGTGGGCTTCGTCTACCCATCTGCTATGCCTGTGGTGAACAAGGTCATACTCGTCGGGAGTGTCCTAGGAGATATCGCAACTGGTCCAAAAAACTAGATCAAAGGGGGGTTTTATCTGAAGTTCCCCCGAGGTCTAAGAAAAAAATTTCAAAAAAAATAGTACCTTTGCGAAAAATTTGATTAATAGTTTGGACACTACGAGCCTAGCAGAAAAGGGAAACCTACGGCTTAGGACAGCATCTTCGGTGTGCCCTTATATCAATATCTTAGTGGGAGACTCAGTGCATAAGGCCCTAGTTGATTCCGGGTCAGCCTGTAGCCTCATCTCTTCCCGTCTTTTTTGAAGCCCATTTCAAGGTTAGGTTTTGGTGAAGCACACCGAGGAGTCTTCTTTAACTTGCTGGACTGCTTCTAATTCCCCTCTTCCAATTTCGAGGAAGGCTTCAATCAAGTTTAAGGTTGAATGTTTTTTCATGGGTGTGGAGCTTCCTTGTGGCCCAGGGACCTGAGCATGGACTGTATTTTGGGGGCGGATTTTATTCAAAAGACTGGTTTGGTGCTGGATCTTCAGGCGGGCCAGTCTTATTTCAAATTCAATCGGCGAGTGTCAGTCCCCTTTTCTGATAAATTCAAATCGACGACGGTTGCGTGGAAGGTGGTGTGAGATGTGAGGAAGGTTCTGCCCCTGGGGACCCGTTCGGTCACTTGGATGAGGAGCAAGCTGGGGTTCTCCGTGAGCTTTGCTCAAGATTTCCGGAGGTCCCTCACACCCCAAGCTCGGTTCTACCCATCTTATTGAATATGAAATTCGTCTGACTGACACTCAGCCAGTTACGCTCCCACCCATACAAAGTTGGCTCCTCCAAAGATGGAGGTTATGCGTGGTATCATCAAGGATCTCTTGGATCAAGGAGTTATTGAGCCCTCAAACTCATCGTATGCCAGTCCAGCGTTCTTGGTTCCAAAGCCTAATGGAAAAACATCGTATGGTGGTTGACCTAAGAAAACTTAATGCCAAAATTGAAATAGACTCAGTGCCTCTCCCCGATCTCCATTCTGCTTTTGATTGGTTCGGTAAGGCCAAATTTTTCACTATATTTGATTTGAACCAAGCATATCATCAGATTCCGTTGAAGAAGGAATCACGTCCTCTCACGGCCTTCTGTGTTCCGTGGGAATTTTGTATCAGTACCGATCTGTGCCTATGGGCTAGCTGTGGGGGCCCAAACGTTAACTAGGTTGCTTGACTCCATCTTCCACGATGTGAAGTTCAGATATGTCTTTAATTATCTTGATGACCTTCTGGTCTACAGTGAAGTCTTTCACGGAACACGTTTAAACATCTTGAGGAGGTCTTGGTTAGGTTGGGTAGGGCTGGCCTTACAGTCAATCCGGAGAAGGTGTCTTACGCCAAGTCTGAAATATCGTTTCTCGGTCACCTCGTGTCGTCTAGGGGTTGTATCGATAGACCCTGCCAGGACCCAAGGCATTTCGGGATTTCCCTCCTCCGAAGGATGCCAAGGGTGTTGCCAGATTCATCGGCATGGTTAATTTCTACCGTAGGTTTATTCCTGACTTTGCCGAGGTGGCCGCCCCTCTGAACACCTTAAGAAGGAAAGACGCAAAGTTTCGTTTGGGGGTGAAGATCAAGAACGTGCTTTTCAACTGCTTGTAGGGAGTCCATTATCCAACCTCCTGTGCTGCGAATACCGGACTTTAGTAGGCCCTTCATCTTGCAGACTGACTCCTCATCCTGTGCTGTAGGAGCTGTGCTTTCTCAAGAATTCGACGGTGCTCGGCAACCTATAGCTTTTGCATCTAGGACTTTGACCCTTCAGGAAAAGAAATCTTCTATTTATGAGCTGGAGTGTTTGGCGGTCGTTTTCGGCATGGATAAGTTTCGGAGGTTCCTAGAGCATTCCGAATTTCTGCTGGAAACTGACAATCAGGCTCTTTTCCTGGCTATTGGCCCATCCTCGACAACTCGGGAAGATTGGTCGCTGGGTTGTCAAAAATTGCGGCCTTTAAATTCAGGGTGCAGCACATTCGCGCACCCAAAACGTCGTCGCCGATGCTCTTTCTAGAATGTATCATCTACCCAGCGATCCTGTTGATTCTCAAGCACCGTTGTGTGGGACTGTGATGTTGGATTTCCCTGCTGCCTTTGAGAGTTTTGGCTCTCACCAACTTCAAGACCCCGAGTTGTCAACATCATTAGTGAGCTCCAGGAGGGAGAAGCCCACTCTCCTTACTTCTTGTCCAAGGGTGTCCTCTGCTGTCGTGCCCGACGCGGAGGTGGTCCCAAGATTGTTCTGACCGAGTGCCCTCCATACCGATGGTCTTTTCCTATTTTCCATGTTTCTCCCGTGGGCGGTCATTTAGGGATTCACAAGACCATCGCTAAAATCAGAGATAAGTTTATCTGGAAGAGTATGGACAGAGACATTGCTGGTAGAGTACGAGCTTGTCATCTTTGCTCGGTCAGTAAACCAGCACAAAATACCAAATTAGGACTTCTTTCCTCCGAGGTGGCGGAGCGGCCTTCTTGAAAAGGTGTTCATTGACTATGTGGGACCCTTTCCCCGTAGCAAGTCAGGGAACACCTCCCTGCTTGTCGCTGTGGATGCTTTCTCTTAAGTTTTGCTGGTATGATTCCTCTTAGGAGTGCCACGGCGTCGCTCACCGTCAAGGCACTCAAGTCCCGCCTTCTACAGAATTTTGGAGTGCCCGCCACCCTTCGTCTCAGACAACGGCACACAATTCGTGTCGAGGGAGTTTCATCGCTTCTGTTTTGGGCATGGAATCAAACATGTTACGACATCTCCTTACTTACCCCCAGCCTTCTCATGCTGAGCGGTTCAACCGCAATCTCAGAGCCGCCCTCATCGCTTATCACGCTGAGAAACAAACTACCTGGGATGAAAACCTGAGCTGGCTTCAGTTTAGCCTTCAATTCTGCTCTTCACGAAAGTCATGATTCCACGCCTTTTCAGGTCATGTTTAGTCGTCCTCCTTCTGATCCCTTGTTCTAATCTCTGGAGTCTGGATAGTCTTCTACCAGTGCCTGGTACTCCCCCAATGTGAGTGACACTTGGGAAGCAGTCAGGGTTAAGCTCCTACAGTCTAGGGAAAGGGTGAGGAGAAAATTCAATAAGGGACGTATTGCTAACCCCTTCCAGGTGGGGGATCTTGTCTTTTGTAAGGCCCATCCGGTCAGTTCGGCCGTGGATAAACGGGCAGCCAAACTTTGCTATCGGTGGACAGGTCCTCACCGGATTCTTCGTTTTCTCTCCCCAGTTACTGCTGAGTTGGTTGATCCCGTATCGGGGAGGTTGTGGCGGAAGGCCCACGTTTCTCATCTGAAGGCCTTCCGTGGTGATACCTCTGGTCATGCTCTGGATACTGGTGCGGCTGCGGGGGTGTCCGGGGACTGATCACCCCTGGTTTTCCCTGTGGTGTCGTTTTACTCTCTTTCTGTTTTCTTCTTTCTCCAAGAGAGGCGCCTCTCAAAAATTTTTCAGGAGGACCGTGTTTTTGTCTGCCTCCTGCTCAGGACTTCGTTTCCTGTTAGGGTTCTCGACTTCCCGTATCCTGTGCCAGAGCTTGTTGGTTCTTCTTTCAGTGGGGGAGAGGTTTTGTTTGGGGTTGCACCCTTTTTTAGTGGGGGAGGTTGAGCCGGGGCTCAGTTTGGGGCAATTTATTTTTTGTCTATTATTTTCCCACCTCGGCCACTCTTGTCAGTCGGTGGGGGAGTCACTCCGTCAAGTATTGATTTTCTGCCTGGTTGGACTGATTGGTCGAGATCAGCTGGTTGACCTTGACTAGTTTACCACCGACCAGCTGTTCACCGGCACCGGCACCGGCTACTGTTAGGAGCGGTCAGACTGTTCGGAGGACACGTTCGGAGAAGCTACTGCGTTTGCTGTCTGTTCGCTGCTCGTCCCGTTCCACATGGCTGGCTAATTCTCCGACTTTCGGCAGGTAAATGTTCTTTTTGCACTCTCTTAACTTATTTAGTTGGCGGTTTTTCTCTCCCACCCAGACATATATTATCGTAGATTAGTTATAAGTTATTTATATATATTTTTGTAACTTGTGTTCCTCGTGTACGTGTTCGTGTCACAAAGTGTTCGTTCCTGTCTTTCGTACATTCTAAAATTTGTTAATTTATTTACTATGCAAGTTAAGTTTTTATTTTTGCTCTAGTGCTTTCTAACTGATCCGTTTGGCGAACGGAAATTATTTATTCCGTGTACACACTTTGTCTTTTTTAGTGTAAGCGAGACGGTACAGACTTTGCAAATTTTTTGTTACCTCGTGTTTTGTGTTGCGTGCAAATTTGGGTGGCAACATCCATGATTTCAATTTTATTATTTAATTATTGCCTTTATAGTAGCGTGAACTGATTAGAATTTAATTATTGTTATTTGGGAAATAATGTATTGTTATTATTTGTAAATTATATAATTATTATTATGCCCTACCTTACAATTAATATTTAATAGCAAAATGTTAAATTATTATAATATAATGATTAAAATCCAGCGAATTATAGTTACAAGTAAATGTTATCACGCTTAATCATTTAGTATGGCTGTCCTAGCCTATGTAATATTTAATATTGTCACCAAGTAGTGCATCTTAAAATACTTGGTGTCTTGAGTTATTTTTAGGAAATAGTCTTTGATACTTAAAAGGTACTGTTAGTTTACAGATTGTTATTTTTTTTTAATTGTTAAATTTAAATATTTTATTATACTTTGTGGCAACACATAATTAAGTTTTTATTATACTCGGGTTGTAGTAAAGTTGATCTGAATTTCTACTGGTTATGTTGGGATTCTACAGGGTCCCCGTGAGTGCCGTCAGCGGGACTGATGCGGCGAGTCTGCCCACAGCACTGAAACCAACTGAATGCCCGCGCCCTGCCAGCGCTATTGGACCGGCATCCAACCGGAGTGTAGTGCTCCCATTAATTTCTTCTGTAACAAGGTTGGATTAAAAATGTTTTTTTTTACTTCTTATACTGAACTTGCGAGGACTGGGGTGCAGGGAGCGCTGCCAGATGTTAGATCTGGAGGAGGGCCAGTACCTAGCCCAGTATTTATTTAGTTAGTTACATGACCTGAAGGGGAGGATTTCATCTTTAATTCGGATTTCGTGGAGGCAACTAAGCCCCGCTCCTTCGAAAATTGGCTTTAAATATATTATTTTTTAATTTCGGCTACAAACTTGAAACAAAATTACTTTTCAAAAAATAGTGGGCCTAGAAATTCTACAACCTTTTTCCTCCCCTCAGTTCATAAAAAATTTACCTGTTAAAAATTTTATATTTACCACCGCCGTACCTGATATATGTTATTTATAGACCAAATTTCTATTTATTGTGTTAATTATTATATTATTTATTTTATTATGTTATTGTCATTATTGGAATTATATTTATTGTTGTTATTTAGTTTTTAAGTTACGCGGTGCACCGTGGTGCTGCATAATTGTATTTTGCATGGAAATGTTTGCCACCTACTAATTATATTTCTTGTACTCGAAATCTTTGTCTCGTTTTTGTCTCTTCCCACTAGTGGCATGTGATTGTTTTTTTTTTATGATTTGCTCCGAGTTTGGGAGGGCGCGCTTCCGAGACCTCCTGTCTTTTTCGCTAACTCGGAACAGCTTTATGAACTTCAATGAAGCTTAACACTCATGAGGCTGGAAAAACTCACTTCCGTCTGTTTGTTTGAATGTCCACAAGATATCTCGAAAACTAACTAACCTACATACGTGAAATTGTGTATGGACATACATTTAGACATCAAGCATACTGAGTTTATGGAGTAAATATAATTTAAATTGTTCTATTTTCTCCGTAAAACGTTTATTAACTTAGGATTATTAATAGCAATTTTTAATGTATGAAAGTTTTTAGAATATTATAAATGTATGATTATGTCAATATAAAACTATATTGAATCATATTGGCTGTTTTAAAAAAAAAATAACATTTGATATATTTAGTAAATCATAAATAATACACAGTTGGTCCCAGAGTGCTTACCACAAGAATATTATTATTCTAAATAAAAATGTAACTAAAACACGATTTGCATAATAGAGACAATAATAAAGTGATCACTACATTTAGATTATTTCTTTGTAAGCCGGACAGTTGCCAATAAAACACACACACACACACACACACACACACACACACACACACACACACACACACACATACACACACACACAAACACAAACACACACACACACACACACACACACACACACACACACACACATGTATATAGATTATACAACTTTTTGTTTTTAATTTACTCGCATGTCTGTCTGACTGTGCAGGCTACTTTGAGAATTAATTCAGTTATAGGCTTCAAATTCAGCATGCAACCTTAGCGAAGCCCCTTCACACCCTGTTACGCTACAAGTGGTATGGAGTACGCCTATCTTGTTCTTGTTACGTATTAATTGTATATTTTTTGTAATATATAAAACATTTTTTCAGTAAATATATTTATTTTAAATCAACTTTGTTTCTTACAATTTCTTTTGGTTTTGTATATATTCTTGAGATGACTTTACTAAAATGTGTTTAATATTCTTATAATTTTGGATAAAAGAATGAAATACTTTATATTTATCTTATTAAAATAGTACATAGTACTGATATTTGGACTAATCCTTTCAAACAGTATTACACAGTTAACAAAATATATTTATGTGTTTTTTGTTTTTAATTTTAAAATTTTGTAAAGAATTTATAGCTCGTCCTTCTCAATATATGATACAAACTATTTATTATAAATGCGGAAATATTAACATTAACGAAAATATGTGTAGATAATTATTTGCTAAACGATAAAATACAACACTTACAATTGTAACATTTCCAAAATGGTTTGGATGAATACCTTCAGTTTTCAAATATGGGTTTAGGTTCACTGAAGGTGAAAAAATTTCCATCCGGAACACTTGAGTTACCTATTTATATTGTTAATGTGGAATAATCATTAAAAAAAAACCTTGCATTAAAAATGTAATGCATCCTCAAAATATTAATGCCTAATCTTCAATTCGATTCTTATTATATATTTCAATACATATTATTAGATACTTAAAAATTTTTTAGAATTGTAGCATAAGTGTCATGTATACAGTCAGTAATAACGTTTCATGATCGAATTTACAGTAGATCGCTGCATGTATAAAGTATTTATCCAAAGTTTTAGTTCAATTAAGTGGAATACAGTGTATGAGAAAAATAATTCCTCATAAGATATTCGGATTTTTTTGTGTACGTAAAGAAATATGTATTTCCAAATATCCAAAATACAAATTTGCAACAAAAAAATACAAATTACGGGATACGTTTCATTGTACATGAATATCTTTAAACAAAACTGTGATAACTCAATCATTTTTGAAAATGTAACTTTTTTATGTTATACAGTAATCTTAGAAATCATTACCATAAATGAATGCTTGCTAATAAAAAATAATTATATTTTATTTCTTGTTTGAAATTTCCATTTGCAATAAGATGCGGGCTCATAAACTCATCACAAATATTATAGTGGTGGTGTGCCAAAAAGAATTTGTAATAGAAAAGCTTTGTTGTAGAAGGAAAATGGAAGCAATAATTTGAGTTGCTCGAAAATATCAAAGTAGATTTTTTTCAAACATTTAACTTGTAACTGTAAACGTTTTAGAAAGTTTAATGGGAATACCCGTAACATAAACGTTTAAATAAAATTAATTCTTACGTTTTTATAATATATATTAATAAAGATCTATCTATATGATTTATCAAATTCAGTAAATAATAACCAATTTAACAGATTTTATTGTGACTTAACCATGCTATACGTTTTATTCGTCTTGAAAAATCTCGGAAGTGCCTTTTCCATATATGCCTATAGAATGATCAATGAATATTTTATGTTCTATATATATATATATATATATATATATATATATATATATATATATATATATATATATATATATATACAAAAGACTCGTTTCGGCTCTTTTGAACAAATGTATTATATAATAGATATCGTATCGTAACACTTATTACTAAATATTAATACATGCGGAAATATATTTTGAACATTTTGATAAATAATACTTTAAGCTTATATCAATTATAACATTCAAAACAATTATAAAACTTTAAATACGGCCTACATTTCATATAGTACGCTATCTACTGGCTTAATTCGCCAACTAACAATTTTAAGTTCTGCAAAATTTCTCTGTCAAAACATGTACTTGTATGTATTATTTTTTTTATTATAACATTGTCTATCTTATCGGTTTGTAATACATTTTGCATTGTTTTTACAGTCTTTTGTTAGTTTTTTATTCACTGTTTCCTGGCATCAAATTTATTTGTAAAATTTGATCACAAACAACAAATAAAGTTAAGAAATTTACTGTAATTTTCCCTTTAGTAATTATAAGGAACCTTTTTTAAAAATATTGTATATAATGAATTTACCGTACTGACATGTTTCTCATTTTTTGCTAAGTGTCAAATATACAATTTTAGTTCGGTATATCTAAATATGTTTCCTTTTGTACCGATTGTATTAAATAATAATTCTGGGGTAACTGGATTACCGGTGGAAGGAATAGGCCCAGAAGAATGATAAGGACTAGACTGTAAAAAAGAGGCTGCTATCGGCGAGGCGCGCATCGCAGATGGCAGTGTTTGATAACGAAATCGAGTGGTGGGGTGAGGTAGACGTGCCGTACCTCCATCTCAGTTAATCGGAAGTGATTGTAACGAGTATATTAAATAGTGCTTAGAGTAAATCTTTTTGCTAACGGTCATTGAACCTGCGGGTAAGTGAACTTTTAACTAGAGTCCAGTCTATATACATTCTTAGTTATTATGGAATAATTTTGGGGAAAGAAATATTGTAAAAATTAAATTTAATGGGAATTTAGGAACTTGTCCTTTTGATCTTTGCAATATAAAATTTGTTGGTGCAGTGAGCACATGTATATAAAATTTTATGTAAAAATACTAAAAGAGTTTTGTGGTTGTTACAGATGCTTTCAGCAGTATTTTTTTATTTAGTAAATCTCTAACACTGAAGAAATTCTTTATTTATTAAATCACTAACACTGAAGAGTTTTTTTGATTTATTAAATCTCTAACACTGAAGAATATTTTGATTTTAAATCTCTAACATTGAAGAATATTTTTTGAAGTAAAGTAAAGACAATTAGTTATAAATTAAAAATTGAATTTTGATGATAAATTAAAGTAAAGAATTGCCAGATCAGATTTGAGTGTGAATGTTTGAATTTTGAAAAATGAATAAAAGACAAGCTGTAAGAACGTTGTACATTTTTGCAGTGAAGAATATATTACAAGTTTGAATTTAAAAGTCATCAAGAAGATTTTATTTTAATTTTTATTCCAGTTATTAATTTTAAGAAGAGGTTTTATTTTAGTTTGAACTTTATTTATTTCAGAAGATTTACTTTTATTTTTAAACCTTCACAAAAGTTTATTTTAAATTTCAAAGCTAACCCCTCATGTGCCAGTAAAACGGTACACTTTTACACACAATATGTCCAATTCTGGTTTTAAGCAATCAAATTATTTTGGCATAATATAAAATTAAAACTCTTTCTTAAGAAATCAGTATGCTACATGTCTAGGTTAGAGTAAAAAATATATTTTTGGTGAATTTTTTTAAAATAGTCTGCAAAGTGGCCAAAAAGAGTATGCTACTGTGAAACTGTGTGTTCCATTGCCAGTGGTTTCTTCCAAGTATTCGATACATTATAAAGGATTTAAGGAGCTTTTAAAGATTCAGTGGCACGGAAGTTTAATACAACTCAATGTTTCGAAACAATAACAAGTGCTTTCTGAATTTCTAGTCAGCAAGATACTTAGTTTTTTGTGATATTTTTAAAAGCAGCTATTTAACAATTATTAAATACAACTATTGTTTGGGTTTTACAATATATTTGGAATAAAATGGATAAGTTTATTTCACAACCAAGTAATAACAATTACCATATTTTTTAGTTAAATATGTTAGGTACGAATATGAAATTCTACTATACTGTGTGATCTCACTGCTAACTATTCCCTTACTGTTCATATAAAACTTCATAAAAAACATACAATTGAGTTAATATACTGGATTATGTACCCATTATAAACTACGCAAATCAGGTCTGCGGGGGGAATATCTTTATGTTTATTATGCAGACATGCAGATACTAGTAATTATTTATAGTGATTAATAAATTTATACGGCATAGATTAAAAAATAAATATGTAACTAAACAAATACATTAATAAATTATAGTGAGCATTAAGAAGATCAACAGCTTATTTATTAACTAGGACTTTAATTATTGCGAATTCGAATACAAACTATGGCCTATATCGTTAAGGCAATCTATAAATACTTCTTATCTGAGGGTGACCATACGTTATAATTTGTATACAATTTATCTTTATATATAAAATCTAAATACAACGACGCTCTTCACTAAATCTTGGAAACAATACAATGGATTTACATAGACCTGTGTTCAAAAGTTCCTCTTACTTCTTAGGTACACATGAAAAAAAGATTTTTAAAATATTCAAGTGAATACTTCAACATTTTAATAAAGAATATTGACTGCCATAGCCCACGAGCTGAGAACTAATTTTCATTGTATAGATACATACAATAAAAACAGAAAGCTTATTTTTATTGAAATCGATAAATATATTTCATCTAAGAAGGAGTACAATGATCAGATGATCTGATTGAGTCGAGATCGTAACTGGAGAGTACGAAAAGGTTAAGATATCAAGTGATAATTTTTACAGATCATATGGATATAGAAAATAGATTAACCAAACTTAATATAAATCAACAGACACGTTCATAAACGTCGAGTCAGCTTCATGCAATTATGTACAGACTGTCTGACTGGTGGCTTCTGTGTTTAATCCGAGTAGCTACGTGACGGTGATGTATTATTTATGAGTATAGCGGTCATTTTCAGTGTACTAAGCTAGAGTTAATATCACATGTGAAACAATAATGATACTTCATGTTCTTTACCTTTCAATAAAATTCCATTTCGACCCAAAACTTCAACTAGTGATCGAGTTATTTCTTAGGAAGAAAGTTCGTCTATAATTTTCCAGAAAGACCTGATTGGCTGCCTTATGCAGTATGAATTCTGTATCATCTGTTGCACTAATAGTACCAACTGCTTTTTTTATGGAAATGAAAATAATTTATGAAATGACCAATAAGTTTTACTCTTTTATAACCATAAGCCAATGTTCTTGGCACTTTTAATCAATATATTGAACTTAACTGAACATGGCGTTTTCCTTGTTATTTGACTCGTAGAGAAATATGATACAAAAATTTTCACGTTTTCATACCTCGTATACTTTCGTGTTAAAAATCTCTGAAGAAAGTATTTCTGTATTATACATTGTTTGCAAGACGAAATTGCTCTTTCTAATCAACAAATATATTCCTTTGTTTATTAACGATATAGGCTGATAATTGTTTTCGTTATGAACCACATTATCTTGTGTATATTAAATATGCGTATGAAATTTTTACCAGATGAAATTTGTGGGCTATAGGTATGAAAGTTTACCAATATATATACCAATATGTATATATATATATATATATATATATATATATATATATATATATATATATACACACACACACAATACGGCTATACATAATAACATTCTGACCCTTATCTCCAAAAGTAGGTAACATAATAATATTTTACTAATTATCAAGATAAATAAACTAGCAAAGTTTTTGTTTCTTTAGAAATATCTACATCTCTAGCGTATTGAAGCATTGAAAATGTCTAACTAAAAATCAACTTTTAATAGAAAAGAATATTATAAATTTATAATATGGCAGATACAATTAGGCGGGTGAAATTGAGAAGTTAATCTGTGGTCCGGAATCAATATATAAGAAATGTAGATACATATGAGGGGAGGAGGCATTTACAACCTCTGTATATACACACTGTAGTTATGTTAGAAACATATAGAGACCAATGAATACTTTTAAAAATTTTAAATAACGTTGATGGACGTTCGTTTTTAAACCGCAAATATCCCACCACATATGTAACAATGGCGAGACTAAAATTAAAACTCACAACTAAAATACAAGTCAGCACGTTTCTCGTGTCCAATAAAGCTCGGTTTTGACAACGGTTGTCAAAGAGTATTGGGCCTCGTCTCGTTTCAAAACGTGATGATGTAATTTTCTTTTTAAAATAAAATTACAAATTGGTTTTATAAAGTAATTTTAAAATAAATAAATAACTAAAACTATTCAATAAAATCATCACAAATGAAGTTCATGTATCACTCAGTCCATCAGTGAGGGAAGTGAGAAATTGCATCTTCTGCTTGTCCAAGAAACAGAAAATAAAGATCCTCTAGGCATTAACAATTGTCTCTATAATATTATTATTATTATGTTTTGAAACCAAATTTCAGCTGATCCTTTGAATTCACATACCGGGAAACAATGTTTTTCTTCAAAGGATAGTAATCAATTTTGTTATATCTTTATCTATTTGTGTTAATTATGTGATGTAAATTTAATGAACGTAAACCAAACTCTGGCTAAGACAATTTACTTAAGCTTAAGTTAACAATTTAGATCTTCTTGCTCGAAAGTCTGAACAAGCTTCATGTTAATTTTGCTCTCAGAAGAGGAAAGTTTGAAAATAATAAATTCTTAGCCAATATTTACGTGTAGTTACTAAATTAAAATAATGGGTCTGGATTATGTCCGTTAGTTACTGGGTTTAGTTAGAGGGACTGTTATATTAGAAAACTTTATACGAATTATAATTTAATTTAACAAGCTTCTCGATATAGGAATGACAGATGTATAACAGGTGATTGGATTTTATTCAAAAACAGAAATTTAGGATTGAATTTAATGTACAATAATATTAGTGTTTTGGGCAATAGCATAGGCTTAACATACGATAAAGAGAATGCTTAGTTAAGATGCGCTTAGTTTAGATATGCGCACATCTGAAGTTCTTAAGAAGTGCGCATATCTTATAGCTTTTCCTCTTTTACACATAATTAACCGATCTTTTTCTGAGGGAATTTTCCAGAAAATCTACAGCTGTCTGTCATACGCCCAATCCACAAAAAAGGCCAAAAAACTGAGATTTCCAATTACAGGCCAATCAGTCTGCTCTCTTCCTTTGCTAAGGTGTTTGAGATGATCATTCTGGCAAGACTTCAATGTTACTTTGACTCTAATGCTCTCTTGACTGCATCTCAGTTTGGTTTCAGAAAAGGGTTTTCAACTTCTAGCTCTGTCAATGATGTCATTGGTGCCGTGTTGGGAGCCTTGGATGGGTCGCAGTGTGTCGGTGCGATATCCAATGGTTGTCAAGGCTTTCGACTGTGTCAACCATTCTGTTCTTTTGGGTAAACTTGAAAGATATGGCTTGAACGGTGCAGCTCTTTCACTCCTTTCCTCATATCTCTCTGACAGAAATGAGACAGTTTCTGTAACAAGTAAAGGACAACTTCAAAGAGGTTGGTTGAGCACCAGCTCAGGAGTACCTCAAGGCTCAGTACTTGGCCTTTTTTATTTTCTATATATATATATATATATATGTATGTATATATATATATAAACGACCTTCCTTCCAATATGAAATCAGACATTGTTTGCTATGCGGATGACACAACTGCTCTATCTTCTTGTCGTGATATTCACAACCTCGAAATTATTATGAATCAGTCGTATCTCAGCTTGAATAAGTGGTTTGAGTCAAATGGTCTTCTCTTGAATGAAGAAAAAACTAAAATGGTATCAGCGTAAATGGTATCAACCCATCAGAGTCTGCCTGTCTTCTTGGTATTGTCATTGATAACAAGCTCAACTGGTCTAAACATATATATATACGCTATGCTCAAAGCTGTTTTCAATTACCTTTGCTTTTCTAGTTTTAATGCCTGCAGTTGGTAAAGAAACTATCCTTGATTGGTTGATGTTTATGTACACAGTAGACTGAAATACGCTATTGGATTTTGGAGATCTTCTAGTGAAATTTGAAGGGTATTTAAATTCCAAAAATTAATTGTTCGCATTATGTCTGCAGCGGGTAATCGTGCTCTCTGTAAGCCCTTTTTCAGCAACTGAACCTACTCACTCTTCCAAGTATCTATATACTTGAAGTTTTTACTTTCTTCAAAAATAACCCACATCTTTTTGCAGGGAACACTTTCAATCATCAGTACAATACCCGCCACAGGGGTAATATGGTCTACCCGATCCATAGATTGACAATTTTTTAAATGGGCATGCACTATTCAGCTCTACGGCTCTATAACGCGCTGCCTCGGCACCTGAAAAACATAACCAGCTCACAAAGTTTTCTCAAAAACGTTAAAAACTATTTTTCTTGAAAAATGTCCGTATTCTGTTCAAGAATTCCTGTCAGATTGCACAAACATGTGAAATAACCTACGTTGATTATTTAAGATTATATTTAATTGTTATTATTATTGTTTTATCTCCTTATTTAACAATGTGACTTATTTCATGTAACTTTTTTATTAACGAAATAAATTATTTATGATTCTGATTAGTTTGGTAAATAAACAATCCAATATAGTCCAATAAATAAGTTTCTTTGGTTATTTGCACGGTTATTTTAAATTTTACTTTGTTATTTCATTTATTTTATATTCGATTCTACTATTTCATTACTTCCATTATTAATATTAATGTACTGCTAATAAAACACATCTAAATAAAAAACCTTATAACAGTATTGAAATTGGTGGCACAACTTTATGTTGCAGTATAAGCAGGGCTTTAAATTGTATTACTCATTATGTCGTTCGTTTTCTTTAGTACTTTTTAGTATATTTACTTCTGCTTAATTGACCATTAAACTGAACTTAAATTTATTATAAATTATATTATGTTACCTGCGGTTTTGATAGCAATTCCAAAATATGTGGTCGTAGTTAAAAGGATCAGAGTTTAACCTAACTCAGTGTGTTATATATGACGGCATATCTGGAGTTGCCTCACCTTCCCAATCAGGATAGTACAAATACACAGTCTTCGAAACCTACTTCGGTGTACTTCTATCCCCCTTTCCTATAATGTCGTTCTAAAGAAGGTCCTGTGCTATATTTATTTGTTTTTTTTGTGTGGTCCCTATAAGGGAAATATAACATACATACGTAGGACTGAGAAACCTACTTGGCTCGAAAAGAGTATACTTCCGGACGTTTAAATTTACCATCCTTGCCATATATGAGGGTGTCGTAGACTTGATAAATAATATATCTATACAGCTCTAGAAAACGTACCCTAATATAAAGGTGTCCACTTATGTTCTAAAATATTTATAATACAATAATGTTTGTCTTGCTGTCTTGCTGAAAGGAAAAAATACTTCTATATGGCTAAGAAGCCTACGTCAGTTAAAAGCTATGAAGCCACAGATGAGTGTGCTTTTGTCTCGATGACAAATATATACATATTTATCCCTAAAATAAATTTACGTCAAAAAGTGTTTATTTCCCGCTCATGGAACGTGGTTTAGGTCAAATATATCCATTTCCGTAGTTGACTTTGCCCTATTAATAAAAAATAAATACATCAGGGGAACTAAGAATACAATTACTGTAAAGACATACTTCTGTTATTAGGGGGCCATCCGTACTAACGTCATACAACATTTAAATATAATCAATTATAAGATATTGCGTAATAGAATTATTGCTGTTTTTAAACTGTATTTTAGGACATAATGGCTCGGTATGACCATAAGATCACGAGCCATTATTGCCATTATTGGAGTTTTGCTTGATTTTATTGGATTTGTTGGGTCTCAATATCACAGAAGACAACCAGTTGAAATCAGTTATATATGGTAAATTGTTAAAATCTTTGTTCTCAGTCTGGTTTTCCCCAAATTATAAAGTCTTTCGAGAAAACTTTCTAATGTTTCTCTTTATATAAAACTTTCTAGGCCTTCAAAGAATATATGAAAAAGATTTTTTAATTAACCCTGCTGTTTTCGATATTAGCGCTTAGCAACACATTAGTATCTACTAATTTTATTTATAAAATTATTTGATGACATCTCATGCCTGCTCTTACTAAAACTTCTCAATTATTGCATTTTAATAACTATAATTTATAGGGTATTAGTGCCAGACTCGTGACATGGAACACAGAAAGAGTCAGTCAAGGGTTATTGGGTAGATATACCATTATATACGAAGAAAAGTTACTGACTGGTTAAACTGCAGTAGATTTTCCTCTTAATAACCCCATTCACTTTTATATTGATGGTTCAAGGGTTTTTTTTACCCTAGCGTCCGTTTAAAGTGTGTAATGAGATATAGGTAAAGCTTCATTCATATATTGCGAAAATAAAATGGCCAAGCGATATGGCGGCGGCAAGAAGTGGCAGTGCAAGTAGTGGATGTGACTGTCGACTGACGTTGTGGAAGCTTGATTGGTTGTTTTAGTCTGGACCAGAGAGTCAGGCTCGCTCTAGACCGGAGGTCTGATAAGAAAGCTCAACAAAACCACTTATTATTTAGGAACATTGAACAGATTTGGCAACACGTGTTGCATTTTATGATGTTGCAGAACGATAATTTGGTGGATAATAGTAAAGCACAATAGCTGGTGAGTCATGCAGAACGTATTAAGAGGCAGAAATAATTTTAGCCTTTGTTAATATATAATTGTTTCCGTGGTATCTTGATGTAAGTAGTCTCTAAGAATAATAAAAAAGTATCGACTACAATTAATAAAATTATTATTACGTACTCATATTGATCATGTACTGTAAGGGTTCAATTTTTATACCCCGTTTTTTTTAATCTTAAATGAGGAAACGTGTATTTTGACAAGTAGGTGTGTCGATTTATTTTCGTCGATAGTCGTCGTCGTCATTCCATTAGAAGGAGTTAATCTGGGGTTAGGTGACCTCTCTACTCGGGGCAATGCAGTTAGCCGGAGCTCCGATGTGGCCGCCGCGGCGTCTGCCGACGACTGACGAAAACGCGTTTCTGCGCATGACCGGCTGGCGGTCTACTTATACAGCAGACCCGACAAGGGAGAGGAGTTTTGCTTGCTGACGTGGTTGTGTGAAGTCGAGTTGAGGAGAGAAGCCCGGTTTCAGTCGCCATATATCATCTATTTTGTGAGTCACCACGATTTGTAATCATTAAGAAAATTTAATAATTCGGTGCGTAGAATAGGTTATTAGCGGTTTATAGGTTATCGCCGTTAGTGACAGTAGTGTATCTATTAAATATAGGTTCTAATACCGATCACTACCTTTCATAGTTTGCAAACGTATATTTTGCATCCTATAAGCCGCATAGTTTTGTGATCCTATTCCTAAAATTAATAATTCGGTGCGTAGGATAGGTTAAGACCAGATTATAACGTTTAGTGATAGTAGTGTATCTTTAAATATAGGTTCTACTACCCTTCACTACCTTTCCTAGTTTGCAAACGGATATTTTGCATCCTATAAGCCGCATAGGTTTGTGATCCTATTCCTAAAATTAGTAACTCGGTGCGTAGGATAGGTTAGCAGAAGCTTACAGGTTATTGCGGTTAGTGACAGTAGTGTATCTATTCACTATAGGTTCTACTATCCTTCAGTTCCTTTCCTAGTCTGCAAATGTATATTTTGCATCCTATAAGCCGTATAGACTTGTTATCCTATTCCTAAAATTAGTAACTCGGTGCGTAGGATAGGTTAACAGCAGCTTATTGGTTATTGCGGTTAGTGACAGTATAGTGTATCTATTCATTATAGGTTCTACTACCCCTCACTACCTTTCCTAGTTTGCAAACCTATATTTTGCATCCTATAAGCCGCATAGGTTTGTGGTCCTACTCCTAAAAGCAATAACTCGGTGCGTAAGATAGGTTAAGCGTAGCTACATGGTCATCTACTAGATATAGCCTATATAAACCTTTCTATAACTCACAATCATATGTTTTGCGTACTGTAAGTCGTGTAGGCCTAATAGCCTAAACTTAAAATTATTGATCGACGCTAGGATAGGCTAGGAACTTAAGTAGGCTATCTAGGTAACAGCATTGTTAACCTTATACGATAATGTTAGTCTTATTAGTATAGAGAAGGAATTTGTTTGGTGTGATATAGTTAATATTTTTTTTTATATTTGTAAAGTTAAAACATAACCTCAGCTTAGCACAGCACAACAGACACTGAAGAAACTAGCAGATGATACAGGGACCGGTTCGAGTCAACGGCTGTGAATAAAGATCTCGCGGACCACCGATATTAAAAATCTGTTTTTCTCTCACGCACAAATAATTGCTGAACAGGCGTCGTTACGATAGAATTCATTTCTAAACGTCATATTTTAGAACGGGGCATTGACAGTTCTAATCAACAATTATTTACGTAAAAGCGCGAATTATAGAACAGAAAACTGTGATGATATCTTTCCATTGAAGAGTGCAAATAACCAAATTCGCTCTGAACGTGTCTGAGTTTTTCTGTTCACTTACGTTTAACCTTAATTTTCATCTCGATTTCTACCAGCGTACAGTGAGGTCGCGGGTAAGATAAAAATATAAGGCGATGTCACAACTCTGGAATACAACCCAGCACGACTGCAACTATTAGGGCAGACGAAATAGAAGAGATTATACCGAAACACCTCACAGTGCCTCTGTATTTTCTTGTACTAAAAGTCTCTAGGTTCCAGATTCCTGGACTTTGATGAAATAATCCCTACGGAAGTAAAAAGAATTATTCCGGAAGTTCTTTTCTTAAGATATATTAATTTTCCAAAAAGTTGCAGGATGAATAGATCTTTTGAACTATTAGTTTTCATCTGTGTCTATTAGAAGTTTATCTTGTTTAGTTTTTGG